>NC_134081.1:82624366-83240294 GCF_000715075.1 Nicotiana tabacum | reverse complement strand
TTACTTGACCGTTAAAATGATAATTTGAAATTTTGGAATATTTGCCCTTAATAAATCTTGAATTGATTGTTTAATGTATTTTCTCTTTTGTGGAGTGGACCGAACGCCTCGGTAGCAGATAGATGCATCTATGGTTCGTGTCGTTCGACCCTTGGCAGTGCACAATTTAAATATTATGTTGGAGCCGTACGACCTCAACCTGATTTGCGCATGATATATTTTTGGAATTGATAATAATTGATATTGCTTTCATTGGCTCGAGCTACAAAAATATTAAATGACAAAAATAAATTTGAAAATTTCTTATGAACAAAAGAATTGTTTACTTATTTCATGATATTGAGCTTACAACCGTTCTACGTAATCCATGCTTAATTATATCATTGATATTTTATTTATAGCCCATAATAAGTGTCGAAGTCGACCCCTCGTCACTACTTTTTCGAGGTTAGGCAGGATACTTACTGGGTACGCGTTGATTTACGTACTCATACTATATTTGCTGCACATTTTTGTGCAGGTGCATATATGTCTAGTGGCTTTGTGGGCGCAGAGGCACGGTTATTGCGGGGACTTAGGTGAGCTGCATTCTACATTACGAGTGCGCAGCCAGCAATTGCGGGGACTTAGGTGAGCTGCATTCCACGTTACGAGTCCGCAGCCAACAGAGTCTCTTTCAGAATATTTATATTTCTCCTGTCCGAATTTGTATTCCGGACAGATGTTGTATTTTATTTTATATTCCTAGTTGAGGCTATGCACTTGGGGTGATTTGGGTTGTCATGTATTGAAATTATTTTAAAATATTATTATTTACACTGTAGATTCCATCTTTTACTGTTTAATTTAAGAAAAATATGATTTCTAAAATATTAAAAATAAGAACCAAATTAAGTATTTATTTTTGGCTTACTGACAACGGTGTCCGGCGCCATCATGACTTTAATGAATTTTGGGTCGTGACACTTTTCATAGTAATTGAGGGTAGCATGGTAAGAAGATAATTAATCCATATCCATCTGTACGTTAGAGTCAACTATATCAAGTACAACTTGGTTAGCTAGGGTTTATTTCTCTTAACTTGAATCTTAAAAGTTTTAAACATATGTCTAACTACTATAAGTTTTTCACATATGTGGCAACCCGAAAATGATCGCTTAATATCTCAAAATATTCTTGATTTTTAAATCTTCGGCTCATGTTAAAATCCATACTAAAAGATATTCTAATCTCGATCTTCTTATGTGAGTTCTTGCACGCCTATCATGTCCATATTTTCAATCTTTCTGGTAAGTGCAAGTGCTATAGAATAGGTTTAAGTCTTCATATATGCAGTTACTATCTTGTTTAAACAATTAACCAACCTTTCAACAAGCCTCTAAACTTAAGATGTTGCTTGCGTATCCGGCTGAGAAAGTTTGGTGTTATATGTAAGTATACCCAACGTCTAAAATAATTTCTTAAATGATCTAGCAGGCAAGTTCACATCACAAACTATCATGAAGGAAGTGATTCATAAACACTTTAGTGAAATTATTCCCAAATTAGTTGTGTTGCTCATGTTGGCATCTCTAAGAGTACTGTAGCATTTCATGTATTCGCCATGTTCTCTAGTCTAAAAGTTGCATGTTCCATAGACCTCTTCATGAAATATCCTATAGCTCATAATGTGGTAAGTATTTTACTAAAACCTTTAAGGATCCTTTAAACTATCAGAAATAGTAAACTTAGTAGTTTCAGCTTTAGAAATTTTATTAAGAATATATTGCTGTTCCCCATAATCTTCAAGGTGCATGAGGACTTTAGAGCCCCTACTTTGTTGCTCATTCTTCTCATGTTTATTTATTATATCCATAAAGATCTCAATTGTTTTATTTTTTTTCATTGAGGTAAGTACCTTTTTGTGATAGCACTCCTTTATCGATGTAGTGGTGGACTAGTATAAATTTCCGAAATGGACTCTATTACGCATCTTACCGGAAAGCACCTCATATGGCACAATGAACCTTTCACTGGTCTTGTATTCTACTTATGGAGCATTTCTTTATTTGGAGATGGTTGCATGTCCATTGGCGAAATTTGACGTCTTTAAAGTTTGAACCTCTAGCCAAATTCTATTATAGGGTAATTGGTCCGAGCCATGCATGAATAGGATAAGTAATGACGGATTCAGTTATTTGACCCTAATCGCCACACAAGTACAGAGAAATAAGAAAGAAAGACAAGACACATCCTATCACGCCGTCGCAGAATCATGATTATGGGAATGGCAAGCTACATAACCATAATTGAGATTCTACTACCGACGTGTGCTCCATTAGTCACAAGAATAACCAAGGGCTCTGATACCAACTTTGTCACGGCCCAATTTAGGATCATGACCGGCACTTAGGAGCAAGTGCTCCTAAGTAAGCCTCATCGATAATTTACAGAAAATCGGATAGAGTTTCTCCTATTTTAGGACTATCCAAAAATAAACCTGTCTTAGAAATCAACAACACAACCAACCTATATCGACCAAACAAGTTATAATTCCCATTCACAAAATATTTCCAACACAATTATACTGACTTCATCTCCAAGTATACGATAGGAAAATCTAATACGAATCACACGTCTATATCAATAAAAGAATACTTATGACACTCATAAGAATGACTATGGAGCGACTCTAAGAGTTTCAAGAAAGAGACTATAACAAATAAATAATAATCTTTTTCCACGCAAATAAATACGGGGCTCACCAGGAACTGCCAACTCGTGTACTCTAATTAACGGAATCCGTGTCTGTGTCTACTGTTATTTCTGTAAAAATAATAGCGGGGAGTGAGTCGCTAGCTCAGTGAGTGATAATACTTAACCACAACCGTTTTTAATAGGGGATAAGTTAGAAAACATGCTTGTATATATAATAATCACAAAATAAAATGCCCTTTTTAAAACGGTAATAATAATCAGTCTCATCATGTGTTTCCTGTAACAAAATCAATTTAACAATTCAGTAATAAACTCGGTAAATACTGTGTCATAACAAATCTTTATATTTGAGAGGTTTCCAGAAAAGGATCATATAATCTGTATCACTGTGTGGACCCCTTCATAAGAGGAGTCAAATATAACCGTAGGTCCCTACTCGAGGGAAAACTGTAACTGTATGCTAGTTCTACCTTCTCACTAGCAAGGGCTCTAACTGCACTCGGTAATCAGTAAATACAAGGTGCACCAGGTCTAACAAACCCGTTGTTAGCTACGCGATCCTTCAAAGTCTCCTCCCATTCATACTTTTCTTTGTAAACAGTAAATCTTCACATGAAAGCATTTTCAAAACAGTACAGGGCATTTAAATTTTTATCAAATCATGTAATCCAATTTCGGTAACGGTAATCATATCTCTAGTAATAGTAAAACATGTCTAGTAACAGTGAGAATATTTTAAATAACTGTAAACATCTCAAGTAAATAATTCAGTACCATATCAAGTAAGAGACTTGTCCCACATGCAATTTCAAACATTCGGTAACACATTTTATTTTCAAAATAATGTATAAACCATGCAGGTTATGAAAATACAAATTACGGTAAAATTACTACTCACAGTACTCGTGTCGAAATACCAAACCCAGTGACTCGAGCGATTTGTACGACTTTCTTCAATCAATCTATAATCACATCAATATCAATCTTGTGTTAATTTCTTTGTTTAAGCTAATTCATAGCTAAATTTAGATTCCAAATCCTCAGAATTTTATGTTATACCATCAATTTACTGAATTATATTTATCCATGCTATGAGTAATTCAACTAGTCTATAATCTATCAATTTCAACTTACCCGTATATTTGTTTTTCCAATTTTCTTTTACCCAAATTATGCCAACTATGTGTATATATCTAAATCATATAGGATCACTATCGATAACACTTTCTTTCGTAGCTAACAAAATTATATACACCTAGAAGATAATCTTAAGCAAGTGAAGTAAGAAAGTTTATTCTTTTAATTTAAAAGAATGCCTTCAACAAATTGCCTTTGTTTCTATGTCTGTTCCCATATTTAATTCATACTACTACACACAAAGACATTAAGAATTTGATTTATTTTTAAAAAATAAATCTTCGTTACAAAGTGTTCTACATGCACCCATGATTCTTCCATAAAGTGCTATGAGTTAAGGGAAGCATTACTTAATCTTTTCTTGTTTCTAATTATATTAGTCAATCTCACTATATAACACAAATTATTAAATTTATATACTCTCATATTAGTAAAATAAAATATAAAAATATTATATTACCTAGTTCCCAAAGTCTGGTTCCAGCCTCTTTTTTCTTCTTCTTCTTCTTCTTCTTTGCGTTTTTTTATGCTTTTGTTGTAGCAGCAACGCTGCTTTCCCTTTTTTCCAATTCCCTTTTCTTTCTTTTGGTTCACGTGGGCTTTTGCCCTTCTTTTAAATTGATTAGGTTTTTCCTTTTTTTTTCTTTTCTTGTATTATTTTTTTTGTTATGTTAAAAGACAAACATACCCTAACTTAAATATGGGTCATTACAAACATGACAAGACAACTTCATATCTAATGAGCATAAGAACCTAAGAGGCTTAAACGGTCAAATTAAGCCCGAGTACGTACTCTTCACCTCACGTACACGACCTTCACATGACACAGTTAGCACAAATGACTCAAATCCTAAGGGGTAGTTCCCCCACACAAAGTTAGGCAAGATACTTACCTCAAAGAAGCTAGACCGATACTCTAAAATGATCTTCTCAAGTGAAACAACCTCCGGATGGCTCAAATCTAGCCAAAATAACTTCAAATCATAAATAAAAATCATACAAAACGATTCCGGATAATAAAGCTTTGATCTTTAATAAAAACTAAAAAGTCAATCCAAAGTCAACCCCGGGCCCGCACTTCAAAACCCAAAAAAATTTACAAAATCCGAACACCCATTCGGTAATGAGTCCAACCATACCAAAATTATCAATTTTCGATATCGAATCGCCCTTCAAATCCTCTTTTAACATTTTTGAAAACTTTATACAAAATTCTCATTTTCTTCCATTCAATTCACTAATTTAATGATGAAAAAGTTAAGGAATCATGAAATATAATCAATTTTAGATAAAGAACACTTACCCTAATCAAACACGTGAAGAACCCTTTAAAGATCACCCAAATTCGAGCTCCCCAGCTCTAATTATGTTAAAATGGTGAAACCGACATTTTTAGAAACCTCTCCAGGCAAGTCGCATTTGACACCTGAGACTTATAAATCGCATTTGAAACTTGAGACTTATAAATTGCATTTTACACCTGAGACTTATAAATCGCATTTGACACCTGCGATTTGCCTTTGCTCCCTCAAACACCAAAAAAATAGCAGTCTTTCCCGACACAAAAATGGGCATAACTCTCTCATACGACCTCGGAATGCGACGATTCTTGTTGCTATGGTTCTGCAATTACGATACGGATCTGATGGTTCAATTGAATCACAAATCAAAAGTCATTTGTAAAATGTGGTACCCTTTGAATACATAATACGAAACTGCTCCAGACCTTAAACCACCGAACAAAACGCTAATTCTTAAAACGACCGGCCGGGTCGTTAGCTGTAGATCTAAAGGGAACTAAAAAATTAACTAAGAAATTCCCACAGACAACGCCAAATTATTTGACAAAAAAATATAGATCTTGGGTCAACTAATTAAATTTATACAAATGAGGGTTAGTCTTGGTTAATAATAATATCATAAAGACGAAATTCTCGGTAGTGTCATAAATAGCACGTAGATCTATTCCAAAAGCTATGACTGTGTATAATAATCAATATTTAAGAACCCAAACAAAGTAATGGAGCATTAAATAATTAATGATGAATAGTAATAGATGACATTTATGTAAATAGAACAAATTAGTCACCCGAGAAAATATGAAATCAATGGATATTCTTTTTGACAATGATGAACGATGGATAAGCCTTTGAGTATCCGAGATATTCTCGGATCCAATGAAAAAGTATGAACAAGAATCTTAGTGAAAATGTTATTTTTGTAGGCTTGCAAGAAGACGGGATTCTCCCTTTAAAGTCAAAGTGTATTTTACAAATGAATATCTCATGTCCCTTATCATTGTGTCTCTTTTTATTTATAGGGAACATGTTCCTAGAAACCCTAATAGTACAGGTGCAGAGAATATCCATTAGAATATTCTTTTTAATGTCCTATCTTGAAACTAGCCGTTATAATTCTGTCAAGGATATTCGACCTCGGCCTTGATCCTTGATGACTCCTCGACTTCAGGCCTTGTTGACTATTCGATCACGGCCTTCATTGTTTCTTAGATCACTTCGACACGTGGCGGCGTGGATATATTTTACTAATTAAAGCTATTTTGACTTGAGTATTCTAGAGATAGATTTTGACTCATACAATCTTAAAGATGTAATAAATTGTTAGCATTTTATCTTCATCAAAATATTCTCAGATGTGTTAATCAGCTTGAAGTGCTCCTGAAAGTATATTGGTTTAGTAAGAGACAGATAATCACTATTCACTAGTATTAAATGTTTGAGGGAGAACGTACGTAATGCGTTGATTTTGCTAAAATGGTCACTGACTGTGAATTTCAAACATTCAACCACATAGTATAAAGTCTAAACAAAAGAGTGATCTGAATTAACTGTTCCGAAAAGGCTTGTTATTACAATGTCACAATGCAAAAGGTAATATTAAAAATTAGTAACATCGTCTAAATTAATCGCCGCAGGTTCCATCAATTTGAAGTAATAATAAGTGACGTCTGAACATGTAGGATGATGAACTAGGACATAATTGAAATCCAAGTGGCACTGTCTTTCACCTGCTTTTCTAAAAAAATTATAAAGTAGTATTTTTTTTCTTCGTTGTGTATCTCGTGTTAGTTCTTTATAACCATGTTTTCTCGTGGCATTTTCTTTAAAATTTTCGATTTTGAAAACGTATAAAAAAGTTCATTTTCATCAATTAATTAGATACTGATATTCTCTCTTGCCCATATTCTCTCTTACCCATTTTTTCAATCAATCACGCTCACTAGTATGTTGGATTTTGCATCTGTTACTGCTACTGTTTTCTAGAATAATTAGTTGTTTAATTTTAGGAGGAGACTGCTAGAAGATTCAGAATTTTAATTATAGTAAGAGTTTAGTAATTTAGTTGTAGGAGGAGTCTACTACTTTATTTATTTGGCTATTTAAAGTCCTATGATTAATAAATTTTTATAGACAATTTTTTCAATCATATTTTCAATCTTCTTGCTGCTTGCATATTTTTTTTAAAATCTATAACAGTGGTATCAGAGCGTCCATTGATCTTGACGGATCTCTGAATTCGCTGAAAAACAACCAATTTCAACCACTTTTAAACCATACGCATTTTTACCCATACCGATTTTTAACCAAATTTTTAACAATGGCAAGCAACAGTCTCTCTTTGAATATCCTACAAACTTTCACTGGTGAAAACTATTAGATTTGGTCGGTGAAGATGAAATCTTATCTTGAAGCTTATGATCTATGGGAAGTTGTAATGGAAGACAAACTTATACAACCACTTCCTGCAAATCCTATCCTTGCCCAAATCAAAGCTCATTCAGATGAGAAAACCAAAAAATACAAAGCCAAAACTATAATTTAAAATTCAGTTGCAGGTTCAATCTTCTCTAAAATCATTGCATGTGAGACAGCAAAAGAAGCTTGGGAAACACTCAAACAGGAGTATCAAGGAAGGGAACGAGGCAAACAAAATCAGATTTTAAATTTGAAAAGAGATTTTGAATCTCTTAGAATGCAAGATGATGAGACCATCGCTAAATATTCTGACCAAATTTCTTTAATTGTCAATAAAATCAGGTTAGTTGGCGAGGATTTCAAAGATGACAGGATAGTTAAAAAAATTCTTGTGACAATTCCTGAGAGATTTGAATCCAAAATTTCCTCTCTAGAAGAGTCTAAAGATCTCTCTACCATCTCTGTGGCAGAATTAATAAGTGTTCTTCAAGCACAAGAGCAAAGAAGGGCCTTCAGACAAGACAAAGTTACTGAGGGTATTTTTTATGCGAAACACCAAAAAGAAAAAGTCGATTATCCTTAATGCAAATATTGCAAAAAGAAAACACACTTAGAAAATTTTTGTTGGTAGAGACCTGATGCATTATGTGAAAATTGCAAACAAAAAGGTCATGTTACACTAGTGTGCAAGTTCAAAGATGCTCATGCACAAGCACTAATAGCAGAAGAAGGAATTGAGGATGCTCTTCTTTAGATTGCAGCAACAGAAGCAAGGAGGAGTGTTGGATTTTGCATCTGTTACTGCTACTGTTTTCTAGAATAATTAGTTGTTTAGTTTTATGAGGAGTCTGCTAGAAAATTCAGAATTTTAATTATAGTAAGAGTTTAGTAATTTAGTTGTAGGAGGAGTCAACTACTTTATTTATTTGGCTATTTAAAACCCTATGATTAATAAAATTTTAGAGACAATTTTTTCATTCCTATTTTCAACTTTCTTGCTGCTTGCATATTTTTTTTAAAATTCATAACATAGTATCCATTTCATATTTTATACTGCCATAATAACGGCAATAATATGAAAGCTTCTTATTTTAATAATAACAGTAATCGATCTGACTCTCATTAAACAAGTATCTCATACTTATTTACCAATAATAGATTCATCCAGGCTGGACCCACGTAGGATCAAGATCGTTAAAATGAATGCGCTTCGTTGAAATTTTGGGTTAAATTCTGTAAAATGCGTAAATATATATATTCTTTGAACTTATTTGACACGAGTTGATCCTGTGGAAAGATGGTCTAGCTGGTTCAATGTTGGGCAAGGGTTAGGAGTTCGAAATCTGAGTAAATTTTGCGTAGTTTTATTCTGCGTCAGCATGTGCATCACAAATACAAGTGCATGTCATTTTAATGCTAAAGGGTCTCGTAGACAATAAATTTAGAGAAAATAAAATAAAGACTTCGTAGTATTTTATTTCAAATTATATTAGTGTACAATTTCTATGAATCCTCTGATTCTACTTTTCAACAGTAAATAAAAAAGTCTTCGAGCTTAATCTTGAACTTTATTTTATTTTAATCCAAGTGCTTGAGGCCTGATCTTGATCTGGACGTATTTTTAATCCAAGGGCTTGCAGCTTGTTCTTGAATCTTCGTCTTGATCTTTTAATTCTTAAAACACTTGAATGCTTGTAGCTTTTAGAGAAATCTGCAGCGTTTGATCCACGAGCTCCCTCTTGCTTCTTGTTATAACTTCTGGTGTCTTTTCTGAGTTATGAAGACCCCTATTTATAGTTGTGGGAGGGAAGAGTTATAATAAGAACAAACTCTTTCCGACCAATCAAATTTAAGTGTGACAAGGCCGCATTTGATTGGCCAGAACATGTCACTTGCACACGTGGCGCGGTACCCTTTAATTTGACTTGGCATGCCTTGTCATTTTGACACATAGCACAATCCTATTTGCTCTTCCATTTGACTTGGTGCGCCACGTCATTTGACACGTGGCACCAAACTGGGCCTTTAGGAAGATGACATCTTGGGCTTAATGAAGTAGGCTCATCACTTTAGCCCAATTAAATGGGTTAGCCCAATGAATTAAGACTTAGTTATTTAATCCATATATGTTGGAATTATATAACTAATCCAATTATATTAGCCCAATAAATTTATTTGGACTAATATATTTAAAACATAGTCCGCATTATTTTATCGATTTAAATTCGATAAAATTTAAATGCTTACAAATGCCTCCTACTTCAAAGCTTGTCACGGTGTTTAAACCTTTTACCGACTAAACTTAAAGTATTTACGGAGTATTGAATTCGGAGTTCTGAGTCAAGTAGAAACTGTGCCCATAATTTATTCCTTGAGATTATGAATGTCAGTTCATAAAATAAGAATAATGCCAAATTACGTAGGCATATAATTCTTGGCACTTGAACCACCATTGCCAAAGATTTCATTGTTTCCTTTATTAGCAAAAGAATAAAATAGTAGTGGTTAGGCTTGAATAAGTTAGATTCACTTGTATTCTTAGTTCATTTACGTAGAAATCTACTTTGATATCTTTGCCAGCGAAACTCCTACTTCGAGTCCACTAACTGTCGCCGCCTCCATCAGCCAAATCCTTGTAGGAAACAATTTGTAGTAATGTACCACATCGACAATAACTTCCCAAAGCCCTCTTTCAAAGATCTATATAAACCGTAGGCTGTTAAATCTTTTAGCATCAATTACAGTGTTTGCAAGCTGCATCGATCCTACTTTTGACGATTAGGGACATTGGCATGAAGGTAATTTCTTCTTCTTTTCTTATGCTTTCTTCTTTGTTTTACTCTGTTGTCTCTCTTTTTTTTTTTTAAAGTAACTTCGCCAAACTACGAAGTCCTTTATAAGTTCGAGATGAAGACCTTTAAAAGTTCGTGATGAACACCTCTAAAATTTGCGGCGGAAACTCATAAAAATTCACAATGAAGACCTTAAAGGCTCATGGTCAAGATTTTTAAAAGTTCACATTAAAGACCTTTAAAAGATCACGGTGACGATTGTCGCGCCCCTCTTTCTTGCGAAATCGGGTTTCGACACGTGACAACTCTTTAACAGGAAGGTGATAAAAGAGAGAGTCGCCACCTAACGGGTTTGAGGTGCGTTAGGGATCCTATTTGCAAATAACTCTGGTTTAACCAGTTTGCGTCACCAAAGATCGGGTAAGGGCTCAAATTACTTCGAAGAAAAGGTGTTAGGCACTCTTCGAGGTCCACAACTGTGGATCCCGACCGAACTTGAATTATATGAATTAGTCAAATAGTCAGAAAGAAAAAAAAAAAGAATGAAAAAAAATCATTATTAGAAAGTACTTGAGTAAACACAGATAATTGGTTTAAAGACAAGATGGGGGGTCCTAAGTTTTTTAGCCTAAAGGATCACCCCGTGCAACATAAATAATACTTCGTAACTCCCTCGAGGTGGGGTGTTACTCGTATTATTCAGTGGGCACAGACTATCATCTCCTGCTACCCAATTACTATCTTTAAGTTTTTACCTAAGGCGCACTAGTTGATTCTAAGTCGTGCCTTATGCGTGCACTACCCGTCCCATGCCTAAGGTCCAGGAGGCGCTTGGACCTCTATTTTGGATGGTTTCTAGACTTAGCTTAGGCTGCTCAGAAATGATAAAACTAGGCGACATACAAAACAAGTTGAACTTCATGTAAAAGCAATTAAGGGCTCAAGTTAGCCTCCACACTTAGACAATAAATGCACGCAAACAAATTAGGCGAGTGACAATTTCAGAATTAATAGAGTCTTAAATCCTATAGTCATAGCTTCTAGGTGATTCTGGATTTTAAACGTACAGGCAGTTTCAGAGTAAGATGCCATTTTAGATACAATTTCTAAGCGACTACACAGTCTTCCTGTTGATTACAGATTATAAGCGATTAAACCTATAGACAAGATATCTAGGTGATTTACACAGTAGTTGGCAGCGATAACTATTGAAGATACTTAGAATTACTCAGTTTGATCATATAGGCATATTTTCTAATAGTGGCAACAAAACAATATTGAAAGTTCAATATTAATACTTAAAAGTGAGTGGTATTAATCTATAGGCAGGATTTCTAACGATTAACGATTGAAATTGATTTTTTTATACTTAGCTCCTATAGGTATGTCTCCTAGGTGGGTAGTATAATAGCGAATTAACCAATTAAAACCCTATAGGGATGATTTCTAAATGCAGATTTTGTAGAACATAAGCTAACATAGCCTTATAGTCATAGTATCTAATGAATATGCTGCAGTTATGTAAATTGAAAGATTGGTCATTGACACTTTATTTCCTATAGGCATGGTATCTAATAAAACACATCGGAGCAGAATATGTTAAACGAATTAAACACTCAGTTCCTATGGGCAGGTTATCTAACAACACATAAGAGCATAACATGTTGAGTAAATTAAAAATCTATAGGTAGGATTTCTACCCGTTCATGCAAATATTAGAATAAACCCATTTTTTCAATTTTACTAACACTCCAATTGTTATTACAATATTATTACAGGCCCAATGAATAAATCAAATTACAAAGTTACAAAATCACTATAGTGGGCCTAAGACAGGCCCAAAGTACACCCAGCCTGGCCAGGCCTTCAAATTCGCATCCATACAGGTTTCAACACAGCCCAGAAACCACAAGAGAACTTGGATGATACCCAACATCCATAGTTGATCAAAAGATTCAGAAAATAGTCATTTACACAAGCCAATTAGCTTATTCAGTAGGCATAGAGAGGGACATAATTGAGCAGTCAAGAAGAAAATGGCCAAGAACCTTAGGCCCTAGTGTGTCAGAGTTCACAAGGATCTCAAAGTGGACCCCGAACAGTGCTCACGCTAGGGAGGTTAATAGAGAGGTTTTAGGAGGCCTTGGCTTTCAGCCGGCCAAGAATTAGAGACTCAGAACACAGAAAGAACCAATGAAAATAGTAGCAAAGTAACAAGGTCTAGAAAAGTGCATTTACATTTTTTGGAGTCAAACACTACAAATTGATCACATAATAGACATATCAACACAGAGGGTGCATGAGTTCAAGAAACTAGTTGATGCTGCAAGTTATCACATAACACATTGGGGCATGATATATTTGTATGAGGCAAAGAGTCTTAAACTTATGGGATTACAAAGTTAATGAGTAAAGAGACATTAGGCCAGCAAGACAAACAGTTATCATTAAATCAACAAGTTCAAACCTAAGGTTCAAGTTATGCTAAACATTGGGGCTTAAACAGTTCAACTTATACTAATGAGGCAAGCATAATCATAATTTAGGCAAAACTAGTATGAGAGGTTCCACTTAATTGCTATCGGTACAGAATTGAGCAGAGTGAGAACATACTGAGTGACAAACATAGTCATAGGAGCAAAACATAACTACAGTGAAAGATTTAACAGATTAGGGCATACTAATAACATAAATTAATCACTAAGAAATTCAAAATCAGGCAGGAAACATGATTAGGTAACACAGCTAATGCAAACACTCAGATTGTCAACACATTAAGCTAAACATGCTTCAAACTGTCCAAATTGCCTAAGTTAGATACAAAGATATTTTTTAGAACCAACAGTTTAGGCGTGAGACAATGCTAGAGAAGTTCATGCTATAGGCAGAATCATACATGAAGAGAGTCAAGGGATTATATCAAGTCATGTAATTTCAGAAAACATAGATATGCTAATTAGAACATAATGGAATAAACATTGCGAAGGTTGAGAAACTAACCAGTTATTGCTCATAAAACAAGAAAAGAACATCAATATGACCCAGAATCCCAGATGTGTCAAGTTCCCAAGGGTTTCAAAGAACCCAGGGCACTGCTCACACCCAAGAAAGGTCGGAAAAGTAGGAAATTTGATGGCCTTGGCTTTCATTCGGCCAAGAGTCAAAAACAAGAGAATGAATAAACACAGAGTAAAGCCCTAATTTTTCAGTAGTGATTTTTAGTGATTGAAGTCCTCTTTAGAAGGGAATGGGGGAGGGGTTTATATAGTAGTAAAATCGAACATCAAACAAGGGAGACAAAGTGATTTAAGCAACAAATAAGGTAAATAAACATGCAAATCAGTCAAAAAATCAATTTAAGGGATCTGTAAATCCTAGTTTTTAGGAAAAGTGAAAATCAACAGAATCTAAACAAATAATCGGACTCACAGTAGCATAGGACGAATATAGATAAAATAATACTCAAAATTAGGGGTTTGAACCAATTTTGGTTTGATTTTGATGAGATCTGCTTGCCATGTTTAGGTAAGCACTACAGGAGAATAACCAGTACCAAAAATGGGTCGAATATGGTAAGAAGTGATAATCAAATCCTATATTCAGTGGGATTAGGAGAAGATTTTAAGGGTGGCGGGTTTAGCGTTCTTCAGAGAGGGAGGGAAGGTTGAGAGAATATGAAGGCGGCAGGTTACGGGATTATGGGTTAGGGTTTCTGGGAGGGTAACTAAAAGGGAGAGAAATAACAAAGGTCGTTGATCTTGAAAGATCAACGAGCAGGATTAAAAAAAGTGAGTGGGGCGGGTTAATTAACGGGTACTGACCGGATTTTTTGGTTAAGGGATTTTTGGTTTGGGTTGGGGTTATTGGAATAGGGTATTGGGGTTTTGGGCCATTTATTTGGTCCGAAATTGTTTAGAAATTGGGGTAATTTTTAAATACCCAATATTTATCAAAAACTAATTTATAAAAGTAATTAATAAATAAAAAAAATATTATTTGTGCACTAAAATAATTACAAATAATAACTTGGCATTATAAAAATATAAAAAATTATTTTGGCACAATAATGTAATTATACATGAATATAGGCTATTATTGTAAAAATGTACAATTATCTTAAAAATGCAAATGTAATTATAAAACAAATGGAGTAAAATATTATAAAACATACATGTTGGTGTAAAAAATAAGTTTGGATGATTAAATCATCATAAAAATAATTTTAAGGTTAATTATTGGATATTTATACAATAAAATGCAAAAAGAAATTTATTTAAAGCTTTTATAAATTATGGAAAATTATGAAAAAATGCTTGTATAGGTTTATAAACTAAATGATGATGCAAATATACTATTTTTAAATATATATATATATATATATATATATATATATATATATATATATATATATATATATTTTTTTTTTTTAAATGAGGGCAAAATTGGGTATCAACAACTGCCTCTCTTTACCCAGGAATGATGAAAGAGTTGTCGGGTAAAGAAATGATGACCGTTTTGACCGAATGGGATGATTTGAAAAAATAAAGGCCGAACTCCGGTTTCTGAGTTGCCTACATATCCCTGAGTTTACGAGAATTAAGCCGTGTGTAGTTCTGGATCCAACGGTGGAATAAGGCGATGGAGTTGTTATAGGAACGGACAAGCTCTTCTGGATAGGATGATATCGGAATAGTGAATGGATGTACCTTAGAATGGTTATGGATATTTGAACGGTTATCAGATGGGAATGGGTAACGGACGGTGGTTGTTTACGTTTGAAATAATTGCAGGATGTGAACGTTGAAAGGAAACCGGAGCAAAGATTGCTCCCGTTAGGAGAATGGTTACTTCCTGGAATACCTGCAAAACTTAAAACACAATGCATGCAGTGTATATCGCGATAATTTAAACAAGATGAAAATTCCCTTTGGACTATGAAAGCTATCTTTGGATGATGGGTATGATGTCCTTAGACCATAATGTCCTGGGCCATGAATTGCGTGATAAGGGATTCGCAGGCCATGAAATGATGTTCTCGGGCTATGAAAATGGTGCCTCTAAACTATGACGCCTTTGAATAATGATGTGCAATATTGAGAGTTCCTCAAGCCATGGCATGGTATCTTCTGGCTATGAGGATGATGCCTTCGGACTATGATGCCTTCGGACAAAAATGGTGGTATTTCAGCCCATGAGATGCAAAGACATAACGTTTGGTTATGTGAAGCGAAACAAGACAGAGCTTGGTCTTGTGTAAGGTCGGGGGCAGAGCTTAGTCCCGAGGTGGAGAATAGTGCTAGATTTCAAGTAGCGTAGCATTTGGGGTTACGCAAGGAAAGGTAGAGCTTAGCCTTATGCGACTAGGGAGGCAATGCTTAGCCTCATACGAAATAGGAGACAATGCTTAGTCTCATGCAAGTAGGAAGTAGGGCTTAGCCTTATACAAGATGGGAGACAATGCTTGGTCTCATGCAAGAGGAGGCAGGGCTTAGCCTCATGCAAGTGGGAGACAATGCTTAGTCTCGTGCAGGGGAAGGCAATGCTCAGCCTTATGTAATTTAGGAGACAAAGCTTAGCCTCATGCAAGCGGGAGACAATGCTTAGTGTCATGCAGGAAAAGGCAACGCTTAGCCTTATGCAATTTAGGAGGCAGAGCTTAGCCTCATGAAAAGGTGGAGACAATGCTTAATCTCATGCAGGAGAAGGCAGTGCTTAGCCTTATGCAATTGAGGAGGCAAGGCTTAACCTCATGCAAAGGTGGAGACAATGCTTAGTTTCATGCAGGGGAAGGCAGTGCTTAGCCTTATGCAATTGAGGAGGCATGACTTAACCTCATGCAAAGGTGGAGACAATGCTTAGTCTCATCTAGGGGAAGGCTGTGCATAGCCTTATGCAATTAAGGAGGCAAGGCTTAGCCTCATGCAAAATAGAGACAATGCTTAGTCTCATGCAGGGGAAGACAGTGCTTACCCTTATGCAATTAAGGAGGCAGGGCTTAGCCTCATGCAAAATAGAGACAATACTTAGTCTCATGCAATGAATAGATAATAAGTAGTAGCAGAGTATTTCTTAGTTGGAAATGTGTTTGCGCTTGGCAGCTTTGTCGTTATGAAGACAGTGATTCTGAGGTGTGCCCGAATTTGAGAATATTTCTTGTTCCTGCATCCAAAGGACAATCATGAATTTTACAGGGAAGATTGGTTCGTGCCTCCGCCTGCCTGCTTTGCTTTGATCTGTAATGAAGTCCTGCTTGAGTTACCACGGGTAGCATCTGGCTGTTTCATAAAAAATAAAGTTTTCAAAAATGTGCGTGCATATGATGAATGTAGTTATTTAAAATACATTAGTATGCAATATCGAATAAATTAGATGAACCAATGACTATGACACTTTAGAGACATTGCGACTTCCTTAGAATTTTGAGGGTCCTCAAAATTCTTCCCCAGTTTACTTAGGCGATTCTCTGACCGTTCTACATATGATGACGTTGGCTGGACTTGCTCCGGAAGTTTGAGGGTCCTCCTCAAAATTCTACCCTAGTTTCTGGTTGTGGAAAAAATGAAAATTTTATTGAATTGTGACCGAACCCACAGGGCTGCCTACGTATCTCCTCTTAAACGGGAATCAGGTCGAGCATAGTTCAATTACATCAGATGAAGAAATGCGAACATTCTAAACATAATATCTTTTGACTGCGTCTGAATTGATAGGCTTTGGCCAAACCTCTCCATCCATTTCTGCGAGTATGAGTGCTCCTCCTGTTAGTACTCTGTGAACCATGTAGGGCCCTTGATAATTGGGCAAAAATTTCCCTTTGGCTTCATCTTGATGCGGGAAGATCCGCTTCAGTACCAGTTGCCCCAGTGCGAACTATCTAGGTTTGACCATTTTGTTGAAAGCTCTGGACATCCTATTCTAATAGAGTTAACCATGACACACGACATTCATTCTTTTCCCGTCAATGAGAGCTAATTGTTCATAGTGGCTTCTTATCCATTCTGCATCACTAAGTTCAGCTTCTTGTATAATTCTTAAAGAAGGAATTTTAACCTCGGCAGGAAAGACAAATTTGGTACCGTAGACCAGCAAATGGGGAGTTTCTACGGTTGATGTGTGGACTATGGTACTGTATCCCAATAAGGCAAATGGTAAGTGTCTACCATCTTCCTCAGTAATTTCTTGATATTCTTGTTTGCGGCCTCCACGACTCTATTCATTTGAGGCCTGTATGTTGTGGAATTCTTGTGCTTGATTTTGAAGGTCTCGCACATAGCTTTCATTAGGTCACTGTTGAGATTGACGGCGTTGTCGGTGATGATGGACTCTGGAACCCCGAATCGGCAAACAATACGATCTCTAACAAAATTTGTGACGACTTTCTTGGTTACAACTTTGTAGGATGCATCTTCGACCCATTTTGTGAAGTAGTCTATGGACACTAAAATGAACTTGTGCCCGTTTGAAGCGGCGGACTCGATTGGTCCAATGACGTCCATTCCCCAAGCGACAAAAGGCCAAGGTGCATTCGTTGCATTGAGTTTATTTGGCGGCACTCGTATCATATCTGCATGTATTTGGCACTGATGACATTTCTGGACATACCTGATTCAATCTGTTTCCATAGTCATCCAAAAATAACTTGCCCTCGGTATCTTCTTGGCTAAAACGAAACCATTCATGTGTGGTCCGCATGTTCCAGAGTGTATCTCTTCGAGCAGTTTGGAAGCTTCCTTGGCGTCAACACACCGTAATAAAAGTAGGTCTGGAGTCCTTCTGTACAGAATTCTTCCACTTTGGAAGAAATGGTTGGACAATCTTCGGAGCGTGCATTTTTTAGTATGATTTGCATACTTCGGATACTCTCTTTTTGCTAAGTACTCCTTGATATCATGGAACTATGGATTCCCGTCTGCTTCTTCTTCAACATGAGCACAGTAAGCTGGCTGGTTATGAATCTTTACTGAAATGGGTCGATGAAATTCTTGTTCGGCTGCTGTATCATGGAGGACAAAATGGCTAATGCGTCTGCGAACTCATTCTAGATTCTCGAGACATGTCTAAACTCTATCTTCGTGAACCTCTTCATCATCTCTTGCACGAGATATAGATATGGTAATATCTTGGTATTCTTTGTTGCCCATTCTCCCTGCACTTGATGTACCAGAAGATCTGAATCAACAATTACCAGTAATTCCTGGATATTCATGTCAACAGCCAAATTGAACCCTAATATGCAAGCCTCATATTCTGGCATATTATTGGTGCACGGAAATCTGAGTTTCGTGGATACTGGATAATGTTGACGTGTTTCTGACACCAAAACGGCTCCAATACCCACTCCTTTAAAGTTTGCGGCTCCATAAAAAAACATTCTTCATCCTTCGTATGCTTCGATGATATCTTCTCCTACGAATGATACTTCGTCATCAGGAAAATACATTTTTAGTGGTTCGTATTCTCTCCGCTAATGCTTGTCCCTTAACCGCCTTCTGAGTCACATAGACGATGTCAAATTCACTCAACAATATCTGCCATTTTACCAGCTTCCTTGTAGGCATGGGTTTCTGGAAGATGTATTTCAGAGGATCCATCCTTGATATGAGATATGTGGTATATGCACAAAAGTAGTGCCTCAGTTTCTGGGCTATCTAGGTCAAAGCACAGGAGGTGCGTTCCAGCAAAGAATATCGTGCTTCGTAGGATGTGAACTTCTTACTCAGATAATATATGGCATGTTCTTTACTTCCCGTCTTGTCGTGTTGTCCCAAGACACAACCGAAAGCCCCATCTAATATGGAGAGATAGAGTAGGAGTGGTCTACCAGGTTCTGGCGGGACCAGGACTTGCGGTGTGAACAAATATTCTTTGATTCTGTCAAAAGCTTTCTGGAAGTCTTCAGTCCAATTGGTTGCGGCATCCTTCTTTAACATTTTGAAGATCGGCTCACAGATCATGGTTAATTGTGCTATGAAGCAGCTAATGTAATTAAGATGTCCCAAGAAGCTCATCACGTCTTTCTTGTTCTTCGGAGGTGGCAAATCCTGGATAGCTTTGACCTTTGATGGGTCTAGCTCAATTCCTCGGTGGCTGACGATGAATCCCAACAACTTTCCTACGGGGACCCCGAAGGCACATTTTGCGGGATTTAATTTCAAACTGTACCTCCGAAGCCGATCAAATAATTTCTCCAAGTCTGCTTTGTGATCTGTACTCTTCTTGGATTTGATGATGATGTCATCCACATATACCTCTATCTCCTTATGTATCATGTCATGGAAAATAGTTGTCATGGCCCTCATATAAGTGGCCCCAGCATTCTTCAGACCAAACGATATCATTTTATAGCAGTACACCCCCACGGTGTAATAAAAGCTATCTTTCGACATCCTCTTCATCTATCCAGATCTGATGATATTCCGCGAAGCAATCCACAAAGGATTGGAGTTCATGCTTGGCGCAGTTGTCGATCAGTATGTGTATGTTGGGTAACGAGAAATCATCTTTGGGACTTGCTCTGTTTATGTCTCGATAATCGACGCATACTCTGACTTTCTCATCCTTCTTCGAAACTGGCACGATGTTAGCCAACCAAGTTGGATATTCAACTACTCTGAGAACCTTAGCTTTGATCTGCTTAGTGACTTTTTCTTTGATTTTTAGACTCATATCTGGCTTGAACTTTCTGAGCTTCTACTTTACTGGCGAACACATTGGGTTGGTGGGTAGTTTATGAGCCACTATAGACGTGCTCAAACCAGTCATATCATCATAAGACCTATCATGGGCGGCTTTCCAGCCATGCCCCATGATCCCTTGGACGCGCCCCGTGGCGTCCTGGCCAGCCTCCCAACGCCCGTCGCCACGGTCGGCCACATGGTCTCGGCAGCTCCAAGTGACAAGCGCGCATGCGCCTCTGTCGCCCCACCGATAGCCATCGCCAGCGCCCAGCCACAGGCAAAAGCCAACAGCGCCGCGCGCGCAGACAATGCCGCGCGCGCAGACCCTGATGCTAAAGACAAAGTTGCTGCCAACGGACTTGCTGCTGCTTTGTAGAAGACTAAGTCCTTTCCATTGTAAATATAGAGTAGTTTTGCTGCATTTTATTTAAGTGTGATTTTCCAGCTTTCATAGGTCTAGTCATGTAACTTTGGTTTATTTTTTTTAAGCATTATTAAGGGGGACCAAGCAATCAAAACTTTCAAGTAAGCAAACAATTCTCTGTACTGGTGTCTCTCCCCCCGACACCGTCTTGTTTTCTGTAATAGCTTTCATTCAATGCAATCAAGCTTTCTTTCATTCTCAATTCTCTTTTCTGCTCTCTTTCAATTGCTCATGACATTGGTTTTCCCGTACGGCACTGACAATCTAGTCTAGCGTACGGAGGGGACCTCAGTTGGCGGACAGCAACCGTACTGACATCGGTTGCCTAGCCTTACGTCGCCCTTCCAAGGAACTTCAGGAAGGCACCGCGTAACAGTTGGTATCAGAGCCTAGGCTCGACATCGGACGAGGGATCACATTGCAATTACCACCATTTCTGACCATGGTGAATTATGGGGATCGCATCGCGACCCTTGAGGGAACGGTTGACGCATTACGGCCCATCGTGGAAATGGTGCCCGATCTAAAAACCAGCCTAGTGCAAAGGTTGGACGACCTGGACCGCAGACTCATCCAGGCCGAAGTTGACATAGAAAACATCAGCCGCGACTCTGAAGGAGACCGGCAAACAGCAGCCACAGAGGCAGCTGAAATTTTTGGTAAATTTGAGGTCCTCCAGCAGGAGCGTGCCGAGGATTTAGCCAACAGGGAACAAGAGGCAGACAGGGTGACTGCCATGCAACAAACCATTGACAACTTGACAGGCCAGCTCAATGTTGTCAATGCTGCTTTACAAGGCCTACTTCGAGGAGGCGGAAACCAATTTGGGGGTGGTGTGAACCTCGCCCCCATGGCACAAAAGCTGAAAATTCCTGAGCCAAAGCCATACAGTGGAGCTCGGAATGCCAAAGAAGTGGAAAATTTCATTTTCGACATCGAGCAATACTTCGATGCCGTGGGAAGCCTGGAAGAAGCTAAGAAGGTAGCAACTGCTGCCATGTATCTTCAGGGTGATGCCAAACTCTGGTGGCGGGTGAAGTACGAAGCCATCAAGGCAGGTGAAGATGCCCTCGACACATGGGCGGAACTGAAGGCAGCCATACGCCTACAGTTCTTCCCCGAAAATGTTGAGTACAATGCTAGGAGAAAGTTGCGGGAGCTCCGCCAGACCAAATCAGTGCGAGATTACGTGCGGGAATTCTCCGCGCTCATGCTGAACATCCGGGACATGGGGGACAAAGACAAACTCTTCACCTTCCTGGAAGGGTTGAAACCTTATGCCCGGATGGAGTTGCAGAGACAAAGGGTAGACACGTTGCCTAAGGCAATCCAAGCAGCAGAGTGCCTTGGGGATTACCAAGTGGAAGCCCGGAAGGATAGGCCTCAACAGCCTGTCCGAGGAGGATACAAAGGGGGCCAACCAAACACTAGTGGCCCTAGCAGAAGTGGAGGAGACCGGAGTGCACCCAAATCCAAGACTCCCTCTTCCGGCAGTACTAGTGCTGCATCTAACAACAATGATCGGGGGAGGAAGCCCCCCTCAGGATGTCGCCATTGCGGCAGACCACATTGGAATAATGAATGTCCACATGCACAGATGAACGCCCATCATGCTTTTGAGGATGGGACAGATGACGACGCCGATGATGCGGACCAGACCGAGCCAGTAGGTGCATTCAATGCAATTGTTGGCTCTATTTCTGAGCCCTTAGCGGGTACCAGTGCCGGTATCTGCAAGAAGAAGGACCCCTGTCCAATTGCCAGGAAAGGAAATAAGAAGGCGAATTTGAGGACTCCTCCTCATCAAGAGAGGACCCTAATGTTCGTTGACATGAAGGTAAATGGCAAGCCCATTCGGGCAATGATAGACACAGGTGCCACCCACAACTACTTAGCCTCGACTCAGGTGGAGCGTCTTGGACTAGTCGTAGGAAAGGGCAAAGGTCGTGTGAAGGCTATCAACTCACCACCTCAACCAGTGGGTGGAATAGCCAAAGAAGTACCAGTGAAGCTTGGCCCTTATGAAGGAAAGTTCAACCTGCGCGTAGTGATCATAGATGACTTTGAGTTAATCGTGGGGTTGGAATTCCTGAGACAGACCAATACCATGCCCGCACCGTATGCAGACATGCTACTGATGATGGGGGCAAATGGGGCCAAGCCCTGCATTATTCCGTGCATTCCCATGAAGATGGCAGCCGAGAACATCTCGGCCTTGCAGTTGAAGAAGGGGGTAAAAAGACATGAACCCACGTTCCTGGCTACCCTCTGCATGGAAGATATAGAACGCTCCTCGGGTCCCATTCCTGCACCCGTGAAGGAGTTACTTCTGGAATTTGAAGACATCATGCCACAAGACATGCCAAAGCGTCTTCCGCCTAGGTGAACTGTGGACCATGAGATTGAGTTGGTGCCGGGTGCGAAGCCACCTGCCCGGGCGCCATACAGAATGTCACAACCCGAACTCGCCGAGCTTCGGAGACAATTGACGGAAATGCTAGACACAGGGATCATTGTGCCCTCTAAGTCCCCATACGGGTCCCCTGTGCTATTCCAAAAGAAACATGATGGTAGTTTGCGACTCTGCGTGGATTACCGGGCTCTAAACAAAATCACCGTGAAAAACAAGTACCCTATTCCGCTAATGGCAGACTTGTTTGATAGACTGGGTGGTGCGACGGTATTCACCAAAATAGACCTGAGGACAGGTTATTGGCAAGTTCGGATTGCCGATGGTGATGAGCACAAGACGACCTGTGTGACAAGATATGGGTCGTACGACTTCCTGGTTATGCCCTTTGGCTTGACTAATGCGCCAGCCACATTTTGCACCTTGATGAACCAAGTCTTCCGAGAATACATTGATGAATTCGTCGTGGTTTATTTGGATGACATTGTGGTATATAGCCAGACACTAGAAGAACACCTGGAGCATTTGCGGAAGGTCCTAGCCCGATTGCGGGAGCACGAACTATATGCGAAGCTATCCAAGTGCTCTTTTGCTCAGAAACAAATTGACTTCCTCGGACATGTCATCGAGGAAGGGAGGATCAAGATGGACCAGCAGAAGATTCAGGCCATTACAGAATGGCCGCCTCCTAAGGATATACATGCCTTGAGGTCGTTCCTTGGCCTATGCAACTTCTATCGGCGGTTTGTGAAAAGTTACTCCCTCATTGCAGTGCCGTTGATAGAACTTCTCAAGAAGGCCACCCCGTGGGATTGGGGCCCCAAGCGGGCAAAGGCCTTCGACGCATTGAAGATGGCTATGTCCAGTAGCCCAGTCTTGGCCCTCCCTGACTTGGCCAAGCCATTCGAAGTGCAAATGGATGCCTCCGACTATGCACTTGGTGGAGTATTGCTACAAGAAGGGCATCCTGTAGCGTACGAGAGCCGGAAACTGAAGAATGCAGAGCGACGCTATGCTGCCCATGAGAAAGAATTATTGGCTGTCGTTCATTGCTTACGCCTTTGGAGGCATTATCTACTGGGAGCCCCATTCGTGGTCAAGACAGACAACACAGCCGTTAGCCATTTCATGACCCAGCCAAAGCTGAATGGACGACAGGCTAGGTGGCAGGAACTCCTAGCGGAATTTCACTTCAACCTGGAGTACCGAAGTGGAAAGACCAATCATGTTGCTGATGCACTCAGTCGGAGAGCTGATCTAGCATCGATGTGTGTACTCGCCGCCCTAAAGGGAAGCGAAGTAACCACCACCATAAAAGACCAGATACAGGATCTACTCATCAAGGATCCTGCTGCACAGTATTTGGTTGATTTGGTAGGACAGGGCAAGACTCGCCAGTTCTACACCGAAGATGGGTTCCTGAAGGTGAAAGGGAACCGACTTTATGTTCCTAAAGGAGGAGATCTGCGACGGACTCTTCTTGCAGAATGCCACGATACTTTGTGGGCCGGTCATCCCGGCGAGGAACGCACCATGGCATTGCTTCGCCGTGCATATTATTGGCCTCAAATGGTCGATGACGTCGCTCAGTATGTGAAGACTTGTCTAGTATGCCAGAAAGATAAGTCAGACCGCTTGACGCAGGCAGGGCTCTTGGAACCACTAGCTGTACCAAAAAGACCTTGGGAAAGCGTTTCCCTGGACTTCATCACCGGATTGCCCAAGGTCGGAGATCTCACAACTATCTTGGTTGTGGTGGATCGGTTTTCCAAGTATGCTACCTTTATAGCAGCCCCACAATATATATCAGCAGAAGATACAGCTCGACTATTCTTCTCTCATGTCGTCAAGTATTGGGGCTTACCTAAAGACATTGTTAGTGATCGTGACTCACGCTTCACTAGCAATTTTTGGACCCAACTCTTTAAGTGCCTCGGGTCAAAATTGAGTCATAGCTCAAGTTTTCATCCGCAATCTGATGGCCAGACGGAGCGATTCAATGGCATGCTAGAGGAATATCTCCGGCACTTTGTGACCGGATCGCAGAAGAATTGGGTGAAGCTTCTGGATGCTGCTCAACTGTGTTTCAATTCACAAAAGAGCTCAAGTACCAACAAAAGCGCTTTTGAAATTGTTACCGGACAGCAACCGCTACTCCCACACACAGTGAATGCACCAAACATGTCAAAATCTCCTCGGGTTGCCAGCTTCTCAAAAGAATGGAAGCAAAATTTGGAGATAGTGCGGAGCTATCTTGTCAAAGCCCAAAAGAGGATGAAGAGGCATGCTGATCAGAATCGCCGCTTTGTGGAATACCAGGTGGGAGACAAAGTGATGGTCAAAATCCCAAAGCGGTACTTGTTTGCAGGGGTCCATGACCCTCGCCTATTGCAAAAATATATTGGACCCTTGTCCATTGAAAGGCGCATTGGGAGAGTTGCATACCGGGTGGATACCCCAGCTTGGTGGAAAATCCATCCTGTTTTCCATGTCAGTCTCCTGAAACCTTTTCGGGAAGATATGAAGGATCCTTCACGAAGCCAACTCACAATACCAAGTATTCGAGGCCCCAATTCAACCGGAAAAAGGCGTGCTGAAGCTATTCTTGATGATCGAGTGATTCACGCCTCAAGAAAAGATCACCAGGAGTTCTTGGTGAAATGGCAGGGATGTGATGCAGAGGAGAATACTTGGGAGAGGGGAACAAACCTCAAAGCCTACAAGAGCCTGATTGATGATTACATTGCAAGGAAGGCGCCGAGGACGTCGCCAACTCAGGTGGGGGAGAATGTCATGGGCGGCTTTCCAGCCATGCCCCATGATCCCTTGGACGCGCCCCGTGGCGTCCTGGCCAGCCTCCCAACGCCCGTCGCCACGGTCGGCCCCGTGGTCTCGGCAGCTCCAAGTGAGAAGCGCGCATGCGCCTCTGTCGCCCCACCGATAGCCATCGCCAGCGCCCAGCCACAGGCAAAAGCCAACAGCGCCGCGCGCGCAGACAGTGCCGCGCGCGCAGACCCTGATGCTAAAGAAAAAGTTGCTGCCAACGGACTTGCTGCTGCTTTGTAGAAGACTAAGTCCTTTCCATTGTAAATATAGAGTAGTTTTGCTGCATTTTCTTTAAGTGTGATTTTCCAGCTTTCATAGGTCTAGTCATGTAACTTTGGTTTATTTTTTTTAAGCATTATTAAGGGGGACCAAGCAATCAAAACTTTCAAGCAAGCAAACAATTCTCTGTACTGGTGTCTCTCCCCCCGACACCGTCTTGTTTTCTGTAATAGCTTTCATTCAATGCAATCAAGCTTTCTTTCATTCTCAATTCTCTTTTCTGCTCTCTTTCAATTGCTCATGACATTGGTTTTCCCGTACGGCACTGACAATCTAGTCTAGCATACGGAGGGGACCTCAGTTGGCGGACAGCAACCGTACTGACATCGGTTGCCTAGCCTTACGTCGCCCTTCCAAGGAACTTCAGGAAGGCGCCGCGTAACAGACCATGCGAAAATATCTTTATATTATTTCAGGAAACGGGTGTATTCTTCTTTCTCTGATGGTGACAGGTGAATGCTTATGCGAGTTTCTTTGACTATTTCGGAATCTCCCAAGTTGACTATCTCAGTTTCGTCCAGGTTGGACTTACGATTGTTCTCAAAATCTTCAACTTCTCTAACAATTTCCTCAGGTATTATATCCTCTTCTTCTATTTCTTTTGAGTCACTATCCTTATGTTGTGCTGTCTCATTACATGTCACAGTTGTTGGTTCATCATGATAAGAAATAGTAATGATGTAGAGAGAAAAATGTAGAGAAGAGTAATAATAATAAAATAGCAAACCATTGATAATTATCAAGATGTCAAACAAAAGCGATTTTTAATGATTCAAACAAATGTTTCAAAGCAAAATATTGAAAATGTTTTAAAAATGCTCATTAGAATTATTTTCAAAATAAATGACACTAGCAGCCAGGCTACTCCGGAACTCGGCGGGCCCTTGATGGTGTGGCAGTCCAGTTCCTGAGAACAACTCCCTTCTCCACTGACTGGATGACGAGGCCTTCTTCCTCCTCCTCCTCAACTATTACACTACAGTCCATGTCTTCATCTTCCAAAAATATATTCCTTAAACCAGCTAGCACTTCATCTTCTTCGGATCCCAACATCATATCAGCCTGATGGAAGGAGTGGCTCAAATATGGTATCGGCTGCTCGAGAGGGTAATAAGGACCACGCCATTATGGTGACCAATTCTGATACTCGTGCCAGGTGTATTGATATCCCAGTCCAAAGGTCGTGCCGTGATGTTTTAACTGTATTAATTTGGTGATCCCTTGGAGATTCTTGCCGAGACCCTTGCCGGGTTCATACCCTGTCCATGCCAATATGCTTTCTTTTTTGCTACTCCACCATTTGTCCATCTCGATTGCGTTAACACGCTCAATGTGATGGTAAGTCTCTCCCCCTAACTTCCTCCTATTCTCCACAACCGGGATAGTGTGGTTGGTGTAAATAAGGTTACTCCCGTCTCCATGAATGATCACCTCCTGATGATTCCATTCGAACTTCACAGCTTGATGCAGAGTAGACGCTACAGCCTCAGCGGCGTGTATCCAAGGTCGTCCCAATAGCAGATTGTATGAGGCAGATATGTCAAGCACTTGGAATTCAACATCAAACCAAGTTGGACCCATTTGTAGGCAAAGGTTGGTTTCGCCGATTGTCACCCTTTGAGACCCATCAAACGTTTTTATGTTCATAGTTCCTGCTCGTATCTCATGCAAACTTTTACCTGACCTCTTCAACGGGCAAATGTTGAGACTTGAACCCCCATCTATCAGGACCCTAGCAATGAATTTGTCTTCGCACTGTACTGTGATATGCAACGCCCTGTTATGGCTCAACCCTTCTGGTGGCAATTCATCTTCGTGGAAAGTGATCTTATGGCTTTCCAATACTTGTCCTACCATGTTGGCCATCTCTCCACTGGTAATGTTGTTGGGTACATAACTCGCATTTAACACTTTCATCAACGCGTTCATGTGTGCCTCAGAATTCTAAAGTAGTGATAGAATAGATATCTGAGCAGAGATTTTGTTCAAATGATCGACCACAGAATACTCCCTTACTTGCACCTTTCTCCAAAGATCATCCGGGCCGGTTTCAATGATAGGCTGCCTGGAAGCGGCTTTTTTACTTGTTCCCCCCAAATGCTCGGATGTGTAAACCCTACTAGTTCTGGTCATACCTTGTGTTGCATCAGTTTCTTCCATTTTCCCCTTTCCTTTCCTTCTCGCTTCTGCATTATAGTCCCGGGGCACAACATTGGAATTAAAGGATGGTGTGGGAGCTACTGTTACGGTGAATGGTATGGTCACTTCTACTTCGAACGGAGTTGGCGTGGCTGAGGGCGTTGTTACTTCAACCTCGAACGGAGTTGGTGCAGCTACCTCAAATTCAATCGGTGACTATATTTGTACCACAATAGGTGTGAGAGTAACTGGAGCCATTTTGGGATCATCCCCTTCTCGAATGAGCCCAATTGACCTTTCCGGATCCCATTCTTCATCAGTTTCTATCACATTTACCCCCTCCCCCCTATGATTCGGGAGGGGATTATTGCGGATATTAGGTGCAGTCTACTTTGCCTGTATAACTTTGGTATCAATCAGCGTCTGAATCTTATCCTTCAGAGTGCGGTATTTATCAATAGTGTGACCATTCATGCCCGAATGGTAGGTACATGTCTTGTTCGGATTGACCCATTAAGAGGAATTTTTCATAGCGACAACGGGAATAGGAGTTACATAACCCGCAACTTTCAATCTCTCATACAACTGGTCAAAAGGTTCGGCAATAGGAGTATATAGTCTGGGCAGCCTACAGTCGAAATTTGGCCTGGGTTGTTTGTAGTTTTGGCGCACTGGTGGTGAGTGGTAATATGCTGGCTAAGTGTTGTAAGTGTGGTAGGCGGTGGCGGGTTGTTGATATCTAGGAGGTGAAGGCTGATATGTGGGTAGAGGTGTTTGGTATGTGAGAGGAGACTTCGGACCTTGGGCTACCATCACTGCCCCTACTTCCTTCTTTTTAGATATACCGCCCAACTGCAAGGCTTTGTTCGTAGCTTGGAGTGCCTCGAAATTGGTTACCATTCCGCTTTTAATTCCCTATTCTATTCTTTCTCCCAATTTGATGATGTCGGAAAATTTATGATTTTCAATAACCATCAACCTCTCATAATACTACAGATCCTGAGCTCGGACAAAGAACTTGTTCATTTGATCTTCTTCTGATCTCTACCGAGTAGCATACTTGCGGAAAGTTTCTATTGGCTTCTTCTTAAGATTCTGGATATAGAAGACGTCTGGTGCATTCTCTGTATTGAATCTGAACCGATCCATAAAGTATGACGCCATGCCTACCCAATTAACCCATTTCTTTGGATTTTGACTGATGTACTAGGATAGGGCGTCTCCAGTGAGG
This sequence comes from Nicotiana tabacum, assembly GCF_000715075.1. Classification (NCBI taxonomy): domain Eukaryota; kingdom Viridiplantae; phylum Streptophyta; class Magnoliopsida; order Solanales; family Solanaceae; genus Nicotiana; species Nicotiana tabacum. Next base: position 83,210,966 of record NC_134081.1, on the reverse strand, counting down.
CTCCTCATGAACAGCTTCATGTGGATTCTTTCATCTTTACCAACCTCTATGAGCTTGTCACAATACGTCCTCAGATGTGCCTTTAGATCACCTGTCCCATCGAACATTTCAAACTTAGGAGGTTTGTAACTCTCTGGCAGTTCTATGTCCGACTGAACTTAGGAGGTTTGTAACCTTCGATGCCTTTACCACCTTCAACACTTTGGACTCGTCTTGTAAGATTCTTAAGTTCTTCCACCATGTTCTTGATGAGCAGGTCCTTCTCGGCGGATTTCGGTGTATACAAGGTTTGTTGTGAAGTGTGGGGTAAGGTTTCCATGTATATGGAGTTACTTTGGTGGACTCTAGGGATTAGGATTTTAGGGAGGTGTGGCGTATTGATGAGGTGCGGGAGGATTTTGTGGGTGCTGGTTTTGTGTGTTTTGAGGAAGTGCTGGGTTTTGGGCGTTTTATTGGTTGATATCAGGAACATTCACGGTAAGGGAAAGGTTTGCCAAGTGGCGGACCTGCTCAAGTTTCCCTTGTAACTCCAATATCTTCTGTTGTAACCGTAAAACCAAGTCATTCTGCGCCGGAGTACTCCGACCATCCGAAGTTTCGACATTCTCGGCGTGCATAGCATTGTCTTTCCTGATACCACTCATATCGTCCATCTTAGCTTTTACTTTGTTCTTAGGATCACATAGAGGAGGAGGAGGTAGAGGACCTCTAGATCCGGTATGATATGCTGATGATGCCAGTACGCACGAACCAATCTTAAGGGATGGGAATAAACAAAGAAAAGAAGAAAAACAAAAGGTAAACAAGTCAGTAAGGAGTATTAAAAGGATATTTACGATATTTAAACACGTACTGCGGAATTATAAATTCGTGTCCTAATTTGAAGACCTCATCATGCTCGAGGTAGGACTAGCGACATATAGCTTTGGAGAAAACTCAATGCTGATAACTGTGTCATTTCATTATAATGGTAAATAGACCAAATCTCTACTAAAACGACAATAATTATAAAGAGTCACTAGAGGCATTTGCCTTATTACAATCAAATTCTAAAACGAATCTAGAAAACATCATTCCTAATCTACTCGGTCCTAGAGGGACCTTCTCCAAGCTTGTCCTTCTTAGCCCCGTCAATCAGATTCCTCAGGTCACGCATGTCCAACAGCATATACCCCCTTGCTAGATGTCCTCCTTCATTTCCCTCTGCGTTCTGACAATCCGAGACCCTTTTCCTCATCTTTCCCTCAAATTCCATCAAACCCTGCTCCAAATACTCCAACTTTTCTGTTTATTTAGTAGCGATTCCCCTCCATTCATTGATTGCTTCCATGTCCACTTTATGTTGTTCCAAATGCCTGGCCTCAGATTCAAAGACCCTTTTGCGCAACCTCCTGTATTTGACTTGTGTTTCAACAGCGTCGTCTATGGCCCTATTACTCAAATCAACCCTTGTCTTAACCCTACTATGTCATCGACCAACCATGATGGGTAGAAGTACACATGGCCGGCATGATACCTATCTGGCTCGATGGTATCTTTCTCCACAATAATCTTTTGATGCCATATTTGTTGTGCCTCGAACTTGAATGGAATGACATTACCTTGGAAGTCTGCTTTGTAATGAACCATTTTGGAAACTCGTGGTATAACCTATTTTCTCCCAGCTTAGCTCATGACTCTGATAGGAGCATAAAGATAGATTTCCCTTAATCGGATTAGTACTAGATGAGGAGCATTTCTCGACCTGATGATGAATTCATTGCCAGGGAACCACTCGAACATCCAATGTACCTTGTCATCAGTCAAATTGCTAAAGAAATGTACCCAGTTCACAGCATTTCCCGGTTGTGCAAACCTGTCTGGGATTAAAGTCATTCTCTTTGGATGGTGATAAGCTATGTGGTCATTCCATGGTCGTTGCAAAAATTCTTGACGGTATTGTCCTCTCTGAAGGTGTTCCAACAACCATATTTGTAGCAACAGATTGCAACCCTCGAAATGCCTATATTCCTTTCTGCAACGGTCTAAGGCTCGGTACATCTCAGCCACGATCATGGGAACAATAGTGTAAGTTTGCCCCTCAATTCCTTCCATTAGAGTCTTAGTGACCATAGCTAGGCGAGTGTGGATCCTTTCTCCTTGTATCGGGAATATCAGCATCCCCAGAAAACAGACAATGAATACAAAAACCTAGCAGTGAGTCCAACCAAAGAAGATATGGCAAATTCATCATGGTAAAGACAATATGACTTGCTGTGACCATAACGCTCATAAAGGAAGTCGAATGGTATGTAAGATTTCTTCAGAAAACTAACTCATCATTTTTCCTAAAACCTATCATTTTTAGGAAACCTCGAGAAGTACAGTTTTCCGGTACCAACAAGCCAGGGCTATCCCATGGGAGCCCAACGAAGCCTCCTATTTCCTCTAGAAGGGGAGTCATTTCTATATCACTAAAACGGAAGACGACCCTCTTCTAATCCTAGAACATGGTGGCAGCCTCAATTAACACATTGTTCGGTTGAATATCTAACAAAGAAGGTAAATTCCCGAGAACTCTTTTCACATGATTTTTGTCACTTGGCGAGAGAATTTCCCACCAATCTAGCAACAAATGTGGAATACTTCGAACCATGCCGAACCTGGGGACTTCGTGCCTCATTTCTGCAAAAAAAATAAAGTTAGCCCTTTCCCCCTCCGGATTCGACTATTTACACATTAATGATTAGCATATCGGCACGTTTTCTCCAAATAATGCACATATCATGATTGTATCCATTGGGATTTAAGGAAATCCTAGCGGGCTTTGGACAAGTCTTGCCTTAGAGAGTTATTACGCGGAGAACGTTCTAACCCATACTAGGTTTAGACATGATGCATGCACAGTTAATATTAGAGTGGGGGTTTCTAGAAGAGTCTAGACCGGTACCCTCAAGTGGACAACTTGAGAGGGGAATGTACGGAACCGTCGATTGCACCGCTGATCAACTAGTTTTGTCACAAATAATCCTTTCCAAAATTAAAAGGGTGATTTAGGAAGAGCACGGACACTCATCAAGCGCCGCTATGGTATTAATTACGTACGAGTGGAATATGATGTGGAGCATGCTTTATGCAAAGATAAAACAACACGTTGTCAAGTATTTTTCATGATGAAGACAATAAACACAATATTAAATGGAGCGTAAAGATATAAAAAGAAAGGAAAACAAGGAAAAAGTTAGTTCGCGCATTGTGAAAGAATTGCAATAAAGCAAACAAAAGGGTAGGGATGGGGAAAGACATGATATAGCAAAAAACTTTAAAACAAAATGTTTCGGAGCAAGTGAACATAACTAAAAAATAAAGGGAAAATGCATATTGTAACCAAATTAGGCAAAGATTTGCATATTAATATGAATTCACATAAAGGGAAAATAGGGAAAAGGATGTGCGTGTAGCAGTAAAAGGGAAACGGGAGCGGGATATTCATGTAACGGTAAAATAACAAATACACGCTTATCAGAGAAGACTAATTCATATAGACCAAGTTCCCTATGGTAAGAGCCTAAACAAATGTCCCCAGCAGAGTCGCCATGCTGTCGTGCCCCCCTTTCTCGTGAAATCGGGTTTCGACATGTGACAACTCTTTTAAAGGAAGGTGTTAAAAGAGAGAGTCGCCACCTAATGGGTTTGAGGTGCGTTAGGGCACCTATTTGCAAATAACTCTGGTTTAACCAGTTTGCGTCACTAAAGATCGGGTAAAAGCTCAAATTACCTCGAAGAGAAAGTGTTAGGCACTCTTCGAGGTCCAGAACTGTGGGTCCCGACCGAACTTGAATTATATGAATTAGTCAAATAGTCAGAGAGAAAAAAAAAGAAGTTTGAAAAAAATCATTATTAGAAAGTCCTTGAGTAAACACAGATAATTGCTTTAAAGACAAGATGGGGGGTCCTAAGTTTTTTAGCCTAAAGAATCACCCCGTGCAACATAAATAATACTTCGTAACTCCCTCGAGGTGGGGTGTTACTTGTATTATTCAGCAGGCACAAACTATCATCTCCTGCTACCCGATTACTATCTTTAAATTGTTACCTAAGGCGCACTAGTTGATTCTAAGCCATGCCTTATGCGTGCACTACCCGTCCCATGCCTATGGTCCAGGAAGCGTTTGGACCTCTATTTTGGATGATTTCTAGACTTAGCTTAGGCTGCTCAGAAATGATAAAACTAGGCGACATACAAAACAAGTTGGACTTCATGTAAAAGCAATTAAGGGCTCAAGTTAGCCTCCACACTTAGACAACAAATGCACGCAAACAAATTAGGCAGGTGACAATTATAGAGTCTTAAATCCTATAGTCATGGCTTCTAGGTGATTTTGGATTTCAAACGTATAGGCAGTTTCAGAGCAAGATGCCATTTTAGATACAATTTCTAAGCGACTACACAGTCTGCTTGCTGATTACAGATTATAAGCGATTAAACCTATAGACATGATATCTAGGTGATTTACACAGTAATTGGCAGTGATAACTATAGAAGATACTCAAAAGTATTCAGTTTGATCCTATAGGCATGCTTTCTAATAATGGCAACGAAACAGTGTTGAAACTTCAATATTAACACTTAAAAGCAAGTGGTATTACCCTATAGGCAGGATTTCTAACGATTAACGATTGAAATTGATTTTTTTATACTTAGCTCCTATAGGCATGTCTCCTAGGTGGGAAGTATAACAATGAATTATCTAAATGCAGATTTTGTAGAACATAAGCTAACATAGCCATATAGTCATAGTATCTAATGAATATGCTGCAGTTATGTAAATTGAAAGATTGGTCATTGACACTTTATTTCCTATAGGCATGGTATCTAATAAAACACATAGGAGCAGGATATGTTAAACGAATTAAACACTCAGGTCCTATAGGCAGGTTATCTAACAACACATAAGAGCAGAACATGTTGAGTAAATTAAACACCTATAGGCAGGATTTCTACCCGTTCATGCAAATATTAGAATAAACCCATTTTCTCAATTTTACTAACACCCCAATTGTTACAATATTATTACAGGCCCAATGAATGAATCAAATTACAATATTACAAAATCACTATAGTGGGCCTAAGACAGGCCCAAAGTACACCCAGCCTGGCCAGGCCTTCACATTTCGTATCCATACAGGTTTCAACACAACTCAGAAACCACAAGAGAACTTGGATGATACCCAACAGCCATAGTTGATCAAAAGATTCAGAAAACTATCATTTACACAAGCCAATTAGCTTATTCAGTAGGCATAGAGAGGGACAGAATTGAGCAGTCAAGAAAAAAGTGGCCAAGAACCTTAGGCCCTAGTGTGTCAGAGTTCACAAGTGTCTCAAAGTGGACCCCGAGCAGTACTCATGCTAGGGTAGTTAATAGAGAGGTTTTAGGAGGCCTTGTGCTTTCAGCCGGCCAAGAATTAGAGACTCAGAACAGGGAAACAACCAATGAAAATAGTAGCAAAGTAACAAGGTTTAGAAAAGTGCATTTATATTTTTTGGAGTCAAACACTACAAAGTGATCACATAATGGACATATCAACACAGAGGGTGCATGAGTTCAAGAAACTAGTTGATGCTGCAAATAATCACATAACACATTGGGGCAGGGTATATTTGTAAGAGGCAAGGAGTCTTAAACTTCTGGGATTACAAAGTTAATGAGCAAAGAGACATTAGGCCAACAAGACAAACAGTTATCATTAAATCAACAAGTTCAAACCTAAGGATCAAGTTATGCTAAACACTAGGGCTAAAACAGTACAACTTGTACTAATGAGGGAAGCAGAATCATAATTTAGGCAAAACTAGTCTGAGAGGTTCCACTTAATTGCTAGGGGTACAGAATTGAGCAGAGTGAGAATATACTGAGTGACAAACATATTCATAGGAGCAAATCACAACTATAGTGAAGGTTTTAACAGATTAGGGCATACTAATAACATAAATTAATCACTAAGAAATTCAGAATAAGGCAGGAAACAGGATTAGGTCACACAGCCAATGCAAACACTCAGATTGTCAACACATTAAGCTAAACATGCTTCAAACTGTCCAAATTTCCTAAGTTAGATACACAGACATTTTTTAGAACCAACAGTTTAGGCGTGAGGCAATGCTAGAGAAGTTCATGCTATAGGCAGAATCATAATCCGGGAGATATCCATACTATCCTGCAATGCAGCGGTGGCACATGCCTTGTAGCAACCCCTTTGGGAGGGTGCTACTTATGAAACAAATCTAATTTACTACTTACAACATTAAGAAGATATTAATAAAAAATATTCAGAATAATTTAGTAGCGGAAATAGGCCCATGCGATGAGGTCCAAAGTGCAATATTTTTATTTTTCGAAAATACTCTTCATAATTTATTTTTATTTTTTTAAAATTAAATACAATTTCAAAATTTCAACATAAGGTGATATAACCCTTCTTGAATAATCAACACATTAAAGCAACTTCCTAACAAAATTATACTTTCTTTCGACATTACTGCAAGTTTGTATTGTACATAAATTTCAAACTATCGGGTATAAAAAGGAAAACTAGTTTTCTCCTTGGTACATATATATAAGACAAAGTGTAAATTTAACATATTACAAGACTTGAGTTATTAACACACCTTAAAATAATAAAATAAGTTACCAAATTCAAGTTACAAGATTTTGGTCTTAATATCCAAGCCTCCAAATAACATACATAAGTGTGACATATATATCATATACAAGTCCCAAAACTATACAAAACCATGGTGCATATGCAAATGTGATCTCCATAAGTGCTCCCAAAAAGACTACTTCATAAAGCCATCTTCAAATTTCATCCCGTACATTACCTACGATAGAAAACAACTATCGCTAAGCATAAAGCTTAGTGACGTATAAACTTTGGGGGTTTGGAGCCATTAACTTCTCCAATTCTCATTTTTAGTCATAGGTATCTCAAATGAAATATAATTTAAAACAAGTCAACAAATATATCAAAAGTATCAAATATCAACCCTTGAAGTGTTTCCAATTATCAATAACTATCTTTAAGATTCAAGAGTTGAGAAAGTGTATACTATCAATCTAAGAAAGCTTGTCAAATATCTATTTTTTTCGCCCAATATGTACGTCATGCCATCACACTATGCAAAATCAGATATCAAGATGGACTGAAACCCAAAATCAAGTAGGGTCAAAACCCAACAGTCAAGAGAATCAAGAACCATATTAAAAATGGCTTCCTAGTTCGTACTTAACACGGACAAGTTCTATAATTTAAGACGAACTACAAATCCAAAGTCAAGATGGCAAAAGATCCAAATCAAGAGGCATACCAGTATGAGTGACAAAGTCACTTCCACAAAAAGGACAAAGTCCCAACAAGAATGCAAAATGATCAAACAATCTGTACGAGTTGGCGATTTAGCAAATATCTTGCAATACTTGATATAACACGAATACAATGCTATTAATTGAAGAGAAGAAAAATAAAATATCAGGTTATTTCAAAATATTCCAGCAAGTAAAAAGAGTACAAAGTTTATACACAAACCTTAGTGTTTTACCACAAAATAGTTCAACCACAACTTGAGGATGTTCGAATCGTCTAAGCCCTAAACAAACCAAATCCGTCCACTTTCTCAAACACTTCCCCTTAGCTTTTACAAGGATATATATTCCTTAAATACATAATACAGTATCTATATAATTTCAGTGATTTAACATGTCAAACTAAACATGATATTGGTAAAACATGCCCAAAATATTTGAAACAGAAATTCTGGACAGTATCAGTGTCTCGTGTTGTGACTAAGATTTGAAGATGAAAAAGGACAAACTAGACTGTGTGGTCTTCTTTACAGTTGTAGGTATGTGTCTAAGAGTTTCAGAACATCTTGAATCACCCCCATATCAATTTTGTACAATACGTTATGCTAAACTTAATAACAGTAGTACAGGGACGGGTTGTAAAACAGAAAATCTGGGCAGCACCCGCCATATACTTTATCACCTATTTTCGGGTAAATAAAAGACAAACCAGGTTTTGATTACTTCATAAGATTTATAGATCTATGAAATAGTTTTCCATAAAGTCCTAGATCACTTAAAGCGGAGCTCTATACAACAAGATATGAAGAAAACACTAATAGCTGTCTAGTATAAAAACGGGTTTAGTAACTTACCACAAAAGAGAGGAGCAACTTGAGCTTCACAAAGATAAAATTTTGCTGGTTGGTTTAGTGAAAATTTATGGTAGTTTTCATGAAGTTTTCAGGTAATAAAAAGGAGAGAGGGTAGGGGTCTTTTTCTTTTTCTTGAAAGAATGAAAATGGGGAGTTTATGAAAGACTAAGTCAATCAAAGTTGTCTTTAAGAATTTTGGATAAATATGAAATAAAAATGGCTGTCCAACTACTAAATATCCTTAGATAAATATAAAAGAGTGACAGCCCAAAAACTTAATTATAATGTATTTAATAATAATTCATCAAAATAATATTAAGTGTTAAACATAGCAACACCATGGAACTTCTTTGTAAGTATTAACACAACCTAGAGTAAGGAGTTTTCATGTATTGTAAATTTCACGTTTAGGAAGTGCGAAGTAAAAATATTTTCTCATTAAAGATGCTCAATCGAAAATGCAAATATTAGTAAAAATTTGGAGTGTTACAACTCTCTCCCCCTTAAATAAATTTCGTCCCGAAATTTACCTGGCACTAGTCCCTAAACAAATGTGGATATTGAATTCGCATATCCTCTTCTCGCTCCCAGGTAGCTTCTTCGCCAGAATGATTTTCCCAAAGAACTTTCACTATGGGGATGCTCTTGTTTCAATGTTCCTTTAACTCACGCGCTAAGATTTGGATAGGTTCTTCTCCATATGTTAAATCAGGATTGACCTCTATATATTCAATAGGAAGAACATGAGATGTATATGAGCAGTATCTTCTAAGCATAGCAACATGGAAGACGTTGTGGATCTTGTCTAACTCTGGTGGAAGAGCTAGTTTACAAGCAACTGGGCCAACTCTCTCAAACACTTCATAAGGTCCAATAAATCGTGGACTAAGTTTACCTTTTTGGCCAAATCTCATAATCTTCTTCCATGGAGAAACCTTTAAAAATACCTTATCACCCGCTTTATACTCAATTTCACGCCTCTTAAGATCAGCATAAGACTTTTGTCTGTCTAAGGCAATTTTTAAGCGATCCTTGATGATTTTTATCTTATCTTCAGTTTGTTGAACAATCTCAGGACCCATAAATTTTCTTTCACCAACCTCGTTCCAACAAAGAGGCGTTCTGCATTTTCTCCCATACAAAGCTTCATAAGGAGGCATGCCTATACTTGATTGGTAGCTATTATTGTAAGCAAATTCTATCAGGGCTAAGTATTTGTCCCAACTACCCTCAAACTCAATAATGCAGGCTCGAAGCATATCCTCCAAGATTTGTATTACCCTCTCAGACTGGCCATCTGTTTGTGGATGGAAAGCGGTACTAAAATTCAACCTAGAACCCAAAGCTTCTTGCAAGCTAGACCAAAATCTGGATGTAAACCTTGGATCTCTATCAGACACAATAGAAACAGGGATTCCATGCAGCCTCACAATCTCATTAATGTATAATTCTGCCAAATGTTCCAGTGAGTAGTCCATTCTGATTGCCAAGAAATGAGCACTTTTAGTTAGTCTATCTACAATGACCCAAATTGCATCATGATTCCTTTGGGTGCATGGAAGTCCAGAAATAAAGTCTATCGTTATCCTTTCCCATTTCCACTCAGGTATTGACAAGGGTTGCAGTAGACCAGTTGGGACTTGATGTTCAGCTTTTATTTGTTGACATACCAAGCATTTAGAAATGAACTCTGCAATGTCTTTCTTCATACCACTCCACCAGTAGTGCTCCTTGATGGTCCGGTACATTTTATTACCTCCAGGATGCATTGCATAAGGCGAACAATGTGCTTCAATCAAGATCTGCCTCCTCAATTCATCATCATTAGGAACACACAACCTATTTTTATAAAATAAGGTATCATCTTTCTTCAATATAAAATCTGACTCTCTTCCATTTTGGACTTCTTCAACCCGTTTCACAAGCTTCTCATCTAACTTTTGCACTTCTTGGACCTGCTCAAGTAAGACTTGCTTGACTTGCAAATTAGCAATGATAGAACCATTAAAATTTAATGAAAGACAAACATTCATGGCTCTTAATTCAAGAAGCAAGGGAAAAGGACTTAGAGTTAAACTTGCAAGGGAATTGTGACTCAATGCATCTGCAACCACATTAGCTTTACCAGGATGATAATCAATCGTGCAATCATAAGCTTTGATGACTTCAAGCCATCTACGTTGTCTTAAGTTTAACTCTTTTTGTGTACCAAAGTACTTCAAACTCTTGTGATCAGTAAATATGTGACATTTCTCCCTGTACAAGTAATGCCTCCAAATTTTTAAGGCAAAAACAATGGCAGCAAGTTCAAGATCGTGAGTGGGATAATTCAACTCATGCGATTTCAACTTTTGAGAGGCATAAGCAATTACTTTCCCTTCTTGCATCAAAATACAATCCAAGCCACGGTGATATGCATCACTGTATACCACATAATCTTTACCTTCAGCTGGAAAAGAAAGTATTGGAGCTTGTGTCAACAAGGATTTGAGCTTTTCAAAGCTCTCTTGACACTTGTCATCCCACACAAATTCGACGTCTTTCCCCAAAAATTTGGTCAAAGGAGAAGCTATAATAGAGAAGCCCTTCACGAACCTCCTATAGTATCCTGCTCAACCCAAGAAACTTTTGATCTCAGTTGGAGTTTTAGGAGGAATCCATTCAACAATAGCTTGAATCTTACTAGGATCAACCTTCACACCTTCAACTGATACAATATGCCCCAAAAATGCCACTTCACTCAGCCAAAATTCACATTTGTAAAGCTTCGCGTAGAGTTGCCTCTCTTTCAGAATTTGCATGACAATCCGGAGATGCTTATCATGATATTCTCTATTCATGGAATAGACTAAAATGTCATCAATAAACATCAACACAAATTGATCAAGATAAGGCTTGAATACGCGGTTCATAAGATCCATAAATACAGCAGGAGCATTTGTCAAACCAAATGGCATTACCAAAAATTCATAATGTCCATACCTGGTCCTAAAAGTAGTTTTAGGAACATCTTGCTCCCTCACGCGCAATTGATAATATCCAGACCTCAAGTCAATTTTTGAGAACAAGTTGGCACCCTTCAGTTGGTCAAACAAGTCATCTATTCTAGGCAGTGGATATTTGTTTTTGATTGTTACCTTGTTCAGCTGCCGGTAATCAATGCAAAGCCTAAGAGTGCCATCTTTCTTTTTCTCAAATAAAACATGAGCTCCCCAAGGTGAAATACTGGGACGGATAAAACCTTTCTCAAGAAGTTCTTGCAATTGAGCCTTCAACTCTTTTAATTCAGCTGGAGCCATTCTATAAGGAGCGATAGAAATAGGAGTAGTTCCAGGGACAAGCTCTATAGGAAATTCAATCTCCCTTTTTGGAGGCAACCCAAGAAGATCATCAGGAAATACAACAGGAAAGTCGCACACGATTGGTATGTCCTTAAGACTTGGACTCCCCAATCGTGTATCGACTATATGAGCAAGATAGGCATCACAACCTTGACAAATCATCTTCCTTGCCAAGACCACATAAATAATATTAGCTTTCAATGATCTTTCTCCTTGAACTACTATGTAGGAGTTCTAAAAGTCACTTGCTTCAACCTACAATCAACTAATGCATGGTGCCTATGGAGCCAATCCATACCAACAATAACAACATAGTCTTGGAAGGGCATTTCAAGCAAGTCTGCAGGGAAGACCAGATTTTGAATCATGAATGGACAATCTCGGTAAATCCTATTAACAACAGCTTGATGACCTAATGGACTCGTGACCAACACATCAAAGTCAAGTCTTATAGATTTAACAGTATCAGGAAATGCAAGTGATGAGCAAACATAAGAGTGTGAAGATCTAGGATCAAATAATGTAACAACAGGTATGCCAAATAAGGAAAATTTACTAACAACCACGTCTGGGCCATATTGGTCATTCTTCTGTCTCATAGCATAGACTCGTGCAGTAGATCTCGACCTACTAGCCTGATTAGCTCCACCCGAACCCGCCGCTTGTATATTTCTAGGTCTTGCACCACTATTAGCTTGAGAATGAGTAGTGATAGGCTTTTGAACTGAGCCCTCTGTATGCGTATAAGAAAGAGGATTAGGATTAGGACAATCCTTCACTTTATGATCCATATTTCCACAATTAAAACAAGCACCAGAAGCTCTTCTGCAGACACCATAGTGATTCTTTCCGCGCTGTGCACAAGTAGGTGTATAAGTTTTGCCTTGTCCATAACTTGGAGTACTAGCAGTAGAGAAATTTGGCTTATTCTGCTTATGATATGATGACTTCTGTGCACTTTCAGTCTTGGAATAGTCAAACTTTCCCTTCTTGGATGGACCGCCATAATCTGAATTACCCTTCCTAAACTTGTTTTCTCTCCTACTAGCTTCTTCCATGTCAATTCTTTCCCAAGTAAGAGCAGCTGAAATTAGCTTGGAAAAATCCTCAAGTTGCAAGATTGCCACAGATTTTCGAATGTAACCATTCAAACCTTTTTTAAATCTTCTGCACTTGTCTCTTTCACCATCAATAATACCTCCAGCATAGCGAGAAAGCCTGAGAAATTTTTGTTGATACTCTGCAATAGACATACTACCTTGTCTTAAATTCAAAAACTCTTTTTTCTTTGCATCACAGTAGACAGGAGGGACATATTTCGCACGAAATGCTTTCACAAAGTTATCCCAAGTCAGCACCGGAGGTTTTGCTTTTGCATTTGGCACACTTACCCACCAATCATAGGCATCTTTTTTGTAAAAGATAGATAGCATACTTAAATTTGGCAGCATTAGTACACTCTAGTTGTTCAAAGACTCTCTCCATGCGCTCGAGCCATTGTTCAGCTACCGTGGGATCAGTAGTGCCTTCAAATTCGACTCCACCCATTTTCCTCATCTTCTCAAAATTTATTTCACTAGGTTCTGACATTGTCCCAGCCAAGTGACGAAAGAACTCAGCCATCTGCTGAAATGGAGGAGTCATAATAGGAGTACTATGACCCATTGCTCTTGGATTATTGTCCACTTCATTTTCACTAAGACGATGATGATTTAGGTTAGGCAAGGGTACCTCATCTCCTTCTTGGAGGTTAGGTGGAGCATTATAATGGGCCTGACTTTCATCAACAGATTCAATAGCTCTATTCGAAGAAGAGGCCATATTAAATTCCTATAAAAGATAAGATCACACTGCATTAGGGACATGTACACGATGCATATGCACAAGTAACACATCAAATTACATTAAACAAGTATGCTAAAATTTATAATCTCCAAGTCATTTTTAAGAAAGAAAATAACAAAAATATTAGGTACGATCACAACAAAAATCCTAGAATCACAAACCTAGGCTCTGATACTAAAACTTGTAGCAACCCCTTTGGGAGGGTGCTACTTACGAAACAAATCTAATTTACTACTTACAACATTAAGAAGATATTAATTAAAAAATATTCAGAATAATTTAGTAGCGAAAATAGGCCCATGCGATGAGGTCCAAAGTGCAATATTTTTATTTTCGAAAATACTCTTCATAATTTTTTATTTTTAAAAAAAAATAAAATACAATGTCAAAATTTCAACATAAGGTGATATAACCCTTCTTCAATAATCAACACATTAAAGCAACTTCCTAACAAAATTATACTTTCTTTCGACATCACTGTAAGTTTGTATTGTACATAAATTTCAAACTATCGGGTATAAAAAGGAAAACTAGTTTTCTCCTTTGTACATATATATAAGACAAAGTGTAAATTTAACATATTACAAGACTTGAGTTATTAATACACCTTAAAATAAGTTACCAAATTCAAGTTACAAGATTTTGGTCTTAATATCCAAGCCTCCAAATAACATACATAAGTGTGACATATATATCATGTACAAGTCCCAAAACTATACAAAACCATGGTGCATATGCAAATGTGATCTCCATAAGTTCTCCCAAAAAGACTACTTCATAAAGTCATCTTCAAATTTTACCCCGTACATTACCTACGATAGAAAATAACTATCGCTAAGTATAAAGCTTAATGGCGTATAAACTTTGGGGGTTTGGAGCTATTAACTTCTCCAATTCTCATTTTTAGTCATAGGTAGCTCAAATGAAATATAATTTAAAATAAGTAAACAAATATATCAAAAGTATCAAATATCAACCCTTGAAGTGTTTCCATTTATCAATAACTATCTTCAAGATTCAAGAGTTGAGAATGTGTATACTATCAATCCAAGAAAGCTTGTCAAATATCTATTTTTTTTGCCCAATATATACGTCATGCCATCACACTAAGCAAAAAAATCAGATATCAAGATGGACCGAAACCCAAAATCAAGTAGGGTCAAAACCCAACAGTCAAGAGAATCAAGAACCATATTAAAAATGGCTTCCTAGTTCGTACTTAACACGGACAAGTTCTATAATTTAAGACGAACTACAAATTCAAAGTCAAGATGGCAAAGGATCCAAATCAAGAGGCATGCCAATATGAGTGACAAAGTCACTTCCACAAGAAGGACAAAGTCCCAACAAGAATGCAAAATGATCAAACAATCCGTATGACTTGGCGATTTAGCAAATATCTTGCAATACTTGATATAACACGAATACAATGCTATTAATTGAAGAGAAGAAAAATAAAATATCAGGTTATTTCAAAATATTCCGGCAAGTAAAAAGAGCACAAAGTTTATACACAAACCTTGGTGTTTTATCACAAAATAGTTCAACCACAACTTGAGGATGTTCGAATCGTCTACGCCCTAAACAAACCAAATCCGTCCACTTCCCCTTAGCTTTTACAAGGATATATATTCCTTAAATACATAATACAATATCTATATAATTTCAGTGATTTAACATGTCAAACTAAACATTATATTGGTAAACATTACCCAAAATATTTGAAACAGAAATTCTGGACAGTATCACTGTCTCGTGTTGTGACTCAGATTTGAAGATGAAAAAGGACAAACTAGACTGTGTGGTCTTCTTTACAGTTGTAGATATGTGTCTTAGAGTTTCAGAATATCTTGAATAACCCCCATATAAATTTTGTACAAAAAGTTAATGCTAAACTTACTAACAGTAGTATAGGGAGGGTTTGTAAAACAGAAAATCTGGGCAGCACCTGCCCTATACTTTATTACCTATTTTCGGGTACATAAAAGACAAACCAGGTTTTGCTTACTTCATAAGAGTTATAGATCTATGAAATAGCTTTCCAGAAAGTCCTAGATCACTTAAAACGGAGCTCTATACAACACAATATGGAGAAAACACTAATAGCTGTGTAGTGTAAAAACGGGTTTAGTAACTTACCACAAAAGAGAGGAGCAACTTGAGCTTCACCAAGAACGAATTTTGCTGGTTGGTTTAGTGGAAATTTATGGTGGTTTCCATGAAGATTTCGGGTGATAAGAAGGAGAGAGGGTAGGGGTCTTTTTCTTTTTCGTGAAAGAATGAAAATGGGGAGTTTATGAAAGAATAAGTCAATCAAAGTTGTCTTTAAGAATTTTGGATATATATGAAATAAAAATGGCTGCCCAACTACTAAATATCCTTAGATAAATACAAAAGAGTGACAGCCCAAAAACTTAATTATAATGTATTTAACAACAATTTATCAAAATAATATTAAGTGTTACGCATAGCAACACCATGGAACTTCTTTGTTAGTATTAACACAACCTAGAGTAAGGAATTTTCATGTATTGTAAATTTCACGTTTAGGAAGTGCGAAGTAAAAATATTTTCTCATTAAAGATGCTCAATCGAAAATGCAAATATTAGTAAAAATTTGGGGTGTTACAATCATAGATATGCTAATTAGAACAGAATGGAATAAACATTGCAAAGTTTGAGAAACTAACCAGTTATTGCTCAACAAACAAGAAAAGAACAGCAATATGACCCAGAATCCCAGATGCGTCTAGTTCCCAAGGGTTTCAAAGAACCTAGGGCAGTGCTCACTCCCAAGAAAGGTCAAATAAGTAGGAAATCTTGTGGCCTTGGCTTTCAGCCGGCCATGATTCAAAAACAAGAGAATCACTGAACATAGAATAAAGCCCTAATTTTTTTGAGTAGTGATTTTTAGCGATTGAAGTCCTCTTTAGAAGGGAATGGGGGAGGGGTTTATATAGTAGTAAAATCGAACATCAAACAAGGGAGAAATAGTGATTTAAGCAACAAATAAGATAAATAAACATGCAAATCAGTCAAAAAATCAGTTTAAGGGATCTGTAAACCTTAGTTTTTAGGGAAAGTGAAAATCAACAGAATATAAACAAATAATCGGACTCACAGTAGCATAGGACGAATATAGACAGAATAATACTCAAAATCAGGGGTTTGAACCAATTTTGGTTCGATTTTGAAGAGATCTGCTTGCCATGTTTAGGTAAGCACTATAGGAGAATAGCCAGTACCCAAAAGGGGTCGAATATGGTAAGAAGTCATAATTAAATCCCATACTCAGTGGGATTAGGAGAAGATTTTAAGGGCGGCAGTTTTAGGGTTCTTTAGAGAGGGAGGGGAGGTTGAGAGAATATGAAGGCGGTGGGTTATGGGATTATGGGTTAGGGTTTCTGGGAGGGTAATTAAAAGGGAGAGAAATAACAAGGTCCGTTGATCTTGAGAGATCAACGGCCAGGATTAAAAAAAAAGTGAGTGGGGCGGGTCAATTAACGAGTACCGACCGAGTTTTTGAGTTAAGGGGTTGTTGGTTTGGGCTTGGTTTATTGGGCTAGGGTATTGGGGGTTTTGGGCCATTTATTTGGTTCGAAATTGTTTAGAAATTGGGGCTAGTTTTTAAATACTCAATATTTATCAAAACATAATTTATAAAAGTAATTAATAAATAACAAAAATATTATTTGGGCACTAAAATGATTGAAAATAATAACTTGGCATTATAAAAATATAAAAAATTATTTTAGCACAAATAATGTAATTATACATGAATATAGGCTATTATTGCAAAAATATGCAATTAGCTTAAAAATGCAAATGTAATTATTAAAAAAATAGCGTAAAATGTTATAAAACATAACTGTTAGTGTACAAAATAAGTTTTGATGATTAAATCTTCATAAAAATAATTTTAAGGATAATTATTGGATATTTATACAATAAAATGCAGAAAAAATTTAATTTAAAGCTTTTAAAATTTAGGGAAAATTATGAAAAAATATTTGTATAGGTTTATAAACTAAATGATGATGCAAATATACTATTTTTGAAACTATATATATTTTAAAAATATGAGAAAAAAATTGGGTATCAACAACGACCTTTAAAAGCATGCGATGAAGACCCTTAAAAGCTCGCGCAAAGATCCTTATAAGCTCGTGGTCAAGATCTTTAAAAGTTCACAGTGAAGACCTTTAAAATTCGTGGCGAAGATCCATAAAAGTTCGTGGTAGAAATATTTAAAAGTCGGCAATGGGGACTCTTTAAAGTTTGCCACGAGCACCTTCAAAAGTTCAAGACACGCACCTTTAAAAGTTCGAAACATACGCCTTTTAAAAGTTCGGAACAAAAACCTTAAAAATCTGAATGCCTTTAAAAGTTTGAGACGAACACCTTTAAAAGTTCGCAACGAAAACATTTAAAATTTAGAATGCCTTTAAAAAGTTCGAGACGAATACCTTTAAAAGTTCGCAACGAAAACCTTTAAAACAAAGTCTGACACAGACATCTCTATTTGTTTTTTTACGTTTGAGGCGAATTTTTTTTTTTTTACTTATCCATGCTCTCTTTCAAGATTGTGATTGTTACTCTTCCCTTTTGACTTAGGTACTAACAAATATATTTTTTTTATGCAGCTTGAACATGATTTACTTCAGAGACTCAGCATCCTCTTCCTCCACGTTGGAAATTTCAAATTTGCACAGCTTTACCCAAATATTTGTATCTTAGTGTAGGAACGTCGAAATTATGAACCGTTTGATTTCATGAAAACAAAACTTCAAAATCTAAAACTTATCAAACATTTTGAGAATAGTCTCAGATATTATTTTGAATATAACTTTAGATTCCAATACGTTGATAGTTTCAGATTTGCGCAGCTTCACCAAAATATTTGTATCTTAGTGTAGGAACAAAAAAATCATGGACCGTTAGATTTGTCGAAAACAAAACTTCAAAATATAAATATATCCAAATTTCAAGATTTAATACCTTAAGGATAGTTTCAGATAATATTTCGAATTCAACGTAAAATTTCGACACGCTGAAGATATCAAACTTGCGCGACTTCATCAAAACTTTTATATCTTGATGTAGGAATGTCAAAATCACGAACCGTTTGATTTTATGAAAACAAGACTTCAAAATCTAAAATCTTCCAAAATGTAGGATTTAATACCTTAAGAATAGTTTTAGATAGTATTTCGAAATCAACATTAGATTTTAATATACCGACAGTTTCGAATTGGCGTGACTTCGCCAAAACTTTTATGTTTTGGTATGGAAGCCTCAGGATCACAAGACATTTTTCTTGATATCAATCCAAATTTAAGAGCTCCATTCTCACAAATATCTTAGGTTCAAGTCTCACTGAATTTAAAACGTGATGCCCAAGAAACTTTCTTCTTATATTTATGCTCCCTTTTGACGCCTCTCCCCCCCCCCCCTCCCCCTTTAGGGTAGTGAGCGGATATGAAGACCAACAAACTTGAAGGTTATGCGAACATGAAGACATAGCGAATTCCCAGAATTTGATGAAAATATTGTCATCATTTCAGTGAAGACACTATTTTACCATAGCAACTTACCCCCTTTAAATCAAATGGGATCCAAAGCTTAAGAGAAGAATGGTATCTCAGCTCAATTTTCAAGTGCTGATTGAATGAATTACATTCCATCGTACTTCATTCGAATGATGATTGGGGCACTATGTATCTTTTGAACTCATGCGACTGAACTTATAATGAAACTCTAAGCTGCCTACGTACCCCGGTGGAGAGGATCAAGTCATACCATAGTTCAGAATGGGTGATTTTTTTATTTTATTTTTTATTTTTTTTTATTTTTATTTCTTATGTCCTAACTTTTGCCTAGGCTGCCTCTTTCGAGGTTTTCAACATAGCAGACTCTTTTTTTTTCATATATGTCCTAACTTTTGCCTAGGCTGCCTCTTTCGAGGTTTTTAACTTAGCAGACTCTTTTTTTTTAGGCCGTACACAGTTTAGACTCATGCGGGCTAGGAGTGTAGGAACATGCAGCTTAGGCTCATACATCAAGGAGCGTTGCAACTTCAAGGATAATACTTCTTCAAAAATGTTTCATTGATAGGGCCGATTCTCATGCCATCTACATCAACTAGCTTATAAGCCCCACTTGAGTAAGCTTCTTGTACGATATATGGCCCATCCTATTTTGAAGTGAACTTCCCTACAGGTTTATGGGAAGTAATTATGGGTCTTCGTACGGGAAGGACTTAATCTCCCACTTGAAAGGATCTCGGGCGTACTCTTTTATTGAAGGCACGAGACAATCGAGCTTGATACCATTCAAGACTCTGTGGAGCTTCCAACCTCTTCTCATCAAGAGCCTCCAACTCTGCTAATCGAAGTCGAGCATTTTCTTCATAAGTGATCCCTTCTTGGATAGCTAATCGTAATGAAGGTATTTGACTCTCAAGTGGTAAGACGACTTCGACTCCATAAACGAGTGCATAAGGGGTCGCTTGTGTTGGTGTGCGGTGAGTTGTCCTATATGCCCACAGAGCTTCTTCCATATGGTCATGCCAGTCTCGTTTGGATTTAGAGATGACTTTCTTTAACAAGTTGCGTAGAGTCTTTTTGAATGCCTCGGCTAGTCCATTGGCGGCAACATCGTACATAGAAGAGTTGCGTTGCTTGAAGCCAAAGAGATCACAAATCTTGTTCATCAACATATTGTCCAATGGCTTGCCATTATCCGTTATTATGTAACGAGGAATGCCAAAGCGATAGATTATGTTTACTCGGATGAAACTTGCAATATTCTCCTTCTTTACTTCCTTAAGAGCAACAACTTCAGCCCATTTCGTGAAGTAGTCAGTTGCATCCAAGATTTATAGGTGCCCACCGGAGGACTTTGGTAGTGGTCTAATAACATCTAATCCCCAAGCATCAAATGGCCAGGATGTAACAGTCGGATGTAACACTTCAGGAGGTTGATGAATAAAATTTGAATGAAATTGGCAAGCCTTGCATCTTCGAGCATAGTCCAAGCAATCTTTTACCATCATTGGCCAATAATATCCCATCTTTTTTATATGGAAGTGGAGCTTTGGTCCAGACTGGTGTGACCCACATACCTCAGAATGCGCTTCTTGTAAAGCTTGGAGTGTTTCATCTTCTTCTAAGCATCGCAAGAGTACTCCCTCGAATGACTTTTTGTATAGAGTATCTATGTAGTAAAGGAAGCGAGGTGCACGACGACGGATTTCAATCCTTCTCTTCGGATTTTCTGAAAGTATCTCATAGCTTAAGTAGTCGATAATGGGTTGTCGCCATTCTTCTTTATCAGCTTCAGAAATAGCGACAAGATGCTTGAGATTATTTTCTTCACCTTCAGCCTCATTTGGTGGCGGTACTACCCATTTATGATGACAATAACTTGCGCTTGATCAGGAAGGGTTAACGATGAAGCTATGGTAGCTAAAACATCAACCTTCTTGTTTTCTTTCCTTGGCACATGTTGAATAGTCACGTCACCGACCCACCCCATTAATATTTTAGCATAATCATGATATGGGCGTAGTTTAGGCTTCTTGACCTCGTAACTACCTAAAAGTTGGTTGATCACACCAACTGGGAGTAACCAAATACTTGAAACTGCAACTGCTTCATATGAACATCCATTTCAAGCCCAAGTATTAATGATTGATACTAAACAACATTGTTGGAACAGAGTTGTGTCAAGGTGAAGGAGTAGGACAAGACTTTATGTGACAAATACTATGCCAGCACCAGCTCATCCGCGATGCGCAACACCATCAAAGTACATCTTCCATGGAGGTTGAACTTCAATGACCATTGCATCCTCATCAGGTAGTTCGTCAGTTGGATACCAATCATCAGGTATCAGATGATCTACCAAGAAGTCTGCCAATGCTTGTTCTTTTATAGCCTTTTGAGAGATGTACAAAATCTCGAATTGTTGAAATTGGAGGTACCATCTCGCTAGTCGATCACTAAGAACAGGTTTTGACATCACGAACTTGATGGGATTTTCTTTAGAAACAAGACGAACAACATGAGCTTGAAAGTAGTGCTTCAACTTTTGAATTGAGAAGACTAGCGCCAAACACAACTTTTCAATTGGCGAATAATTCAGCTCGTTTGGTGTCATAATCTTGTTCAAGTAGTAAAGAGAGTTTTCTTTCCCCTCACTATTTTCCTGGGCCAACAGTGCTCCAACAGACCTTTCTTGCACCGCAATGTATAGTATCAATGGCTTTCCAAGTATAGGGGCTGCTAAAACCGGAGGCTTCATCAAGTAGGATTTAATGCTCTCAAAGGCATTGCTACACGCTTGGTCCCATTTGAAAGGGACACCTTTCTTCATAAGGCGATTGAATGGTTGGCACCTCCCATCTAGGTTTGAGATGAATCTCCTAAGGTACGCTAACTTTCCTTGCAGACTTTTCAATTCGTGAATATCCCGAGGCTTAGGCATTTTCAAGATTGCATCTACTTTGGCTTGATAAATTTCAATCCCTCGATGTCGGACAATGAAACCAAGGAACTTTTCGGAAGGAACTCCAAAGGCGTATTTCAATGGATTCATCCTAAGTTGGTACCTCCGGAGCAACTCAAACACCATTCTCAAGTGTTTGAAGTGGTCGCCCCTCTTTCTTGATTTTACCACCAAGTCATCCACATAGCATTCGACAATTTTATGGAGAAGGTTGTCAAAAATATTCTGCATAGCCCTTTGATAAGTAGCACCAGCGTTCTTCAAGCCAAAAGGCATTACCCTGTAGCAATAAATACCCTTGGGGGTGCGAAATGCAGTAAGCTTTTAATATTTTTGTGCCATGCGAATTTGATTATAGCCTGGCGAACCATCCATAAACGACATTGCCTCATACCCAGTAGTAGAATCAATCATCAGCTCTGGAATAGGAAACAAAAATTCATCTTTGGGACACGCATTATTGAGATCCCTGAAGTCGACACACACTCGAATCTGGCCATTCTTCTTCCTTACAGGGACAATACTTGAAACCCACGTTGGGTATTCAACTTCCCAAATAAATCCAGCTTTAACGAGTTTGTTAACTTCAGTTTCAATCAGGGGAACCAAGTCCGACCTAAAGTACCTTTGAGCTTGCATAACAGGACGAGCGCCATTCTTGACCGCAAGGTGATGGACTGCTACTTTAGGGTCCAAGTCAGGCATTTTTTTGTAACTCCAAGCAAAGACATCCCTAAATGCCTTGAGTAACTCAATATAAGTGCTTTCTTCATCAACTTCTAGTAAAGCACTTAGGTAGGTGGGTCTTGGTTCTTCATCAGTGCCAAGGTTAACTTCTTTTAAGGCATCAATCGTTGCCTTCTCCCCTTCTTCAAGTTTCGGGGAGCATCTTTCGCATCTTCATCTTCTTGAGGGTCCCCATCATTGAAGGATATGTGATAACACGGTGAAACATCGTCCAATTTCTCATCATCCTCCATTAAAGATAAAACACCATGCTCGCCTTGTGCAATAACATGATACGAACAACCCACAATTTCTTCGTCTTTATTACGTTGTTTAGTGTAGACCATGGTGTATGGATTCACCTTCAGTACCTCATCACACAAAACCATGACTTTTGTTTTTTGCTTCATTCTAGAAGGAACCAAGCTTTGGAAATCCTTAGAGATCTTCTGAATTTTGGGCGAAGCGGGTGTTCTTGTATTTTGATAATTTCTCTGGAAATTATTCCCCTTCTTTAATGGACCCAATCTCTCAAATACGGAAGTTCTCACAGTTGATTTTCCAAGTCGATCAAAGACAAAAGGCCTGTTAGAAGTGGCAGATTCGTCTTCTATAGTGATATAATTGTTGGTCGCCCTTCTAATAGAGATGCGCACTAGTGACAATTGCTTGTATCCCAAACCTTCACATGGTTGCATCGTCACAGCTTCTGATGGGAGCTTCCCTAACTTTGATGGCTCATTGGGATTGTATTCAGCTTTTGCAAAAAGCCTATAAGCGTTAGGATCAAAACCTTCATCTGTTCGATTTGTAGGGAGTGACACATTCTGCAAACGATTTTGGGCCACAAACCCTGCAAGTGGCTTTGAGGACAACTTCACTGCCTCAATTCGTTTTACCGGAAGAGTTAACTCCTTTAGCATGTTAGTTTGGAGATTAGATGATTCACCTGCATCTTTCTTCCTTTTAGGGACATATTGGAGTGCAGGACTTACTTTCTTGCCATAAGACGCAATATACCCTCTATAAGATTTATTCGAGTTAGGTTGTACCTCCTTAATAGCAGCTTTGGCTCTACCAGCAGTCTCCTTAATAGTTGTGGGCTCGTTATTCTTACTTTTCATGCCATCATTAGCTTTTAGCTCCTTCACAATGCGGTTCTTCAAGTAGAACTTTGCATCGGCAAAGTGTGATAGCCTCGGTGAATGGCTCATTATCAGCAACTATCTTCTTCTCGACTTCAGCCTCGTAGTATTTTAAACATTGATGGTAGGTAGATGGAACTACTTTATTCTCATGTATCCAAGGCCTTCCAAGCAAGACATTGTATGAAGTCTTTGCATCGATCACATGCAGCCATGCACTTGATTGCATATCTTCAATGGTGATTCCTAGCCTGATCGCGCCTATGGCTCTTTGCCCCCCTTGGTTGAATCTTTGGATCATCACACGACTTTCTAAGAGTTCGTTCATGGGAATACCAAGTTCTTTCACATTGCGAATTGGCAATATATTCACTGAGGATCTTCCATCAACTAAAATTCGATTTACCCTTTCATCATGCATATAGCCAACCAGGTACAATGGGCGGTTATGAAGAGTGTCACCTAGCAGAAGATCGTCATTTGTGAACGTAACTTTTTCCTTACACGCGTTAACTTCTTGAGGAATAGACTCGATGAGATTTTCTGAAGACGGTGCCAACGGTAGGTCATCACTATTTTCTTCCCCTTTATCAGCATTGCAACAAGAGGCCTCAATACCATCACAAAAAATCTTCATGCTGAACCAACATGGAAAGAAATATTCCAAGATCACTGGATGTTGTGGCTTTTGAGGATGGTGCACCTCCACTTTTGCTTTCTTCAAATGCTTAACTGGATTCCATCTCCTTGGTCTTTTCACTATTATTTTCCTTTTTGGTTGTTCTATTGAATCTTTTTGTGGGCTCCTTTTGTGGCACCTACGATGAGTCACCAACGTCCAAACTTCATCATCATCAGGTTGATCGTATTCAAGTTTGTTGTTCTCCAGTAATTCTTCATCTTTAGTTTCTTTAAAACTACATAATTTTTCTGGACTGAATGAGCCAAATGTGAGAGAGACTTGGTTTGCGCTTTCTTTCTCATCTTCAAGCACGATATTCTTTTCACGAGCCAAGTCCATAACTTTGTCCTTGAAGATAAAGCACTTCTCCAAAGGGTGGCTCACAAGTCGATGATATTTGCATTAATTTGGGTCATCAGTTTTCCCAGCTTTATTTGGCCACTTCATCTCCGGAAGCTCAATGAGATTTAACTTGAGGAGTTCTTCAAAAATGGCTGGCACATCAGAATCCAGAAATAGGTACTCTTTCTCTTGTATTTCTTTTAGAGTCAACTTTCCACTTGGCATATCTTGAAAAGAAGTGGATTTCATACTTTGTTTCTTGCTCACATTCGTCGTGAACTTCACAAGTGATGTGTTGACATTCATATCTTCTTTGCTTTCAGACTTGGGTACGAACTTGCCCCACTTCCTGACTTATTACTTGTCGTTACCTTTGTGAGGTTCATAGATGGGCAGCCTTTCATTTCCAGCAGAGGCCATGCTTAATTCCATGTCATGGGCATGAGTTGCAAGTTCTTCAAATGTGCTAGGCTTGATACCTTGCAAGATGTAGCGCAATCCCCAATACATGCCTTGGATGCACATCTTTATACAAGAAGCATCACTAAGCCCGTCTTTACAGTTGAGGCTTGCATTCCTCCAACGATTGATAAAGTTGATAACTAGTTCACCCTTTTGTTGACGAGTATTTGTGAGTTCCAGCATGCTCACAATGCGCCTTGTGCTATAAAAGTGATTGAGGAACTCTTGCTCTAGTTGATCCCAACTATCAATAGATCCCTCCTCGAGGTCTGTATACCAATCAAAAGCATTTCCTTTTAGCGAGCGGACAAACTGTTTGACGAGGTAATCTCCATAAGTCCTAGCATTGTTACATGTCTCAACGAAATGCGCCACATGTTGCTTTGGATTGCCTTTACTATCAAACTGTTGAAACTTTGGAGGTTGATAGCCAACAGGCATCTTCAACATATCTATCCTTGCAGTGTACGACTTTGCGTATGTAAGGGAGGACATGGCAACAAATTCATATTTATTCTTAATAGTTCCTTGAATGAACTCCTTCAGTTGATCGATGGGAATCATCCCTTCAGATGAGACAGGGATAGCCTTAGCGGATGCTACTCGTCTTGGGGGAGAATCAATCTCTGGAACTTCTGGAGCTTGCCAGGTGCATGGGTGGATTCTTCTTCCATCAAGATTCCCACCCTATCTGTTAGCTTGTCAATTCTAGCATCTTGATTTTGCATGCACTTAGTCAAGCCAACGATTGCTTCCGTCAAGTTTGCCAACTGCTCTTTCATAGATGAAGTATTTGTCACCATGGCTTGCATGATTGTTGTGGATGATGAAAAGTAGCATGGATTGTCACACAGATTGATTCTCGAATGGCTCATGCTCTGCGGTATAAGTGGGGAGGATCCATCACTTGAAACATCATCATCTTCCTTCACAACAGAGTTATTGGATCCGGAGAGGTCAAGAAGAGCAAGAGTTTTCTTAATCTTTTCAGCAACATCGCTTCCTCCTTCGAGTGCGTTTGTGGAAGATCTTGCTCCTTTTGAGCATGAAGATCCAAAAACAGGGGTTGATGCGGACGACACTTGGGGTGCTTGTTGTCCTAACGAGCTTGCTTTGGTCCTCGTAATTGGTCCAAGCCTTCCAAAGGTAACATCGAGGATGCTTTCCACATCAACGTAGAACTTGCAATTAACAGGCTTGGTAGAAGTTGAACTGGAGTTGATTTTCTTTGAAACTATTTCAATGTTCTTGAACTTTGGTGATTGAAAAGTTGAGATAAGAGGTAGAGATTGTCCCATTGGGCGTGCCAGAATTTGTAGACAATAAATTTGTGTCGAGAAAATAAAATCAAGACCGAAAACTATTGCAACAATCGTAGTATTTTATTTCAAATTATATGAGTGTACAATCTCTATGAATCCTCTGATTCTACTTTTCAACAGTAAATAAAAGAGCATTCAAGCTTAATATTGAGCTTTATTTTATTTTAATCCAAGTGCTTGAGGTATGATCTTGATCTGGACGTATTTTTAATCCAAGGGCTTGCAGCTTGTTCTTGAATGTTTGTCCTAATCTTTTAATCCTTAGAACACTTGAATGCTTGTAGCTTTTAGAGAAATCTGCAGCGTTTGATCCACGAGCTCCCTCTTGCTTCTTATTATAACTTCTGGTGTCTTTTGTGAGTTATGAAAACCCCTATTTATAGTTGTGGGAGGGAAGATTTATGATAATAATAAACTTTTTCCGACCAATCAAATTGAAGTGTGACAAGGCCGCATTTGATTGGCCAGAACATGTCACTTGCACACATGGCGCGGTTTCATTGGCCCTTTAATTTGACTTGGCATGCCTTGTCATTTTGACATGTGGCACAATCCTACTGGCTCTTCCGTGTGACTTGGCGCGCCAGTGGCACCAAACTGGGCCTCTAGGAAGATGACATCTTAGGCTTAATGAAGTGGACTCATCACTTTAGCCCAATGAATTAAGACTTATTTATTTAATCCATATATGTTGGACTTATATAACTAATCCAATTATAATAGCCCAATAAATTTATTTGGACTAATATATTTAAAACATAGTCTGCATTATTTTATCGATTTAAATTTGATAAAATTTAAATGCTTACAGGCCTATTAAATAGGGGGGCTAGCATAGATGGTTTGTTCTTTTTTTAAAATGAAGAGCTAGCTAGTTTATTCCCGTTCTATTTTATTTTATCTCTATTTTCTATTTTTTTTAAAATAAATTTGATCTTATACTAAAATCCAATAAAAATTAATCTAAAGTCTATTTAACTTCAGAAAGATCAAAAAGAATTTACAAAGTAAAATTTTACCTTAATTTTGATAAATTATGCAAGTGCAAATCTTGATTTTTTTTTTTCCTAATTTGTTAGTTCATATTAAACTTGTTTATCCTAAATTGTTTATTTATTTTACGTAAATTGTTAGGTCACTTTGTAAGCTATCTTCTCTTACAGTTTGTACCAGTTTATTTTAAGTTACACCTCTTTATTTTTTCCTTGTTCTATTATTTTGGTAAATTAACAACTTTGTTATTTGTTAAATTTATTAGAGTCTAATAAACTCTAAATTGTGTAAATAGAATTTTTTTTGAAGTTAAATAAAAATGTAAAATTAGATATATAAAATATTAGCATTTTTATTTAAAGCAATTGTTTTTTGTTAAAAATTTTAAGTTTCCTGCCTTATTATTATTGTCTTTTAAAATCCGGGCCTCATTTGTTTTTAAATTGTTCATTTTGGTGTAACGTCATGAACCCAAAGAAGAAGCGCCAGACAAATCCGCTTGTCGATACAACTTTTATCATCAGTTAACTTTGTTTTATGTTTAACTCGCTTATGTAAAATTCTGGGCCCGTCACTGAATTCATCATTTCACCAAGGAAATTTGCTTAATGAATAAGCAATACTATATGTGAGCACTTAATTTTTGACCGTATTTCAATTTTCGTCCACTCATCTCACAAATACCAAACTTTGCTCCCACTCCACTTTTTCTTGCCCCCCATGCTTGTCCCCCTCTCACAAATCCCATATCCCATTTTTAGCCATTAAAACACACCCACATAACACACACAAAAAAAGGACGGGGAGACATCGGAGAAAAAGGGAAAGCAAAAAGGGTAGGTATCCAGAGAACTAAAAAAAAAAAAAAGGCAAAAAAAAAAGGGGTCTTCTTCTTCATTTCATATACTCCAGTAGGAAAACCCAGAAAAAGAGCTATATCTCCATCCTTCAAAGCCTTGAAAACTGACAACCAAAACACCATAGTTCACCTCCTTCAAATCATCACTGATTCCTCTTTATTTCTTTCATTAAAACACTTCAAAAGCGCAGCAAAATCGTTTCCAAAAGCCCTTCAAATACAGCATAAAACGCAGCAGCAGAACTAGCAAAACGCAGCAGCTGTGGCTTCTCCATTCCACTTTTAAAATCAGTTCTGAAGCCATGTAAATGCATTTCCGCTAGTTCACTGTCTTGCCGGCGTTTTGCTGGAGTTTCACCATCTCCGGCCAGCTCTCTTTCACTATAACGCAGCAACTCCACCTTCATTAATTGTTGTTGTTCTTTTAAGTTGAGCTCAGTCCGTCAAGGTCGCCCAGGCCCCCTGTTCGAGGTTTGCGTTTGAGGTCTTTGGTTGATTCATTTAAAGGTCAGCTTCTATTTTCTAGCGTTTTTGATAATAATACTGCATCGGGGTGGTCACCTCTTAGCTAATTATTTTTGTTGCTATTGATTTTGCATCTACATGTTTAGTTCATATAGAATATTTTATTATTTTTGGCCTTCTGATTTATTTGAAGATTGTTGAATAAGTATATGTTTTTCTTTTTAATTTAAAACCCAAAGTTTAAACATAAAAAATAAAAAGTTATGTGAACTGTTAGTTAAAGTTGAAAAGCTTTGTTAATTGTTTAGGTATATCCTTGTTTATCTCTTAACGTGAATTATTTACGTGCTTCATATAGTTGTCAAAATAGTGTCTTTATTTGTTAGATTAACAGTTAACTTTTAAGGTGTAAACGGAAACCACATAGTGTAAATGACACTATGATTTCAAATAGCTAAAATCATGTACTTATCCCACAAATAATTTCATACCACGTGACTTTACAATAATTTCAAAGTTTAGGAATAATAATGAATACAACTAGTATACTTTTAGGCGCGTTTTAAACTTATTATCGTGATTATGTACATGTTTGCGTGACATAATTATGATTCCCAAAATAAATCAAGGTACGCGTTCGCGTAGCTTTGACCAAAAATAATCTTAGTAAATAATAAAGCGTGATTAATTATGTACACGTACGCGTGACATGATTTTTGCGCACTAAAAAAAATGGATTTACACACATGTGATCCGTTTCAAAGATAATTCCATATTTTAGTAATTAAAAACAGATAGATAAAATATGAAAACCAATAAATCATGGTATGTTTAAATTTAATCAAAGCCAAATTGTACTCAATAAAGCGACCGTGCTAGAACCACGGGACTCGGGGAATGCCTTACACCTTCTCCCCGATCAACAGAATTTCTTATCCGGACTTTATTTTCGCAGACCAATAATAATAGAGTCAAACATTCCTTTGACTAGGTATTCAAATAAAAGGTGACTTGGAACACCCAAAACTCAATTCCAAGTGGCGACTCTATAAATAAAATAATCCCAATTTCAAAAATTGTCACTTTAATTGGAAAAACTCTTTGGAAAAAATCTTTAACCCATAATCCATAACATATATCTTTTGGGGGCATAAAAGGGGTGTGACAGCTCTGGCGACTCTGCTGGGGACTTCAAGAATTCGAGCTTGTACAGTGACTTTATTAATTTTTGTATATATTGTGATTTATTTGGGACTAATGTGCTACTTGTTCACTTTTTACTGTCTTGATATTGTTGAATTGTACATATAGATTGTATCCTCTCTCGCATCCCACTGAGTCTTCTGATAATTAGTTATGTTGTATTTGCCTACCAGCATCACAAAATTTCTGTCTTGAGATAAAGCCAGTTAGCCTACCAGCTTCTGGTGAAGAATTTAGTCACACGTGTTTAGGCGAGAGAGCCGTTAGCTAGCCAGTGCTGTTCTACTACTGGTAATGCTTGATGCTCCTCGGCTCGGGTTGTCCGCCCGGGTAAGCTAGGTCTAGATACCATCTCCTTTAGATTTTATAAACTTAGAAGAACATGCCACAAGCAATGAATATCTCTAGTAGGCTATGCTTTATTTGCATCATGTGCATTTGACTTAGCAGCGCTCGACTCATGGGCCGAGTTCTGTTTTAGGACAGGTACCTTGTTGAGACCATTATGTCATGTTATGTGCTACTTGTTGCATTATTTGGGAGGCTTGCATGTCGACCGACTTTAGCATATATCGGTTGAACGAAGAGAGAAAAAATAATGTGGTTTAGTGCATATGATTTTTAAAGATTAATTTTCATATAATAAAAGAAGAAGAACATAGTTAATTTTGACCGAACTACGCGGGTCTGATTCTCACCGGATGTGAGATACGTAGGCAAACCTCATCGGTTCCGGCCCCCAATTTTCAAAAATCCAAAAAGATATCTTCCTTTAATTGCTTCTTTAGAAGTTTCTTTTTTTGAGACCAAAAATCCAAAAATATTTTCTTCTTTTTTAAAAAAAAAAAAGTCTTTCTCCCAAAATCAAAAAAATATTTTCTTTCTTTTGAAATTTTTAACAAAAAAAAAAAAATCAAAATTCAAATATATATATATTCTTCTTTAGAAGTTTTTCTTTCACCAATTCAAAAAATAAAAAATTGAAAAAAAAAATAATTGAAAATATTTTCTTTGCTAGGAGATTTTGTCGATTAATTGTATATATAAAAAAAAAGAGTTAGGTTACCTTTTTATTTCTCATCCACCGAACTACATGGGTCTGATTCTCACCGGATGTGAGATACGTAGGCAAACCTCTTTAGAAGTCTTTATTTGAGATGTCAAATCAAAATCCAAAATATTTTCTTCCGTTTTAGAATTCCTTTTTTTTAAAAAACAATTTCAAAATTCCATAAAAAAGAAAAAAAAACTCAAAAAATATATTTAAAAGTCTTTATAAATAAAAAAAAAGAAAAGAAAATAAAAAATGGGCTAGTCTATTCCCAATCTTCCTGAACTACGCAAGATCTGATTCATGCGGTGTCATGATACGTAGGCAATCCCCATTAGGTTCGATCATTGCATCAAATAAACTAAAAAAAAGAGTGACAAAAATAACAAAGAAAACAAAAAGCAAAAAAAAAAAAAAAAAAAGAGTAAAAATCAAAAAAAAGAGAACTCTGTGTCCAGTTTGACAAAGAAAACGGCGAAAAGTTTCCGTGAATATGCTGTCAAATGGCGCGAACAAGCCTCCATCGTAAAGACTCATATGGACGAAGCAGAAATGGTTACGGTCTTCCAATAGGCCCAAGAGCCGGACTACGTCCAGAACACGATGTCCGTTATGGGTAATCCGTTCGCCGAGGCTATCAAAATTGGGGAGATGATCGAAAATATTTTTAAAAAAAGTCCAAGTGGCGACTCTGTAAATACAATAATCCTTGTTTCAAAAATTGTTACTTTAATTGGAAAAACTCTTTAACCCACAATCCAAACACATTATCGTTTTGGGAGGGGGGCATAAAAGGGGTGTGACAACTCTGGCGACTCTGCTGGAGACTTTAAGAATTCGAGCTTGTACATTGACTTTTTTTGGCTTTATTAATTTTTGTATATATTGTGATTTGTTTGGGTCTAATGTGCTACTTGTCCACTTTTTACTGTCTTGATATTGTTGAAAAAAACATATAGATTGTATCCTCTCTCGCATCCCACTGAGTCTTCTGATAATTAGTTATGTTGTGTTTGCCTACCAGCATCACAAATTTTCTGTCTTGAGATAAAACCAGTTAGCCTACCAGCTTCTGGTGAAGAATTTAGTCACACATGTTTAGTTGGGAGAGTCGTTAGCTAGCCAGTGCTGTTCTACTTCTGGTAATGCTTGACGCTCCTCGGCTCGGGTTGTCCGCTCGGATAAGCCTGGTCTAGATACCATCTCCTTTAGGATTTACAAACTTAGAAGAACAATCCACAAGCAATGAATATCTCTAGTAGGCGACGCTTTATTTGCATCATGTGCATTTGACTTAGCAGCGCTCGACTCATTGGCCGAGTTCTGTTTTAGGACAAGTATCTTGTTGAGACCATTATATCATGTTATGTGCTACTTGTTGCATTATTTGGGAGGCTTGCATGTCGACCGACTTTAGCATATATCGGTTGAACGAAGAGAGAAAAAATGATGTGGTTTAGTGCATATGGTTTTTAAAGATTAATTTTCATATAAAAAAAGAAGAACATAGTCAATTTTGACCGAACTACGCGGGTCTGATTCTCACCGGATATGAGATACGTAGGCAAACCTCATCGGTTCCGGCCCCCAATTTTCAAAAATCCAAAAAGATATCTTCCTTTAATTGCTTCTTTAGAAGTTTCTTTTTTTAGACCAAAAATCCAAAAATACTTTCTTCTTTTTTTTAAAAAAAAAGTTTTTCTCCCAAAATCAAAAAAATATTTTCTTTCTTTTCAAATTTTTTTTAAAAAAATTAAAAATTAAAAATTCAAATATATATATATATATATATATATATTCTTCTTTAGAAGTTTTTCTTTCACCAATTCAAAAAAAAAATTGAAAAAAATAAATAATTGAAAATGTTTTCTTTGCTAGGAGATTTTGTCGGATTAATTGTATATGAAAAAAAAAGAGTTAGGTTACCTTTTTATTTCTCATCCACCGAACTACGCGGGTCTAATTCTCACCGGATGTGAGATACGTAGGCAAACTTCTTTAGAAGTCTTTATTTGAGATGTCAAATCAAAATCCAAAATATTTTCTTCCTTCTTTAGAATTCCTTTTTTTTTTTAAAACCAATTTCAAAATTCCATAAAAAGAAAAAAAACTCAAAAAATATATTTAAAAGTCTTTATAAATAAAAAAAAGAAAAGAAAATTAAAAATGGACCAGTCTATTCCCAATCTTCCTGAACTACGTAAGATCTGATTCATGCGGTGTCATGATATGTAGGCAATCCCCGTCAGATTCGATCATTGCATCAAATAAACTAAAAAAAAAAGAGAAGAAAAAAAAAGAGTGACAAAAATAACAAAGAAAACAAAAGGCAAAAAAAAAAAGAAATGAAAAGAAAAAAAAAACAAGAGTAAAAATCCAAAAAAAGAGAGCTCTGTGTCCAGTTTGACAAAGAAAACAGCGAAAAGTTTCCGTGAATATGCTGTCAAATGGCGCGAACAAGCCGCCGTTGTAAAGACTCATATGGACGAAGCGGAAATAGTTACGGTCTTCCAATAGGCCCAAGAGCCGGACTACTTCCAAAACATGATGTCCGCTATGGATAATCCGTTCGCCGAGGCTATCAAAATTGGGGGGATGATCGAAAATGTTTTTAAAAAAAGTCCGAGTGGCGACTCTGTAAATAAAATAATCCCTATTTTAAAAATTGTCACTTTAATTGGAAAAACTCTTTAACCCACAATCCAAACACATTATCGTTTTTTGGGGGGGAGGGGCATAAAAGGGGTGTGACATCTCTGGCGACTCTACTGGGGACTTCAAGAATTCGAGCTTGTACATTGACTTTATTTGGCTTTATTAATTTTTGTATATATTGTGATTTATTTGGGACTAATGTGCTACTTGTCCACTTTTTACTGTCTTGATATTGTTGAACTGTACATATAGATTGTATCCTCTCTCGCATCCCACTGAGTCTTCTGATAATTAGTTATGTTGTGTTTGCCAACCAGCATCACAAAAGTTCTGTCTTGAGATAAAGCCAGTTAGCCTACCAGCTTCTGGTGAAGAATTTAGTCACACATGTTTAGGCGGGAGAGCCGTTAGCTAGCCAGTGCTGTTCTACTACTGGTAATGCTTGACGCTCCTCGGCTCGGGTTGTCCGCCCGGGTAAGCTAGGTCTAGATACCATCTCCTTTAGGATTTACAAACTTAGAAGAACAAGCCACAAGCAATGAATATCTCTAGTAGGCTACGCTTTATTTGCATCACGTGCATTTGACTTAGCAGCGCTCGACTCATGGGCCGAGTTCTGTTTTAGGACAGGTACCTTGTTGAGACCATTATGTCATGTTATGTGCTACTTGTTGCATTATTTGGGAGGCTTGCATGTCGACCGACTTTAGCATATATCGGTTGAACGAAGAGAGAAAAAATGATGTGGTTTAGTGCATATGATTTTTAAAGATTAATTTTCATATAAAAAAAGAAGAACATAGTCAATTTTGACCGAACTACGCGGGTCTGATTCTCACCGGATATGAGATACGTAGGCAAACCTCATCGGTTCCGGCCCCCAATTTTCAAAAATCCAAAAAGATATCTTCCTTTAATTGCTTCTTTAGAAGTTTCTTTTTTTTGAGACCAAAAATCTAAAAATATTTTCTTCCTTCTTAAAAAAAATGTCTTTCTCCCAAAATCCAAAAAAATATTTTCTTTCTTTTGAAATTTAAAAAAAAAATCAAAATTCAAAAATATTTTTTTTCTTCTTTAGAAGTTTTTCTTTCACCAATTCCAAAACAAAACAAAAAAAAATCGAAAAAAAAATTGAAAATATTTTCTTTGCTAGGAGATTTTGTCGGATTAATTGTATATGAAAAAAAAAGAGTTAGGTTACCTTTTTATTTCTCATCCACCGAACTACGCGGGTCTGATTCTCACCGGATGTGAGATACGTAGGCAAACCTCCTTAGAAGTCTTTATTTGAGATGTCAAATCAAAATCCAAAATATTTTCTTCCTTCTTTAGAATTCCTTTTTTTTTAAAAAAAAAAACAATTTCAAAATTCCATAAAAAAGAAAAAAATCTCAAAAAATATATTTAAAAGTCTTTATAAATAAAAAAAAAGAAAAGAAAATGGAAAATGGACCAGTCTATTCCCAATCTTCCTGAACTACGCAAGATATGATTCATGCGGTGTCATGATACGTAGGCAATCCCATCAGATTCGATCATTGCATCAAATAAATAAAAAAAAGAAGAAAAAAAAAGAGTGACAAAAATAACAAAGAAAACAAAAGGCAAAAAAAAAAGAAAAAAAAAAACAAGAGTAAAAATCCAAAAAAAGAGAACTCTGTGTCCAGTTTGACAAAGAAAACGGCAAAAAGTTTTCGTGAATATGCTGTCAAATGGCGCGAACAAGCCGCCATCGTAAAGACTCATATGGACGAAGCAGAAATGGTTACGGTCAATAGGCCCAAGAGCCGGACTACTTCCAGAACACGATGTCCGCTATGGGTAATCCGTTCGCCGAGGCTATCAAAATTGGGGAGATGATCGAAAATATTTTTAAAAAAAATGGGTCGAATCTTGAGTTATGCTACCTTTAAAGACACATCACAGGTCGTTGCACCGCCTCCCTATGCAGTGATGAACGCGCAACCTTACATACGGTCACTGTATTATACACAAAACCGAGATCCACTTTCCAGAAATGCTTGTTCTTACCAAGTTCCATATAATCCCCCAACCAAATGATCCATAATACAATCCTTGCCCAAAAGAGCCTTTCAGAAAGAATCAGTTCACCCCTATTGGTGAATCATACTCGATCTTGTTCCAAAAGCTAGTTAGGCTAGATGTATTGCAACCAGTGGCCCCGAACCGGCCAAGCCCAGAGTCCCCCTCGCACCGGGATAATGCTAGATGTGAATACCACTCTAGAGCAGTATGACATGATACGGAAGACTGTTGAAATCTTAAGAGAGTAGTGGAAGACCTCATCGAGGTCAAGGCAATAATGCTTAGGGATGAAGATGCCCTTAATATGATGAACAATCCTTTGCATGTTCACACCAATGAGCCAGTAGTTGGAATGATCCGTGAAGATGAGGAATTTGATCCGGCATTGAAAGCCATTGCATCCATTGCCGAGACAGAAGAAAAGCAAAAAAATGGTCGCCAAACCTGAAAGTCCCCCATCAGACGGGAGACTCGGTAGCCAGTCTTGTTATCCTTTCTGCGTCTATATTATTTCAGGGTGTAATCCGGATGTTTTACATTATTGTCTTACTTTTCGATGAAAACCCTTCTATCTTTTAAATTCAAAATGAAAAATAAATCAATTAAATGAAATTAATATTTCATTGTCTAGGAATGTTCTCTTTTCTTAATCTTGTCACCTTTCTTATTCTCTTTTTTAAGTTCTGTTAATGCAGATTTTAATAACATGACATGCTTGCGGACTTCATGCCCAGATCCTAAAATGTCGTCAGACCTCAAAATAATAAATCAAGAAGCAGAATGTGTTAAAGATAAGGCTTGTGAGAAAATAAACAAAGAATTGGAACACAGGCCTAAGCCAAGTCCAAATGACATCGGAAGAAGTTGAAATTCCTCTCTTCGGAACATTGTTGAAATCGAGATTAAGGATAAAGATTGGGTTAAGAACCGGCTTGGAACAATTGACTATGATTGATGAAAAATGTATGGCCGCAGTTTGCCATGGGCAGTTATACCAACAAAGAATGACCCGTGCCTACAACAAGAAAGTGCGGCCCGAAAAGTTCGAAGTGGGGCAACTCGTCCTAAGACGTATCCTCTAGCATCATGAAGAAGCCAAAGAAAAATTAGCTCCAGATTGGAATGGTTCATACATTGTAACAAGATTACTGCCAAAAGGGAGGGTTGTATTTGGGAGATATCGAAGAAAATGTCTCCGAGACAACTGTCTATACAGACACTACCAAAAGGTATTATGTTTGACCCTTTTTACGCATCTTTAATGTTCTCTGATTGGGATGACGAAGGCTTTCATTCTCGCTACCCAAACTCTATCAACCCTTTGCAAACCCTCTTGAGCCAGTTACTTTTCTTTGATTACCCTCTTTGGATCCTAGAAGTTTTTATGAAAAAAAAAGAGAAAATAAAATGAAAAAAATAAATAAATAAAATAAAATAAAATAAAAAACAACAACAAAATAAAATCAAAACAAAGTAAATTGAACTACGTTCGACTTGATTCCGAAAGAATATGTAGGCAGCCTCTCTCTGGGGTTCAGTCACACCAAAATAAAAATCAACATTTCCAAAAAAAAAAAGAAAAGAAAAGAAAAGAAAATAAAACTGGGACAGTTGTTACAGATGGTCGAAGATGGTTTCGCTTTAAAGGTTCCAAAGTTGTAATTCAATCCAAATATTTGTTTACCCAAATCCTTTTCAAGTCCTTCCGATCAATCAACGAGAATGTTCAAGAATTGGAAGATACAGTTACTTGGATCTAATACAACCAAATGAGAGAAATAAAATAAGAGAGTCTTATTGGTGAAAATCCTCACGGCCATCGTAGGGCGTTGCAGAGTAGAGAAAATAAAAATGAGAGAGTCTTGTTAGTGAAAACCCGCAAAGGGCACTATAAGGTGATGGTGAGAAGAGAAATGAGAGAGATTAGCTGGTGAAAACCCGCAAAGGACACTACTGATCGAAAAGAGGATCTTCACAGCCATTGGTATTGACAATCCTAGGCATTATTTCTCGATTTCGAGGCAAAAGTTTTAATGAATTTCTAAGAGTCAGACAGTTTACCCAGATCATACATCCAGTCCAAAAAGTATGTCATGTTCATTGAAATCTGCATGTACTCCAGATAAGTCCTTCTTTTCTTTCCCCGAAAGGGATACCTCTTGTCTAAGTTCATTCTACATTCTACTGTTTGTTTTTCCTTGAATCCCTTTTGGTCTAACTCTGTTTTGAAACTAAGGCAAAGAAGGGATAGCAAGACTGATTTACAGGACTCCGGTTTGATACAAGCTAATATGCAAAAAAGGCACCCAGACTCGGCATGGGCATCAAGTTCACCCCAACTGGCCATGGCGGCCGATGCTTCGAAATCAAAAACTCTTGTAAGGATGAAATCAAACTGAAAGTGCCTACAAGGGCAAAATGAAGTTGAAAAGGTTAAGTCTCAAGTGGCTAACCATTTTGGCAAAGTTTGAAAAGCCAAAGGTTCCCCCAATGCTCTGAAATTGAAAGTGTTGAGGAAAGAAGTCGAAAGTGAAATGCCACAAAGTAAAAATAAAGTTGAGAAGGTTAAGTGCCATGCGGCCAACCGTGGTATTCAGGAAGTCATCATAAAATAGATGGGCACAAAGCCAAGCTACCAAAGACATCAAGGCCACAAATCGACTACCACTTTTTAAAACTCACATTTTTTCTTTGTTTGCAGCAGGAACAAAGCAGTGCAGAATGTCGATTCCTAAAGGACGAATGTCACCAAAGGTAAGTTTTCGCAAAATCTCCATTTTATTTTATTTTCAGCATGCATCACTATTGTTCATACATATCATTTTGGTAGCTTAACCCAGGTAGAACCTTTTCGCCTAGGGGGATCCAGCTCATAGTTCTGGGTAGAAGTACTCTTCGCTCAGGTTGTTTTACGTAGCTTAATCCAAGTAGAACCTTTTCGCCTAGGGGGATCCAGCTTACAGTTCCGGGAAGAAGTACTCTTCACCCAGGCTATTTTTTTCGTAGCTTAACCCAGGTAGAACCTTTTCGCCTAGGGGGATCTAGCTCATAGTTTCCGGGTAGAAATACTATTCGCCCAGGATTGATTTTTGTAGCTTAACCCAGGTAGAACCTTTTCGCCTAGGGGGATCCAGCTCATAGTTCCGGGTAGAAGTACTTTTCGCCCAGGCTATTTTAGGTAGCTTAACCCAGGTAGAACATTTTTGCCTAGGGGGATCCAGCTCATAGTTCCGGGTAGAAGTACTCTTCGCTCAGGTTGTTTTACGTAGCTTAACCCAGGTATAACCTTTTAGCGTAGGGGGATCCAGCTCACAGTTCAGGGTAGAAGTACTCTTCGCTCAGGTTACTTTTTGTAGCTTAACCCAGGTATCACCTTTTCGCCTAGGGGGATCCAGCTCATAGTTCCGGGTAGAAGTACTTTTCTCCTAGGTTGTTTTACGTAGCTTAACCCAGGTAGAATCCTTTCACCTAGGGGGATCCAGCTCATAGTTTCCGGGTAGAAATACTATTCGCCCAGGATTGGTTTTTGTAGCTTAACCCAGGTAGAACCTTTTCGCCTAGGGGGAACCAACTCATAGTTTCGGGTAGAAGTACTTTTCGCCCAGGCTGTTTTAGGTAGCTTAACCCAGGTAGAACATTTTCGCCTAGGGGGATCCAGCTTATAGTTCCGGGTAGAAGTACTCTTCGCTCAGGTTGTTTCACGTAGCTTAACCCAGGTAGAACCTTTTAGCCTAGGGGGATCTAGCTCACAGTTCAGGGTAGAAGTACTCTTCGCTCAGGTTACTTTTCGCTAACCCAGGTATCACCTTTTCGCCTAGGGGATCCAGCTCATAGTCCCGGGTGGAAGTACTTTTCGCCCAGATTGTTTTACGTAGCTTAACCCAGGTAGAATCTTTTCACCTAGGGGGATCTAGCTCATAGTTCCGGGTAGAAGTACTCTTCGCTCAGGATATTTTACGTAGCTTAACTCAGGTAGAACCATTTTGCCTAGGGGATCCAGCTCATAGTTCAGGGTAGAAGTACTCTTCGCCTAGGCTTGTTTTTCGTAGCTTAACCCAGGTAGAACCTTTTCGCCTAGGGGATCCAGCTCATAGTTCCGGGTAGAAGTACTCTTCGCTCAGGTTGTTTTACGTAGCTTAACCCAGGTAGAAACATTTCGCCTAGGGGGATCCAGCTCATATTCCAAGTAGAAGTACTCTTCGCTCAAGATGTTTTACCTAGCTTAACTCAGGTAGAACCATTTCGCCTAGGGGGATCCAACTCATAGTTCCGATTAGAAGTACTCTTCGCTCAGGTTACTTTTCGTAGCTTAACCCAGGTAGAACCTTTTCGCCTAGGGGGATCCAGTTCATAGTTCCAGGTAGAAGTACTCTTCGCTCAGTATGTTTTACGTAGCTTAACTCAGGTAGAACCATTTCTCCTAGGGGGGATCCAGCTCATAGTTCCGGGTAGAAGTATTCTTCGCTCAGGTTACTTTTCGTAGCTTAACCCAGGTAGAACCTTTTCCCCTAGGGGGATCTAGTTCATTGTTTCGGGTAGAAGTACTCTTCGCTCAGGATGTTTTACGTAGTTTAACCCAGGTAGAACCTTTTTCGCCTGGGGGGATCCAGCTTATAGTTCTGGGTAGAAGTACTCTTCGCTCCTGTTGTTTTTCCTAGCTTTTAACCGAGGTAGAACCTTTTCGCCAATGGGGGTCTAGCTCATAGTTTCGGGTAGAAGCACTCTTCGCCCAGGTTATTTTACGTAGCTTAATCCAGGTAGAATCTTTTCGCCTAGGGGGATCCAGCTCATAGTTCCGGGTAGAAGTACTCTTCGCTCAGGTTGTTTTACATAGCTTAATCCAGGTATAATCTTTTCGCCTAGGGGGATCCAGCTCATAGTTACGAGTAGAAGTACTCTTCGCTCAGGTTGTTTTACGTAGCTTAACCCAGGTAGAACCTTTTTCACCTAGGGGGATCTATCTCATATTTCCTGGTAGAAGTAGTATTCGCCCAGGCTTATTTTTCGTATCTTAACCCAGGTAGAACCTTTTCGCCTAGGGGGATCCATCTCATAGTTCCTAGTAGAAGTATTGTTCGCTCAGGATGTTTTACATAGCTTAACCCAGGTAGAACCTTTTCACCTAGGGGGATCCAACTCAAAGTTCCGGGTAGAAGTACTCTTCGCCCAGGCTTGTTTTACGTAGCTTAACCTAGGTAGAACATTTTCGCCTAGGGGGATCCAGATCATAGTTCCGGGTAGAAGTACTCTTCGCCCAGGTTGTTTTACGTAGCTTAATCCAGGTAGAATCTTTTCTCCTAGGGGGATCCAGCTCATAGTTCTGGGTAGAAGTACTCTTCGCTCAGGTTGTTTTACGTAGCTTAATCCAGGTATAATCTTTTCGCCTAGGGGGATCCAGCTCATAGTTCCGGGTAGAAATACTCTTCGCTCAGGTTGTTTTACGTAGCTTAACCCAGGTAGAACCTTTTTCACATAGGGGGATCTAGCTCATATTTCCGGGTAGAAGTAGTATTCGCCCAGGCTTATTTTTCGTAGCTTAACCCAGGTAGAATCTTTTCGCCTAGGGGGATCCATCTCATAGTTCCGAGTAGAAGTACTCTTCGCTCAGGATGTTTTACATAGCTTAACCCAGGTAGAACCTTTTCGCCTAGGGGGATCCAACTCATAGTTCCGGGTAGAAGTACTCTTCGCCCAGGCTTGTTTTACGTAGCTTAACCCAGGTAGAGCATTTTTGCCTAGAGGGATCCAGCTCATAGTTCCAGGTAGAAGTACTCTTCGCCCAAGTTGTTTTACGTAGCTTAACCCAGGTAGAACATTTTCGTCAAGGGGGATCCAGTTCATAGTTCCGGGTAGAAGTACTCTTCGCCCAGGTTGTTTTACGTAGCTTAATCTACGTAGAATCTTTTCTGCTAGGGGGATCCAGCTCATAGTTCCGGGTAGATGTACTTTTCACTCAGGTTGTTTTACATAGCTTAACCCAGGTAGAACCATTTCGCCTAGGGGAATCCAGCTCATATTTGCTGGTAGAAGTACTCTACGCTCAGGTTTTTATATATAGCTTAACTCAGGTAGAACCATTTCGCTTAGGGGGATTCAGCTCATAGTTCCGGGTAGAAGTACTATTCACTCAGGTTGTTTCGTAGCTTAACCTAGCTAGAACCTTTTCACCTAGGGGGATCCAGCTCATATTCCGAGTAGAACTACTCTTCGCCCACGTTTGCTTTTCGTAGTTTAACCCAGGTAGAACCTTTTTGCCCGGGGGATTCAGCATTTTTTGAGTAATACAGGGCGCCAACCCCTGGTTACATCTCCTTTCCAGTAATACAGGGCGTCAACCCCTGGTTATATTTGCTTTTCAGTAATACAGGGCACCAACCCATGGTTACATTTCCTTTTCAGTAATACAGGGCGCCAACCCCTGGTTACATTTCCTTCTCAATAATACAGGGCACCATCCCCCGATTACATTTCCTTACCAGTATAAGGTACACCAATCCCTGATCTCCTTACCAGTATAGGCTACACCAATCCCTACCTGTGTTCTCCATCATAGAGTACACTACTCCCTAGTTGATTTGATCTTAAATTCATGGTACACCACTCCCTGATATCATTGCTAATATACGGTATAACATTCCTTAGTCGCATTTTTCCAACATAAGGTACACCAATCCTTAGTTGAGACATCTTTTTGACAATATAGGAACACTATCCAAAAAGAAAAAAAAACACAAAAAAATAATCATCATGATCTTTTCCGGGTACACCATTCCCGATTTTTTATTGCTTTCAATAAAGAAGTAGTTTAGAATTTTGTTACAATAACTCACGAAATTTTTCTAGTGAAAAGTGAGGCAGAAAAATTTCGTTTATTTGTTTGTTGTGATGTCTGAGCAGGTTTTACCTCGAGGCACAGGGTTTGAGATGAACAAAAGAAGAAGTCTCAATCGAGAATAAAGAAAAGAGAAGGAAAAAAGTGAATCCAAATGTAGAAGCAGATGGAAAGGATATGGACTGCTCAAGACATGACTGAAGTTACGAGCTTCACATTTCCCGTTTTGCTCAGAGGAAGCTGTAGAAGAATGAACTAGCACCTACAGCTAGCAAGCATCAAGGTTCAAATCAGAGTCTGCGTGAAGACTCAAGATAAAGTTTTAGAAG
This sequence comes from Nicotiana tabacum, assembly GCF_000715075.1. Taxonomy (NCBI): domain Eukaryota; kingdom Viridiplantae; phylum Streptophyta; class Magnoliopsida; order Solanales; family Solanaceae; genus Nicotiana; species Nicotiana tabacum. The sequence continues at coordinate 83,167,960 of NC_134081.1, read as the reverse complement.
ATTTATAACTAGGAATCTTGTAACTCATAGCTGATAGGCTTGTTTATCTTCTTTTGATTTTGATGTAATAATAGAACTACAGACCGGAGCCTCGACGGAACCTCACTCGACTCTCCAACTCAGCATTCCATCCTTTTTCTTAAACTACACGCAGCGTAATTTTCTTATAACCCAGGATATATAGGTTGTCCATAACCAAGACTCGGCCGCACTATTTTCTCTTATCTCTTCCCTTTTGAATAATGGTATGGCCAAAAATTAGTCATATCGCTCATCTTTTTCTTTGCTTGAAAACTCTTCATGTTTTCAAGCAAAAAGGGGCATGCTGTGAGCACCTAATTTTTGACCGTGTTTCAATTTTTGCCCACTCATCTCACCAATACCACACTTTGCTCCCACTCCACTTTTTCTTGCCTCCCATGCTTGTCCCCCATGCTTGTCCCCCTCTCACAAATCTCATATCCCATTTTCAGCCATTAAAACACACACACATAACACACACACACACAAAAGGACTGGGAGACATCGGAGAAAAAGGGAAAGCAAAAAGGGTAGGGATCCAGAGAACTAAAAAAAAGGCAAAAAAAAAGGGGTCTTCTTCTTCATTTCATATACTCCAGTAGGAAAACCCAGAAAAAGAGCTATATCTCCATCCTTCAAAGCCTTGAAAACTGACAACCAAAGCACCATAGTTCACCTCCTTCAAACCATCACTGATTCCCCTTTATTTCTTTCATTAAAACACTTCAAAAGCGCAGCAAAATCGTCTCCAAAAGCCCTTTAAATACAGCATAAAACGCAGCAGCAGAACTAGCAAAACGCAGCAGCTGTGGCTTTTCCATTCCACTTTTAAAATCAGTTCTGAAGCCATGTAAATGCATTTCCGCTAGTTCACTGTCTTGCTGGCGTTTCGCCGGAGTTTCACCATCTCCGGCCAGCTCTCTTTCACTATAACGTAGCAACTCCACCTTCATTAATTGTTGTTGTTCTTTTAAGTTGAGCTCAGTCCGTCAAGGTCGCCCAGGCCCCCTGTTCGAGGTTTGCATTTGAGGTCTTTGGTTGATTCATTTAAAGGTCAGCTTCTGTTTTCTAGCGTTTTTGATAATAATACTGCATCGGGGTGGTCACCTCTTAGCTAATTATTTTTGTTGCTATTGATTTTACATCTACATGTTTAGTTCACATAGAATATTTTATTATTTTTGGCCTTCTGATTTATTTGAAGATTGTTGAATAAGTATATGTTTTTCTTTTTAATTTAAAACCCAAAGTTTAAACATAAAAAATAAAAAGTTATGTGAACGGTTAGTTAAAGTTGAAAAACTTTGTTAATTGTTTAGATATATCCTTGTTTATCTCTTAACGTGAATTATTTACGTGCTTCATATAGTTGTCAAAATAGTGTCTTTATTTGTTAGATTAACAGTTAACTTTTAAGGTGTAAACGGAAACCACATAGTGTAAATGACACTATGATTTCAAATAGCTAAAATCATGTACTTATCCCACAAATAATTCCATACCACGTGACTTTACAATAATTTTAAAGTTTAGGAATAATAATGAATACAACTAGTACACTTTTAGGCGCATTTTAAAATTATTATCGTGATTATGTACATGTTTGCGTGACATAATTATGATTTCCAAAATAAATCAAGGTACGCGTTCGCGTAACTTTGACCAAAAATAATCTTAGTAAATAATAAAGCGTGATTAATTGTGTACACGTACGCGTGACATGATTTTTGCGCACTAAATAAAATATATTTACACACATGTGATCCGTTTCAAAGATAATTCCATATTTTAGTAATTAAAAAGGGATAGATAAAATATGAAAATCAATAAATCATGGTATGTCTAAATTTAATCAAAGCCAAGTTGTAGCCAATAAAGCGACCGTGCTAGAACCACGGGACTCGGGGAATGCCTTACACCTTCTCCCCGGTCAACAGAATTTCTTATCCGGACTTTGTTTTCGCAGACCAATAATAATAGAGTCAACCATTCCTTTGACTAGGGATTCAAATAAAAGGTGACACTGGAACACCCAAAACTCAATTCCAAGTGGCGACTCTGTAAATAAAATAATCCCTATTTCAAAAATTGTTACTTTAATTGGAAAAACTCGTTAACCCACAATCCAAACACATTATCGTTCTGGGGGGCATAAAAGGGGTGTGACACTATATTTCACCGCTCTAGGACTTGAAAATTTTTCGAAAGTTTTTGTAAGGGTCTGTTTTGTTTTGGACATTTTACCAGATATTAAACAAGTATTTTACTTAGATCAGCTTTACTCATAAGAATCTGTAGTTGACTATGATGTGGGAAAATTACCTTATTGACTAATATCAGCCTACTTCTCTAATCCATATATATATTATTATTATTATTATAGAAGTACAAATATTTTATCCTAAATGTCGAATGACAAAAATATTTCAGAAATATTGATCGACTTTTATACCCTTAATTATTTACATTAGTATTCACAATAATTAATATGAAAAGGACAAAACTAGAAATACTAATAGAGAGTTGTAATAGAAAAAGAATTTGACCAAGAAAGAAGTAGGAAATAATATGAATTGGCGTCGGAATCTAATCCCAATCAAAGTTCCAACTTTATGTCCTACCTATCAAGTTCAAAATTATACTAATTTCATATGAATAAGAATACTCCGAGCCACCTATTACGAGTATATGAAGGGGCCGGTTTGTTGGTTATACAACTGTAAAACCATTTGTTTGCAACAGAGGATTGGGACTCACGAAAGCTTCGAAATCTTAAATATGTGACTAGCTGGTTGCAAAGCTCATCATTAGAGATTTACGCTTATAGGTAGTGAATCTGCTTTTATTATTGCTTATTAGTATCAATGTTTTGGGAGCTGATTTTGTTTCAATATGGTTCTTTTTAAAAATATCCCAAGTAGAAGATATTTTTGGTGTTGTGGATGACGTATAGTGGAAAGGGTGTGGTAATGTTTGTAGGAGGGATGATTCAAGGGATTATCTTGTTTATCCTCTAAGCAAAGCCTATCTAACAAGGCGGTGTCGTAATTCATAGATTCTAAGGGAGCAGATGGATTTAATTTGTCTTTGTAACTTACCTTGTCCAACTGGCTATTAGGCATTTGACGCGTTGAAAGGGGGTGAGACATACTCTCGGTGCCATCTCAACACATAGTGCTTAATTGACACAGTTTACACAAAGTTAAGTGTTCGATAGGTCATGTGTTTAGTTGAGGTGTCTAAATGAAAGTTTCGGACAAGTTTAAAGGCCCACATATGTATTCAGCCTAAAAGAATGTATAGAAACTTGTGTAACTTTTAAATGATGGGTTTGGTACATTAGTAGATTACATGATAAGAAGATGAAAGAGGAGGAAGGGTTTGGAAAAAACCAAAGAGGAAAACGGGGGAGGGGCTATGAGGAAGAAGAAGAGAAGTTGGGGGTTGGGACCATTAATTAAAAACAATATATAAAATTTTGACATCTAGCACTTAACCAAGGATTGGGAAAAAAGATTAAACGGTTCACACTCTTATCTTTTTGGTTACATACGTTGTCATGACCCGAAATTCCCAACCTCCACGTGATCTTACGCCTCATTAAATTTTCTAATAATAGGTTTTCAACCATTTCTTTAAAGGTAATTAATTTCCATCATCAAATAAATTCTCAATCAAAAGTTTATTCCTGAAGTTCCAAACTATAGCAATTCCACGTGGTTTTCAGCTATTGCCGCACGCTCAGAATATGAGTTTCGTTGGAGGTAATTAATTTCCTTCATGTATTTTAATTAGGTTGCAGTTTCTTTCCTTTAGTTAGTCTAAAGATTGTTCAATTATTTGCAGAACAATGTTGTTGTTCTTATTTTAATAAAAGGTGATTTTTAGAATTTTTTATCTGCTGTATTTTGTGTTTATATATATCTTATTGTTTCTCAATGACATAATTCCTCAAAAGATATTTAAGTCTTTTAGTTATTATTATTAAAATTTTGAAATCAACTGAAATTATGCCCACTTGAAATATAAGAGGAAAATCTGTTTGAATGAAAAAAGGGAAATATAAAAGACAAATATACATCTCTCTTTATTTTTGTAATAAATCTTAGTTATTGTTATTATTGGAAGTTTTTTTTATGATACTAAAAACGAAAAAGAAAAGAAAAGAGAAAAGCCACCATAACAATAAAATGTCATTCTCCAATTATCTATTTTATCTCCATATCATAAAAAGACGTTGTTTTGTAACATTAAGAAACTTGCTTCTTATATAACGAGGAAAAAGAAAGGAAAATAGATTGAAAAATATGTATTCCTTAAATATTGGGATGACCCAAAATGTCATCTTATGTTTTAGACCTCGAATCTGCGCTCTTAACCCTTAAAAATCTTATATTTATCCTCCTCAATTTGCGTGTACAAGTCCATTACAGGTCCGTTATAATATCTGAACTATGTCTGTAAAATTTGGTGAGAAACGGAGTTTAAATGACGTGATTCGGACCTTCGGTTGAGAAAATAGTAACTTCAAGTGTTCTTGAGAATTTCATTGATTTTGATGCTAAATCTGTAGTTTTAGGTGTTATTTTGGCGATTTGATCGCACGAGCAAGTCCGTATGATGTTGTTAGACTTGTGCGCATGTTTGATTTAGAGCCCCGAGGGCTCGGGTGAGTTTCAGATAGGCTACGGGGTGATTTGCACTTAAAAAATCTGAGATTTTTGCTGCAGCAGTTGTTCTGGTATGCCCTTCTTCGCGTTCGCGTAGGTATTGTCGCGAACGCGAAAGGTAAAATGGGGGCAGGAAAATTTTCTTCTTCGCGAATGCGAAGGACTGGTCGCGAACGCGAAGCTTTGGGGGTGGTACCCTTCGCGAACGCGATCAGTCTCCCGCGAACACGATAGTTTAAGGGACCTGGGGGAGGGAAGGGGTCATGTTCTTCTACGCTAACGCGTCTATTGGGTCGCGAACGCGAAGGCTTGGGGGGAGCTGCCTTATGCGAACGCGTAGAAAGACTAGTCGCGAATGCGAAGGCCTTAGGCCGCTGTATATCGCGATCGCAACAGGCCTCTCGCGAACGCGATGAAGGTTGTCCAGTGTTTTAAAATAAACTTTAAAACGGGATTTGTTCAAAATTTCATATTTTCTTCACTTGAACTCAACCTTGGGAGATTTTTGAAGTGGGAATTAAACACCAAATCATAGGTTCGTGTTCTTAAACTCATTCCTTTCAATTTCCATCAACACCCACTTGATTTCTAGGCCTAAATCTTGTTCTTTAAGGGTAGAAATTAGGAATTTTAGTAGAATTGGAGATTTTGTAAATTTGGGAATTTAGAGCTCGATTTGGGGTCGGATTCCGGAACTAATTACATATTCGGGCTCGGGGGTGAATGGGTAAACGGAGTTTGGTCTGGACCTCGAGTTTGGACCAAGCAGGCCCGGGGTCGATTTTTGACTTTTTTTGAGAAAATTTGAAAAATCTGTAGTTATTCATTAAAGTTGATTCCTTTAGCGATAATTGATGGTATTAAGCTATTTGTGACTAGATACGAGTGAGTTGGAGGTGACTTCTTAGGGAAAAGTGGTACTTGAGCAGTGAGTGGCATGCGGATCGAGGTAAGTGTTGTGTCTAAATTTGGCTTGAAGGAATAGGTATTATATGTTTATTTGCTACGTGTTTGGTTGTTAAATACGATGTATTGGTGAGGTTACGAATATTTATGCGTCGTTGTCGAGTCATAGCATGCGAGTGAAATTCTATTCTTATTTATTTTGTAGCCTTAAATTCTACTATCCATACTTAGCGGGTTATTTGAAATATTGGGTGACTTATATCTGGTTTCACTAAGATTTGGTAACTTTCGAATATTGATTCAAGGTTGAGGTTACATTGTGCTATTGATTATGGGTAAAATACTGGTTTCTTTATGATACTCATGTCTATCCGTTATTATTGATTCTGTGATTTGTGAGAAAGAGTGTAAAGCATGAAGGGTGATGCCGTGCATGTATTATTTATATTGTGAGGAAGAGTGTAAAGCACGAAGGGAGATGCCGTGCCATGATTTGTGAGTGATAAAGCACGAAGGGTGATTCTGTGTATATTATGAGAGGTTTAATGCACGAAGGGTGATGCCGTGCCGTTCTATTTACTTATTTGGTGAGGTTGAGAGTAAAAGCACGAAGGGTGATGCCGTGCAGTTTTCCTTTGCTGTTTTATTTGCTCAATTCGTTTAAGAATTTTTGGTTTAATTCTGTCTTTTCATTATTCTCACTCTTTATATTGTATTCCCCCACTGTATGTCCCCTTCCCATTATTCGTGTGTTATTTCTTTATTTACTATTGTTGCCACTAGCATGATTATACTTTTCAGGTTATATGTGGGTGTCTTGTCCTAACCTCATCACTACTTTGTCGAGGTTAGGCTCGACACCTACCAGTACATGGGATCGGTTGTACTGATATTGCACTCTGCACTTTCTGTGCAGATTTTGGTACCGACTCAGGTTGATCGAGATTTTGCTATTGGTCCACTGTCCGGAGACTCAAGATAGATCTGTTGGCATTCACAGACCTTGAAGTCCCCGTCTATCTTTTATGTCCTACTGTTTTCTTTCATTCAGAGTTACATTTCTTTCAGACTATTACTTGTAGTAAATTCCAGAATGCTCGTAAATTGTGACTCCAGATCCGGGTGGTAGTAATTAATACAGTTTTATAATATTCTGCACTTATTATATTTTATCTTAGTTAATTATTGTTATTTACTGAATGGAAATAAGGAATTGGTTTAATGATTCTCTAACCTTGGCTTGCCTAGCAAGTGAAATGTTAGGCGCCATCACAGTCCCGTCAGTGGAAATTTCGGGTCATGACAGTTGGTATCAAAGCCCTAGGTTGCCTAGGTCTCACGTTTCACGAGCAAGCTTAGTAGAGTCTGGAGGATCGGTACAGAGACGTTTGTGCTTATCTTTCAGAGGCTATGAAGTTTAGGAACAAGTTTCACTTATATTCTTCTCTGTTATGCGATTTTGCTTTCTGAATACTGATTGAACTTTTCTACTCTTATTCTCTCGCATATGGCGAGAACACATACCGTTTCCTCAGCTGAGCAGTAGCCAGAGCCTCCAGTGGCAGCTCCTACGCGGGGCTGAGGTCGAGGTCGAGGCCGTGCCAGAGGCCGAGGCAAGGGCATGGCTCAGCCTAGAGCCCGAGCAGCAGCCCCAGCAATGGAGCCTCAAATAGAGCTTGACGAGGAGGTTCCAGCCCAGACTATTCCTACCGGACCAGCTCAGGTTCCGGAGGGGTTCATTGCCACCCCAGTACTTCAGAGGATGCTTTGGTCCGTTTGGTGGGCCTTATGGAGAGTGTGGCCCAGACTGGTGCATTTCCCATGGCACCAACAGTCTCTCAGGCTAGAGGAGGAGCCCAGACTCCTACGACTCATGCTCTGGAGCAGATAGCTCTCCAGTATCATGCTCCAGTAGTTCAGCCGGTTATTGCGGCACAGGTCAGAGATGGGCCAGTTATGTCTTCTGAGGCTTTATGGAGATTGGACAGGTTTATCAAGCTCTTTCCTGTTCACTTCAGTGGTGCTCCTTCAGAGGATCCCCAGAAGTATCTTGATAGCTGTCACGAGGTTCTACGGAACATGGGTATAGTGGAGACCAATGGGGTCGATTTTGCTGCATTTCATATGACTGGTTCCTCCAAGAAATTGTGGAGAGATTACTTGTTGACCAGACTAACTAGGTCGCCTTCTCTTACTTGGGACCAATTCTCTCAGCTTTTCATAGAGAAGTTTCTGCCTATCACATTGAGAGAGGAGCGTCGCCATCAGTTTGAGCGTCTCCAGCAGTGCAGTATAACTATTACTCAGTATGAGACCCGTTTTGTGGATTTGGCCCGTCATGCTATTATTCTGCTTCCCACCGAGAGAGAGAGGGTGAGGAGGTTTATTGATGGACTTGCTCAGCCTATCAGATTACAGATAGCTAAGGAGACTGGGAGTGAGATTTCTTTTCAAGGGACTGCTAATGTCGCCAGACGAGTCGAAATGGTTCTTTCTCAGGGAGGTCAGGGGTTTGACAAGAGACCTCGTCATTCTAGTGAGTTCAGCTGTGCCTCATCTAGAGGCAGGAGTACTTTTGGTAGAGTCCATCCTCCCAGGTCGTTTCATTCAGCGTTCCAGGCATCCCACGGTGCCTCAGGTGGTCGTGGACCTCAATGCATTATTCCGACCAGCTAGCCTACAATGCACCACCAGCTCCTATTAGTGTAGCTCCACTCCAGAGTTATCAGGGTGGTTATTCAGGTCGACATAGTCAATTTCAGGGTCAGCAGTCACAGCAACCGAGGTTATGTTATACTTGTGGTGATTCGAGGCCCATTGCTAGATTTTGCCCTCGGCCAACGGGCAGCTCACAGCATCAGAGTTCTCGTGCTATGGTTTCGGCACCTGTTGATGCACCACTTGCTCAGCCAGCCAGAGGTAGGGGTCATGCATCCAGAGGTAGAGGCCAGACTGTTAGAGGTGGAGGTCAGGCCATTAGAGGTGGAGACCAACCAGTTAGAGGTCGTCCCGAGGACGTAGTTCAGGGTGATGAGGCCCAACCCCGGTATTATGCTTTTCCAGCCAGGCCTGAGGCTGAGTCATCTGACGCTGTTATCACAGGTACTATTTCAGTTTGCAGTAGAGATGCTTCAGTTCTATTTGAGTCGGGATCTACTTACTCCTATATGTCATCCTATTTTGCTTCCTATTTGGTTGTGCCCCGTGATACTTTGAGTGCTCCTGTGTATGTGTCCATGCCAGTGGGGGATGCTATTGTTGTAGATCGTGTTTATCATTCGTGTGTGGTCACCATTGGGAGTCTTGAGACACGTGTAGATCTTCTACTTCTCGACAAGGTTGATTTTGATGTCATACTGGGTATGGATTGGCTGTCACCTTATCATGCTATATTAGATTGTCACGCCAAGACGGTGACCTTAGCCTTGTAGGGGTTGTCTCGATTAGAGTGGAGAGGGAATCTTGACCATTCTTCCATCAGGGTTATCTCTTATGTGAAGGCCCGACATATGGTCGAGAAGGGGTGTCTAGCTTATTTGGCTTATGTCCGCGATTCTAGTGCGGAGGTTCCTTCCATGGATTCAGTGCCGGTTGTTCGTGAGTTTCCAGAGATATTTTTTGCAGACTTGCCGGAGATGCCACCCGACAGGGATATTGATTTCTGCATTGATTTGGCTCCGGGCACTCAGCCTATTTCCATTCCTCCATACCGCATGGCCCCGCCAGAGTTGAAAGAATTGAAGGAGCAGTTTGCAAGATTTGCTTGATAAGGGCTTCATTAGACCTAGTGTCTCGCCCTGGGGTGCACCTGTGTTGTTTGTAAAGAAGAAAGATAGATCGATGAGTATGTGTATAGATTATCGGCAATTGAACAAAGCCACTATAAAAAATAAGTATCTATTGCCAAGGATTGATGATTTATTTGATCAGCTTCAGGGTGCCCAGGTGTTTTTGAAGATTGATTTGAGATCTGGCTACCATCAGTTGAGGATTAGGGCATTCGATGTCCCTAAGACAGCTTTTCGGACACGGTACGAGCATTTCGAGTTTCTAGTGATGTCATTTGGGCTGACAAATGCCCCAGCAGCATTCATGGATTTGATGAACCGGGCATTCAAGCCCTACTTGGATTCCTTTGTGGTTGTATTTATTGATGATATCTTGATCTACTCTCACAGTCGAGAGGAGCGTGAGCAACACCTTAGGATCGTTCTTCAAACTCTGAGAGACAACCAGTTATATGCTAAGTTCTCAAAATGCGAGTTTTGGTTGAGTTCAGTTACTTTCTTAGCTCATGTTGTATCATCAGAGGGTATTCAGGTGGATCCTAAGAAGATTGAGGCAGTTTAGAACTGGCCTAGACCCACATCAGCTACAGAGATCCGTAGTTTCCTGGGTTGGCGGGCTATTACCGTCGATTTGTGGAGGGGTTTTCATCCATTGCATCCCGGATGACCAGATTGACCTAGAAGAGTGCCCCATTCAGGTGGTCAGATGAGTGTGAAGCGAGCTTTCAGAAGCTCAAGACAACTTTGACTACGGCACCGGTATTTGTGTTACCCACAGGTTCAGGATCTTTTACAGTATATTGTGACGCATCTCGTAAGGTCTGTGTGTGGTGTTGATGCAGGGTGGCAAGGTTATTGCATATGATTCGCGGCAGCTGAAGGTTCACGAGAAGAATTACCATGTTCATGATCTAGAGCTGGCAGCCATTGTTCACGCGCTAAGGATTTGGAGGCACTATCTTTACGGCATGCCATATGAGGTATTCACTGATCATCGGAGCTTGCAGTATTTGTTCAAGCAGAAGGAACTCAATTTGAGGCAGAGGAGGTAGCTGGAGCTATTGAAAGACTATGATATCACTATATTGTACCATCCGGAAAAGGCCAATGTGGTGGCCGATGCATTGAGTAGAAAAGCAGTGAGTATGGGCAACCTTGATTATATTCCAGTTGGTGAGAGACCACTAGCATTGGATGTTCAGGCCCTGGCCAACCAGTTCATGAGGTTAGATGTTTCTGAGCCCAGTCGTGTCCTAGCTTGTACAGTTGCTCGGTCTTCTTTGTTTGAGTGCATCAGAGATCGGTAGGATGACGATCCTCATTTACTTGTCCTTAGAGACACAGTGTGGCATGGTGGTGCCAAGCAGGTTACTGTTGGATATGACGGAGTTTTGAGGATACAGGATCGTATTTGTGTGCCTAATGTGGATGGGCTTCATGAGTTGATCCTTGAGGAGGCTCATAGTTCTCGGTATTCTATTCATCCGGGCGCTGCCAAGATGTACCAGGACTTACGGCAGCATTATTGGTGGAGGAGGATGAAGAAAGATATAGTTGCTTACGTGGCTCGGTGCTTGAATTATCAGCAGGTGAAATATGAGCATCAAAGACCCGGTGGTTTGCTTCAACAGATGGAGATCCCTGAGTGGAAGTGGGAGCATATCACTATGGACTTTGTTGTTGGACTCCCACAGACTCAGAGGAAGTTCGACGCCATGTGGGTTATTTTGGATAGGCTGACTAAGTCAACGCACTTTATTCCTGTGGCAGTTACCTATTCTTCGGAGCGGTTAGCAGAGATTTATATTCGGGAGATCGTCCGTCTTCATGGTATGCCCGTGTCTATCATTTCTGATCAAGGTACACAGTTTACCTTGCACTTTTGGAGGGCAGTACACTGTGAGTTGGGTACGCGGGTTGAGTTGAGCACAACATTCCATCCTCAGACGGACGGGCAGTCCGAGCGTACTATTCAGATCTTGGAGGATATGCTCCGCGATTGTGTCATAGACTTTGGAGATTCTTGGGATCAGTTCTTGACCCTTGCATAGTTCGCCTACAACAACAGTTACCAGTTGAGCATTCAGATGGCTCTCTATGAGGCATTATATAGTAGGCGGTGTCGGTCGCCACTTGAGTGGTTCGAGCCGGGATAGGCTCGGTTATTGGGCACAAACTTAGTACAGGATGCCTTGGATAAGGTCAAGATTATTCAGGATCGACTCCGCACAGCTCAGTCCAGGCAGAAGAGTTATGCCGACCATAGAGTTTGTGATGTTGCATTCATGGTCGGAGAGAGAGTGTTACTTCGGGTATCACACATTAATGGTGTAATGAGGTTCGGAAAGAAGGGCAAGTTAAGCCCTAGGTATATTGGACCTTTTGAGATTCTGGAGAGAGTGGGAGAGGTGGCTTACAGGCTTGCGTTGCCACCTAGTTTAGCAGCTGTTCATCCGGTATTCCATGTGTTCATGCTTCGAAAGTATCATGGTGGTCCGTCCCATGTGTTAGATTTCAGCTCTGTCCAGTTGGATAAGGATTTGACTTACGAGGAGGGGCCAGTGGCAATTCTAGCCCGGCAAGTTCGCTAGTTGAGATCAAAGAGTTACCCTTCAGTTTGAGTGCAGTGGAGAGGTCAGCCTATTGAGGCAGCTACTTAGAAGTCCGAGTCCAATATGCGGAGTAGATATCCCCACCTTTTCACCAGCCCAGGTACTTTTCTATGTCCGTTCGAGGACGAGCGGTTGTTTTAGAGATGGAGAATGTGATGATCTAAAAGGTCATCTTATGTTTTAGACCTCGAATCTGTGCTCTTAAGCCTTTAAAATCATATATTTATCCTTTTCGATTTGCGTGCGCAGTCCAGACATGTTTTCGAAAAGCTTTATGTTGAAAATTGATAAAAAGCAAGAATTTATGCCTTAAAAGTTGATTTTATTTGACTTCGGTCAATATTTTTGGTAAACAGGCCCGGATCTATATTTTAATGATCCCGTGGGTCCGTATTAAATTATGGGACTTGGTCGTATGCCCGAAATCAAATTCCGAGGTCCATAGCCCGAGAAATGAATTTTTGACTAAAATTGAATTTCAGAAAATTAATGGTTTTAAAGTATATGCTTAATGCTTGATTTTGATTGTATCGGGCCCGTATTTTAGTTTCGGAGCCCGGTACAGGTCCGTTATAATATCTGAACTATATCTGTGAAATTTGGTGAGAAACGGAGTTTAAATGACGTGATTCGGACCTTCGGTTGAGAAATAGTAACTTTAAGTGTTCTTGAGAATTTTATTGATTTTGATGCTAAATATGTAGTTTTAGGTATTATTTTGGCGATTTGATTGCACGATCAAGTCCGTATGATGTTGTTAGACTTGTGTGCATATATGGTTTTGAGCCCCGAGGGCTCGGGTGAGTTTCAGATAGGCTACGGGGTGATTTGCACTTAGAAAATCTGAGATTTTTGCTGCAGCAGCTGTTCTGGTGTGCCCTTCTTCGCGTTCGCATAGGTAGTGTCGCGAAAGGTAAAATGAGGGCAGGGGAATTTTTTTCTTCGCGAACGCGAAAGACTGGTCGCGAACGCGAAGCATTGGGGGTGGTACCCTTCGCGAACGCGATCAGTCTCCTACGAACGCGATAATTTAAGGGACTTGAGGGAGGGGGGTCATATTCTTCTACGCAAACGCGTCCATTGGGTCGCGAACGCGAAGGCTTGGGGGGAGCTGCCTTATGCGAATGCGTAAAAAGACTCGCGAACATGAAGGCCTTAGGACGCTGTACATCGCGATCGCGACAGGCCTCTCGCGAACGCAATGAAGGCATGTCCAGTGTTTTAAAACAGACTTCAAAGACGGGATTTGTTAAAAATTTCATATTTTTTCACTTGAACTCAACCTTGGGTGATTTTTGAAGTGAGAATTCAATACCAAATCATAGGTTCGTATTCTGAAACTCATTCCTTTCAATTTCCATCAACACCCACTAGATTTCTAGGCTTAAATCTTATTCTTTAAGGGTAGAAATTAGGCATTTTAGGAGAATTGGGGATTTTGTAAATTTGGAAATTTAGAGATTGATTTGGGGTTGGATTCCGGAACTAATGACATATTAGGGCTCGGGGGTGAATGAATAAACGGAGTTTGGTCCGGACCTCAAGTTTGGATCAAGCGGGCCCAGGGTCAGTTTTTGACTTTTTTTGAGAAAATTTGAGAAATCTGTAATTATTCATTAAAGTTGATTCCTTTAGCGATAATTGATGGTATTAAGCTATTTGTGACTAGATACGAGTGAGTTGGAGGTGAATTCTAAGGGAAAAGCGGTACTTGAGTAGTGAGTGGCCTGCAAATCGAGGTAGGTGTCATGTCTAACTTTGGCTTGAGGGAATAGGTATTATGTGTTTATTTGCTACGTGTTTGGTTGTTAAATATGATGTATAGGTGAGGTGACGAGCATCTATGCGTCGTTGTCGAGTTATAGCATGCGAGTGAAATTCTATTCTTGTCTATTTTGTAGCCTTTAATTCTACTATCCATGCTTAACGGGTTATTTGAAATGTTAGGTGACTTATATCTGGTTTCACTAAAATTTGGTAACTTTCGAATATTGATTCAAGTTTGAGGTTACATTGTGCTATTAATTATGGGTAAAATACTGGTTTCTTTGTAATACTCCTATCTATCCGTTGTTATTGATTCTGTGATTTGTGAGAAGGAGTGTAAAGCACGAAGGGTGATACCGTGCATGCATTATTTATATTGTGAGGAAGAGTGTAAAGTACGAAGAGTGATGTTGTGCCATGATTTGTGAGTGATAAAGCATGAAGGGTGATACCGTGTATGTTATGAGAGGTTTAATGCACGAAGGGTGATGCCGTGCCATTCTATTTATTTATTTGGTGAGGTTGAGAGTAAAAGCACGAAGGGTGATGCCGTACAGTTTTCCTTTGCTGTTTTATTTGCTCAATTTGTTTAAGGATTTTCGGTTTAATTCTGTCTTTTCATTATTCTAACTCTTTATATTATATTCCCCCACAGTATGTCCCCTTCCCATTATTCATGCGTTATTTCTTTATTTTCTATTGTTGCCACTAGCATGATTATACTCTTCAGGTTATATGTGGGTGTCTTGTCTTAGCCTCGTCACTACTTCGCCGAGGTTAGGCTCGATACTTACCAGTACATGGGGTCGGTTGTACTGATGCTGCACTCTGCACTTTCTATGCAGATTTTGGTACCGGCTCAGGTTAATCGAGATTTTGCTATTGGTCCGCTGTCTGGAGACTCAAGGTAGATCTGTCGGCGTTCACAGACCTTGAAGTCCCCGTCTATCTTTTATGTCCTACTGTTTTCTTTCATTCAGACAGTTGTATTTTTTTCAAACTATTACTTGTAGTAAATTCTAGAATGCTCGTGAATTGTGACTCCAGATCCGGGTGGTAGTAATTAATATAGTTTTATAATATTCTGAACTTATTTAATTTCATCTTAGTTAATTATTGTTATTTACTGAATGGAAATAAGGAATTGGTTTAGTAATTCTCTAACCTTGGCTTGCCTAACAAGTGAAATGTCAGGCGCCATCACGGTCCGGTGGGAAATTTCGATCGTGACAAATATGCTCCACGTCCAAAAAAAAAATAAAACAGTAGAATTTCCTCTTCACAAGACAGATTAGAAATAAGCGTACGAACTACAAAGATTGGACGACAATATTGTTCAATGGGGTTATTATTCTCATTTAAAGATAGAATGAATATTTTTTTCCAACAATTAAATAGTAAGGGATAAAGTGGAATTACTAATTATTAGAACATAAATGGTTTTATGGCGAAACGAGTGAGGGTAAATTTTAGTGTTGATTTTGATTATTAATTGTGAAAAGAAAGGAAATCGTTTGGAAAAAACACTATACAAAAATGTGAAAAGCAAACCATACGATATTCTTGTTCGGTAATGATAACTCCATTAGTCTCAATTTAACTAAAATGCGAATTAGTTGATAATTATCAGAAATATCATGGAATTTTCTCTTGGAGATTTTTATATCTTATATTTAATGCTAAATGAAATCTTTTTTATTATATTGATCTGGTTGATTTTGACAAGACAACTAAGATTATAAATGATACCTAAGATGATAATATTTGTCACGACCCAAAATCCAAAAAGGTCGTGATAGCGCCGGACACCACTGTCAGGCAAACCAATCATAATCAATTAACTTAATTACCCATTTTCGTGTTTTTGAAATAAAAATTTATTCAATGAAATAGTAAAGATAAAACTCATAGAGTAAATGATAAATATTTTTATAAACTAAATTTCTAAGCAATTCACAACCATTCCCAAAACCCGGTGTCACAAGAGCATGAGCATTTACTAGGGAATTAAAATAAAATACAACATCTGTCCAGAATACAAATTAGACAGGAAAGTATAATAACTCTGGCGGAGATTCTGTCAGCTGCGGATCATAATATAAAATGCAGCTCACCTATGTCCCCCACAATTATTAACCACACCTCTGCGCCCACAAGGCCACTATACATATATGTACCTGTACAATAAAATGTGCAGCAAGTGCAGTATGAGTACGAAAACAACGTGTACCCAGTAAGTATCAAGCCTAATCTCGAAGAGGTAGAGACGAGACGGCCGACTATGACACTCACTATGGGTCAATAATATTAAATAATCATGAAAATAAAAATATTTATATCAACGTGATTCACAGAGTTAACAATAATTTTATTGAACCAGCATAAGTAATTAAATTCCTTCAATTCCAATAATTCTCAATATATTAATTAAATTCCTTCAATTCAAATAATTTCTAATCTAATAATTAAATCCTTCAAATTCAATAAAAATTCTAATTTATCAAATAACTTTACAAGCTGCAATTCAATTTCAATAAATTTTCAATTTATCAAATAGCTTTACAAGCTGTAATAAACTGTCCAAGTATCGTGTAATTATTATTATTATTAAGCACGATTTCTGCCGAGGTCGTACGACCCGATCTAGAGTTTCGTGTACACTGCCGAGGGACGTGCGACACGATCCATAGATGCATCTATCCTACCGAGGCATTCGGCCCGCTCCACAAGAAAGGAGGACATTTTCTTATGTACCTCCGGAAGGAGAGTATATTTATTATAAGATAAATTCGGGAGGAAGAACAATTTCTTTTAACAATTAATTAATTTAAACAGAAAATCAAGCATATGAGATTTTCATCCTTTAATATCTTTATCTGACAATTCACAATATATTCATATATTTATCTAACAATTCACAATATATTTATATATATATCAATTAATATTAATTAAACAAAGAATACAATTTATACAAGTAATTCATGCTTTGAGTCCTAAACTACCCGGACTTTAGCATTAATAGTAGCTACGCAAGGACTCTCGTCACCTCGTGCGTACGTAGCCCCCACAATTATCAACAATTATTCAATTTAATCCCTATGGGGTAATTTTCCCATCACAAGATTAGACAAGAAACTTAACTCTTCTTGATCCAATTTAATCCACTAGTAGGCCTTTTCCTCGATTATCCAACTTCGATTGGCTCGAATCTAACCAAAAATAATTCGATACAATCACTAAAATTTATAGGAATCAATTTTCAAGAAAATACTACATTTTCAATAAATAAATCCCCAAATTAATTAAACATTCGTCTGTGGGTCTCACATTTCAGAATCCAGCGAAAGTTATAAAATCCGATAATCCATTCAATTACGAGTCCAACCATACCAGTTTCACTCAAATCCGACTCCGAATCAATACCAAAATCTCAAAAATTCGTTTTTATGAGATTTCTAAAAATTTTCAAATTTCAATCTCAAAACACTAATTAAATGGTGAAAACAATGATATATTTCTGTATATAGATCAAATCCGAGTTGGAATCACTTACCCCAAATGTCTGTCACGGCCCAAAATCCAAAAAGGCCGTGATGGCACCGGACACCACTGTCAAGCAAGCCAACCATAATCAATTAACTTAATTACCCATTTTCATATTTTTGAAATAAAAATTTTATTTAATAAAACTGTAGAGATAAAATTCATAGAGTAAATGATAAATATTTTTACAGCTAAATTTCTAAACAATTCACAACCATTCCCAAAAATCGGTGTCACAAGTTCATGGACAATTACTAGGGAATTAAAAATAAAATACAACTACTATCTAGAATACCAATTAGACAGGAAGAATATAATAACTCTGAAGGACACTCTGTTAGCTGCGGAACGTAATATAGAATGCAGCTCACCTATGTCCCCACAATTATTAACCACACCTCTGCGCCCACAAGGATGCTATACATATATGTACCTGCACAATAAAATATACAGCAAGTGCAGTATGAGTACGAAAACAATGTGTATCCAGTAAGTATCAAGCCTAATCTCAAAGTGGTAGAGACGAGATAGCCGATTTTGACACTCACTATGGGTCAATAATAATAATTGAAATAAAACTAGAATATTTAAATCAGCATGATTCACAGAATATAACAATAATTTATTTAACCAGCAGAAATAATAAGAATCCTTCAAATGCAATAATTTTCTAATTTATTAATTAAATCATGCAATTTCAATAAAACTTTCAATTTATCAAATAACTTTACAAGTTGCAATTCAATTTAAATAAATTTTTTAATTTATCAATTCATCTCATTTACAGGAATAACAATAATTCCTTAACAAGCAGGAATAATAATTCATTAAATTTCAAAGATTTCCAATTTATTAATTAGTTTCGCAAGCTGAAATAAACTATAAAGGTATTGTGTAATTATTATTATTAAGCACGATTTCTGCCGAGGACGTACGACCCGATCCAGAGTGTCGTGTACACTGTCGAGGGACGTGCGGCGCGATCCATAGATGCATCTATCCTGCCGAGGTGTTCGGCCCGCTCCACAAGAAAGGAAAACTTTTTCTTATGTACCTCCAGAAGGAGAGTATATTTATTATGACATAAATTCGGGAGGAGAACAATTTCTTTTAACAATTAATTGATTTAAACAGAAAATCAAGCATATGAAATTTCCATCCTTTAATATCTTTATCTAACAATTCACAATATATTCATATATATCAATTAATATTAATTAATCAAGGAATACAATTTACACAAGTAATTCATGCTTTGAGTCCTAAACTACCCGGACTTTAGCATTTATAGTAGCTACGCACGGACTCTCGTCACCTCGTGCGTACGTAGCCCCCGCAATTAATAACAATTATTCAATTTAATCCCTATGGGGTAATTTCCCCTTCACAAGATTAGACAAGAGACTTACCTCGTCTCAAAGTCCACTTTCCAATTATCGCGTCGCGTAAAATTTTTGATTCGATGCCGAAAAATCTGAAACTATCCAAAAGTTATATAAAATAATTAATACACATTCAAAAATTCGAAATTTATCTATTAAATAAATTACCCTATCCAAAATGGTAAAATTTCTAAAATTCATCCCGGGCCCACGCGCCCAGATTTCGGAAATTTTCGGAGAAAATCATTACCCATAATCTCAAGAACTCAAATATAAAATTTTCATCCAATTCCATAACCATTTTCGTGGTGAAAAATAAAAAATACCAATTTTCTAGGTTTTCCTTCAAAACTCCAAATTTCTACAAATTTTCATGTCTAAATCCATATATAAATCATGTATTTAACTTGCAATAGGTGGGAATTAACTTACCTCCAAGTTGCTAGGTGAATGCTCCTCTCAAGAAGCTCCCAAGACCGTCCAGGAATGAAGAAATGAGCAAATATGCTCAAATCCCATGATCGAGCTCCCAAGATCGAGCTCTCATGATCGAACTCCCAAGATCGAGCTCTCATGATCGAACTCCCAAGATCGAACTCTCATGATCGAGCTCCCAAGATCGAGCTCCCGAGATCGAGCTCCCGAGATCGAGCTCCCGAGATCGAGCTCCCGAGATCGAACTGGGCAGATTTGTAAGTTATAAAAACAGAGGCATTCGACCCATTTGCCATTTTTGAAAAACTTGAGCTTGAGCAGAGGCAACGTTTGGCAGATTTTCAAGGAAAGACATTTGCGGTAAGTGATTCCAACTCAGATTTGGTCTATATATACAAATATATCATTGTTTTCACCATTTAATTAGTGTTTTGAGATTGAAATTTGGAAAATTTTAGAAATCTCATAGAAACGAATTTTTGAGATTTAGGTATCTATAAGAAAATGTAGTATTTTCTTATAGAATTGATTCCTATAAATTTTAGTGATTGTATCGAATTATTTTTGGTTAGATTTGAGCCAATCGAAGTTGGATAATCGAGGAAAAGGCCTACTAGTGGATTAAATTGGAGCAAGACGAGGTAAGTCTCTTGTCTAATCTTGTGATGGGAAAATTACCCCATAGGGATTAAATTGAATAATTGTTGATAATTGTGGGGGCTGCGTACGCACGCGGTGACGAGAATCCGTGCGTAGCTACTATTAATGCTAAAGTTCGGGTAGTTTAGGACTCAAAGCATGAATTACTTGTATAAATTGTATTCTTTATTTAATTAATATTATATATATATATATATATATATATATATATATATATATATATATATATATATATATATATATATATATATATATATATTGTGAATTTTCAGATAAAGATATTAAAGGATGAAAACCTCATATGATTAATTTTATATATATATATATATATATATATATATATATATATATATATATGAATATATTGTGAATTTGCAGATAAAGATATTAAAGGATGGAAACCTCATATGATTAATTTTCTGTTTAAATTAATTAATTGTTAAAAGAAATTGTTCTTCCTCCCGAATATATCTTATAATAAATATACTCTCCTTCCGGAGGTACATAAGAAAATGTCCTCCTTTCTTGTGGAGCGGGCCGAACGACTCGGCAGGATAGATGCATCTATGGATCGTGCCGCACGTCCCTCGGTAGTGTACACGAAACTCTGGATCGGGTCGTACGACCTCGACAGAAATCGTGCTTAATAATAATAATAATTACACGATACTTGGACAGTTTATTACAACTTGTAAAGCTATTTGATAAATTGGAAATTTATTGAAATTGAATTGCAGCTTGTAAAGCTATTTGATAAATTGGAATTTTTATTGAATTTGAAGGATTTAATTAATAGATTAGAAATTATTTGAATTGAAGGAATTTAATTAATATATTGAGAATTATTGGAATTGAAGGAATTTAATTACTTCTGCTGGTTCAATAAAATTATTGTTAACTCTGTGAATCACGTTGATATTAATATTTCTATTTTCATTATTATTTAATATTATTTGACCCATAGTAAGTGTCATAGTCGGCCATCTCGTCTCTACCTCTTCGAGATTAGGCTTGATACTTACTGGGTACAAGTTATTTTTGTACTCATACTGCACTTACTGCACATTTTATTGTGCAGGTACATATATGTATAGCGACCTTGTGGGCGCAGAGGTGTGGTTAATAATTGTGGGGACATAGGTGAGCTGCATTCTATATTACGATCCACAGCTAACAGAATCTCCGTCAGAGTTATTATACTTTTCTGTCTAATTTGTATTCTGGACAGATGCTGTATTTTATTTTAATTACCTAGTAAATGCTCATGCTCATGTGACACCGGGTTTTGGAAATGGTTGTGAATTGTTTAGAAATTTAGTTTTTAATAATATTTATCATTTACTCTATGAGTTTTATCTTTACTATTTCATTGAAGAAATTTTTATTTCAAAAACACATAAATGGGTAATTAAGTTAATTGATTATGGTTGGCTTGCCTGACAGTGATTTCCGGCGCCATCACTACCTTTTTGGATTTTGGGTCGTGACAACATGGTATCAGAGCACTAGGTTCACTTACGTCTCACGAGTCATGCGCAAGTCTAGTAGAGTCTTGCGGATCGGTACGGAGACGTCTGTGCTTATCTTCGAGAGGCTACAGGGCTGTTAGGAATACTTCCCTTTTTGATTCCTCATCGTGCAATTCGATTCCTTTGAGGCTTATGCCTACATTTCCTTCCTATTCAATCTTATGCGACATGAAGCGCTTGTTATACATTGAGGATCGAGGAAAATTTTAATGGTACTACAGATGTAGTACAAGATACTTTTCCTTGTGTAATTAATTGGGCTATTGTCATCGCCTTGCGAAAGGCCGCTCTGTCATTTCAAATTAAGTATTAGTACTACCTAAGGTTTTGAGATTTGGCATTGATTGTTATGATGATTCGTGCATTGTTATCGTACAGTGTTTATGAAATGGAAAAATGCCCGTCTATGTGTTAGGGCAGTAAACGACTTGAAAGAAGATTTTCTCAGTACATGATTCAGAAGTTCCATGTTTTAATTCCAACGGAGAAAAGGCAATCGGACTATGAATGTTCAGGTTTGGGGTTGTTGGAGTAACGAAGCTTGATATTTTCGAGTGTGGTAGAGTTCTCATTTTTGATGTGGTGTCATCGCCTTGTAAAATGTGTTAAGGTTCATCAGTGTTATGGTTTTCTTCAACTCGCCTTCACGATGGGGTGTTAGGAATTGGTATAGGGGAAGCAGTCATTAGAGATTGCGGTGTGCAGTAATTCAGGAACGAAGCAGCATTTCTAGTATTGATGTCTCGAGAAGGATGATCGTCAGAAAGGTTTAAAGCTTGTAACGAGCTATTGGTTCAAGTACTACAGAGATGGATTTTGAGTTAAGGCAACAACTGGGCAGTGAAGGATGAGGAAGGACATGTGGAAGGTGCCTTGCGGTGGTTAGGTTCCAAAAAGGCCAAGTGTAAGAAAATAGAAGCAGAGTAGTTGCTTACAGGAGATGGTTGACCAAAGTGGGAGAGTGGCAAGGTAGCACATGTGTTACGTGGTAGGATGATTACATATCTTGAGGAACATTTGGAGTGATTTGGGATGTAAAATGGACAGTGACTAGGTCTACAGACTTAATTTAGAATATTGGCTGCTATATTGAGGAAGATTGGATACACAGGAGGGAGTTGCTTGATATGAAGAAGGATACAACATGACTTTGGATTGGAATGTATTTTCGCACCTTTATTTGACGTCCATGAGGAGTGAACTGACTGGTGCAGTTGGTGAATGAACTCGGACCAAGGATGATCTACTGCTTTCGTAGTAATTGCACCCAGTGCAGAGACGTTGGAATATGTCGGCATGCAATTTCCATAGGTGGGTTATCTCTTGTGAGCAGGTTAGCGGTCGTGTGGTGTTGACGAAGCTTCTGCGAAGAATTCTACTGCCTACCCGGTAAGAGATTTAATATATAAATGTGGCTAGTGGTTCAGAGTGTTTATTAAAGGTTAATAGAAGGATTTCGAGAAAATTTGCCGAGTTGCGTGTGCAGGATCATGTCAACGATGAAGAAAGAATCTCGGTGGATTCCAAAATTTTGTAATTGTAGCTTCAAGCTAAGTGGGAGAGCCTCATCGTCTATGATTGGATTGCGTAGTGTCAAGTTGTGCGGTTTGTTGTTATCGGTATTGGTGGGTCATTGAAACTAAGGAAAGAAAACATCAGTGGTAATTTGAGCAAAGGATTTGGGGAATGTGTGACATATTTGGACTTATCAATTCATATTTTGGTTTTTGGAAGACTCAGAGTTTATGCTTCGTGTAGATGTAATGCACAGGAAAGTGAGACAGTCAGATGTTTCCTTGATAAAGTGTCCATGTGCTAGCAGGGCCTTGGAATTGATCATGTTTGGGAACAAGTCAGAGCAAGTGACTCTCAATAAAGGTCTTAGCAGGTTCAAAAATTTTAAGTGCGGTGTCTAAGGATCTCGAGTTCGTAGTATGGTTGAGTATTGAGCTTTTGCAGCAGATTATGAAATAGGGCTTGGATTACTCTGCGTTATCTTTAGGTTGTGGTGTATCATTTGAGAAACGGAAGAAAATAACTTCGGATTCATAAAAGAAGTATCAAAATGGGTGTAACAGTTGAAGATGAAAAAGTGCGCACAAGGAGGGGTATGAGATGATTTGTCGATTTTGAAATAGTGTGGTCTCGTGAAATAAGGTCACTTGGGATGAATGCAGCTATTATTATTATTTCTAAGGCAAGTTGAGAATAAATTAAGAAAAAGACGGGGTCGGCTAACAATGGTTGAATCGGTATGATGGTGGCAATGACCAGTTCCTTCATCGCATAGAGTTATGCATGTAATTTGTGGCGGTACGTGCGAGGCTTGGCTGCCGTCGTAATTGATTTTATCTGGAGGAATTCAAGTATTATGGCATGTTATGTGTAGAGGGATCCCGGAAAAGTTATGGTGACTTAGACCACTACTTGAGGCCGGTATTTTATACGAATATGGGAATTCAGTCACGTGTTGCAATGGTTCTCTTGAAATGAGTTAAGAAGAAGGTTTCTATATGATTAAGTGTTTACTCTATTAGTGGTTCGGGAGTTATGATGGAATTCCTGTACTCCTGCGCATTGGCGTGGTTAAGTGCACTAAGTAGCATGGGATTCGAAAGTTGAGGATTTAAGATTTCGGTTCGGTGTTGACAAGGATGTCATGAGCTCGGATGAGCTAGAAAGGGATTTAGATGCTTAAAGTAAGATGGTATTGTTTTTGGCATCATCTGAGGTCGATGTCAGGTGTAAGAGACCTTTTGTATTGATTTGTGTATTTTTGATATGCTTTACAGCATTAGTATAACCGGTAGCATGGATGTGTAGACTTGTTATCTATTGCGAAAGGTCGTAGGAGCGTATTCTACGGGAGAATTGTATGAGTATGACAAGTAGTCACCTGATTGATTAAACATTTAACAACCAAGTATGAAGATTGTGGCGATATCGCCAATTTGAGAATTTTTGCCTGAAGGGCACTCGGTTCATTTGGTTGTGGAATGTGGAAGTTTGTTCCGGTTATGATGGTTGTTCTTGTGTGTTATGGGAAAAAGGGTTATTATGGATCCTTGAAAGGTTATTAGCCTAGTACGGTGCGATCAGAATCGGCTTGAGGTCTGTGGATGGATTTAAATATGAATACGGGCTCTATATCAGGCCGGATGTGTTCATTTCAGCATAAAAGCTCTCTATGGAGGAGTATTCGGACGTTGGATTCCGTTTCGTCATCAGTTATTTCATGTAATACTATATTGTGTCGTGTCAGTTGTGAAACGGCTTGATAAATTTCTTATGTGTTGAGGTTTCGCGTAGCGATGGATGTTATGTGAGCAGGATGGCTCTCGAGATTCAGATCATATATCGTACCTTAGTTGTGCTTGAGTTTTGTAGCATATGGCGCTGTCGGTCCTTCCAGGGATGATATTATGCACTGAGCGTGCTTGTGTCCGATATTCGGATATTTTGTAGTAATGAGCATTTTAGCTCGGTAAGTATTTTCTTATAGATTCTTTTTGTGCGGATCGGGTGGCACGCCGCCACGGGTATGTTGTTTGGATCGGGTTGCATGCTGCAACGGTATCATGTGTGGATCGGGTTGCACGTCGCAACAATGTGATGTTGAGTACAGTCCCCTATATTCTATTTTGTGTGTTTGTGTCCCATTTTCTGAGGAAGGTTCATGACTTTTTTCAGTTGTCTAATTAGTCACGTGGGTTGAGTAATCCTTTCCAGAGTTTATTTTTCTTATGTATCGCAATCGAGTCCGTAGCTTATTAGCTCATCGTGGCATCATATAAGGCTTTTAATCGTGTCTGAGGTGGTTTATTTCCTGAGCAGCTTATACTTGGTGAGATGAGATTATTGGATTTGGGATTAGTGCGATCGGATTATATGGAGTGTAATATAGAGCAAATACCATTATTTGGTTATAATAAGGAAATGGTTCTTGTCAGAAGGAGAAACTCAATAATTGTTGACTCGGCAGTTGATTATGAATTTCTACACATTTCTTCCATCGTGGAAGCATTTCAAGATTTGGAACATGACTTATATGTATCATGAGGTGTGTTGTGAACATCAGATTCATGGAATTTTGGCTATTGTTATTGGAGGATGTTATTATAATCATGTGAATGATGCAGTGCATGGTCTATATTCAACAAAGGTATGCAATCCTGTATTAGTGCATCGTGTAGTGATTGATACAACATTCATAGGTTGGAAACATGCATTGTGGAGAATTCTGGATGTTAGAATTGGGCTCTAAAGCTTATTTGCCTAAATAAATGGGAGAATTTTAAGATTGGCTCGAGTTAATGTGCTCAACTAGGTGTGGTAGCACGGGTAGGTGCATGAGGTGTTAAACAGTAATTTTGGATAACTCTGGAACACTCCTTAGCACGTTCGAGGACGAACGTATATTTAAGTGGGAGAGAATGTAACGACCCAACCGGTTGTTTTGACTTTTAGAACCCCGTTCTCCTAAATAAAACTTTCCGTATGTGCTTTAAATGATTTATGACTTGTGGGGATGGTTGGTTCGGGATTTGGAAGTGTTTAGGTTGAAATCGGAACACTTGGTTCCTTAAGTTGGCTTTAAAAGGCCAAGTTTGACTTTGGTCAACATTTTAATCAAACAGACTCAGATCAGTATTTTGACAGTTTTGGTAGGTCCGTATCATAATTTGGGACTTGTGCGTATGCCCGAAATCAAATTCTGAGGTCCCTAGCCCGAGATATGGAATTTTGATTAAAAAAATAAATTAAGTTCGAATAGTGACCGGATGTCGAATTATGTGCAAATGACCCCGGAATAGAATTTTGATGATTCCAACAGCTCCGTATGGTGATTTTGAACTAAGGAGCGTGATCGGAATTTTATTTGGAAGTCCGTAGTGAAATTAGGCTTGAAATGGCTAAAACAAGAATTTAAGTTTGGAAGTTTGACCGGGGAGTTGACTTTTTGATACCGAAGTCAGAATGCAGTTCCGAAAATTTTTATAGCTCTGTTATGTCATTTATGACTTGTGTGCAAAATTTGAGGTCAATCGGAATTGATTTGATAGGTTTCGACATCGAATTAGAAGTTGAAAAATCTTAGTTTCATTAAGCTTGAATTGGGGTATGATTCGTGGTTTTAGCGTTGTTTGATGTAATTTAGAGGTTCGACTAAGTTCGTATGATGTTTTAGAACTTGTTGGTATATTTGGTTGAGGACCCGAGGGCCTCGGGTGAGTTTCGGATAGTTAACGGATCAAAAATTGGACTTAAGCAGCTGCTGCAATTTTTCTCTTCTGCTGGAAATTCTGGGTTGTGATTGAGCCCAAGATCGAGCTCTCATGATCGAGCTCCCAAGATTGAGCTCTCATGATCGAGCTCCCAAGATCGAGCTCCCGAGATCGAGCTCCCAAGATCAAGCTCCCGAGATCGAGCTCCCAAGATCGACCTCCCGAGATCTAGCTCCCGAGATCGAACTGGGCATATCTGTAAGTTATAAAAACAGAGGCATTCGACCCATTTGTCATTTTTGACAAACTTGAGCTTGAGCAGAGGCGACATTTGGCAGATTTTCAAGGAAAGACATTTGGGGTAAGTTATTCCAACTCGGATTTGGTCTATATATATAAATATATCATTGTTTTCATCATTTAATTAGTGTTTTGAGATTGAAATTTGAAAAATTTTAGAAATCTCATAGAAACGAATTTTTGAGATTTCGGTATCGATTCGGAGTCGGATTTGAGTGAAATGGTATGGTTAGACTCGTAATTGAATGGGTTGTCGGATTTCAAAACTTACACTGGATTCCGAGATGTGAGCCCTACAGACGAATTTTTAATTAATTTCGGGTTTTTTTTATTGAAAATGTAGTATTTTCTTATAGAATTGATTCATATAAATTTTAGTGATTGTATCGAATTATTTTTGGTTAGATTCGAGCCAATCGAAGTTGGATAATCGAGGAAAAGGCCTACTAGTGGATTAAATTGGAGCAAGACGAGGTAAGTCTCTTGTCTAATATTGTGAGGGGGAAATTACCCCATAGGGATTAAATTGAATAATTGTTGATAATTGTGGAGGCTAAGTACGCATGAGGTGACGAGAGTCCGTGCGTAGCTATTATTAATGCTAAAGTCCGGTTAGTTTAGGACTCAAAGCATGAATTACTTGTATAAATTGTATTCTTTATTTAATTAATATGTATATATATATATATATATATATATATATATATATATATATATATATATATATATATATATATATGAATATATTGTGAATTTTCAGATAAAGATATTAAAGGATGGAAACCTCATATGCTTGATTTTTTTTTTAAATTAATTAATTGTTAAAAGAAATTGTTCTTCCTCCCGAATTTAACTTATAATAAATATACTCTCCTTTCGGAGGTACATAAGAAAATGTCCTCCTTTCTTGTGGAGCGGGTCGAACGCCTTGGCAGGATAGATGCATCTATGGATCGTGTCGCACGCCCCTCGGCAGTGTACACGAAACTCTGGATCGGGCCGTACGACCTCAACAGAAATCGTGCTTAATAATAATAATAATTACACGATACTTGGACAGTTTATTACAGCTTGTAAAGCTATTTGATAAATTGGAAATTTATTGAAATTGAATTGCAGCTTGTAAAGCTATTTGATAAATTGGAATTTTTATTGAATTTGAAGGATTTAATTAATAGATTAGAAATTATTTGAATTGAAGTAATTTAATTAATATATTGAGAATTATTGGAATTGAAGGAATTTAATTACTTCTGCTGGTTCAATAAAATTATTGTTAACTCTGTGAATCACGTTGATATAAATATTTCTATTTTCATGATTATTTAATATTATTGACCCATAGTGAGTGTCATAGTCGGCCATCTCGTCTCTACCTCTTCGAGATTAGGCTTGATACTTACTGGGTACACGTTGTTTTCGTACTCATACTGCACTTGCTGTATATTTTATTGTGCAGGTACATATATGTACAGCGGCCTTGTGGGCACAGAGGTGTGGTTAATAATTATGGGGACATAGGTGAGCTACATTTTATATTACGATCTGCAGCTAACAGAATCTCCGCCAGAGTTATTATACTTTCCTGTCTAATTTGTATTTTGGACAGATGTTGTATTTTATTTTAATTTCCTAGTAAATGCTCATGCTCTTGTGACACCGGGTTTTGGGAATGGTTGTGAATTATTTAGAAATTTAGTTTTTAAAAATATTTATCATTTACTCTATGAGTTTTATCTTTACTATTTCATTGAAGAAATTTTTATTTCAAAAACACAAAAATGGGTAATTAAGTTAATTGATTATGGTTGGCTTGCCTAACAGTGGTGTCCGGCGCCATCACGACCTTTTTGGATTTTGGGTCGTGACAACATGGTATCAGAGCACTAGGTTCACTTATGTCTTACGAGTCATGAGCAAGTCTAGTAGAGTCTTGCGGATCGGCACGGAGACGTCTGTGCTTATCTTCGAGAGGCTACAGGGCTGTTAGGAATACTTCCCTTTTTGATTCCTCATCATGCGATTCGATTCCTTTGAGGCTTATGCCTATATTTCCTTCCTATTCAATCTTATGCGACATGAAGCGCTTGTTATACATTAAGGATCGAGGAAAATTTTAATGGTACTACAGAAGTAGTACAAGATACTTTTCCTTGTGTAATTAATTAGGCTATTGTCATCGCCTTGCGAAAGGCCGCTCTGTCATTTCAAATTAAGTATCAGTACTACCTAAGGTTTTGAGATTTGGCATTGATTGTTATGACGATTCGTGCGTTGTTATCGCACAGTGTTTATGAAATGGAAAAATGCCCGTCTATGTGTCAGGGCAGTAAACGACTTGAAAGAAGGTTTTCTCAGTAGATGATTCAGAGGTTCCATGTTTTAATTCCAACGGAGAAAAGGCAATTGGACTATGAATGTTTAGGTTTGGGGTTGATGGAGTAACGAAGCTTGATATTTTCGTGTGTGGTAGAGTTCTCAATTTTGATGTGGTGTCATCGCCTTGTAAAATGCGTTAAGGTTCGCCAGTATTATGGTTTTCTTCAACTCGCCTTCACGACGGGGTGTTAGGAATTGGTTTAGGGGAAGCAGTCATTAGAGATTGTGGTGTGCAGTAATTCAGGATCGAAGCAGCATTTCTAGTATTGATGTCTCGAGAAGGATGATCGTCAGAAAGGTTTAAAACTGGTAACGAGCTATTGGTTCAAGTACTACAGAGACGGATTTTGAGTTAAGGCAACAACTGGACAGCGAAGGTTGAGGAAGGACATGTGGAAGGTGCCTTGTAGTGGTTAGGTTCCGAAAAGGCCAAGTGTAAGAAAACAGGAGCAGAGTAGTTGCATAAAGGAGATGGTTGACCAAAGTGGGAGAGTGGCAAGGTAGCACATGGGTTACGTGGTAGGATGATTACATGTATTGAGGAACATCTGGAGTGATTTGGGATGTCAAATGGACAATGACTAGGTCTACGGACTTAATTTAGAATATTGGCTTCTATATTGAGGAAGATTGGATACAACAGGAGGGAGTTGCTTGATATGAAGAAGGATATAACATGACTTTGGATTGGAATGTATTGTCGCACCTTTAGTTGACGTCCATGAAGAGTGAACAGACTGGTGCAGCTGGTGAATGAACTCGGACTCAGGATGATCTACTGATTTCGTAGTAATTGCACCCAGTACAACGATGTTGGAATATGTCGGCATGTAATTTCCATAGGTGGGTTATCTCCTATGAGCAGGTTAGCGGTCGCGTGGTATTGACGAAGCTTCTGCGAAGAATTCTACTGCCTACCCGGTAAGAGATTTAATATGTAAATGTGGCTAGTGGTTCAGAGTGTTTATTAAAGGTTAATATAAGGATTTCGAGAAAATTTGCCGAGTTGCATGTGCAGGATCATGTCAACGATGAAGAAAGAATCTTGGTGGATTCCAGAATTTTGTAATTGTAGCTTCAAGCTAAGTGGGAGAACCTCATCGTCTATGATTGGATTGCGCAGTGTCAAGTTGTGCGGTTTCTGGTTATCGGTGTATTGGTGGGTCATTGCAACTAAGGAAAGAAAACATCAGTGGTAATTTGAGCAAAGGATTTGGGGAATGTGTGCCATATTTGGCCTTATCAATTCATATTCAGGTTTTTGGAAGACTCAGAGTTTATGCTTCGTGTAGATGTAATGCACAGGAAAGCGAGACAGTAAGATGTTTCTTTGATAAAGTGTCCATGTGCTAGCAGGGCCTTGGAATTGATCATGTTTGGGAACATGTCAGATCAAGTGACTCTCAATAACGGTCTTAGCGGGTTCAAAAATTTAAAGTGCGGTGTCTAAGGATCTCGAGTTCGTAGTATGGTTGAGTATCGAGCTTTTGCAGCAGATTATGAAACAGGGCTTGGAGTACTCTGCGTTATCTTTAGGTTGTGGTGTAGCATTTGAGAAACGAAAGAAAATAACTTTGGATTCGTAAAAGAAGTATCGGAATGGGTGTAACAGTTGAAGATGAAAAGGTGCGCACAAGGAGGGGTATGAGATGATTTGTGGATTTTGAAACAACGTGGTCTCGTGAAATAAGGTCACTTGGGATGAGTGTGGATTTGAGTTCGTGATGTAATGAATGAAGCTATTATTATTTCTAAGGCAAGTCGAGAGTAAATTGAGAAAAGACGGGTCGGCTAACAATGGTTGAATCGGCATGATGGTGGCAATGACCAGTTCCTTCAGCGCATAGAGTTATGCATGTAATTTGTGGCGGTACGTGCGAGGCTTGGCGGCCGCCGTAATTGATTTTATCTGGAGGAATTCAAGTATTATGGCATGTTATGTGTAGAGGGATCCCGGAAATGTTATGGTGACTTAGACCACTACTTGAGG
This sequence comes from Nicotiana tabacum, assembly GCF_000715075.1. NCBI lineage: Eukaryota > Viridiplantae > Streptophyta > Magnoliopsida > Solanales > Solanaceae > Nicotiana > Nicotiana tabacum. The sequence continues at coordinate 83,136,750 of NC_134081.1, read as the reverse complement.
ACGGTATTTTCTATGGATATTGGAATTCAGTCACGTGTTGCAATGGTTCTCTTGAAATGAGTTAAGAACAAGGTTTCTATATGATGAAATGTTTACTCTATTAGTGGTTCGGGAGTTATGATGGAATTCTTGTACTCCTACGCATTGGCATGGTTAAGTGCACTAAGTAGCATAGGATTCGAAAGTTAAGGATTTAAGATTTCGGTTCGGTGTTGACAAGGATGTCATGAGCTCATATGAGCAAGAAAGGGATTTAGATGTTTAAAGTAAGATGGTATTATTTTCGGCATCATCTAAGGTCGATGTCAGGTGTAAGAGACCTTGTGTATTGATTTGTGAATTTTTGATATGCTTTACAGCATTAGTGTAACCGGTAGCATGGATGTGCAGACTTGTTACCTGGTGCGAAAGGTCGTGGGAGCGTGTCTCACTGAAATATTGTGTAAGAGTGACATGTAGTCACTTGATTGAGTGAAGATTGAAACCAAGTATGAAGATTGTGGTAATATCGCTGATTCGAGAATTTATGCCTGGAGGGCGCTCTGTTCATTTGGTTGTGGACTATGGAAGTTGTTCCAATTATGATGGCTATTCCTATGTGTTATGGGAAAAGGGGTTATTATGGATACTTGAAAGGTTATTAGCCTAGTACGGTGCGATCAGAATCGTCTTGAGGTCTGTGGATGGATTTAAATATGAATACGGGCTCTATATTAGGCCGGATGTGTTCATTTCAGCATAAAAGCTCCCTATGTTGGAATATTCGGACGTTGGATGTCGTTTTGTCGTCGGTTATTTCATGTAATACTATATTGTGCCATGTGAGTTATGAAACGGCTTGATAAATTTCTTATGTCATGAGGTTCCATGTAACGATGGTGTTATGTGAGCAGAATGGCTCTCGAGATTTAGATCATATATCGCACCTTAGTTGTGCTTGAGGTTTGTAGCGTATGGCGCTGTCGGTCCTTCCAGGGATGATATTAGGCACTGAGCGTGCTTGTGTCCGATATTCGGATATTTTGTAGTAATGAGCATTTTAGCTCGGTAAGTATTTTCTTATAGATTCATTTTGTGCGGATCGGGTGGCACGCCGCCACGGGTATGTTGTTTGGATCGGGTTGCACGCCGTAACAGTATCATGTGTGGATCGGGTTGTACGTCGCAACAGTGTGATGTTGTGTACAGTCCCCTATATTCTATTTTGTGTGTTTGTGTCCCATTTTCTGAGGAAGGTTCATGACACCTTTTCAGTTGTCTAATTAGTCACGTGGGTTGAGTAATCCTTTCTAGAGTTTATTTTTCTTATGTATCGCAATCGAGTCCATAGCGTATTAGCTCATCGTGGCATCATATGAGGCTTTTGATCGTGTCTGAGGTGGTTTATTGCCTGAGCAGCTTATACTTGGTGAGACGAGATTATTGTATTTGGGATCAGTGCGATCGGATTATATGGAGGGTAATAAAGAGCAAATACCATTATTTGGTTATAATAAGGCAATGGTTCTTGTCAGAAGGAGAAACTCAATAATTGTTGACTCGGCAGTTGATTATGAATGTCACGACCCAATTTCACCTGTAAGTTGTGATGGCGCCCAACACTACAGCTAGGCAAGCCAACTAATAAATTAAGCATACATTGATAAAATTTAAAACCAAGAAAATATAAACACAAACTCTACCAATGTGTGTGCCAAGACCTGGTGTCACAAGTGAATGAGCATCTAGTAGATTATACAAAACTCCAAATACTGTCTGAAATGAAATAGATAGAATGTAAATATAAGAAGAGACACTGGTAGCTGCAGAACGGCTCAGAAAGGCAGCTCACCACTATGCCTCGGGATGACGTGGGTATGTGATGATAGGTCCTCCACTAGTACCTATCTCAGATCCTGCACAAAAAGTGCAGCAAGTGTAGTATGAGTACGTAAACAACGTGTACCCAGTAAGTATCAAGCCTAATCTCGAAGTGGTAGAGACGAGATGGCTAACTTTGACACTCACTATGGGTCAATAATAATAACTGAAATAAAACTAGGATATTTAAATTAGCATGATTTACAGAATTTACAATAATTTATTTAATCAGCAGAAATAATCAAATTCCTTCAAATGTAACAATTCTCAATATATTAATTAAATTCCTTCAATTCAAATAATTTCCAATTTATCAATTAAACCTCATTTACATGAGTAACAATTAATTCCTTAACAAGCAAGAATAATAATTCATTAAATTTCAAAAAATTTCCAATTTATTAATTAGCTTCACAAGCTGAAATAAATTATTAAAGTATCGTGTAATTATTATTATTAAGCACGATTTCTGCCGAGGATGTACGGCCCGATCCAGAGTATCGTGTACACTGCCGAGGGACGTGCGGCGCAATCCATAGATGCATATATCCTGTCGAGGCATTCGGCCCGCTCCACAAGAAAGGAGGACATTTTCTTATGTGCCTCCGGAAGGAGAGTATATTTATTATAAGATAAATTCGGGAGGAGAACAATTTCTTTTAACAATTAATTAATTTAAACAGAAAATCAAGCCTATGAGATTTCCATCCTTTAATATCTTTATCTAACAATTCACGATATATTCATATATATCAATTAATATTAATTAATCAAAGAATACTATTTACACAAGTAATGCATGCTTTGAGTCCTAAACTACCCTGACTTTAGCATTAATAGTAGCTACGCACGGAATCTCGTCACCTCGTGCGTACATAGCCCCCACAATTAGCAACAATTATTTAATTTTAATCACCTATGAGGTAATTTTCCTCTCACAAGATTAGACAAGATACTTATCTCGTCTTGGTCCAATTTAATCCACTATAAGGCCTTTTCCAAGATTATCCAACTCTGTCTTGCTTGAATCTATCCAAAATAATTCGATACAATCACTTAAAATTATAGGAATCAATTCTATAAGAAAATACTACATTTTAAATAAAAATCCCGAAATTAATTAAAAATTCGTCCTTGGGGCCCACATCTCGGAATTCAGCAAAAGTTACGAAATCCGACAACCAATTCAATTACGAGTCCAACCATACCAGTTTCACTCAAATCCGACTCCGAATCGATACCGAAATCTCAAAAATATTCGTTTCTATGAGATTAATAAAAATTTTCCAAATTTAAATCTCAAAACACTAATTTATGGTGAAAACAATGATATACTTGTATATGTAAACCAAATCCAAGTTAGAATCACTTACCACCAATGTTTTTCCCTTGAAAAACTGACAAAAGTCGCCTCTGCTCAAGCTCAAGTTCGTCAAAAATGGCAAATAGGACGAATGTCCTTTTTTATAAACTGCCCAGGCAGCCTTCGGAAATTGGGCCTCGATCGTTGCTTCGATCGTGGCCCTCGAGCCTGGGCCTCGATCGTTGCTTCGATCGTGGCCCTCGAGCCTGGGCTTCAGTCATGGCCTCGATCAAGTTCGATCTTGGGTCTTGATCCTGGCTCTCGAGCCTTGCCTTCGATCATGGCCCTCGAGCTGGACCTTCGATCGTGGCTTCGATACTGAGCCTCATCCCTGGCTTCGACTCAGGCCTCGATCGTGGGCTCGATTTCTGGGTTCGATCTGGGGCTCGGTATTTGGGTTCGATCTAGGATCGATCACAGCCTAGAATATACAGCAGAAGGGAAAATTACAGCAGGTTTTTAAGTCCAACTTTTGATCCGTTAACAATCTGAAACTCACTCGAGGCCCTTGGGACCTCAACCAAATATACCAACAAGTACTAAAACATCATACGAACTTAGTCAAACCTCTAAATCACACCAAACAACGCTAAAACCATGAATCATACCCCAATTCAAGCTTAATAAAACTAAGAGTTTTCAACTTCTACATTCTATATCGGAACCTATCAAATCAACTCCGATTGACCTCAAATTTTACACACAAGTCATAAATGACATAACGGAGCTATGAAAATTTTCGGAACTGGATTCCGACTCCGGTATCAAAAAGTCAACTCATCGGTCAAACTTCCAAACTTAAATTCTTGTTTTTAGCCATTTCAAGCCTAATTTAACTACAGACTTTCAAATAAGGTTCCGAACACGCTCCTAAGTCCAAAATCACCATACGGAGCTGTTGGAATCATCAAAATTCTATTCCGAGGTCGTTTTCTCAAAATGTTGACCAAAGTCAAACTTAGCACTTTAAGGCCAACTTAAGGAACCAAGTGTTCCGGTTTCACCCCAAACACTTCCAAATCCCGAACCAACTATCCCCGCAAGTCATAAATCATTACAAGCACATACGTGAAGTTTTATTTTAGGGAACGGGGTTTAAAAGTTAAAATGACGGGTTGGGTCATTACATTCTCCACCTCTTAAACTAACGTTCGTCCTCGAATGGGTTTAGAATTGTACCCGGAGTGCTGAATAAGTGTGGATATCTGCTCCGCATGCCTTTCTCGGCCTCCCAAGTTGCTTTCCCAACTGGTTGGCCCCTTCACTGGACTTTTACTATAGAAATCCTCTTGGACCTCAACTGGCGAACCTGTTTATCAACAATGGCAATTGGCTCCTCTTCATAACCCAAGCTATTATCTAGCTGAACTGTGCTAAAGTCTAACACATGTGATAGGTCGGCATAATACTTCTGGAGCATAGATACGTAAAAAATCGGATGAACTCCCGATAGGCTAGGAGGCAATGCAAGCTCATAAGCAACCTCCCCAACTCGTTTCAACACCTCAAATGGGCCTATAAACCTTGGGCTTAACTTGCCCTTCTTCCCGAATCTCATAATTCCCTTCATCGGCAAAACCTTCAAGAGAACTTTTTCACCCACCATAAATGATATATCACGCGCTTTCTGATCCGCATAACTCTTTTGTCTGGACTGTGCTGTACGAAATCGCTCCTGAATCAACTTTACCATTTCCAAGGCATCCCTTACCAAATCGGTACCATATAACTTAGCCTGACCTGGCTCAAACCATCCGATAGGTGAACGGCATCGCCGACCATATAAAGCCTCAAATGGAGCCATCTCGATATTGGATTGGTAACTGTTATTATAAGCAAACTCGGCCAAAGACAGGAAACCATCCCACTAACCTCTAAAGTCGATCACACATGCCCTGAGCATATCCTCCAAAATCTGAATTGTCCTCTCTGACTGTCCATTGGTCTGTGCATGAAAGGCTGTGCTGAGCTCTACACGGGTCCCTAACTCACTCTGTACTACTCTCTAGAAATGTGAAGTAAACTGAGGGCCTCTATCTGATATGATGGAAATTGGCACACCGTGCAACTGAATTATCTCCTTAATATAAATCTGGGCCAACTTCTCTGAAGTATATGTGGTCACAACAGGAATAAAATGTGCCGACTTAGTCAACCTGTCAACAATCACCCAAACTGCATCAAAATTCCTCAAGGTCCGTGGCAACCCAACTACAAAGTCCATAGTAATTCGTTCCCATTTCCACTCTGGAATAGTCATCTGCTGAAGTAGGCCACCTGGCCTCTGGTGCTCATATTTAACTTGTTGGCAATTTAGACATCGAGATACATACTCAATTATGTCCTTTTTCATTCGTCGCAACCAATAATGTTGCCTCAAGTCATGATACATCTTAGTAGCACCCAGATGAATAGAATACCGAGAACTGTGTGCCTCTTCCATGATCTTTTTCCTCAGTCCATCCACATTAGGAACACATAGACGATCCTGGAGTCGCAGAACACCATCCGCTCTAATAGTAACTTCCTTGGCACCATCTCGTAGTACCGTTTCACAAAGAACCATCAAGTATGGGTCATCATACTGGCGAACCTTGATCTGCTCAAATAGTGAAGATTGGGCCACCATACATGCAAGAACTCGGCTGGGCTCTGAAATATCCATCCTCACAAGTTTGTTAGCCAAGGACTGAATATCTGAGGCTAATGGCCTTTTCTCTGCTGAAATGAAAGCCAAACTACCCATACTCTCCGTCTTTCTGCTCAAGGCATCTGTAACCACATTTGCTTTGCCCGGATGATACAAGATAGTAATATCATAATCTTTTAGTAACTCCAGCCATCTGCGCTGCCTCAAATTTAGATCCCTCTGCTTGAACAAATGCTGCAAACTGCGATGATCAGTGTAAACTTCACAAGACACTCCATAAAGATAATGCCTCCAAATCTTTAGAGTGTGAACAATCGCAGCTAACTCCAAATCATGTACTGGATAATTCTTCTCGTGGGGCTTCAGCTGACGTGAAGAATATGCAATAACTCGCCTTTCCTACATCAATACACAACCCAAGCCAACACATGATGCATCGCAATACACTGTATATATTCTCAAACCAGATGGTAACACTAACACGGGTGCTATAGTCAATGTTGTCTTAAGCTTCTGAAAGCTTGACTCACAATCATTGGACCATCAGAACTAAACACCCTTCTGGGTTAATTTGGTTAAAGGTGCTGTAATAGATGAAAAACCTTCCACGAACCGACGATAATAACCTGCTAAACCCAAAAAACTCCTGATCTCAGTCGCCGAAGTGGGACGATGCCAATCCTGAACTGCCTCAATCTTTATGGGATCAACTTTAATACCTTCGCCCGATACAATATGTCTCAAAAATGCTACAGACTCGAGCCAAAACTCACACTTAGAGAACTTAGCATATAGCTTTTGTTCCCGCAATGTCTGAAGCACCACTCTCATATGTTGCTCATGTTCCTCCTTACTGCGCGAATAGATTAAGATGTCATCAATGAAGACAATGACAAAGGAATCAATATATGGCATGAATACTCTGTTCATCAGATCCATAAATGCTGTCGGGGCATTAGTTAAACCAAAGGACATCACCAGAAACTCATAATGACCATATCTAGTCCGAAAAGCAATCTTTGGAACATCCGAATCCCGAATCTTCAGCTGATGGTACCCCGACCTCAAGTCGATCTTAGAGAATACCCTAGCACCCTGCAACTGGTCAAATAGATCATCAATACGCGGCAACGGGTAATTATTCTTAATAGTGACTTTGTAACAGCAAAGTCACTTAACTATACTTATAGCACTCACAAGGTCACTTAACTAAATTTATCTTACTTTTGATTGCCAAATACCTATTTTACACTCTTAATTATCAACTTTTGTCTTCTTTATATTATTTTAAATTTTTTAACATTATGTTTTTTTTTATTTTTAATTTATATTATGGACTTACCTACAATTATTTTTTATTTATAAATGAAAAAGAGTATTTAAGCATATATAATATTGGAATAACAAAATATTGAGCATAGTAAAATAAATAATTTGTTCATAATAATAATTTTGTCATTAACAATGAAAATTCAAAAGTTATTCACATAATTGAGAATGAAAGAAAATAAAAGTTTTATAATATATATTCCATGCACTTAATATAAAAAATAATTATTTAAAATAAAGATTTTTTTTTTGTAATATATGCTTTACATTCTTGAGTATTATGCTTAATTATATTATTATTATTCCGACATTATATATTCTAGAAAATTAATTTTTTATTTTTTATAAATAAAATTTATTTTTTCTATAAATAAGCCCATAATGTGGATTAAAAGAGAAAAAATAAAAATATTAAAAAAGTAAAAAAAGAAGAAGATAAAGTTGATAATTTAGAGGGTAAAATATGTATTTGACAATCAAAAGTTTGAGAAATCTGGTTAAGTGACCTTCTGAGTGCTAAAGGCATAGTTAAATGATTTTTCTGTTACAAACGAAAGAGCAATGACTTTACTAAAAAATTTCAGATAGTTGGGTGATTATTTAAGTAATGGACTCAAGGTTTTTACAACCCCAATAATGGCTCAATACATACAGAATTAGAATTAGTTAGGCCAATAAATTTCGATGTTTGATACTTAAACCAAACAAAATTCGGTAACTAATGAAATAATAGGAATACTGGAACAAACATGTAACAACCCGGCCGGTCGTTTTGAGAATTTAAATCCCCTCTAGTGGCATAAGGCCCTGAGCAGCATCGTATTATGTGCCTTGACTTGTGTGCGTAGTTGAATTCAATTATCGGGTGATTCGAAGTGATTTGGGACACTTAGTCCCTAAAACGGAAGCTTAAGTCTTAGGATTTTGACCGTAGTCAAAATTGTGAAGATGACTCCGGAATAGAATTTCGTCGGTTCCGTTAGCTCCGTTGGGTGATTTTGGACTTAAGGGCATGTCCGGATTGTGTTTTGGAGGTCTATAGCTCATTTAGGCTTGAAATGGTGGAAGTTGAATTTTTGGAGATTTTGACCGGTAGTGGACTTTTTGCTATCAGGGTCGGAATGCGATTCCGAAAGTTAGAGTAGGTCCCAAATGTTGAATATGACTTGTGTGCAAAATTTGAGATCATTCGGACGTGGTTTGATAGGTTTCGACATCGGTTGTAGCAATTTGAAATTTCAAGTTCTTTAAGTTTGAATTGGAGGGTGATTCATGATTTTTAGCGTTAGTTGATGTGATTTGAGGTCTCGACTAAGTTCGTATGGTATTTTAGGATTAGTTGGTTGAGGTCCCAGGGGCCTCGGGTGAGTTTCGAGTGCTTAACGGATCAAAAGTTGGATTTGAGTTGCTGCTGAAGTCTTCAAGCATCTATCATTTTCGCACATGCGGTGGAGAGACCGCAGGTGCATGATCGCACATACGGGGAGGCAAGCGCAGAAACGGAAAAATGGAAGAGTGCCAGAGGTCGCAGGTGCGGGGTGAATTCCGCATCTGCGATGCCCGCAAATGCTTTAGGGTCATCACAGGTGCGCAAGGTCCGCAGAAGCGGAAGGGATTTCCGCAAGCGCGCATGCGCAGGTGCGGCCCTTTCATCGCAGGTGCGAAGGCAGAGGGGGTAAGTGAATTGCGCAGATACACACTTTTTGGCCGCACAAGCGCACCCACCGGTGCGAGCCTAGGCTCCGCAGATGTGGAAATACCTGGGCAGTGGTTAAAACCGAAGGGCTTCGCAATTTTTGTCATTTTTTGGACTTTGCAACTCCGTTTAGGGTAATTATTGAGAGCATTTTCGAGAGATTGTTTGAGGTAAGTCCCTTGTGCTTATTTTTGATCAATAATCATGCTTCCCCATATATTTTTCCATCTAGTTAGTGTGTATTTAAGGTGGAAATTAGAAGTTGGAGGCTAGAGATTTGGGGAGTTGGATTGAGGATTTGGGGGACCATTTGGTGTCGGATTTTAGTAAATTTGATATGGTTAGACTCGTGAGTGAATAGGCTTTCAGATTTTGTGACTTTTATCCGATTCCGAGACGTGGGCCCATGTCGACCTTTTAGGGCGAATTTCGAAATTTTTGTTAAAGTATTGATTTAATTAATTAGATGAGTCTATTATGATTGTAATTATGATATGTAATTGTTTTTGGCTAGATTTGGGCCATTCAGAGCCGGATATTCGTGAAAAGGGAATTCTTATGGATTGATTGAGCTTGACTCGAGGTAAGTATCTTGCGTAACCTTGTGTGGGGTAACTACCCCTTAGGATTTGAGTCATCTATGTTGATTGTAGTCTGTGTACGCGAGGTGACGAGTGCATGCTCGCACTTATTTATCAAAAGTTGGCCTTTTAGGATTCTTATGTCCTTATATTCACCGTGTATGATGTTGTTTTTGATACATTTGAATTCCTATTTGTTAGTTTCACCTCTACATGCTTTGATTAGAGATAATTGCTTTAGGATTCACTCTTACTGTCTATTTGATCCTTATTCAACTTAACCAAAGATTTTACCTCTTCTATTGTCGTGCTGTATTTTTCAAAACTGCTTATCTTTAATTGAAATTATTATCTTCTCATCCTATAATTGTTTAGTCTTAATTGGAGTTATGATTATCTTCCGCTGCTTATCCTTACTTGAATTATTGAATATTCCTCGTAATTGCTCAACCTCAAAAGGAGTTTAGATAACCTATATCTTAGTTGACTTGCCATTATTCGGAACTATTTGACTCGTTTTGGCTTCTTATTGTTGACTTGAATATTGTGGAATCGTTGCTACATTTTTGTTTTGTTTTCCCTTGTTAAGCTGTTCTCCTTATGCCTAGCATTTTTTACTGCGGTTATTCCTTGTGAATGAGTTCTACCGTTCTTGTGATTTAAATTCTTGAGTTGATTTGCTCATCGTACTTTGCATTTCTATCATTGTTGCTTTTGTACTCGTTGCATATTTAAATTGGGACTACAGACGTATTCCGGGAGATCCTCCTGCACTACATATTTATTTTGGGACTACGGACGTATTCCGGGAGATCCCTCAGCACTGCATAGTTAAATTGGGACTATGGACGTATTCCGGGAGATCCCCCAGCACTGCATATTTATTTTGGGACTACGAACGTATTGCGGGAGATCCCCCCCTCCCCCGTACTGCATAATTAATCGGGGACTATGGAACGGTATCTCGGTAGATTTTCCCTATGGTTATATCTGTGTTCGGAGCTGCTAATCTTCCATGCTTAGGTGTCACAGAGTGACTCATACTCGAAGTATATTACTTGAAAAGTTTATATTTGAAAGGTTTTATCTTGAAAGAACTATGTTTGAAAGATATTTTTTTTGAAGGAAGTATATTGCAAAAATAATTTCTTATTGGAAAGGATTATATTCTAAAGACCTCAATTTAAAAACTTACGGGTGAAAGTTTACACTTGAAGGATTTGACTAATTTATTAGGGTTGTTGGCTGAGACCTGATGTGAAAACTATTGCAGCTGCTGAGTTACTATTTGCCTTTACTGTATTGTGATTTTTGGATTTCGGTTGTGTTTTCGTTCATTCTTCTGTGTTTTATTCTGGTGTTCCGCTGTTACTTCCTGTTTTTCCTTCCTTATTGTAGTTGCTATGTCGTTAGCTATATCGCGGGGTCCTTAGATAGATGTCATGTTCTGTCATCCCTATACTTATGCTTGTTTAGTTTATTAGACCAGTGGGTGTCTTGACTAGTCCTCGTCACTACTTCACCGAAGTTAGTCTTGATACTTACTGGGTACCGCTGTGGTGTACTCATGCTACTCTTCTGCACAATTTTTATTTTTGTGCAGACCCAAGTATTTGTTCATTAGCTAGCTGTGTGGACCGTCGCTGCGGAGACTCAAGGTAAACCTGCCGCTGCGTTCGCAGGTTTCGGAGTAGCCTTCAAGTTTTCGTTTTGCACTGTTTATTCTTATTTCTGGACAATTGTATTTAGAAATTTTCTAGCAAACACTCTGTAAAGCTTATGACTTGTACTAGCGGTTTTGGGAATTTTAAGAGATTTCTATTTATTTTGTTAGATGTTAATTAAATAATGTTGTTTCAATTAATGTTAGGCTTATCTAGTCCCTAAGACTAGGTGCCATTACGATACCAAACGGAGAGAAAAATTAGGTCGTGACAAAACAATATTATTTGGATGAAATACTCTGGATACGAAAACAATACTTATTGGAAATTGTAAAAGCTTCGTAATTATGGATGCATGGAATTGAAGCCATTACATTCATATACACGTATGGTTTACTAGTGCCTTATTTCATTTTGAATATGACAATGATGCAACGTTTCGATTTACAATGATTGAGAAATTTGTTCCGCTTACAATATTTGAGAAGGAAAGCCTGAGAGAAGCTGTCAAGTTATTTTTGTGTAATCTACAGGTCCGGATTTGAACCGTTGAATCAACCATTGATACTTGCACCAGGGTAGGCTGCCTATATCACACCCCCTACGTGAACGCGAGTTGCTTGTATACTGTGCTGCCTTTTTTATTCAATCATTTTCTTTTCAAATGTTAGCATCTTAACTACTAAATTATCCTTATTTTTTATTTCATGGAGCCATGGGCTCAGAGACATACCAATGGATCATAACCATGGGCTTGTCACGACCCAAAATCCGACATATCGTGATGGCGCCTATCATGGTACTAGGCAAGCAGACGTCTCACACATACCATCATTTTTTAAAATCCAAATGTACGGAAATATGTTCAAATAAGTAAGAATTTCGTAAAACCTGAATATAAACATCGTAACTCAATACAAAATTTTCCCAAAAGATCCGGGTGTCATGGAGTACATAAATATCTACATACCAACACGGTCTAACCAATGGAACACTGTCTAGGAAAGTAGAGCAGTATAAGCAAGACTAAAAGATAAAGGAGGAGAGTCAAGGTCTGCGGACGCCAAGGCAGCTACCTCGATGATCTCCGAACTGATAAAATTCTAGGAATCAGCAACCGCCGTGCCCGAAAATACCTGAATCTATACACGAAGTACAGGGTGTAGCGTGAGTACAACTAACTCAATAAGTAATAAGTCTAACCCGTGGTCTGAAAGCAGTGACAAGCTCAAATAATAAAGTAAAGATAGAGAGTTTAACAATACAAAAAGGTAGGCATACTTCTAGGTTCAACAATTAATATTAGCACAGATAAAATATGCCAAGTGTGACGGGTAGGAAGAGTATGACGTCTCTATAGCTACATACTATTGTGAATACCGTATGTGATGCAACATAGTGAAATCTCAAGTACTCATACCATCAGAGCACTCAATATGTCCGTCTCAATTATCGCTCGTCACGCTCAGTCACTCAGCATTCTACGATACTTGCTGCGGCATGCAGCCCGATCTACATATAGCCATAAGGCCCATTGCGGTGCGCAACCTGATCCACATATATATAGCCATAAGGCTTGTTTGCGGCATGCAACCCGATCCACATATAAATAGTCATAAGGCTTGTTACGGCGTGCAACCCGATCACATATATATAGCCATAAAGCTTGTTGCGGCGTGCAACCCGATCCACATATATATAGCCATAAGGCTTGTTGCGACGTGAAACTCGATCCATATATATATAGATATCACTCACAACACGGCACTCAGGCCCCAACTCAGTCACCAATCTCTCCAGTATCTCGGGCGCACAACACTCATGCTAAGGAGCCCTAATCAATGATACGAGATGTGATAATATACGATAACAGAGACTGAGATATGACACGTAACGATGAATTTGACTGAGTACACAACTGCAATAAAACAGATAACTCAACAGCAAGGAATGACCACTATGGGTCCCAATAGTACCAACATATAGCCTAAACACGATTTCTAGCATGAATCACAACTCAAGTGCTCTAACACATTGAGTACTACAAAAATGTTCAAATAAAATAGCTACGTAGTTCCAGGGAATCCACTAAATCACAATTTCTATGGTGCACGCTCACACGCCCATCACCTAGCATGAGCGTAACCTCAACATAACTCACATAGCACGAAATTTGGGGTTTCATACCCTCAGAACCAAACTTAGAAGTGTTACTTACCTCAAACTGTGAAAAACTCTACTCCAACAAGCCCTTGCCTTGCGAAACGGCCTCTGAATGCCTCGAATCTAGCCACAATCAGTTCGAAACAATCAACAAGAGCTAAAGGAATCAATTCCATAAGAAAATACTAAGTTCTTAATCAAAAGTCAAAATGTCAACTCAAAAGCCGGCCCCGGGCTCACATCTCGGGATCCAATAAAAGTTACAAAATTCGGAAGGCCATTCAACCATGAGTCCAACCACACCATGTTTACCAAAATCCGACACCAAATCGGCACTCAAATCCCTGAATTAGGCTCTCCAAATCCCTAGCCTCTAACTTATAAAATTACACCTCAAAAGCACACAAACTAAGTGGGAAATTCAATTTGGAAGAATAATTATTGAATAAATTTAACCAAAAGTGACTTACCTCAAGAATAGCTTCGAAATCACTCTCAAAAATCGCCTAAGCCCCAGCTTAAAATGTCCAAAATGATAAAAATCATGGAACCCTCGTATTTTAAACACTACCCAGCGCTTTCGCACCTGCGGGCTAAATATCCGCACCTGCAGAATCACTTTTGTGATAGGAGTTCCGTTTCTTCGAAAGTCACTTAAGTCCACATGGTCCGCAGCTGTGCTCCAAGTTTCGCACCCGCGGAAGCGCTTATGCTATCCTCGATCCGCTTCTGCGAAGACAACCTACTCTCCACTTAACCGCATCTGTGGAGCCTTGCTCGTACTTGTGGGCTCACAGTTACGGAAGACCCCTCGCACTTGCGTCACACCCCAGACCATCCCACCTCTGCACCTGCGGCCAATACCCTCGCAGGTGCGATCACATCAGATGGCTCTCAGCTTTAGCAATGCTCTAAGTTCCATTTTTCATCCGTTAACCACCAGGAATCCACTCGAGGCCCCCGGGACATCAACCAAATATACCAACAATTCCTAAACTACTATACGAACTTAGTCAATCCTTCAAATCACATCAAACAATGTTAAACCATGAATCGCACCGATTCAAGCCTAATAAACTTTTGAACTTCTAACTTCCGCATTCGATGCCGAAACCTATCAAATCACGTTCGATTGACCTCAAATTTTGCATACAAGTCACACATGACACCAAGGACCTACTCCAACTCCCTGAACCCCAATCCGAGCCCGGTAACCATAAAGTCCACTCTCAGTCAAACTTCTAAATTTTCAACTTTCGCCATTTCAAGCCTAATCCAACTACGGACCTCCAAATCACTATCTGGACACGCTCCTAAGTCCAAAATCACCCAACAGAGCTAACGGAACCATCGAAACTCCAATTTGCATACATTTACATACAAGTCAACATTCGGTTAACATTTTTAACTTAAGCTTCCAACCTTGAGACTAAGTGTCTCAACTCATTCCAAAACCTCTCCAGACCCGAACCAGCTATCCCGGCAAGTCACATAGCAACTATTAAGCATAAAATGAGCAGTGAATGGGGAAATGGGGCTACAACTCTCAAAACGACCGACCGGGTCATTACATCCACCCCTCATCAACAAATGTTCATCCTCGAACGGGTCTAGAAATGTACATGGAGTGTGAAATAGGTGTGGATATCTGTTCCGCATCTCCCGCTCGGTATCCCAAGTGTCCTGCTCAACCGGCTGACCTCTCCACTGCACCTTCACTGAAGCTATGTCCTTTGACCTCAACTTTCGAACCTGCCGACCCAAAATGGCCAGCGGCTCCACATCATAAGTTAAATCATCATCCAATTGAACCGTGCTGAAATCCAAAACACGAGACAGATCACCGACATACTTCTAGAGCATAGAAATATGGAACACTAGATGCACACTCGACTGACTAGGTGGAAAGGCAAGCTTGTAAGCCACCTCTCCAATCCTCTGAAGCACGTCAAACGACCCAATATACCGAGGGCTTAACTTACCCTTCTTCCCGAACCTTGTAACACCCATTATGGGTGAAACCTTGATCATTACCTTCTCCCCAACCATGTAAGAAACATCACGAACCTTCCTATTGGCATAACCCTTCTTCCTTGACTGTGCCGTGCGAAGACGATCTTGAATCAATTTAACCTTGTCCAAAGCATCCTGAACCAAGTCAGTACTCAATAGCCTAGCCTCACCCATCTCAAACCAACCCACCGGAGATCGACACCACCTCCCATACAAAGCTACATATGGAGCCATATGAATGCTCGATTGGTAACTGTTGTTGTAGGGAAACTCTGCGAGCGGTAGAAACCGATCCCAAGAACCCCCGAAATCTATGACACAAGCACATAACGTATTCTCCAATATCTGAATAGTGCCCCCAAACTGTCTGTCTGTCTGAAGGTGAAATGTTGTACTCAACTCAACCTGGGTTCCCAACTCACGCTGCACTGCTCTCCAAAACTGCGATGTAAACTGTGTGCCCTGATCTGAAATGATGGACACCGGCACACCGTGAAGGCAAATTTGGTCCGCCGATCCACAATCACCTAAATAACATCAAACTTCCTCAAAGTCCGTGGGAGCCCAACTACAAAATCCATGATGATACGCTCCCATTTCCACTCCGGAATCTCAAGCCTCTAAAGCAATCCGCCCGACCTATGATGCTCATACTTCACCTGCTGACAGTTTAGGCATCGAGCTAAAAACCCCACTATATCCTTCTTCATTCTCCTCCACTAATAATGCTGCCAAAAGACCTGGTACATCTTCACGGCACCCGGATGAATAAAATACCGCGAACTGTGGGCATCCTCAAGAATCAACGCACGTAGCACATCTACATTAGGCACACAAATCCGACCCTGCATCCTCAACACCCCATCATCCCCAATAGTAACATCCTTGGCATCACCGTGCTGATCTGTGTCCTTAAAAACAAGCAAATGGGGATCATCATTGTTACATTCTGCATTTTCGTACGTTAAAGTTTCGTCGTAAGTTAATCAATGTAAGCTCGGGAATGAGATTATTTTTGAGGTTATAAATATTTATATTATTTATAACAGGTGATAAGTAAGTGCCATGAAGGTTAGAGGGTAAACAAATCAAAGAAAATGAGTTTTATTGAAGTTTGTCAATTTGGGATAAAATATGGAACAAGCTATAATACCCCGTATTTATGGACTAGTGCCATACAAGGTAGCACATGACCATGATAGTAAGGTATATGAAGTATATTAGTATTTAAGTAAATTGAGTGCTAGAATTATTTATGTGAATAATTAATTAATTGTGGAAATAATGTGGGAGAATAAGGAAATAATTATGGTTTTAAATAGGATTAAGTAGATGAGGAACTTTAGTGGGCTGCCACATGGCATTAATTTGGCCAAGGGTGGCACTAAATGTGCATATATGAGTCATAGCACATAAAGTGCATTATTTACACGTGTAAATACAAGACATATCCCTTAAGCCTTCATTGTATTCTTCTTTGACATTTTGAGATATAGAAAGGATGTTGCAATCTCTCCTTCTATTTTTTAGGGATTATCTTACTTTAGAAACATAGCAAAAACGTACACACATAATACTCCATATGTTCAGCAACATGAAATATGCCATGATCATAAGGAGTGCTTGGTTCTTGTTCAAAGATTTAGAAGGAGCAAGAATTATTCTTGGCAAGCTCAAGTAAAAGTGTTTGATAAATTCATCAAGTAAGGTATGTTAAGGCTATCCCTTCTTTCATTCTGGCATGATCCATAATTACAAATGAAACAAGAAAACACACAACTTTCATAAATGCCTCTATTCATAGAAGCACTAGGGGTGCATATGTTGTTGATTCCCCATGCGTCTTATTATATTCATGGGTTTTAGAATATACGTAAGTTGATAAAGATATTTTGTGATATTACCCGAAGGCATATTGATCGTATGACATCCCGAGAGATCTTATTGACTTACTTCATTATGCATTGCATTCATTTATACATGTATATTGACGCATGATCAGATGGCATTATATACGTGTATATATATATGTATATGGGGTATGGAGATAGGTTACGGCATTATATATGTACCACCACCTGATCAGTTGGAATACATTGATAATTTTGCCCACTGAGACCGAGATGATATGATGGGATGGCCTTAGAGGCATGATGATGTTATATACGCATATACCTATACATGATATGACATTTGTACGCATGTGCATGACACTATAAATGTTTCACGATTCACACAACTATTCGTACTTATAGGTTGAGTCCTTTATTCCGTATTTCTTTTATGTCTTCTATGTACTGATTTTCATGCCTTACATACTCAGTACATTATTCGTGCTGAAGCCCCTATTTCCTGTGGCCTGCATTTCATGCTCGCAGGTGCAGGTAGACAGGAGGATGGTCCCCTTTCTTAGGATCCTTGCTCAGCGAGAGTTGGTGTGCTCCATTTGATATGGAGTTGATTTTGGATTTTGGTACAATATGTTTGTATACATATATGGGTATGACGGGGCCCTGTCCCATCCTTTATATAGTTGTACACTCTATTAGAGATCTATAGACAGTCATGTGTAGTCGGATAGTATGTGGCCTTGTCGGCTCGCCCTACCGTATTCCATATATATATATATATATATATATATATATATGTGTGTGTGTGTGTGTGTGTGTGTGTATGTGTGTGTGTGTGTGTGTGTGTACATATGTCTTTTGAGCACATTTTCTCGCGTATGTTATTCACATAATTCAGTAGTTTACTTCCAGTTATTATACATGTCCTACACTTATTTCATGCTTTATCTTAGACGTATGCTTAGGGGTGTTCGACAGGTAGGCTCGGGCACTCGTCATGGCCCATCGGTTTGGGTTGTGACAATCATATTTGCGCTCTCTAATGCAATTAGATAAGGAAGACTGAGAAACCACACAAGCTAGAACCCGGCTGGGCTCCGAAACATATAACCTCATGAACTAGTTGGCCAAGGCCTGAATGTCAACTGCAAGCGATCTCTCACCAACAGGAATGAATGCAAGGCTACCCATACTCACTGCCTTTTGACTCAGGGCATCGACCACCACATTGGCCTTCCTGGGATGATACAATATAGTAATATCATAGTCCTTTAGCAGCTCCAACCATCTTCGCTGTCTCAAATTTAGATCCTTATGTTTGAACAAGTGCTGGAGGCTCTAATGATCTGTAAATATCTCATAAGACATACCATAGAGATAGTGCCTCCAAATCTTCAATGCATGAACAATGGCACCAAATTCCAGATCATGAATAGGGTAATTTTTCTCATGGTGCTTCAACTGACGCAAAGCATAAGCAATTACTCTACCCACATGCATCAAGGCACACCTAATACCATTCCAAGAAGCATCAGAATACGCTGTATAAGAGCCTGAAGCTGAAGGCAAAACTAGAACTGGAGCTGTGGTCAAGGGAGTATTGAGCTTCTGAAAGCTCTCCTCACACCCATCTGACCACCTAAAAGGGACACCCTTGTAGGTCAATTTGGTCAAAGGCGATGCAATAGACGAGAAACCCTCGACGAAGCGACGAAATCCATACCCAAGTTCACGTCGAAATCAACCATACGAAGCAATAAGAGATCAACTGTAGTCTCCAATCCCCCAATAGTCACTACACATGACTGATATACATGGTCCATAATAATAGTATGCCCCACTAGCATAGATACATGAATAGATTAAACTGCGGACTTTTGGGGCATATCTAGATAATGAGCAAAATATGATGATACATACAAATAAGTGGATCCATGGTAAAATAATACAGAAGCATCCCAATGGCATATTGAGACAATACGTGTGATCACTGTGTCGGAAGCAACGACATCTGGCCTGGCAGGAAGAGCATAGTATCGGGCCTGACCGCCACTTGATTGGCCTCCCTCTCTAGGGCAACCCCTAGCTGACTGAGCCCCACCCTGAGCTGGATGGGTGGGTGGTGATGTAACTGGTGCTGATGTCATAGTCTGGCCCCTTATCTGAACTGGACCTCCCAAGAGGCGGTGACACTGCCTCCTGATATGACCAAGCTCCCCACACTCGTAGCAACCATGATCTGACACTGGTGGTGAGGGATGGATCGGGCTCCAAGAACTAGAGTACCCGCAAGAAGAACCCGGTGCAGATGAACTGGAGAAGCACGGGACGTACTCTGAGCTGGGAGAGCACTGAGAGATGACTGACCCGAACGAGCACTGTACAAACCATGGCTAGATGATGCACCACGATGAACTGGGTGAGTTATCTGAGCGGGCCTATAAGGATGACCCCTGCTGTGGTGGAGCTTCCCCCAGAAGGAACACCACTGAAACCACCCAAGCCATGAGGCCTCTTGGCTTCTGTCTACTCACCCGAGCAATATCAACCACCCCGTCGAACATAGCACCTGATACACTCCCGAGTTATAAGCAAACACAACTGATAGGTGAGGCCATCAATGAACCTCCTAATACTCTCCCACTCAGTGGAAGCCAACCAAACTGCGTGACGAGCCAACTCTGAAAACCTCATCTCATACTGGGTCACAGACATGCCATCATGAAGTAGCTGCTCAAGCTGTCTGCATAGCTCCTCCCTACGAGTCTGTGGCACGAACTTCTCCAAGAAGAGAACGGAGAACTCATGCCATGTAAGTGGTGCTTCACCGACTGGCCTGTGCTTCTCTAGGCCTCCCGCCATCTGAAGATAGCCCTAGTAAACTGAAAAGTAGTGAATGAGACCGCACTGGTCTCCAGAATACCCGGCGTGCAACGAATCCGATGGCACGTATCCAAGAAGTCCTAGGCATCGTCACACTCATCCCCACTGAATGATGGAGGCTGGAGCCTCCCAAATATCTCTAGTCTCCTCTGCTCATCATCAGTCATAACGGGACCCACCCGGGCTTAAGAAACTGCAAATGGCTAGGTTGGTAGTACCCCAGTGTCTGAAGTCCTTGCATCACCTGCACTGGAGTACGTGCGAGAGGAGTCTGAGTAACTCCCCCGGCCTGAGAAGTGGTTGCTGCGGCCGAAACTGAGACCGCCTGAGCAAGGCCAGTGCAAACAATCAATATCTGGGCCAGAGCCTCTTCAAGGCCTGGAATCATAATAGGCACATCTTGTTCCTGAGCTGGTCCCACCGCCTCAACCACATCTAGAACCTACTCCTGAGCTGGGGCAACTGGTAGATCTGCATGTGCTTCTTTAGCTGCTGTACGAGTGGCCCTAGCTGGTGGCACTGGTGGCTGTCCGTATTTTCACGTAGCACGTGTCCTCATCATCTATGAGAGAATAGAATAACAGAAGTTTAGTTCTCAAAATTAATAAATAAGCACAACAAGAATACAAGAATGTAAAGTTTTCCTAAAGGTTCAAAGCCTCTCGAAGATAAGTACATATATCTCCGTACCAATCCGCAAGACGCTACTAAACATGCTCATGACTCATGAGACCTATGCAACATAGGCTCTGATACCAACTTGTCACGACCCAAAACCCGACATGTCGTGATGGCGCCTATCAAGGTACTAGGCAAGCCTACGTCTCACACATTCCACCATTTTTTTAAACTCAAATATACGGAAATATGTCCAAATACGTAAGAATTTTGTAAAAGCTGAATATAAACATCGTAACTCAGTACAAAATTCTTCCAAAAGATCTGGGTGTCATGGAGTACATGAGCATCTACATAACAACACGGTCTAACCAATGGAACACTGTCTAGGAAAGTAGAACAGTATAAGAAAAACATGAAAGATAAGGGAGGAGAGTCAAGGTCTGCGAACGCCCAACAGCTACCTCGATGATCTCCGAATGTCCGGACTCCACAACTCAGCAACCGCCGTGACCGGAAGCACCTCAATCTGCACACGAGGTGCAGGGTATAGCGTGAGTACAACCAACTCAATAAGTAACAAGTCTAACCTGTGGTCTGAAAGCAGTGACGAGCTCTAACAATACAGTAAAGATACAGAGTTTAACAATACAGAAAGATAGGCATGCTTCTAGGTTCAACAGTTAAGTTTAGCACAGATAAAGTATGCCAAGTGTGACTGATAAGAAGAGTATGATGTCTCTATAGCTACATACAAATGTGAATACTGTATGTGATTCAACACAGTGAAATCTGAAGTACTCACACCCTCAGAGCACTCAATCTGTCCATCTCAATTCTCGCTCGTCACGCTAAGTCACTCATCACTGTACGATACCTGCTGCGGCGTGTAGCCCAATCCACATATAGCCATAAGGCCTGTTGCGGCATGCAACTCTCTCTCTCTCTCTCTCTCTCTCTCTCTCTCTCTCTCTCTCTCTCTCTATATATATATATATATATATATATATATATATATATATATATATATATATATATATATATATATATATATATATATCACTCATAACACGACACTCAAGCCCCAACTCAGTCACCAATCTCTCCAATCTCTCAGGCTCACAACACTCATGCTAAGTAACCCTAATCAATGACATACGACGTGACAATATACGATGAATCTGACTGAGTTATGACACGTAATGATGAATCTGACTGAGTACACAACTGCAATTAAACAGATAACTCAACAGCAACAAAGCACCACTATGGTTCCCAATAGTACTAGCATATTACCTAAACATGATTTCTAGCATGAATCACAGCTCAAGTGCTCTAACACATAGAGTACAAAAAAATGTTCAGATTAAAGTAGCTACGCAGTTCCAGGGAATCGGCTAAATCATAATTTCTACGGTGCACGCCCACACGCCTGTCACCTAGCATGCGCGACACCTCAACATCACTAACATGTATTTCAGGGTTTCATACCCTCAGAACCAAGCTTAGAAGTGTTACTTACCTCAAACTATGCAAAACTCTACTCCAACAAGCCCTTCCTCGCGAAATGACCTCTGAATGCCTTGAATCTAGCCACAATCAGTTCGATACAATCAATATGAGCTAAATGACTCAATTCCATAAGAAAATACCAAGTTCTTAATCAAAAGTCAAAAAGTTAACTCAAAAGTCGACCCCGGGCCCACGTCTTGGAATCCAACAAAAATTACAAAATCTGGAAGCCCATTCAACCACGAGTACAACCATACCAAATTTATCAAAATCCGACACCAAATCAGCACTCAAATCCCCGAATTAGGCTCTACAAATCCCTAGCCTCTAACTTCAAGAATTACACCTCAAAAGCACACAAACTAGTTGGGATATTCAATGGGGAAGCATAATTATTGAATAAATTTTACCACAAGTGACTTATCTTAAGAATCCCTCTCAAAAATCGCCTAAGCCCGAGCTTGAAATGCCAAAATTGATGAAAATCACGGAACCCTCATATTTTAAACACTGCCCAGTGCTTTCGCACCTGCGAAATCGCTTTTGTGATAGGAGTTCCGCTTCTGGAGAAGTCACTTAAGTCCATAGGGTCCGCACGTGCGCTCCAAGTTCCGCACCTGCGGAAGCGCTTCTGCAACCCTCGATCCGCTTCTACGAAGAGAGCCTACTCTCCATTTCTCCGCATCCGCATTTGATACCGAAACCTATCAAATCACGTCCGATTGACCTCAAATTTTGCACACAAGTCACACATGACACCATGAACCTACTCCAACTCCCAAAACCCCAATCCGAGCCCAATAACCACAAAGTCCACTCTCGGTCAAACTTCTAAATTTCCAACTTTTGCCATTTCAAGCCTAATCTAACTATGGACCTCTAAATCACTATCCGGACATGTTCTTAAGTGAAAAATCACCCAACGGAGCTAACAAAACCACTGAAACTCCAATTCGGATCCATTTAAGCACAAGTCAATATCTGGTCAACCTTTTCCACTTAAGCTTCCAACCTTGAGACTAAGTGTCTCAACACATTCCGAAACCTCTCCGGACGAGAACCAGCTATCCTAGCAAGTCACATAGGCATAAAATGAGCAGTAAATAGGAAAATGGGGCTACAAATCTCAAAATGACCGGCCGGATCGTTATAGGGCTCATCAGTCGACTTGCTTATTTAAGGAAACTTTCATAAATACAAGATTATAAGAGTTAATCATATAAACTACAAATACTTTAGATATTACAAATTGTGCAATTTCAAGTTTTACATGTTATTCTATTTATACTACAATCAGGATTACTTCTATGATGATAGAAACTAAGAGCCCATCAAACTGTATAGAGGTTCTCTATCAGTTTTCACAGTAAGCAACAGACTGTAAAACAAAATAGTATAGGGAACCGAGTTTTCTATCTGTTCTCACAGTAAATATGTAGTAAATAAAGAACACTCAATATTTATGTAGAAAACGGTTTGCTCAAGGGTATAAAAACCACGACCTACCCTAGTAGGATTTCAACTCCACTAAACTGAGCAAACTTCAGATTACAACCTATTGTAATCAAGGAAGTAAACTCTTAATCCCTCACCCCTTATAATAACTCTATTATAATCCCTTGCAATAACTGTATTACAAAGCAACAAAGCTTGACTAACTCTAGTTAAGAAACTAAACCAAACAATGGTTGAAATCTATCCTACAAAGACATTTCTTGAAAGTAGTGTATGATTAAAAATGAAGAATAAAATGACAAAGAATCAAGAAAACTAATACTTAAGATATCTTCAATATCTGGATCAGGTCCTTGAGGGCTGCAACGGTTTTGTTCTTAAGAGAGTTGGTGGCTAGCACATGAGAGAATATGATTTTTGGATTTGCAAGTGTTAAGTGAAACCTCTTGCATCGTGTTGATAATATATGTGTGAGGTCATTAAATATGATGCAAGAGAGTGACCTTTAGTTTTGCCTTAGTAAGCTATAGTTGTGCTAATGTACTACTGCCAGACGGTATAGTGCAACATCTTGTATAAGCTGTAGAGTTGATTGCACGACGACTAGTGGAACTGATCCTTATTTGTTCCATCTGCTGTTCCCTTATCTGATTTCATTGAGAATTAAACTAGACATCTGACTAGTTAGTCTGAATGCAAGGGAACTAATTGTATCAGATTCCTTATCTGGTTCTCTCATGAAGTTTGTCAAATTATCAAAACAAAAGACGCATAACTTATAAATTTTCCCCTTTTTGATGATGACAAACATAGAAATGATATTTCCTCTGAGAACCAGATCTCCACATTGTTCCCCCTACGAATCAGCCATCTGAAAACTTATTTTCTCCCTTTCAAGTTTCAAATAATATATATGCTACCAGTTGGTACAGTGCAATAGTTTTTATAGCTATAGAGTTAACTGTACGACGGTCAAGGGAGATGATTACATCTGGTCCCTATCTGGTTCCTCGAGAACGTTTGGCAAATCATCAAAACATGAAATATCATAACTTATCAATTTCCCCCTTTTTGACGATGACAAACCCAAAATTGATATTCCCCTGGTCCCTATCTGGTTCCTCGAGAATGTTTGGCAAATCATCAAAATATGAAATAGCATAACTTAGAGCAATTTCCCCCTTTTTGATGATGACAAACCCAAAATTGATATTCCCCTTGAGAACCAGATTCCTAACATGTTCCCCTATGGATCAGACCTATAATCAATATATTAATAGCAAACTTCCTCATGCGAAGCTGACCTATCTTTCATACACAACATAACATATCAATTCAATTCTGTTCCTCCCCATGTTGACACCTATGTGACTTCCCCCTTTTGGAATCATTAAAAGAATAATAGAAGAAGCACAACCAAAAAGAAGTTCAACAACATTAACTCATGCCACTTGGGAAATACAACATAAACAATAACAAGAACAATAAGTGAATGTCATTGCACAAAATAGAGTGATTGCCCATAGTAGAGTAATTATAACAAAAGTAGAACAATTTCAATCAATACAAAATATGACAATTTAAACAACTAAAGTACCAATGTCATCAAACATAGGGATCAAAAGAAAATAGGAATTCGAGGGAATTTGGAAGGAGTGAAAGACATGGATCACTCTGCATGAAGAAAAGTAAGGTGCTAAGGCCTTGATAAGTTTGTCCATTTGTTCATTTCCAGTCTTCTGATCAATGATCATCTACTCTCTCAGGTCCTCCACCCTTTTCCTTAATCTCACCCTTTAACTGAGCATTGTATTCTGCCATGCGACCACGAGGGACTGGTTCTCTACCTCTTTGGGCGAGCTAAACCATCAGTCGGAACACCAAGTATCTCCCTAAGCTTCTCCTCATCAAGAACAAACTCAATCCCATTCACATACAATATCAGAGTATCATCGTCTGTAACAGACAAGTTTGCATAGAAGTTTTTACTTCTTCTTCATAAACTTCGGGACTTGGAGGAACAAAGAGGTGATTCTATTTTTGGAACTCTACACTATCAAGAAGTTCCTTCATTTTTCAGCAATATTAGAATCAAACACTGCCCAACAACACATTTTGAGACTTCAGAGTTTCCTTCCTTTCCAACTCCGATAACTCAACATTTTGCTTCTTTAAGGAACCAGGCTCCTTACTCACACTACCATTTGTTTTCCTGAGCGGTCAGGTCTCCCTCTTCTCTTTCTCAATCTGTTCACCCTTATCATTTGTTGCATCTTTCTCAGCTGACTTTCTTTTCTCCATTTTGCTCTTCTTTGAGTTCTTTCTCACAAGTGGAGATTATTTACTATATTTTCATCATCCTCCACATACACCACATCAACAAGTGATTCCACTTCATCACCAATCAGCCTACTTTTCACCAATCCTTTTTAATGGATAAACAATTCGTTTAAACTTTGAGACATGTCCCTCATTCAGTTCCTCATTTGAGACGGACGACTAGAAGGATCATGTCCCTCATTCAGTTCCCTCTTTTTTAGCACATTCACCAATTTCTCCATCCTTCAAGGCTTCTACAAACCCAATAATAATTTCAGCCTCACTCTTTAGAATATTAGATCTACCCTGTTCACATTTTGTTAAAGTTCCATCAAAATCTACCAAAGACTTCTTAGGGTTTTGATTCAGATGGAGTTAAGATTTTGGAAGATGACATAATTGGGTTCAATTCATGGTATATTTATAGAGAAGGATTCCTTTTGAGACAAGGTTGGTTTTGGATTTGAAGAAAAGAATCGGTTTTGGTTAGGTGTAAGAGAAGGAAATGGTGTTTTGGGGCAACAGGTCAGTTCAGAAAATGTTTAACATTTTGGACTTCAAAAATGAGGAGAATGGCAGGAATAATTTAATGACATGACACTTCAGCAAGTTAAAAAAGCATATAAGTATTGAAGACACTATTAACCTGGGTCACAGGAACTAAGTTCCTTCATAGTTTATTTAAATTTAAGCAAAAACTCCTAGAGGTGCAATGTCACTCATACTTGTTTTCTCCTGAAAGTGCCATGTGTGTATACCTGTAACGGTATAGAATTGAGTTAGATGTCGCCATGAAAATACTTTTTAGCATTGTACCTTTCCTTTTTTACTTAGCCAATCATCGAGGGACCATGTCCTTGGTTGAGCTTGATCAACCCCTACTCAAGACTATTTCTTTCAAAGTATTCTCTACTCAGTGCTTTGATGAAGATATCTGCTACCTGATCCTCTATCTTGCAAACCATCGTACGAATAAGCCCTTTTTCAAAATTGTCCCTGAAAAAGTGATGTCGCACATCAATACTCTTTGTGCTCTTGTGCTGTACCGGGTTGTTTTCCATGTTTAGAGAACTTGTGTTATCACACTTTAAACGGGATGTGAACTCTTTTGCTTCCAGTTGGATACTTGAACTTCAGAAATTGAAGGACTAGGTTCCTCCATATTTGAAACATCATTGACATCAACAGAATTATGATTTCCGCTCCTTTGTTCCACATTAGGAATACCTGATGTAACATTAGCAACCCTATGTTCAGCTTCAGTCGAGGTAATAGAGGGACCATGTTCCTCTGTGCTTTCTGGAGATTTTGTTGCATCTCCTTCATCGCTCTACTTAACTTGACTCATCAAATCAGTCTTTCCATTTGCAATATCATTAGCTTCACTAGAACATTTGTAGATTCTCTATCTTAATCTTCTTTGTTATGTGACCCCTTGCAACCATTGTCGAGAACAAAATATTTGTATTTAAAGACTCTCAGGTAAGTCAACTTTGGTTTTCTCCCATTGAGCAATTCATAAAGAGACTTCTCGAGAAGGGATCTGATCATGCACTTGTTAATCAAATAGCAGACAATGTTGACTGCTTCAACCCACGAACCAGGTCTTCCATAACCAACTTGTTCAGCAAATAAAAACTCGCATACCCCAATCGTATGTGCCATAACTCAGCATCATCATCAATGACACTTAAGCATGTTATATCACTAACATTCAGTGAATCAAGGTCTGCAAAATAGATATTCTTGAACCTCTTGGATATCAACACCACTTCACCAATTTTGAGATTGGTGACAGTAAAAGATTTGGACAAGAACTTCACTTCATTTTCTCTTATCACAGATTTGAGACACACTCAACAAGCTATATTTCAAACCATTCACATAGTACACATTTTCAATTGCATGGGAGAGTGTTTTGCCAATTTTGCCAACACCAAGAATATAGCCCTTCTTCCCATTTCTAAAGGACACACTCCCACCTTGGAAGGCCTAAGGTGAGAGGAAACGATCCATTCTTCCATTTATATGCTTAGATCAGCCAATATCCATGTATAATTTTTTGACTGCTACCTATCACTCCAGCCTGCACACGAAATCACTGATTAGACTTAGGAACCCAAGCCAGATTGGGTCCCTTATGATGATAGAATGGGCGAATCAAACTTCTATTTACCCATGCAGACAACACATATTTTCCTCTTAGAGGACCAGCTAGTTCCTCAACAATATGCTTATTTTCAACAAAAACTTTGTTTTTCTGTAGAGACTGAATTTTAACTTTACAAGAGTCCTTCTAATGACCAGTTTGACCACAATGAGTACACAACCGATTATCAATCACAATTACATACTTGCTATAGGGATTATACGAGGTTTTAGCTATTTGGAACCCGATTCCTTATCTGTTTCCACCATTACTCTTGTATATAGACGTTATTACATCAAAGGATCGGGTCCATTTAAGTGACTTATCAAGATCATTTTTAACCCTTTTTTAGATCCTCCAGAAATTGTCTATTCTTTTCAAGCTCAACAACAAGACTTGTTTTAATTTTCTTAAGCTCACTCTCAAACTCAAAGTGGGCCGCACTAGCCACTTCTTTTCCTTTAGGGATGTCCATCCATGATTTCATTTGGTTTTTCAATAAGGTATTTTCTCTAGTTACTTCTTCCACTTGTTCCTTCAAGTCTACAAAGAAAATATTATATTATCCCTCTCTTGTTCTATGTCACCAATTTCTTCAATTAAAGCATTTTTCTCAGTAACGAGGTTATGATAGGCATCAATCAAAATATTTGCTAAGGACCTCAATATTTTCTTAGAGTAAGTTTTCAAATTTCTTTGAACATCAAGAAAACTTACCTCATCTTCCTCCTTGTCCTCATCATCATCATATTTGACCCTCCTCTTTTAAATTAATTTATTTATACTTAATAGTTTACAATAAATATTTTTAATGTATTTTCCAGTAATGAATATTTATTTTTTAAATTAACCAAGCAATAGTTTTAAAATCAATCACATAGCATTGACATTCCGTAATTACAAAATTAGTGTTACAATTTAGAAAAAACAAAGTATTTTTACAAATAATTAATTGAAATAATTAGTAGTATTTAATAATTATAATTGTACTATATTTTATTAAAAATAATTAAGTTTAATTAAATTAATTATAAAAGGATTAAAAACCAAAATGGCTACAATTGCAATTCCTTAGTTAAATACAAAGTGGGCATTCATTAAATTAATTTTGCCCCAATACCAGGCCCAACCCCTCATCTGACCCAGTCCAAACGGCCTCTCCATTATAGGTTGGCAATCTGCCTCAAACCATTTGAACCAATCAAAGAACGACACATCACCCGTCCTTATCACTTACAAAACAAACACAAATCATCTAGGCCGTCCATTTCTATGATGACAACCCATGATTTTTACTCTATTTCTCGTTAATTTCTAAACACCCAGAATATTTAATCCTAGCCATTGGATCACAGGGATCCAATGGACACCAAAATGCCCCATAAAAATTGTTAAATCCCTAAATATCAGGACCGTTGATCTAAAAGATCAACGGCCCAGATCCTATTCCCTTATCTTAAACTCAGAGACCATTCTAACCTACCCAAAACCCTAATCATTCTTCATCGCACTCGCCCGCCTCTTACCCTTTCCCCTCTCTTTTATCTCAACCTTACAAACCAATCAGTCACCAAACCTTGCACAAATTATTGCAAGGTCACAAATTAATTAGATATTTCATCTCCTTTTCCTTCTAAATCCAAGAATCCCGCTATTATTTCATCTTTTGCTCACTTAATCTGAGCAATCAGAGACTAACCTCTCAAGCTTGAAACACCATTCCGTCTTTGCTTTCAAATCAAACTCAGAGTCAAATTGCTTTGTCCTTAGTCTATTAAATTTGAGACCAGATTTCCATTCTCATTGATAGATATTCAAAACCCCAAATCCGAAAACCCTAGACCAAATCGTGTAAGGGTCAAATCTCTAAGACCCTCCTCCATTTTGTTAAATCTATGGCATGTATGAGCATATCTCAGAAACTAATCATGGTTATTCGAGGTCCAAAGGTCAAAAGAAGTGACCTCTGGACATTGAAGCTTTATCCGAAGGTCCTTGCCTTCAACGGTCGACTTCTATCCTCTTAGGTAAAAACCCTTACTGATTTTCACCTCCGTCACTTAGATTTCCACTCGATTTTGCTTACATCATCTGGTAATCTTCATCATCCTCTATCCGATTTGAATCCTCTGAAACCCTAGATCCTTCAATAGACACTATAAATAGGAGCCTTCAATGCTCTCACCTTAAAGGACCAACCACCTAACACCGAAGAGAAACACACACGCAAACACTATCAATCATCTAACAAATTTAGGATTCAAAGCCTAGGTTTTCTTACTGTTCTTTTCTTTTCATTTGCTGAGTACTGTGGTTGGTTCAAACTTGAGGTTTCTGGGGTCTTAAGCAGCAGAGAAAGAACTTCGTTTGGTCTGCTACTCTCAAAAGGTCAGAACGTCTCTCATTCTTCTCTTTTGTTCATCTCCATTGAATGCTACAAATATGCTAGTCATATTCTAAGCATTATAATTGTTTTATGGTGTTCAGTATGTTAACATTTATGTTCTGTTAGTTTAATGGCTACTTGTGATTACTTGTCCTGCTTTGAGTCTTTAATCGATGATTAATTAAACCATTAATTGATTCTTTCTGATCTTTGTTCCTGAGTTTTCAACAGTCTACATGTTTAAGTTATTCTGTGTTCATGTTCACATGAACTTCATAGCTTTTCATTGATTTGCAGTAACCTTTATCCTTATATGTTACACCTCTGTAGTTTGTGAGTCTTAAAGTTGAGCTTATTACTTGATAATTATGATTAAGATGAATATGAAGGTGTTTAAGTTTATATCCTCCGTCTCTTAACCTTAAGCATAAGCTCTAGGTGTTTGTATGTTTTCTTCTATACTTGTATTTGTTAAACTATTTCTAAGTTGCCACTATGGTCTTTTATTTTGTCTAGTTGTTGTTGCTTCTGTTGACCTCCTCTTGTTTGACTTGAACTTTCTTCTCTTCTCCTAGTAGTCCTATTGCACACATATAATAAGACTAAGTTATCTTTCCTCATAATAAAACCATGATTCTGTTTCCCTTTCTTTTTTATAAGGATTGGTAACTTATAGACTAAATTGGATTGTTTTCTTGATTAACTAACACCTTCAGCTGCATGCTCAATCTAAATCTTACTTGGTATCATACCTCATGTCTCTAATCCTTTAGGATTATCATTGACCTTTAAAAATTGCCATGTATTTTATCTTCTAAGATTGTCTTCCCTTAAAAGGATCTAGTTACTCTGCTATAACCAAGTGATAACTTGTAAAAATAGAAGCATGATCATTCTCATATTCATGTACTAACTTAGACTTAGGTTTGAGTTAAACATACTTTAATGCAATATCTTTCCTTTATCTATAACTCTTTCTCCTCATGATATGCTTAATCAAATTCTATAAATGTGTAAAGTTTCCCATGTCTACATAAGATCATCACTGCATTTGAAGTGTTCAAGCAGCTAACTGAATACTGCATATTCTTGTTTAATTCCTGATTCCATCCCTTGTCTAGAACCATTCCATTCCTTTCCTTGTTGTTAATTTTTTAACCAAACCTAACCCCCTAAAACCCTATAAGGACTTTTACTAATGTTATCTGAACATGATGACTTGCTTAAAGCTAATACTATTAGGAGTATAAGGGAATCCATGTTTTAGTCTATAAATTTGCAAACTTGTTGAGAAATTTGATCATGTCCTAGATATCTTTGATAACCTCTGTATCTGTTGAGTTGTTGTTGTATAGTTTTGCCTTTCCTGGGAATACTGTTCTGCTCTAAAACTCAGAACTTTGTAGTATGCTTATGGTGCTTCTGTTCCTCACCTATATGCATTTAAAGTGAGATCTTTATATTCATTTGATACATGTTTGTTTGGTACCCAATGTAGACTATATATTCTTATGTTTGGAGGAAAAGTATATTTTTGTGGTATGTAATGCTATATCATTTAGTTTAGATCGAGAGGGCCACATTGGCATTTAAACCGATAAGGAAAATATGTTGTTAGTGTTTAAGGGTATTTGGGAGTGGAGTTCGACTCTAGGTTGGTCTGCCCTCCCAGGCACAAGAATTGCCCTGGGCTTTGAGTCCCTTGGGAACTTTGATGTGTTGGGGGATTCAAAGGGAGCATCGACCTTGAGTAGAACTTCTTTCTTAGCCCCTAATTCATTGAAATATTTAGTTCTTTGGGGGTTTAATGTTTAATGACAACGAAAGGTTTTCAATGTGAATTATTTGCTAAGTAGAACTACCACATTAATATAATTTCCCACAGTATTGATTATTCTCTTGTTTCAATTATATATCTATACATGTCATGTATATTTGAATATGTTGAGAATGTGGGAATACTTCTAATGACCTTCTTTTATTCTTTTTGGGCATGTATACATTTGGGTCTGCTGAGTTCCTAAGGAACTCGAGACCAAACTAACCTCGCTGCATTTCCTGAAGAGTCCAGTCAGCTATAGTCGCGCTTCTCTATTGCTGAGCATATCTTATTGAGGCCTAACAATTAGAATCCAGTCCTCTCTCCCTTACTTCTTTCATTGCTGCTCATTATTTCCATAGCCTAGTTTACTGTCTCATTGTTTTTTGCTTACTGCCGTTGCTGTTTCATCGAAATTTATTATCATGTATTCAACACTTATATATTAGATTATGTGCTTTATGTTCATGCTTTATACCACACGAAACATAGGCAAACTTTAACTAATATAGGACTTAAAAAGAATTAGCTAGTAATTAATCTTTGTCCCCGCTAATTATAACTTGTTCATCTTGTACACTCACTTTTTTAGAAATTTTTGAAGCTCAAGTCCCTAATCAAAATAGCAGCCCGTTTTCAAAAGAAAATCAAAAAAGAATCACTGGTCTTTGTTAACAAGGAATGAAACCAGATTTTCATAAAAAACAGTAACGAATGATCTCCCAAATGAATTTTCAAAGATTCTCCTTCTTTAGAATATTTAAAACCAAGGTACATTTATAATCACTTTCTTACATACGTCTTTTGAAAATTATTCAAGCATCTATTCTTCAAAGTAATTACTTTCATAACATGATAATTACAAGCCTTAAAATATAGACTACTTTTAAAACTCTATTAACCTTCAATAACTCTTTTATAATCCCACATCCCTCCTAAGTCTTACATATATACTTACTTTAATAAATAGTAAGACATGCCTTAGTAGTAATTAAGCATGGTATAAGTAACTGATTCTTTAAAATTAGTCTAAGTCCTATGGAGCTACCCCAGGTAGATTTTAAGGGTACCTAACACCTTCTCCTTTGAAGAACAAAAACCCTCACCCATAATCTCACCGGTTTGCAGACCTATAATGAACATAACTAAGTAAGTAAATAGGTACTCTAGTATACCTTTAAATATTAGATGGCGACTCACTTTCATCAACAACAGAGAAACCACAAGTTGAATCCTGTCTTGACTAGTGCAAAATAGGGTGCAACAAAATGGCGACTCTGTGGGGATATCACACCTAGTGTTTGACCTTAGCAGACTTAGACTAATTTGACCTCTAGATTTATTTATACCTTGCTTAGATTATAGCTGAAATTGAAATTACCTGCTTACCTGGTTTGTTTTCTCTTTATAATTATTTGCTCTTTAAGATTATCATGCTTAATACTGCTACACCTTTGCTTGTTACTGCTTTATACACACTGTCATCACATTTCTTCCAATCGAATCTTGGTCGTACACTATCACACACAATGGCACGCCAGGGTTGTCTTTTACACCCTTCCAAACCTTCTTTTCAAAACTCTCTAGTTTCAGAGAATGGCTTTGTCAGGTCAACTGACATAACTTCTAGCAGTTTTCAATCCAATTAAGAAGTAGGAAACACTCTAATCTAGTAAAATAGGTCATACTGCATAAAACTTAGGTGAGTCAGTCCTTGGTACTGACACACAATTAGGAAAGCCACCCTGATATCAACGGGTCATGCACCCAACCACATAAGTTCTGTGGAAAGACAAACAAACACGAGAACACACTTAAGGATCCGAAGCAAACACTTACCCAAATATCTTTCTTTTACCCGCCTCAAAAAATGAAAATCAACCAAAACATCCCTGAAATCAGCATGGTGATGGGAGCACCATATAAGTTGAAATAGTGGTGGATGAATATTCATTGGCAACATGGAGATGTGGTTCAGATGCACCTGGGGGCATTAACTAGATTGATGAATATCCGAGCAGACAGGGTGCTCACTCGCCCATTGATAGAATTTTGGGATCTGGCTAAGGTGGTATTCAAATTTGCCGACTGTGAGTTAGTGCCAACATTAGAAGAAGTCACAAGTTTCACGGAGCTGTCGTTCAACGGAAGAAAGCCTGTATTGCCAGTTACTATGCTCGGTTACTGGTTCTTGTATGCCTTAGGCCTTGCTAACAACAGAAGTCTTAGAAGTATCAAGGATGAATGGGTGAGCCTCGACAAGATATTCGATATATTTGGGCGCCATGAAATCTATGAATGGTATTCAAGGGAGTTTCAATGTGACCAATCGATGTGGGAGAGTTTCAGGCCTATCACTTTTGCAATTGAATTTTTAGGATTATTGGTCTTCCCGTAGTGAAGGGGCCATATCAACATCAACCTATTACCAGTGGTTCTCGCAACCTTTCGCGGCAATCTTCAAGCTACTTTGGTGCTGATGGTGTTAGCTGAGATGTTGAGAGCTTTGTCCGCATGTGCACGAGGATATGATTTCTTTAAAGGTTGTAACTTGCTGCTTCAGATCTGGGCTACTAAACATTTCTTCCAGCAAGATGCCACAATTGACTACTTCATGGGTGTCAGCAATATGATCCGCATCCACAATGAAAGAATGAGACACTGGATTTCCCCACATGGGCAAAAATAATGAAGGGAAGCGCTGACCAATCTTACAGGAGAATGGATTAACTAGAAATGCCCTTGGTTAGGTGGGAGGGAAATCTTAAGAACTCCTCAGAAATATTTTATTGAGTTAATTGGACTGGAAGGCATTCAACCATACTCACCCCTATGGGTCCTCAGATTGTTCGGGATGATCCAAGATGTGCATCTATGGACAAGGACAATGCTATACGAGGATGAGTACAATGGACAGATCCCAATTCCCAGGATAAGAAGGCTGTAAGAAGAGTGGAATGACCTGGTAACAGTGTCTATGGATCAAAACTTATGGTGTACTCCTGAGTATTACGTCTGGATTAACGAAGAAGAAGAACTGGCCTGCCCAAGCAGAGAGAATATAGCCTGGTTAGAGGACGCGGTGGTTGCTTTGCAGATTTATCATGAGATCCTGCCGTATTATCTTGTGACCATATCAATGCATCGTCAGGTTGTCCTAGGATCCATTGACCACATGTTGGAACCTGCTGAAGATGATGATCGGGTAGTGGAGTGCATCCATATAGAATCAAGCATAGATCTAGAAGAAGATACAAAGGAGGAGTCTGAATTCAATGACGATGAGGAGGAGTTTGAGGAAGATCCGGACGAGGATCCGTAAGAGTAGCCAGAAGAAGAGAATGACATAGGAAACGACTCAGGGGATGGTTATTAGAGTTGGTTGATTTCCCCCTCTTTCCCACTTTGTACCCTTATCCCTAGTTTTCTTTTTTACTTTCCAAAAAGGCGAGTTGTCTAAGCCAATGCAGTTTTATAAAACAATGATGCAATCCATGTTCCCACTTGTATCAGTCCAAATTATCAATAAAAACAAATTGCTTTGGATCTAAATTTGTCAAGTCTAAATGTTTGTCAAATATCTGCGAATTAGGCCTACCTCCGGCAATGAGAGGTCCCCACGAATTCTAGGAACGCGCTAGCTGCAATGCACAAATTATATGTTCTGTGTGATTTTCTACTTGTATAAATGACGAAACTGACTCTTGCTCCTTTTTATTTTCTTTCTTCTTATTTTATTTGCTTTATTACTACCCCCCCCCCCCCAAAAAAGTTAGTTTGTGTCGACAAAATCTGACAGAACCACCATACAATCTAAGGTCAAAGGGAGTATGTCTACTGCAGAAGACCTAACTGAATGTGCTCTGGTCATAACCGGCATCCCGGGGCGATCGAGGGAAAACGACAATACTAGGAATGATGAACACATGGCGAGGATGGCCCTGGAAATGGAGTCCTTAAGGGAGGAGGTACAACATATGAGAGAACTGGCGCACCTGGCCGTGACAACACTTCCTCAACCACCTAGATTCCCTTCTTTGGACTTACTTCCAGATCACTTCCCTTCCACATCATGCCAAAACAACAACACCCCAACTTTAACTCCCACCACTAAAGTCATACCTCCAGTAACCCCCGCTAACCAACCAAATCCCCCTATCCACACTCGTTACGTACCTCAATACACTCAGACATCACAGAACCCACCCATTACCACTAAAGTAACTACTCTTTCTCGTGACGGAGTCACTTTCACCACTAACCAACATATATCTCTAGCACATGATGCCACCTATTAGCGGTACGTTCCCCCTATATATACTATTTTTGAACCTACCTTTACATTACCTGTCACGGTCAGGGTGCCTTATGAGATTGACCAATATGCCGAGATGGATAGAGAAGCCAGGCGTAAGGAAGAAGAGTCAATATCTGAGCAGTTGCAAATATTGAGAAGGTAAATAAAGAGTCTCCAAGTTGCCCGGGGAAGTGAAAGTTTGGACTACGGAGATCTGTGTATTCATCCAGATGTGGATATACCAGCAGAATATAAACCCCCAAAGTTTGATATCTTCGATGGGATGGGGGACCCTCACACGCATTTGAGGGAATATTGTGACAAGTTAGTCGGAATGGAGAGGAATGAGAAGCTAAGGATGAAGTTATTTATAGGAAGTTTGATGGGAGAAGCACTCTCGTGGTATACTTGAAAGGATCCGCTAAATTGGAGAACTTGGCAAGATATGGCGGAGGACTTCATGAATGATTTTTGATTCAATACAGAGATCACTCCTGATCGGTTCGCACTGGTGAATCTGCAAAAAAAACCATCTGAGTCATTCCAAGAACATGCACGACGGTGAAGGACGGAGGCTGCCAGGGCGCATCCTCCGATGGATGATAGTGAGCTAACCAAATATTTCATCAGAGCCCAAGAGGGAATATACTTTCAAAAGATGATGGGAATGATGGGACACAAGTTCCCTGAGCTGGTTAAGATGGGTGATTTCTTGGAAGAGGGCATAAAATCTGGTAAAGTACAATCAATGGAAGCACTGCAAGCAGCCAGCAAGGCCATCTAGTCAGGGTCAATCGGTAGCGGAAAGAAGAAAAAAGAGGAAGTCTCAACAGTCGTCCCTTACTACCAACCCAATTCACATCACAGAAGCACCTCTTATTCCCCAAATAACCACTCACCACCCCCACTTATGCTCCAGTCTATAATACCCAGTCATATTACAACCCTCAACCACAATACAACCCTGCTCGAGCCAACATCAACCAAAATCCACAACGACCATATGCTCTTGTCCAAACCACTACTCATCAGAACCGACCTATTTATGTACCACGCCCCCGTCCCAACTTTGAAGAGAGGGGTCCGAGAACTTATACCTGGATTGCTGAGCCTCTAGCCCAATTATTCGAAAGATTGAAAAGAGCAGGATTGATACACCTAATCGAAGGAAGGGTTCCTAAACATCCTTCCAAATATTTTGATGCCACTAAAAGATGTGTGTACCATTCCAATGTACCTGGGAACAAAACTGATGATTATTTCAAGTTGAAAATGAAATTGAAACCCTGATCAAGAGCGGATCCATTCAGTGCACTCCGGCACCACCCAACGTGAATTTCAACCCACTGCCAAATCATCGAAACAAGGGGTCTAACATGATCACATTAGATGAAAAGTATGACCTGAAGGGAACAATTGTCACTATAGGAAATGCAAAAGACGCAAGGACCCCTCCTCAAAAGGATCCGATCATTACAGTACAACTAAGGCATACAGTTATGGTTCAGACTTATCCGCAGCAACCTGTCAAAGCTACTCGAGATGAAGTAGGTCGGGAGTACAAAACTGTCCCATGGACATACCAGCAAAAGGGAAAGGCCAAAATGACAGATTATGCTGCAGCCCATGGTATGACTAGGTTTGGGAGATGCTATGCCCCTGAAGATGTCAATCAAGGAAATTTGGGGAGAGAAAAAATTCCAAGGAGGAACATAACCGACCCAGAAGCTGCTATGTTTTGGAAAATCATGTCAAGCAAAGAGTATTCTATGGAAGAGTAGGTGAAGAAAACTTCAGCACAGATATCTATCATGGATCAATTAATGAGCTCTGACAGTCATAGGGATGCCCTGTTGAAAGTACTAAGTGGGGTAAGTATACCAAGTAACACCACTAGCGAGGTGTTGGCCGCGACAATTTGGAAATTGGTCGAAGCAAATATGATCACTTTCAGAAGAGACAAACTTCCTGTCGAAGGCGCAAGTCACAACAAGGCTCTTCACATCACTATCAAATGCGGGGACAAAATAGTATCTCGAGTGTTGGTCGATGGCGGATCAAGAGTTAACATATGTCCGCTCTCCACCTTGCAGTAGTTAGGAATTCATTTGAGGGAAGTCAAGGAAAGCCACATAAGGGTGAGAGCCTTTGATGGTTCACAAAAGGATGTTATTGAAGAAATTTATCTAGCTTTGCAAATCGGGCCGATCGATTTTTTGGTGCTGTTCCAAGTGATGGACATCTCCTCTTCCTACAACTTGCTGCTGGGCAGACCCTGGATACATATGGTGGGGGCTGTGCCATCTACTTTGCATTAATGCATAAAATTTAATTGGGGATGCCAGGAGAATGTAGTTCTTGGTGAGTGGGGTCACTCCGCCTATTTGGAGTATGTTGTTCCCTTCATTGAAGGGCTAGACAGAGTTGCCTTCCACGCTATGGAAATCATGTAGACTACTGAGATGGAGAAGGCTGAAAAAACTTTGGGAATGCAGTCGCCGTATAGATATAAGATGGCTATGGGGGAGATGATTAAATACGGATATAGTCTAGGAACATGGTTGGGATCCAAACCAGATGGAATCACAGAGCCAATTGAACATAATGGGCAAAAAGGAAGGGCTAGCATAGGATATTAGCCTCCGAAAGGGAAAGCTTGCACTGTTAGCTCCAAGAAAAAGGTTTTTTTGTCAGAGCATGTTGCAAGTCCGGGACAGAGTTAAATGCTCGAAGATGATATCATCGACGGGATGGGAAAGTTATTCGTGTATATGATTGAAGATTGCTGTGAAGGAACTAACATCAAGACACTGACTATCAGGGATGCTGAACTAGGGGAAGAGCTATAGAATTGCACCGCCAGTCCATCTTTGATTTGCCGGGAGTCTTGGTAGAATGAAACTGTAAAAGTTTCTTTTGAAAAGTGCACGGTCAATTGAGGCATTTACCGTGTCTGTACCTTTTTGTCATTTGCCTTCTGTGAACGCTTAAGACATTCCCCTTTTGATAAAATAAAAAGAATTATTTTCCTAAATATTGCAACTTTATTTTTTCTCTTTATTTATACTTAGCTTTTCTTTTTAGTAATCAAACCGATAAAAAACTTCGTTCCACGATTATGACATGTAACAAAATTTTTTAGCGCAATGACTCGGATTACGAGGAGTATGACGAGAGCATGATGCCCGACAATCTCTCACAAGAAATCGAGCAGCTGGAAAATCAGAAAAAGCACAACCTAGAAGAAACTGAAGTGGTCAATCTTGGAAGTTAAGAAGATGTAAACGAAACTAGAATCAGCATTCACCTAGAAGCCGAACAGAAGGAAAAAATGATTGATCTCCTCTG
Organism: Nicotiana tabacum; assembly: GCF_000715075.1. NCBI lineage: Eukaryota > Viridiplantae > Streptophyta > Magnoliopsida > Solanales > Solanaceae > Nicotiana > Nicotiana tabacum. Next base: position 83,096,795 of record NC_134081.1, on the reverse strand, counting down.
ACAGTACGCCGACGTATTTTCATGGTCCTATGATGACATGCCAAGATTAAGCACCGATATTGTCTCGCATCGACTGCCACCGACCCTACCATATTGTTGGTCAAGCAGAAGCCTAGAAAGTTCAAACCTGATTTAAGTCTAAGGATAAAGGAAGAAGTGACCAAACAGATAGAAGCAAATGTAGTAAGGGTCACCAACTATCCTAGATGGTTGGCAAACATCATCCCAGTGCCCAAGAAGGACGGAAAGATCATAATATGTGTGGACTACCGGGATCTCAACAAAGCCAGTCCAAAGGATGATTTCCCCTACCAAATATCCACATACTCATTGACAACTACGCGAAGCATGAACTGCAGTCATTTGTCAATTGTTTTGTTGGATACCATCAAATATTAATGCATGAGGAAGACGCAGAGAAGATATCTTTCACCACGCCTTGGGGAGTCTACTGTTATAGAGTTATGTCATTCCGTCTTACGAACACCGACGCCACCTACATGAGGGCCATGATGACCCTTTTTCACGACATGATTCATAAGGAGATTGAAGTGTATGTGGATGACGTCATCATAAAGTCTCGAAAGAGCTCAGAGCACTTGAACGATTTGAGGAAGTTTTTCGAATGCCTGCGAAGGTACAGTTTGAAGTTAAATCCAGCAAAGTGTACGTTCAGAGTCCCCGCTAGAAACTATTGGGTTTCATTGTAAGAAGGAAAGGGGTAGAACTTGACTAATCAAAAATCAAGGCCATCCAGGAATTACCGCCACCAAAGAGCAAGAAAGATGTCATGAGTTACCTGGGCAGATTAAATTACATCAGTCATTTCATAGCCTAGTCCACGGTAATCTGCGAACCCATTTTTAAGCTGCCGAAGAAGGATGCTGCCACAAAATGGACTAAAAAGTGCCAGAAAGCCTTTGACAGAATCAAATAGTATCTTTCAAACCCGCCAGTTCTAGTTCCCCCCGAACCAGGGAAACCATTGTTACTATATTTGTTAGTCTTGGACAATGCCTTCGGCTGTGTGTTGTGGCACCATGATGAAACTGGGAGAAAGGAGCATGCCATCTACTACTTAAGCAAGAAGTTCACGCCATGCGAGGCCAAGTATACCCTGATATAATGCACTTGTTGTGCTCTGACTTGCATTGCTAAGAAGGTAAGGCATTACATGTCAGCGTACATTTTTCAGAAGCCAATGCCTACCGAAAAGCTAGCTAAATGGCATATTCTCCTCAGCGAAATTGACATTGTGTACATAACTTAGAAGGCTATCAAAGGACAAGATTTAGCCAACCACCTCGCCGAGAATCTAATGGATGGATATTACGAACCTCTTAACACGTATTTCCCCGATGAATAACTACATCGACCCTATCGAGGTAGAGATCTATTCTTGCTACCCTATCATCTATGATTCTGTATCCAAACAAGAACTACATCGACCCTATCGATGTCGAGATCAGTGATCAACATACCTATTACTTCCATGTAGAAGAAGAACCTGATGGTAAACCATGGTATCACGACATCAAGAAATTTCTTGTGACCCAGGAGTACCTACAAAATGCTACTAATGGTCAAAAACGAGCACTCAGGAGGATGGCAAACCATTGTTTCCTCAACGGGGAAGTCCTGTACAGGAGGACACCAGACTTAGTTTTTTTGAGATGTGTAGACACTGCTGAAGCAACCAGACTGTTGGAAGAAATACATGTAGGGATATGCGGATCCCACATGAACGGGTTCACATTAGCCAAAAAGATTTTGAGAGTTGGATATTTTTGGATGACTATGGAAAGCAATAGTATCCACTACGTGCAGAAGTGTCACCAGTGCCAGATTCACGAAGATTTCATCTAGGTTCCACCAAATAAGCTAAATGTAATGGGTTCATATTGGCCCAAGTGAAGTTTGTTTTGATGATTGACAAAGGAACTCAAGCATGAACCATATCCATACAAAGTGAACACAGACACGAGCAGAATTCGAGCACAAGGCAGGCACGTGAAGGAGATATGCATAAGTGGATATATCTAATATCTCCTGAATGAAAAGGCTGCATAAGTAATAAGAAGAAGGACTCCTTACTCAAGAAACTCTATCCTAGATAAGGGAGCAGTTATAAGTTGAAGATAACTACAAATCTTCCACTCAGGAAGAGTATAGCATTAGAACTCTAGTTATTTCGAATTCTACTAACTCTATAAATTGCATGATGTTCTCATTTTATAGGGACGCACAAACGCTGAAGTTAAACGTGAGTTGAGAGCAAAATAGCAAGGCATTTTGCAAGCAATTCTTGTGTGATTCAAGTGTGCGAACCTCAAGCTACATGAACAACATAAAAGAACCAGTTCCTAGTGTATGTATTTTATTCTAGTTTCATTGTAGTAGGTGTTTCAAGTTGTACCTTTCAGCTTCATCTAGAAGCGGTTGTATGAGGTACTCTGAGTATTGTATTCAAGTTAGAGTTAACTTGAAGTTGTCACAACAGTTAGAGGTTGGTTGACATAATGGGATTAGAGGTAATCCTTAGGTTTACAAAGAGTTTTGTAAATGCTATTTTAGCTCAGTGATTTAGTGAAGTGTTTGGGAAAATCCTACTAAGTAGTAGGTCGTGGTTTTTTCACCTTTTGAACCGGGTGTTTTTTACGTAAAAATACTTGTGTTATTTACTTTCCGCATTTACTATTTTCATAACTGTAGTATAAGGAACACATAGAAGAACCAGGTCCTTCTATAATCTATGGACGCAAAAAATTGGACACCACACAAATCACCCCCCTCTTGTGTGGTATTGAAGTATAAAACATCAATTGGTATTAGAGCAGGTTATCCTTGAAGAGACTAATAACTTAGGAGAAGATAAAGATGAGTGCACCACCTGGAAACTGGTAAGGGCAATCCACTGCTAGGCCACCACTCTTTAATGGCCAGTACTACTCTTGGTGGAAATACAGGATGAGAGATCTAATTATAGGAGAGGACAATGAGCTATGGGACATTGTCACCAATGGTCCATTGGCTACCTTGAAGAAAAATGCTGAAGGAGTAAATGTGCCAAAGACAAGAGCGGACTGCACTACTGAGGACTTGAAGAAGTGGCAGAAGAATGCTAAAACCAATAAATGGCTTGTTTGTTGACTTGGTCAAGATGAATAAAGAAGAATCCCAAGTTGTACCGCTACTAAGCGAATTTGGGACACGCTACAAGTGACTCACAAAGGAACACCTCAGGTGAAGAGATCCTGAGGAACTCTATTGTACTCTCAGTATGAGAACTTTTCTATGAAGGAAGGAGAAACCATTCAAAAAATGTACACAAGCTTCACTACACTGACAAATGAGGTAAAATCTCTTGGAAGGATTATGCCTGAAGAAGATAGAGTCGAGAAGATACTGACTAGGGTGAGCAAAATCACTGCCATCCAGGAATCAAAGAATATTGCCACTCTCCCACTGGATGAACTAAATGGAAATCTCACTGCTTATGAACATAGGAGATAAACCATGAAGATGGATGTGCCTAAGAAGAAAAGGAGCTTGGCACTCAGAATCACTGAAGGTTCTGATCTGGAAGATGATGAAATGGCTATGATCACCAAGGACTTAGAAGTACCTGAGGAGAGGAAAGGGTTCTTCAAGAAGTGGAAGCTATAGAAAGTCAAAAGCTCCTGAGAAGCAATCAAATGATGGCTGAGTGTGGAAAGACTGATCACCACATAAAGAATCGTCCTTTGTGGAAAATTGAATGGAAGAAGGAAAGAGCTAACGAAGGAAAAGGAAGAAGGAACAGGATGAAGGAACAGGTTTAACCCAAGAAAAGCAACAATAAAGGTTCAACCAAGGCTATGGTCACTGCTTGGGGAGAAAGCTTAGATGAAAGCTCAAATGATGATAATGAACAAGCGCTTATGGCCACTGGAGAATCTGATAAAGAAACTGAGGTCCAAGTGAAAGGGAGTAGCCAAATATGGTACATGGATAGTGGCTTCTCAAAGAACATAACAGGAAGCAAGAACCAATTCCTTTCACTTGAGCACCTTAAATGAGGTAATGTATCCTTTGGAAATGGGAAGAAAGGTGAGATCATTGGGGTTGGAAAGGTAGGTAAGACTGATTCTCACTCTATTGAGAACGTCTACTTGATAGATGCACTGAAGTACAGTCTAATAAGTGTATCACAATTGTGTAATAGAGGTAACATGGTAGCATTCACCTCTACAAAATGCTTTGTGATTAATCTTACCACTGACAAGATAGTTTTGCAGGGAAAAAGAGTGAACAACATATATGTTGTAGATCTGTCCACACTTTCAAATAATGAACTCACTTGCTTAAGTGTGTTGGATAATGACCCCCTTATTTGGCACAAAAGACTTGGACATGCCAATCTAAGTCAACTCAACAAGTTCTCATCACCAGGATGATGGAACGGGGTGAGGCTTACCAGTCAATAGAGGTGATATGATTGCCTAACATTAAGTTCAAGGAAGATAAAATTTGTGAGGCTTGTGCGATGGGGAAGCAGATAAGATCCTCTTGCAAAAGCAAGAAAATGGTAAGCACCACTAGGATGATGGAATTGGTCTATATGGATCTTTGTGGACCAATGAGAACATTAAGCAGGGGTGGTAAGATATATGTCATGGTGCTTGTTGATGATTATTCTAGGTTTACTTGGACGCTGTTTCTAACATCTAAAGATGAAGCATTTGACATGTTCCCTTCTTTTATTAGAAAAACTCAGAAAAAATTAGGTAATCAACTTGCATTAATTAGGTCTGATCATGGTACTGAATTTGAGAATGTTAAATTTGCTGACTTTTGTGATGAGCATGGCATAAATCATAATATATTTGCTCCTAGGACTCCACAACAAAATGGAGTAGTTGAAAGAAAGAATAGGACATTGGAAGAAATGGCTAGGACTATGCTTATTTCTAATAAACTACCCCACAGTTTCTGGGCAGAAGTTGTGAACACTGCACGCTACATCATAAATAGGTGCATGACTAGACCTCTTGTTGAGAAGACTCCCTATGAGTTACTTAAAGGGAGAAAGCCAAATATATCCCATCTCAGGGCATTTGGATACAAGTGATTTGTGCACAATAATGGTAAAGACTCCCTAGGTAAGTTTGTTCCCAGAAGTGATGAGAGAGTATTCTTGGGATATTCTTCACATAGTAAAGCTTATAAGATTTATAACAAAAGAGCTATATGTGTAGAAGAAAGTGTACATGTGGTTCTTGATGAAACTAACATTCTTCTTGAAAGGCAGAAACTTGATGATGAAGCAATTGGGCTGGTAAGAAATTTAAATGAAACCACAGCCCAGACTGAGGATGCACCAGAGGAAGGAACAGGTGATGGAACAGGTCCTTCCACCCAGGGCAACTTGACAAGGGGAACTGAACAAAGAGGAACTGATCCTCAAATCTCAAGGGAACCTGTCCATGAACCTGTTCCTCAGCAACAAAACATTGAAGGAACATCTAAGGGAAACTAGCTGGTTGTGAAAAATTACAAGTATCAAAGTTCTCATCCCATTATGAACATAATTACTGATCCAACATCTGGAATCAAAACCAGATCTTCTTTGAAGAATCATTATGCTTTTGATGCTTTTTTTATCTCTTATTGAACCTAAAAATGTTGTTGAGGCTTTGCAGGATGCAGACTGGGTGAATGCAATGCAAGATGAACTCAACCAATTTGAGAGAAGTCAAGTTTGGCATCTGGTACCAAGACCTAAGGAAAGATCAGTAATTGGCACAAAATGGGTCTTCAGAAAGAAACTTAATGAAGATGGAACAGTTACAAGGAACAAGGCAAGATTGGTGGTTCAAGGATATAGTCAAGATGAGGACATAGACTATGATGAGACCTTTGCTCCAGTTGAAAGATTGGAGGCAATTAGCCTCCTTATAGCCTCTGTTGCTTATATGGAATTCACTCTCCATCAGATGTATGTCAAGAGTGCCTTCCTCAATGGCTATCTAAAGGAAGAAGTGTTTGTCAAGTAACCTTCAGGCTTCGAAAGCAAGGAATGTCTTGATCATGTGTACAATCTTGACAAGACACATTATGGGCTCAAGCAGGCTCCAAGAGCACGGTATGAAAGATTATCAAAATTCATGCTTGAGCATGTCACGACCCAAAATCCTAACCGGTCATGATGGTGCCTATCGTGGTACTAGGCAAGCCAACATTTATGAAATAAACACTTTTAACAAAAAATGGATTTATGCAATTTAAACAATAAAAGATTTTATAAACGGGATAGAAACCCAAAATACAACGCAGAAATTCCCAACATCGGGGTGTCACTATGTACATGAGCATCTATATCTCGCAAGTTCGGAAAATACTGTCTTTGATAATCTGAAACTAAATACAATAAGTGGAAAGATAGGGAAGAAGAAACAAGGTCTGCAAAATTCCAAGCAGCTACCTCGATAGTCTCTGAGAATCCAAACTCCAAAACTCAACAACCACTGTGACCCGATGCACCTGGGTCTGCACACAAGGTGCAGGGTGTAGCGTGAGTACAACAAACTTAGTAACTAACCAGACTAAATAAAGAACTGAAAGTAATGACAAGCTTCACAGTTATAGTTCAATTACAGTGATTTCAACATAGGAAGTAGACATGCTCTCAAGTTTGATAAATTAGGTCAAACAGTTATTCCACGACAAGTTTAAGTGAAACAGAGTGTAATATCTTTCAAAAATTTCAAGACAGTGATACATGGTAGCTAAGTGAAACAACAATAAAATCAAATGCATCATCTCAGGGCCACAATCACTCAGCCCTCCCATTCACTCAGCACTCAGCACTCGTACTCAGTAGGTACCTGCACTCACTAGGAGTCTGTGCAGACTCCGGAGGGGCTTCTTTAGCCCAAGCGCTATAATACGCACGGACATCTCACCTGCTATAGTATAATATCTGGATCCGCACGAACAACTCACGTGTTGCACGGACAACTTACGTGCTATAATATAATATCTGGATCCGCACAGACAACTCACGTGCTATAGTATTACTATCTCACAATCAGGCCCTCATCCTCACTGAGTCATAAATCTCTCCAGTCTCTCGAGCTCTCAGTAGCCATGAAAGTCAGCCCCAACAGAAATGATATAATGTATCAGCAAGGAACAATAGAGACTGAGATATAATAAATAAGTAAAATTGTGTCCGAGTAAAAAACAACAATTTAAGAGATAATTCAGCATGTAGACGACCTCTATGGGTCCCTACAGTGCCAACACATGGTCTAAACATTATTTCTAACATCATTTGTGGTTCCATTTCTCTATTACATGGGGAATGTGAAGATAACAACAGATTATTCAACTACACGGTTCCACAGAATTTGACCAAGTCACAATTCCTATGGTGCAGGCCCACACGCCCGTCACCTAGCATGTGTGTCACCTCAAAACCAAATACATGACACGTAGCACAGGGTTCTGTACCCTCATAACCAAATTTAGAACTGTTACCTCAATACGAATAAATTTGTAGTCCAACAGACCCTTGCCTTGCGAAACGGCCTCTGAATGCCTCCAATCTAGCCATAAACAATGCGATATAATCAATACGGGCTAAAGGAATCAACTGGGCCCACATCTTAAAATTCGATAAAAGTCACAAAACCTGAAAGCCCACTCAACCACGAGTTTAGCCATACCAAATTGATCAAAATCTGACACCAAATCATCACCCAAATCCCCAAATCAAACACTCCAAATCCCTAGCCTCAAACTCCCATTTTACACCTTAAATACTCACCAACTAGGTGGGAAAATCAATGGGAAGCATGATTATTGATCAAAGATGAGCACAAGGGACTTACCTCAAGAATTCCCTCAAAATTCCTCTCAAGAATCACCTAAACCGTTTTTGAAATGTTTGAAATGAAGCCAAAATCGTGAAACCTTGTATCTACCTTTATGTCCAGCCTTTCCGCTTCTGCAGACACTTAACATCATCTACAGTGTTGCAGAAGCGACTAATATTCTGCTTTTGCGGTGAACCACTTGAGCTGGGCCTCCGCTTTTGCGCCCCTAATGCCGCATCTGCGACCACGCAGGTGCGGAAATAACCTCGCACCTACGACCTCTACTCACTTCCTCCCTGGCCGCTTCTACAGCTCCCTTCTCGTTTCTGTGAGAACGCACCTGCGATTCCCACTCCGCACGTGTGATTACACTAGAAGCTGGTGAGCTTCAGCATTCCCTCAAACTTTAAATCGATCTGATAACCATCCAAAATCAACCCGAGGCCCCCGGGACCTCAACCAAACATACCATTTAGTCCCAAAACATCATACGAGCTTAGTCGAGCCCTCAAATTACATCAAACAATTTCAAAAACATGAATCGCACCCAGATTCAAGCCTATTGAAACTAAGGAAATTCCACTTCTACAAACGACGCCGAAACTTATCAAAATACGTCCGACTGACCCCAAATTTTGCACAAAAGTCATATTTTATATTACTGACGTACTCTAACTTCCTGAAGTTGGAATCCGACCCCGATATCAAAAATTCCACTCCTGGTCAAACTTTCCAAAAATTCTTGCTTTCGCCATTTCAAACTTAATTCCTCTACAGACCTCCAAATCACGATCAGGACATGCTCCTAAGTCCAAAATAACCTACTGGAGCTAACGGAACCATTAAAACTTCGTTCTGGAGTGGTTTACTCGAAGATCAATATCCGATCAATCACTTCAACTTAAGCTTTCAACCTCGAGACTAAGTGTTTCATTTTATTCTAAAATCTCACCGGACTCGAACCGACTACCTCGGCAAGTCACATAACAACTATAAAGAACAAAATAAGCAGTAAATAGGGGAACGAGTCTACAACTCTCAGAATGACCGACCGGGTCTTTACATCCCCCACCCCCTCTTAAACAAACGTTCGTCCTTGAACGGGTATAGAAACATACATGGAGTCTCAAATAGGTATGGATATTTGCTCTGCATCTCTCGCTCGGTCTCCCAAGTAGCCTTCTTAACTGGCTGACCTCTCCACTGCACCTTCACTGAAGATATATCTTTTGACCTGAACTTTGGAACCTGCCGATCTAAAATAGCGACCGGCTCCACATCATAAGTTAAATCACCGTCCAATTGAATCGTGTTGAAATTTCAAAACATGAGACGGTTCACCAACATACTTCCGGAGCATGGAAACATGAAACACTGGATGCACACTCAACAAATTAGGTGGCAAGGCAAGCTTGGAAGCCACCTCCCCAATCCTCTAAAGTACCTCAAACGGCCCAATATACCGAGGACTCAACTTTCCCTTCTTCTCGAACCTCTTAACACCCTTCACGATTGAAACCTTGACCAGTACCTTCTCTTCAACCATGTAAGCAATAGCACGGACCTTCTTGTTGGCATAACTCTTCTGTCTAGACTGCGCCGTGCGAAGTCGCTCCTGAATCATCTTAACCTTGTCCAAAGTATCCTGGACCAAGACAGTACCCAACAGCCTAGCCTTGCCAGGCTCAAACCAACCCATCAGAGATCTACATCGTCATCTATATAAAGCCTCAAACAGAGCCATCTGAATGCTCGACTGGCAGTTGTTGTTGTAGGCAAACTCAGCGAGTGGCAGAAACTGACCCCAAGCGCGTAGCATATCCTCTAATATCTGAATAGTACGCTCAGACTATCCGTCCTTCTGAGGGTGAAATTTTGTGCTCAACTCAACCTAGGTACCAACTCTTGTTGCACGGCTCTCCATAACTGCGATGTGAACTCCGTGCCTCGATCTGAAATGATAAACACTGGCACGCCATGGAGGCGAACGATCTCTCGGATGTAAGTCTCAGCCAACTGCTCCGAAGAATAGGTAGCACCAATTGGAATAAAATGCGCGGACTTGCTCAGCCAATCCACAATCACCCAAATAGCATCAAACTTCCTCGAAGTCGTTGGGAGCCAAATATAAAATCCATGGTGATACGCTCTCATTTCCACTCCGGAATCTCAAGCCTCTGAAGCAATCCGCCTGACTTCTGATGCTCATACTTCACCTGCTGATAGTTTAGGCGCCGATCTACGAACCCCATGATATCATTCTTCATTCTCCTCTACCAATAATGCTGCCTCAAGTCCTGGTACATCTTCGCGGCACCCGGATGAATGAAATATAGCAAACTGTGGGCCTCCTCAAGAATCAACGCATGTAGCCCATCTACATTAGGCACACAAATCCGACCATGCATCCTCAATACTCCATCATCCCCAATAGTAACATCTCCGGCATCACTGTGCTGAACCGTGTCCTTAAGGACAAGCAAATGAGGGCCATCATATTGGCGCTCTCTGATGCGATCATATTGAGAAGACCGAGAAATCACACAAGCTAGAACCCGACTAGGCTCTAAGACATCTAATATAATGAAACGATTGGCCAAGGCATGAACATCAACTGCAAGAGGTCTCTCACCAACCTGAATGAATACAAGGCTACCCATACTCACCGCCTTTCTACTCAAGGCGTCGGCCACTACATTGGACTTCCCAAGATGATACAGAATAGTGATATCATAGTCCTTTAGCAGCTCTAACCATCTCCGCTGTCTCAAATTTAGATCCTTCTGTTTCAACAAGTTCTGGAGACTCCGATGATCCATAGACACCTCACAAAACACACCGTAGAGATAATGCCTCCAAATCTTCAATGCCTGAATGATGGCAGCTAACTCCAAATCATGGACAGGGTAGTTCTACTCATGAGGCTTCAACTGACGCGAAGCATAAGCAATCACTCTACCTCCCTGCATCAAGACACATCTAATACCGATCCGAGAAGCATCACAATATATTGTATAAGAACCAGAAGCTGAAAGTAGAACTAGAACTAGAGCGGTGGTCAAGGCAGTCTTAAGCTTCTAAAAGCTCTCCTCACACTCATTCGGCCATCTCAAAGGCGATGCCATAGACGAGAAACCCTCCATGAAGCGACGATAATAACCGGCCCAGCTGAGAAAGCTCCGAATCTCCATAGCTGAGGACGGTCTGGGCCAACTCTGAACCGCTTCTATCTTCCTTGGATCCACATGAATCCCCTCACTGGACACCACGTGCCCCAAGAATGCCACTAAATTAAGCCAAAACTCACATTTGGAGAACTTAGCATAAAGGTTCTCCTCCCTCAACCGCTGCAACACAGTCCTCAAATACTGGGCATGCTCCTCCTGGCTACGAGAGTACACCAGGATATCATCAATGAACACTATGACAAATGAGTTAAGATAAGGCTAAAATACATTATTCATTAGGTGCATGAATGTTGCTGGGGCGTTGGTTAGCCCAAAAGGCATCACAAGGAACTCATAATGACCATAACAGATCCTAAATGTTGTCTTCAGAATATCCGAGTCCCGAATCTCCAACTGGTGATACCCAGACCTCAAATCAATCTTAGAGAACACTTTAAATCCCTGAAGCTGGTCAAATAAGTCATCAATGCGCGGCAAAGGATGCTTGTTCTTAATTGTAACTTTGTTCAACTGCCTATAATCAATGCACATCCATATAGTACCATCCTTCTTCTTGACAAACAGAAACGGTGCACCCCAAGGCGACACACTAGGCCTAATGAACCCCTTATCAAGAAGCTCCTGAAGTTGCTCCTTGAATTCCTTCAACTCAGCTGGTGCCATACAATACGGTGGAATAGAGATGGGCTGGGTGCCCTGTACCAAGTCAATACCAAAGTCAATATCCCTGTCGAGCGGAATGCATGACAGGTCTGCAGGAAACACATCCGGAAAATCTCGCACCATCAGAACATAATCAATAGCAGGAGAATTAGCACCAACATCCCTCACAAAGGCCAAATAAAATAAACAACCCTTCCCAACCATCTGTTTGGCCTTCAAATATGAAATTACTCTACTAGGAACATAGTCTAGAGAACCTCTCCACTCGATCCTTGGTAACCCCAGCATCGCCAACATCACGGTCTTAGCGTGTTAATCTAGAACAGCATGACATAGAGACAGCCAATCCATACCCAAGATCATATCGAAGTCTACCATACTAAGCAATAAGAGATCAGCTCTAGTCTCAAATCCCCCAATAGTCACTACACACGATTGATATACACGGTCCACAACAATAATATTACCCACTAGCATAGATACACGAACAGATGAAACTAAACACTCACAGAGCATATCCAGATAATGAGCAAAATACGGTGATACATACGAATATGTGAAACCATGGTCAAATAATGTAGAGGCATCCCTGTGGCATACTGAGACAATACATGTGATCACTTCATCGGAGGCAACAATATCTGGTCTGGTAGGGATAGCATATATTTGGGTATGCAGAATTTTGAATGCAGTGCGGTCTAGGGCGCCCCCTAGTAGATTGAGCCCCACCCCAAGCTGGCTGAGTGGGTGGTGTAGCTATTGGTGCTGGTGTCATTGGCCGAGAACTCTTTTGTGGAGCCCCACTCAACAACCTAGGGCAATCCCTCTTTACATGACCAAAGTCTTCGGACTCGAAACAACCCCTCCTCTGATGGAACTGCTGCTCCTAATAACCTGAAGAACTAATAGTAGAAACCTGAGCGGGCGAGGCATGGTGAGAACTATGCGCTAGTAGTGCACTGAATGAAGACTGGCCTGAGTGAGCACTGTAAGAACCGTGGCTAGCTGATGCACCACGATGAGATGGACAAGTCGTCTGAGCGGGCCTATAAGGATGACCCCTGCAATGGTAGGACTTCCCCCCCAGAAGGAACACCACCGAAACCACTCGAACCTCGACACCTCTTGGCCTCCATCTCACCACGCTACTGGCTACAGACCATCTTTATCTGTCGAGCAATGTCAACCACCTCATCAAAAGTAACACCAGATACCCTCTCCCTAGTCATAAGCAACCGCAGCTGATAAGTGAGGCCATCAATGAACCTCATGATCCTCTCCCTATCAGTGGGAACCAACCAAACTGCGTGGGGAGCTAACTCAGAAAACTTTATCTCGTACTGGGTCACAAACATGCCATCCTGCCGAAGCTGCTCAAACTGTCTACGCAGCTCCTCCCTGCAAGACTACGACACGAGCTTCTCCAAGAAGAGAACGAAGAACTCCTGCCATGTAAGTGGTACTGCACCGACCGGCCAGCGCCTCTCATAAGCCTCCCACCAACTGAAGGCAGCCCCAAAAAACTAAAAAATAGTGAACGAGACCCCACAGGTCTCCAAAATACTTGATGTATGAAGCATCCGCTGGCACTTGTCCAAAAAGCCCTGGGCATCCTCCGAATCAGCACCGCTAAATGATGGAGACTGAAGCCTCCTAAATCTCTCAAGTCTCCTCTGCTCATCATTAGCCATAACTGGGACAACCAGGGCCTGACCAGCTGCAATCGGTTGGGCGGGTAGTACCTCCGGTGTCTGAAATCCCTGCATCGCCTGCTCTGGAGTACGGGCAGCGTGGGTATGAGTACCTCCCCCGGCCTGAGCCATAACTACCTGAGCAAGACTGGTGCAAACTATCAATATCTGGGCCAATGACTACTGAGGTCCTGGAATAACAATGGGCACATATGGTGTCTGACCTGGCCCCACTGGCTCAACTACATCTGGAACTTGGTCCTGAGCTGGAGCAACTGGTGTATCTGCAGGTGCTGCTCTAGCTGATGTACGAGCTAGATCTCTGCCCCTGCCGCGACCTTGGCCTCTCGTGGCCCTAGCTGGTGGTACTGCTGGCTGTCCTTCCTGTTCGGTAGCACGTGTCCTCACCATCTGTGAGAGAATAGAATACAGAAGTGTAGTTACCGGAATAAACAAATTCGCACGACAAGAATACAAGAATGTGAAATTTTCTAAGTGTTTAGCAGCCTGTCGAAGATAAGTACAGACGTCTCCATACTGATCCGCAAGACTCTACTAAACCTGTACATGACTCGTGAGACCTATGTAACCTAAACTCTGATACCAACTTATCACGACCCAAAATCCTAACTTGTCGTGATGGTGCCTATCGCGGTACAGGGCAAGCCGACATTTATGAAATAACTTCAACAATTTTCACAGAAAATGGATTAAGAAGTTTAAACAATAAAAGATTTTGTAAACATGATAGAAACCCAAAATACAACGCAAAAATTCCTAACATCGGGGTGTCAGTGAATACATGAGCATCTATACATTACAAGTATGGAAAATACTCTCTATGATAATCTAAAACTAAATACAATAAGTGAAAAGATAGGTAAGGAAAAACAAGGTCTGCGAAATGCCAAGCAGCTACCTCGATAGTCTCTGAGAATCCGAACTCCACAACTCAGCAACTGCCGTGACCGGATGCACCTGGTTTTGCACATAGGGTGCAGGGTGTAGCATGAGTACAACCAACTCAATAAGTAACAAGACTAAATAAAGAACTGAAAGTAGTGAGAAGCTTCACAGTTATAGTTCAATTACAGTGATTTCAACATAGGAAAGTAGTCATGCTCTCAAGTTCCATAAATTAGGTCAAACAGTTATTCCATGACAAGTTTAAGTGAAACATAGTGTAATATCTTTCAGAAATTTCAAGACAGTGATACATGACAACTAAGTGCAACAATAATGAAATCAAATGCATCCTCTCAGGGCCACAGTCACTCAGCCCTCCCATTCACTCAACAGTCAGCACTCGACACTCGCACTCAGTAGGTACCTGCGCTCACTGGGGGTGTGTGAAGACTCCGAAGGGGCTTCTTCATCCCATGCGCTATAATTCGCACGGACAACTCATGTGCTGTACGGAAAACGCATGTGCTATAGTATAATATGTGGATCTGCATGGACAACTCATGTGCTGCACGGACAACTCATGTGCTACAGTATAATATCTGGATCCGCACGGACAACACACGTGCTATAGTATCACTATCTCACAGTCAGGCCTTCGGCCTCACTAAGTCATAAATATCTCCAATTTCTTGGGATCTCAGTAATCATGAAAGTCAGCCCCAACAGAAATGATATAATGTATCAGCAAGGAACAATAGAAACTGAGATATAATAAACAAGTAAAACTGTGACTGAGTGCAAAACAACAATTTAACAGATAATTCAACATAATCACAACCTCAGTGGGTCCCTACAGTGCCAACACATAGTCTAAACATGATTTCTAACATGATTTGTGGTTCAATTTCTCTACTACATGGGGAATTTGAAGATAACAACGGATTATTCAACAACACGGTTCCACGGAATTTGACCAAATCACAATTCCTATGGTGCACGCCCACACGCCCATCACCTAGTATGTGTGTCACGTCAAAACAAACTGCATGACACGTAACACGGGATTTCGTACCCTCAAAACCAAATTTAGAACTTTTATTTACCTCAATACGAGCAAATCTCTACTCCAACACACCCTCGCCTCGCAAAACGACCTCTGAATGCCTTGAATCTAGACATAAACAATGCGATATAATCAATACGGGATAAAGGAATCAACTCCATAAGGCAACATCTCGAAATTCGATAAAAGTCATAAAACCCGAAAGCCAACTCAACCACGAGTCTAACCTTACCAAATTTATCAAAACCCGACACCAAATCGTCACCCAAATCCCCAAATCAAACCCTCCAAATCCCTAGCCTCAAACTCGCAATTTACACCTTAAATACTCCCCAACTAGGTAGATCGCCTAAACTGTGCTTGAAATATTTGAAATGAAGCCAAAATTGCGAACCCTTGTATTTAACATTCTGTCCAGCCTTTCCGCTTCTGCAAACACTTAATCGCATCTGCGGTGTTGCAGAAACGACTAATATCCTGCTTCTGCGGTGAACCACTGGAGCTGGGCCTCCGCTTTTATGGTCCTCACCTCGCATCTGTGCAACCGCAGGTGCGAAACTCCCCATCACAACTGCGAGCCCTCCGCTTTTGTGCCCTTAACACCACATCTGATACCACGCAAGTGCAGAAATAACCTCGCACCTGTGACCTCTGCTCACTTCCTCCCTTTCCGCTTCTGCGGCTCCCTTCTCCTGTCTGCGAGAACGCACCTAACATCCCCACTCTACATGTGCGATTACACCAGAATCTTGTGAGCTTCAGCATTCCCTCAAACTTCAAATCGATCCGATAACCATTCGAAATCAACATGAGGCCCCCAGGACCTCAATCAAACATACCATCAAGTCCCAAAACATCATACAAACTTAGTCGAGCCCTCAAATCGCATCAAACAACTTCCAAAACATGAATAGCACCCCAATTCAAGCCTATTGAAACTAAGAAAATTACACTTCTACAAACGACGCCGAAACTTATTAACACACGTCCGACCGACCTCAAATTTTGTACACTAGTCACATTTGATATTACAGACCTACTCCAACTTCCAGAAATCAGAATTTGACCCCGATATCAAAAAGTCCAATCCCGGACAAACTTTCCAAAAATTCCATCTTTCGTCATTTCAAGCCTAATTCCACTACGGACCTCCAAATCACAATCCGGACAAACTACTAAGTCCAAAATCACCAAACAGAGCTAATAGAACCATCAAAACTCCGTTTTGGAGTCGGTTACTCAAAGATCAACATCCGGTCAATCACTTCAACTTAAGCTTTCAATCTCGAGACTAAGTGTCTCATTTTATTCTGAAATCTCACCGGACCCAAACCGACTACCTCGACAAGTCACATAACAGCCATAAAGTACAAAATGAGCAGTAAATGGGATAACGGTCTACAACTCTCAAAACGACCAGCCAGAGCATTATAGAGCATGGCTACAAGATAGGTAAAATTGACAAGGAGGCATCATTTGGCTACGTCTTGCCGGTATCAACAACCAGGATGAAACAACCAAATGAAAACAATAACTAACTATGTCTCTTGGCCCAAACAACGTTCTAGGCGTATGGGAGATCAAAGCAACAGGGAACGCCTACACGATGTTTTTCTTACTACAGTATGTTGATCGAGAGGTCGTTCCGCCTCTTATTATTGAAAGAAAAAGGTAAATATCTCTTGGTAGTTCAGATATATGTTGATGATATAATCTTTGGAGTAACTACTGATAAGTTGAGTAAATAATTTGATAAACTAATGGGGAGTGAATTTGAAATGAGTATGATGGGTGAGCTTAATTTCTTTTTAGGCTTACAAATTAAACAAAAGTCAAATGGAACTATGATCCATCAGCAAAAGTATGTAAAAGAGTTGCTTAAAAGGTTTAAAATGGAAGATTCCAAAGAAATTGACACTTCTATAGCAACAACCACAAAATTGGATGAACCTAGTTCATCTGTTGATCAGAAGTTGTATAGGGGAATGATTGGCTCTTTGTTATATTGCACTGCTAGCAGACCTAACATTGTTTTCAGTGTAGGCCTTTGTGCTAGATTTCACACAAATCCAAAAGAGTATCACTTGACTGTTGTCAAGAGAATCTTGAGATACCTAAAAGGCACCACTGACCTTTGTCTATGGTATCTAAAAGGTAGTAATTTCAACTTAGTGGGATATGTTGATGCTGATTATGCAGGTTTTCTTATAGATAAAAAGAGCACCTCGGGTATGGCACACTTTCTTGGCTCATGTCTTGTGTTTTGGGCCACCAAAAAGAAACATTCGATAGCCTTATCTACTGCTGAAGTTGAGTATGTTGTTGCTACCTCATGTTGTGATCAATTGTTCTGGATCAAACAACAATTAATGGACTTTAGTATTGATGTAGGTAGTATCCCCATATTTTGTGATAACACCAGTGCAATTAGTATGACTAAGAACCCGATTTATCACAAAAGAACTAAGCACATAGATGTTAGGCATCACTTTTTGAGGGACAACTATGAAAAGGGTTTGATCACTGTGAAATTTTGTGCTACTGACAAGCAAATAGCTGACATTTTCACAAAGTCTCTAAGTAGAGGTCACTTTGAAAGGAATATGTTAGAATTAGGGATGATTAAGATAACCTAAAAAAACCCGGTTCTAACTCAAAAATTGGTTAGAAAATATTTGAATTTTATACATAATTAGATTAGATTTTGCTCAGTCTCATACTTTCATTAGTATACTCTTGTGCCATGTGATAAAATGTCTCATTAATCTCTAATGATATTATCTTTTATTTTCTTGGAAAATTCAGACTTACACAAGAGATTTCTTAGTGAAGAACCCGGTTCATCATGATTACATAGTACATACTCTCCACTCTGCATATTTTAAAATAATTATATTTGGATTATGAGCAAAAGGACATTCCCATTTAATCCTAACTTCCTTGAGCTTATTCGTTACGAAATGTACAAGTTTCATCCAAATAGAGTCCCAAAACACAATAAGTACTTAGATTCTAGGGAGAGTCCTCAACATCTTTTCAAACTGACGTGCTATTTGACTAGACTCCTAAGCTTCTGAAAATGTTGTCGTTACCCAATCAAATTATCCCTGTTTAAATTGATTTGGCCTTAGTCATTTCTTCACTTCTAATTTAC
This sequence comes from Nicotiana tabacum, assembly GCF_000715075.1. Classification (NCBI taxonomy): domain Eukaryota; kingdom Viridiplantae; phylum Streptophyta; class Magnoliopsida; order Solanales; family Solanaceae; genus Nicotiana; species Nicotiana tabacum. Next base: position 83,078,271 of record NC_134081.1, on the reverse strand, counting down.
AACCGCCAAGCAATTCTCTCTATCTTCTATCATCTTCTAAACACACATAATCATCTTCTTTCATCCTCTAACCATGAATGGCTAACACCTCTGAAAATCCCTCATCTCCACCCAAAGAATCCACACCCACTCCTTCAACCACACCCTCAACCACACCTATCTCTAAGAAAAGAAGATTCAAGATGCTTGCTCGCAAAGTAGTCGCTGGAGGAGAACAAATCAAGAAAATCAATGAGCAACTGAAGGCAAGTAAGTGAGATGAACCCAAAAATCTGAAGATTCTTTCAAGTCTTCTACTGAGGGGGAAGAAACTGTTTCTTCTTAAACAGAGCAGGTAACGTCTGGGCCTAAAATTACATCTGAAGTAATCTCTGAGGTTGCTGCAAATCTGGAAAATAGATTTGTTCTGGTAGGAATTGTGGCTGGGGTAAAGAGCACCGAGTCTGCAAAAATTAGTGGTAAAAATAAAAAGACAAAATAAAAGGAGAGTGAGGGTGCTCAAGGCGATGTGAGGGGAATGGGACAAGGAGTGGCTGAATCTTCACCCACTCATGTTGGTTTGACTAAAGAAACGGGAGCTATGGTAGTATGTAGTGGGAAATCAGCTGGAGAAGAAGAAAGTGTGAGAGAAAAAGGGGTAAGTGGTTCTGGAAAAGCTGTTGAGGGGTTGGTTAGATTGGGGAAGAATGTTCAAGAACCTATTCCATCAGGACATGAACTCCTAGAAGATCTACCGAAACGTGTGTCTACCAGCTATAATCCAAAAAGGAAGAAGAGTTTAAGAGTTAAAATCCCTGGAACTTCTAGGGCAAACAAGAAGAGAAAGGTTGCTTCTTCTATCCTTGCAGAGACTCCTCACACAAGAGGAAGAGCTACAAGGAGTCATAAGAAGCAAAGTGAGGCTGAACTTGAGAAGACCTTGAAAGAAAGAAAAGAAAATTTACTGCAAAGGGAAAGAAGAAGGTGGTTGAGCCTGTTGAGGCAATTGAAATTGAGGAGATGGACCTAGTCCTTTGTGATGAAGAGGAGGAAGAAGTGGTGGAGGCTGTGACTCTAAAAGCAAAGAAAATCAAGACTTCCAAAAATAAGACTCCTTCAAAAACAAAGTCAGCAGAACCTTCTACCTTTGCAAAAAGAACCAGGTCTGCCTTGAAGTCTAGAAAAGTGAAAGTAGTAGAGGAGGAAGAGAGTGAAGAAGAAGAAGAATCTGATGGAGAGAAGGACAAGATGTTTAAGTTTGGAAAAAGAAAGGTTGACTCCTCAGGGACTTTGAGGAGGAAGGTATGATGATGCTGGTAGAAAAATTACAACTGCAAGGTTGGAAGGACATGGTCCTTCAGATGGATGGAAAGCTTACCAAATCTGAGATTGTGGAGTTCATGGCAAACTGTGAGATTAATAATGGCAGAGTCACTAGTGTGTTAAAGGGGGTGACTGTGAGCTTTGAGGACAATGAATTGGGAGAAATTCCGGGAGTACCTGCTGAAAGGTACAATGACTACAAAATGTTAAAATGGCCAAGCCTAGAAAACCTCCCCACATCACTTTCCATTACAAGGAAGTTTGGTGACAATGAAGAATAGCTTCAGCCCAAGGCTATATACAAAAGTGAGATGAAGCCTCCCCACAAAGTGATGTTTGAATTTGTTATCAAGGTTGTGCTGCCTAGGCAGGAGAGAAGGCACATTGCCACATTCATGGGCTTGGTCCTTATGAAATATTTGGACAGTGGAAGGCAAATCAATTGGCCTGAATTTATCATCCAGATTCTTAATAGGTTTCTGACTGGCACCAAAACTCATGCCATACCCTATGGTTTCATTCTCATGGATGTACCTGCACACTTCAAGGTACCTATCAAGAAATGGGAAGTTGGTACCAGAAAGCATCACTTTGGGGAAAACACTTTGATGGCGTGTGACTATGAAGTCCACACCACTCCCAAAGAACCTGGATCATCCAAAAAGGTATCTGTGAATAACAAAGTGCGAGCTTTGGTGCAGGAGAGTGAGGCTAAGGATGTTGAGATTGAGAGGCTGAAGAAGAAGCTGACTGAAGTAGAAGCTAAGAGGGATGCTCTCAGGGCAGAGCTTGCAAAGGAGAAAGAGAAGAATGATGGCATTCTTCATGATATGTTGAAACTACTTCAGGCCAGAAATCAAGAACCTGGTCCTTCCCAGCCTTTAAAACTTTCTAGCCTACTTAGACAAACCAGTGACCCGGATGGGATTTCTTTTTGTTCTTTTTGCTCATGATCCAGTATTTTTATTTATCTTTATGCTTTGTGGATGACTAGTATCAATGGCAATCAACTGTTTTATGCTCTAACTATTTGTTGATGATTCTTAGATGGCTAATATCATTAAATTGATAAATGATGTTTGACTCCATGATTGCAAGTAGCCCCAGTGGCCATGAGTAATTTCTATTAAATCTAACATAATTATGTAACTTTTTGATGATGCCAAAAGGGAGAAGATAGGTTGTGCTTTTTAATTTGGACTGTGATATTTATAACCGAATAAACCTGGTCCTTGATGATTTTTGACTTTAAAATGAAAAGTGTTCTAACATTGTGTTAATGTTGAGCTGAGTTGACACGTTTCCTATGCTTATGAAAAACACAGAGTTTGTCGTCATCAAAAAGGGAGAATTTGTTGGCCCAAGTGAAGTTTGTTTTGATGATTGACAAAGGAACTCAAGCATGAACCACGTCCATACAAAGTGAACATAGACACGGGCAGAATTCGAGCACAAGGCAGGCACGTGAAGGAGATAAGCTTAAGCGGATATATCTGATATCTCCTAAATGAAAAGGTTGCATAAGTGATAAGGAGAAGGACTCCTTACTCGAGACAACTCTATCCTACATAAGGGAGGAGTTAGAAGTTGAAGATAACTAGAACTCTTCCACCAAGGATGAGTATAGCATTGGAACTCTAGTTATTACCTATTCTACTAACTCTGTAAATTGCAGGATGTTCTCATTTTATAGGGATGCACAAACGCTAAAGTTAAACGTGAATTGAGAGCAAAATAGCAAGGCATTTTGAAAGTAATTCTTGTGTGATTAAATTGTGTGAACCTGAAGCTACATGAACCACATAAAAGAACCAGTTCCTAGTGTCTGTCTTTTATTGTAGTTTCATTGTAGTAGGTGTTTTAAGTTGTACCTTTCAGCTTTATCTAGAAGCAATTGTATTAGGTACTCTGAGTATTCAAGTTAGAGTTAACTTGAAGTTGTCACAACAGTTAGAGGCTGGTTGCCACAACGGGATTAGAGGTAATCCTTAGGTTTACAAAGAGTTTTGTAAATGTTGTTTTGGCTCAGTGATTTAGTAAAGTGTTGGGGGAAATCCTACTGAGTAGTAGGTCATGGTTTTTTCACCTTTTGAGTCGATGTTTTCCACGTAAAAATACTTGTATTCTTTACTTTCCGCATTTACTATTTATGCAACAGTAGTATAAGGAACACATAGAAGAACCAACTCCTTCTATAATCGGCGCACACAAAAAATTGGACACCACACAAATAACCCCCCTCTTGCGTGGAATTGAAGTATAAAACATCAGTTCACCTTGGTCATTCGCCGCTTGGGGCATGGACGTAATTGGACCTATAGAGCCCGCAACTTTAAATAGACATCGTTTCATCTTGGTAGCTATTAACTATTTCACAAAATGGGTCGAGGCATCTACTTACAAGGACGTCACAAAGAAGGTAGTGGCAGATTTTGTTCGAAACAACACCGTCTGCAGATTTGTGATACCGAAGTCTATTATCACTGACAATGCCGCTAATCTCAACATCGACCTCATGAGAGAAATCTAGGAGAAGTTCAGATTCATCCACCGCAATTCCACAGCCTACAGACCACAAATGAATGGGGCAGTCGAGGCAGCTAATAAGAATATCAAGAGGATTCTGCGAAAGATAGTGGACAATCACAAACAATGGCACGAGAAGTTATCTTTTGCTTTACTAAGTTATCTAACTCCCATGAGAACATCCACTGGGGAAATGCCATACATGTTGGTATACGTCACGTAAGTGGTGGTACCTGCAGAGGTCAAGATATTGTCCTTAAGAGTCATTAAAGAGGAAAAATTGGACGACGTAGAGTGGATACGGGTCAGGCAGGAACAACCCATGCTCATTGACGAGAGAAGAATGGATGTAGTATGTCACGGCTAGCTATATCAGAGCAGGATGGCCAGTGCATTTAACAAAAGAGTGAAGTCTTGTCAGTTCACACCAGGGCAGTAGATTCTGAAGAAAATCTTTCCCTTTCAAGCATAAGCCAAAGGAAAGTTCGCACAAAACTGGCAATGTCCTTACGTGGTTCATCGAGTACTGTCGGGTGGAGCTCTAATCTTGGCGAAAATGGATGGAAGAGTCAACACGAAGCCTATCAACCCAGACACAATCAAGAGGTACTATGTCTGAAGACAAATAGAGTTATGTCTTTTGATGTAACAGAACTACGTTCAACCTGACTTCCTCCGGAGTTAGGTTTTTTGATATAACAGAACTACATTCACCCTAACTTCCCACGGAGGGATACATAGGCAACCCACGCAGTGTTCAGTTTCTCTCTGCCCTTTCTCTTGTAATAGAAAAACAAAATATCACTTTTGTATGTTGCTCAGGAACTACACCGACGTGATTTCCTCAAAAAGGAATACGTAGGCAATCCTCAACAGATTTAGTAGTCTTTTATAATTGAACTACATTCTGGCCTGATTCCACTTGGGTACGTAGGTTGTCTGAGTTAGACTCAGCCATTTTCATTATTAAACTCATCATTTTGCATCTGTTGTAATCAAACTACACTTTGACTTAATTTCATTTTGATACGTAGGCTGCCTGAGTCAGGCTCGGTCATCTTTATCATATTTTATCATAATCCAAGAACTACGTTCAGACTTGATTCTGTTTTGGATATGTAGGTAACCTAAAAGGGTTCAGTGATAACCATAGAAAAGCATTCTAATGCATTAGTTTGAATTATGATGCAGTCGCGACAGCAAGCAGCCGCGTTGTCAGAAGCATCACAAAAGATTGACATTAACAGGACAAAGTTTTTCAAGAGAATACGCTCATATATGGAGAACCTTTCGTAACATGTCATAATCCGGAATGACGGCATTTGCCTTAAAAAACAAATTATTTTCAAAATGTTTTCTAAAACCAAATATACGTATATACCGTAATCTGTTCCATCTACCGGACTTTGTGGCGCGATCATGTTCAAAGCTGGAGCAAACCAACACTGTGGTCGACACGAACCAATTTCCCCCTACAAAGAAGTTTTCTTTGAGTGCAGGGTCAACAGGGAGCAAGGAAGCACTAAGACCACACTAGGGCAAAAGACAAATCCGCCACTTGCCTAAGATTATCTCTCTTCCTTCTTTACATGAATTTTTTTGGTACAACTAAAGCTAACTTTTGAATCTTTTGCACGTACCTCGGAAGTAGACAGTTGATACAGATATTTGTACATAGCAAATCGTTTGCTCACCTAATTGGAGCACCTTGTACAAACGGATCGTTGGCTTCATCAATGGGAGTCCTGAATATAGAAAAAAGCCTGCTCAACTAATTGGAGCACCTTGTACAAATGAGCCATCGATTTCACCAAACAAAGTTCTGTATATAGCAAATCATCAACTCAATCGATCGTAGTGCTCTGTACAAATCGAACGTCGGCTTCGCCAATCAGAACCTTGTATATAGCAAACTGCACTTTGCCAACAAAAGAATTCACATCGCCGCTCTGTCACAACGGATGCCAAAATAGACAGTCACGTACCATGTCACCGACGTTCTGCCAATCGATGGCCGCAACTTAGCTTCGCAGTCAAGAGTATCTCTTGGGCATGCTTTTATTTCTTTTGCTATTACTTTGAATGTTTTGACGTTTTTCTTATATAGCTTTAGGCATGATTATGGTTTTAATCAATCACTCCCAAGCAGAGATTACTTTATATTTCAGTGCAAAGCTCTCGCAACAAGCGGAGACACACTCTACAAATCAAGCTCTCCCAACAAGCAAAGATATCTCTTAGTGCAAAGCTCTCCTGACAAGCGGAGATGCATTTTACCAATCAAGCTCTCCCAACAAGCGGATAAAATTTTCAATGATGTATTTCATTTGTTTTGCAGGGACAAACGTCGCAGCATGGAACTTTTTCCTAGCAGCGGACCAAACTACAATGATGGGGGGCAACCAACCCAGTAGCGGGTCTAAAATCCCAGATCAAGACGATCAGCGAGCTCAAAATTTTGAATCATTCAAATCAGGCCTCAAAATTCAAGCTACCATAAGTTACAAATCTTCTATCTCGCCGTATCGTCACAATACGATTCCGGGGCAATTCATGTGAGTGTCGCTTCCCCAAAGTCCCTACTCCAGAACTACATGAGACCTGATCCTCATTAAGCCCGAGGCATGTAAGAAATTCAAAGCTAGAATTCTGCCCCAATATTCCCAAATCTTTCTAGATTCTTCATCAACTAAATCCTACAATTCACCATCTCGATTTCCTGCAATACTTGCTTGGAACTCAGGACAAAATTGGCTTTGGTTCAATTTTGTTTGTCCGAAAACTCTTTCATCGTCTCCAGTCAAAGAGGGGCAGCTGTTGACGGCCAATTATGACCCTCCCCTTTTAAATTAATTTATTTATACTTAATAATTTAAAATAAATATTTTTAATGTATTTTCCAGTAATGAATATCTATTTTTAAAATTAACCAAGCCTTAGTTTTAAAATTAACCACATAGCATTGATATTCCGTAATTACAAATATATTTACTATTTTAGTATTATTAAAATAATTTCTATACATAGGTTCTATAGTTAATTCAATAAATTACTCTTTAATTTCCGGTTAATTAGACCACTGAAATTCAAAATTAATGCTACAATTTAGAAAGAATAAAGTATTTTTACAAATAATTAATTGCAATAATTAGTAGTATTTAATAATTATAATTTTACTATATTTTATTAAAAATAATTAAGTTTAATTAAATTAATTGTAAAAGGGTTAAAAACCGAAATGGCTACAATTGCAATTCCTTAGTTAAAATACAAAGTGGTCATTCATTAAATTAATTTTGGCCCAATACCAGACCCAACCCCTCATTTGACCAAGTCCAAACGACCTCTCCATTCCAAGTTGGCAACCCGCCCCAAACCATTTGAACCAATCAAAGCACGCCACATCACCCGTCCTTATCACTCACAAAACAAACACAAATCATCCGAGCCGTCCATTTCTATGATCAATGTCCCATGATTTTTACTCTATTTTCTCTTTAATTTCTAAACACCCAGAATATTTAATCCTAACCGTTGGATCACAGGGATCCAACAGACACCAAAATTTCCCATAAAAATTGTTAAATCCCTAAATAACATATTCTCTTATCTTAAACTCAGAGACCATTCTAACCTACCCAAATCCCTAATCATTCTTCATCTCAATCGCTCGCCACTCTTTCCCTTCCCCCTCTCTTTTCTCTCAACCTCACAAACCAATCAGTCATCAAACCTTTCACAAATTAGTGCAAGGTCACAAATCGATCAGATATTTCATCACCTTTGCCTTCTTAAACCAAGAATTCCGCTGTTATTTCCCCTTTCGCTCACTAAATCTGAGCCATCGGAGTCAAATCGCTCCATCCCTAGGCTATAAAATTTGAAACCATATTGTGTAAGGGTCAAATCTCTGAGACCCTGCTCTGTTTTGTTAGGCATGCATGAGCATATCTCAAAATCTAATCATGTTTATTCGAGGTCCAAAGGTCAAACGCAGTGGTCGACTTCTCTCCTCTCAGGTAAAAACCCTAACTGATTTTCACCTGTCTCTTAGATTTTCACTCGATTTTGCTTACATCAACTGGTAATCGTCATCTTCCACTATCCGATTTGAATCCTCTGAAATCCTAGAGCCTTCAATAGCCACTACAAATAGGAGCCTTCAATGTTCTCACCTTAAAGGGCCAACCACCTAACACTGAAGAGAAACACACGCACAAACGCTATCAATGATCTAAGAAATTTAGGATTCAAAGCCTAGTTTATTTTACTGTTCTTTTCTTTTCATTTGCTGAGTACTGTCACTGGTTCAAACTTGAGGTTTCTGGGGTCTTAATCAATTGAGAAAGAACTTCGTTTGGTCTGCTTCTCTCAAAAAGGTCAACACATCTCTCATTTTTATCTTTTGTTCATCTCCCTTGAATGCTGTAAATATGCTAGCCATATTTTGAGTATTACAATTGTTTTATGGTGTTCAGTATGTTAACATTTATGTTCTGTTAGTTTAATGGCTACTTGTAATTATTTATCCTTCTTTGAGTCTTTAATCGTTGTTTAATTAAATCATTAATTGATTCTTGCTGATCTTTGTTCCTGAGTTTCCAACAGTCTACATGTTTAAGTTATTATGTGTTCATGTTCACATGAACTTCATAGCTTTTCATTGATCTGCAGTAACCTTAATCCTTATCTGTTGCACCTATGTAGTTTGTGAGTCTTAAAGTTTAGCTTATTATTTGATAACTATGATTAAGCTGAATATGAAGGTGTTTAAATTTATATCCTTTGTCTCTTAACCTTAAGCATAAACTCTAAGTGTTTATATGTTTTCTTCTCTACTTGTGTTTGTTAAACTATTTCTGAGTTGCCACTATGATCTTTTATTTTTTTTCTAGTTATTGTTGCTTTTGTTAACCTACTCTTGTTTGACTTAAACTTTCTTCTCTTCTCCTAGTAGTCCTATTGCACACATCTATTAAGACTAAGTTATCTTTCCTCATAATACAACCATGATTATGTTTCCTTTTCTTTGTTATAAGGACTGATAACTTATTAGACTAAATTGGATTGTTTTTTTGATTAGCTAACACCTTCAGCTGCATGCTCAATCTAAAACTTACTTGGTATCATACCTCCTGCCTCTAATCCTTTAGGGTTATCATTGACCTTTGAAAACTGACATGCATTTTATCTTCTAAGATTGTCTTCCCTTAAAAGGATCTAGTGACTTTTCTATAACCAAGTGATAACTTGTAAAAATAGAAGCATGATCATTCTCATATTCATGTACTAACTTGGACTTAGGTTTGAGTTAAACCTTCTCTAATGCAATATCTTTCCTTTATCTGTAACTCTTTCTCCTCATAACATACTTAATCCAATTCTATAAATGTGTAAAGTTTCCCTTGTCTACATAAGATCATCACTGCATTTGAAGTGTTCAAGTAGCTAACTGAATACTGCATATTCTTGTTTAATTCCTGATTTCATGCCTTGTCTAGAACCATTCCAGTCCTTTCCTTGTTGTTAATTTTTTAAACCAAACCTGACCCCCTAAAACCCTATAAGGACTTTTACTGATGCTATCTGAAAATGATGATTTGCTTAAAGCTAATACTATTAAACCTGTAAGAAAAATATTGAGAGGCCCTCACTAGCATTTAAACCTGTAAGAAAAATATGTTATTAGTGTTTAAGGGTATTTGGGAGTAGAGTTCGACTCTAGGTTGGGCTTCTCTCCCCGACACAAGAATTGCCCTGGGCCTTGAGTCCCTTGGGAACTTTGAAGTGTCGGAGGATTCAAAGGGAGCATCGAACATGAGTGGAACTTCCTTCATAGGACTTAATTCATTGACACGTTTAGTTCTTTAGGGGTTTAATGTTTAATTACACCGAAAGGTTTTCAATGTGAATTATTTACTAAGTCGAACCACCACATTAATTTAATTTCCCACAGTATTGATTATTATCTTGTTTCAATTATTTGTCTATACCTGTCATGTATATTTGAATATGTTGAGAATGTGGGAATACTTCTAATGACCTTTTATTCTTTTTGGGCATGTATACATTTGGGTCTGATGAGTTCCTAAGGAACTCAGGCCCAAAGCAACCTCGTTGCATTTCCTGAAGAGTCCAGTCAGCTATAGCCGCACTTCTCAATTGTTAGGCCTATCTTATTGAGACCCAACCATCAGAGTCCAGTCCTTTCTCCCTTACTTCTTTTGTTACTACTCATTATTTCCATAGCCTAGTTTACTACCTCATTGTTTTTCGCTTATCACCTTTGTTGTTTTATCGAATTTCATTATCATGTATTCAACACTCATATATTATATTATGTGCTTTATCTTCATGCTTTAGACCACATGAAAGATAGGCAAACTTTAACTAATATAGGACTTAAAGGAAATTAGCTAGTAATTAATCTTTGCCCCCGCTAATTATAACTTATTCATCTTGTACACTCACCTTTTTAGAGATTTTTGAAGCTCATGTCCCTAATCAAAACAACAGTCCGTTTTCAAATGGAAAGTAAAAAAGAATCACTGGTCTTTGCTAACAAAAAATGAAACCATATTTTCATGAAAATCAGTAAAGAACTATCACCCAAATGAATTTTCAAAGATTTGCCTTCTTCAGAATTTTTAAAACCAAGGTATATTTAAAATCACTTTCTTAAGTACATCTTTTGAAAAATATACAAGCATCTATTCTTTAAAGTAATTAAATTTCATAACTTGATAATTACAAGCCTTAAAATATAAACTACTTTTAAAACTCTCTTAATGTTCCATAACTCTTTTATAATCCCATCCCTCCTAAGTCTTACATATATACTCTCTTTAATATACTATAAGCCATGTCTTAGTAGTAATTAAGCATGGTATAAATAACGGATTCCTTAAAATTAGTCTAAGTCCTATTGAGCTATCTCAGGTAGATTTTAGGGGGTACCTAACACCTTCCCCTTAGAAGAACAAAAACGCTTACCCTTTACAGACCTGTAATGAACATAACTTAGTAATTAAATAGGTACCCTAGTATACCTTTAAATATTAGATGGTGGCTCTCTTTCATCAATAATAGAGAAACTACAAGTTGAATCATGTCTTGACTAGTGCAAAATAGGGTGCAATAACAACCATCATAGATGTATCTTCTTGGTCATCTTCACCTTCAGATTCACTGGAGGAATCTCCCCAGGTAGCCAGGGCTTGGTTCACCATGTTGTCAATAGCATCTATTCTTTTGAACTTTCTGTCAGGGACCTGGTTCCTCTAAGCCGCCTTATCAGTATTGGTTGTGTAATGATCCTGCTTATGAAGAGGCCAGGCTTTAATGAAATGTCCAGGATTTTCACACTTATGACAACAATCATTTCCTACTGGAACTTCCTTTCTTTGGGATCTCACCATTTCTATGAATCATCTTTTGAAATCTTCGAGTGAGATACGTCATGTCATATTCATCACTACTTGGTTCATTGTTGGAAGCCTTGAGAACCAGGTTCTTCTCCGTCTTGGGCTATCTTCTTTAAAGATATTTCTTTCTTTTCATCTCATAGGTTTTTAGATTTCCAATGAGTTCATCAATGGTTAGCTTCTGCAGATCCTTGGCTTCAGTGATAGCATTTACTTTACTTTCCTAGGAACCTGGTAGCACACTGAGTATTTTCCGGACCAGCTTGTTTCTTGGAATGACTTCTCCAAAAGAGTGAAGCTCATTAATAACGAAGGTGAAACGTGTATGCATGTCTTGAATAAACTCACTCTCCTTCATCTTGAAAAGCTCATACTTAGAAGTAAGCATATCAATTTTTGACTGCTTAACATGAGTAGTTCCCTCATGGGCAATTTGGAGAGCTTCCCAGATCTCCTTAGCAGACTGACTGGCTGAGATGCGTTGTATTCATCTGGTCCGATGACACAAACAAGAATTGTCGCAACCCAAACCCCACTATAGGTCGTGATGGCACCCAACATCGCCGTTAGGCAAGCTATGGTGAACTAACAACTTAGTTATTCATTTTATTATTTTTGAAATCATGAATCTTGTTAGGTCGAGATATAAATGCGTTAAATTCATAGATAAATACAATTTAAATATTATACAAGTAAAAGTATATCAAGGTTGAGCAAACCTTAAACAAATTCTAGAATCATCCCAAAACCCGGTGTCACAAGTGCATGAGTATTTACTAAGGAGTACAATAATAATACAACATCTATACGGAATGTAAATAAGACAGGATAAAGTAAATAGTATGATGAAGACTCTGTGGGTTGCGATACGTAGCCTGGAATACAGCTCACCATAAAATCTCCTCAGCAGTTGTGCCTACGTGCAAAGATGACCACCAACTAAACTTGTTAGATCCTGCACATTTAGTGCAGAAGTGTAGCATGAGTACGTAAATCAACGCGTACCCAGTAAGTATCTAGCCTAACCCCTGAGAAGTAGTGATGAGGGGTCGATATCGACACTTACTAGAGGTCCAATAAAGCAATATGATAAATCATAAGCAGATATGAAGCACAATAGCAATAATGGGGCAAAACTGTAAGTTACATAATCTTCCAAAAATTTCTTTTAAAGATATAAATTCCTAAGTCTCGTATTCTATCTCAACAGCTCAGATATATCAAGTGCCAATATCAAACGGATAAGGAATACCATATAAAATGCCAGGCATCAGTGGAAGGATAATCTCGTGAATATTCGGACGGCTAGCGATATAACGCACGATTATGCCGAGGTCGTACGACCTGATCTAGAATAATGTGTACAGTGCCGAGGGTCGACTGGAACGACCATAGAAGAAAGGAAGGAACTTATAGAATTACGGGACACGTGCTTACAATATAGTACATGAGCATAAGGTGAATATAACCTTTATCGTTTCTCAATTAATTTGCCAACAACTCAAGGTGATAAGGCTCAGCCTAATATATATATATATTTCAAATATATATTTCTATATCAATTTCAATTATGAATTCAATTAATTAAGCCAGCAGAATGAGTTCAAATATGTAAGACCTAAAATCCATTTTAGGTCGTGATGGCGCCTAACACCGCTGCCAGGCAAGCTAACAATAATTAATTACTTAATTACTCATTTTAGTATTTGAAATCATGATTTTCTTCAATTTAATAATAAAAGCTGGACTTTATAGAGTAAATAAAAATATTTTCACAATTCCAATACCAAATAACCCATAATCACTCCAAAACCCGGTGTCACAAGTGCATGAGCATCAACTAGGAAGTAAAATAAAATACAGCATTTGTACGGAACACAAATTGGATAAAAAAAATATAAATACTCGGAAGGAGACTCTGTTAGCTGTGGATCGTCGTATAGGGTGCAGCTCACCTATGTCCCTGCAATAACCGCGCCTTCACGCCCACAAGGCCACTAGACATATATGTACCTGCACAAAAAAAAATGTGCAGCAAGTGTATTATGAGTAAGTAAATCAACGCGTACCCAGTAAGTATCCCGTCTAACCTCGAAAAAGTAGTGATGAGAGGTCGACTCCGATACTTGCTATGGGTTAACAATAAATACCGATATTATACTTAAGCGTGGATTGTATGAAATAGCTGTAAACTCAATAATAAGAAGTGAGTGGACAATTCTTTTATTTATAGGAATTTTTTCCAAACTTATTCTCGTCATTTAACAATTTATATCTTAAGCCAAAGAAGCAATATCAATTATAATTGATTCCAAAGATTTATCATGTGCAAATTATGCGGAGGTCGAACGGCCCGATCCAATATAATATTTTAATTGTGCACTGTCGAGGGTTGAACGACACGAACAATAGATGCATCTAACTGCTACCGAGGCGTTCGGCCCACTCCATAAAAGAGGAAACACATTACACAATCAATTCAAGATTTATTAAGGGGCAAATATTCCAAGAATAACAAATTCTCATTTAACGGTCAAGTAAATAAAGTTTAACCTTTTTACAATTCCCTTATCGAGTTTCTAAATGTTTTAAACAATTAAATTAACAAGTAGGGCGCAAACATCGCAAGTACAAGATGATATGGGTCCTAGACTACCCGGACATAAGCATAATAGTAGCTACACACGGACTCTCGTCACCTCGTGCATATGTAGCCCCCACAAATATAAGCACATAATAATTCGATTCACTTATAGATTAATTCCCTCTTACAAGGATAGAAAGGAGACTTACCCTGCTCCGAGATTCTATAACCGGCTCCCAAGCCTTTCAAACAACTCAACCGATGCCCAACGCTCCAAAACTAGACAATAAATGTGCAAATCCATAAATATATACTCCAATACTCATTATAAACATATTTACAACAATTTCTAACTCCGTTCGAAAAGTCGATAAAATCAACCTCGGGCCCACGTGCCCGGATTCCAAAATTTTTCGAAGATAAACATTACCCATGGCATCCCGAACTCAAATATATAATTTACTCTCAATTCCATGCCCAAATTCGTGGTCAAAATCTAAAAAAATAAATTTCTAGGTTTTCTACCAAAATCCAAAATTTTCACTAATTTTCCATGAATTTCCATGTTAAAATCTATATATAATTCAAGTATTTAACTTGCAATAGGTGGGAATCACTTACCTTGACATAGATGATGAAAATCTCCTCTTCATAAGCTCCAAAAACCGCCAAAACAAGAGAGAAATGAGTGAAATGGGCTAAATCCCGTTTTTTAAAACATTCTGCCCAGCACAATCGCCCCTTCTTCGCGTTCGCGACCAAAGCCTCACATTCACGATTCCTTCAGGCCCTACTCCTTTGCGTTCGCGAAGGCTACATGACTCTAGGGCCCCGCTCTCTCTCTCTTCTTCGCGTTCTCGTAGCCTTGGTCGTGTTCGCGAAGGCCTTCCCAGCTACTGCCTTGCGTTCGTGTCCACTGCCTCGTGTTCGCGAAGGCCAAATCCCAGCAACCTCAAAGTTCCTCTTCGCGACTGGGGGACTCCCTTCGCGTTCGTGAAGAAGGAAACCAGATACCAGCAACAGCAGTTCCAAAACAGCTCAAATCGATCTGAAACCACCCCGAAACACACCCGAGGTCCCCGGGACCCCGTCCAATCACACCAACAAGTCCCATAACATAACACGAACCTGCTCGAGGCCTCAAATCACATCAAACATCACCAAATCATGAATCGCACCCCAATTCAAGCTTAATGAACTTTAGAACTTCAAACTTCTACATTCGATGCCGAAACCTATCAAATCACGTCCGATTGACCTCAAATTTTGCATACAAGTCGCATTTGACATTGCTGACCTACTTCAACTTCCGGAATCGGAATCCGACCCCGATATAAAAAGGTCTACTCCTGGTAGGACTTCTCAAAAACCTTCAAACTTCTAACTTTCACCAAAATGATCCCAAAATGACCTACGGACCTCCAAATCTACGTCCGGACGCGCTCCTGATACCAAAATCACCTTACGGAGCTATTCCCAGACTCTGAATCCCAAACGGACATCGATAACATTGAAATACGCTTCTACCCAAATTTATGAAATTCTTCCAAAAATGCCAGCTATCCACAATAGGCACCGAAATACTACCCGAGTCATCCAAAACCCAATCCGAACATACACCCAAGTCCAAAATCATCATACGAACTCAGTCAATTTCTCCAACTTAAAGCTTTCAAAATTAGAATTTTCTTTCCAAATTAACTCCGAACTTTCCCGAAACTCAATTCCGACCACACATATAAGTCATAATATCTGAAGTGAAGCTGCTCATGGCCTCAAACCGCCGAACGACCCGCTAGAGCTCAAAACGACGGGTCGGGTCGTTACATTCTCTCCCACTTAAACATACGTTCGTCCTCGAACGTGCTAAGAACTGCTCTCGAATTGTCTGAAATCATTGTTTAACACCTCGTGCACCTACCCATGCTACCACAACCCAGTTGATCATATTGGCTCGAGCAAACCTGAAAATCCTCCCTTTTATCTAGTCAAATAAGCCTTAGAGCCAAATTCCAACATCTGAAATTCTCTACCATGTCTGTTTCCAACATACGAATACTGTATCCATCACTACATGATGTACCAACACATGATTGTATACTCTTACCAAATTCACACCATTCGTCGCATTAGTCACATGACCATAATAACATCATCTGACAACAATAGCCGGAATCCCACGAATTCGATGCCCACAACACACCTCATGAAGCATATAAGTCATGTTTCCTCTCTCGCAATACTGCCACGATAAAAGAGATGTGTAGAAACTCATAACCACCTGCCGAATCACTATTTGTGGAGTCTCTCCTCCCGACAGAAATAATTACCTCATTCTGGACTAAATATCGATATTTACTCTTTAATGTGCCTCATATAAATCCGATCGCACTGATCCCAGGTCCAATGATCTAGTCTTACCCAGTACAAGCTGCTCAGACAATAAGCCACCTCAGACACTGCCAAAAGTCTCATATGATGCCACCATGTGCCAACAATCCACAAACTCGACTATGGTACGTAAGGAAAACGAACACTGGAAAGAACTAAACCTACGTAACTAATTAAACAACTGAAAAGGTGTCATGAATCTTTCTCAGAAAATGCGGGACAAAACACACAGGAATAGATTTAGGGAACTGTGCTCAATATCACACTGTTGCGGCGTGCAACCCAATCCACACATGATACCGTTGCGGCGTGCAACCCGATCCAACCATGATACCCGTGGCGATGTGCCACCCGATCCAAACAACATCTCCGTGGCGGCGTGCCACCCTATCCACACATAATAATAAATAGGGAAATATCAATCAAGCCAGAAATGTTTATACCTACAAAATACCCGAATATCAACCACAAGCACACGAAGTGCATAATACAAATCCTGGGGAGATGGGTAGCGTCATACGCTATAAAACTCAAGCACAACTAAGGTGCGATATATGATCTGCATCTCGAGAGCCATCCTGCTCACATAACACCACCACTACGCGGGACCTCAACACGTTGTACAAATAATCAAGTGGTCTCATAACCCCCACGGCACAACAGAGTATTACATGAAATAGCTGACGACAAAAATAACATCCAAGGCCCGAAGATTCCTCCATAAACAACGCTAAGCTAAAATGAACACACCCGACCTGATATAGAGCGCACATTCACATCTAGATCCATCCACTGACCTCAAGCCGATTCTGATCGTACTGCACTGGGCTAATAACCTTCCAATGATCCACAACTACCTTATTCATGACAACAGTTGTCCAATCCGTAACAAACTTCAACAGTTCACAACCAAATTAATATAGCGCCTCCCACGCCTAAGCTCTCACATTAGCGATAGTACCATAATCTACATACTTGGTATCAATCTTTAATCAATCAAGTGACTATATGTCACTCTCATACAATCTTCCTGTGGGATACACTCCTATGACCTTCCGCACCAGATAACAAGTCTGTACATCCATTCCACCAACCATACTAATGCTGTAAAGCAAATCAAGAATCCGCAATCAATACACAAAGCTTTTTACACAGGACACCGAGCTTAGGTGACGCTAAAGACAATACCAGCTTACTCTAACCATCTGAATCCTTTCCTGCTCATCCGAGCTCGTGACATTCTTGTCAATACCAAACTGCAACCTTGATTCTCAAATTCCAATTCCCATGCCGCTTACTGTACCTAACATACCAATACGGGAGAGTAAAAAAAATTTCATAATAACTCCTTAACCACTAGTAGAATAAACCCTTCATCATATAGAAACCTCTTACTTAGCTCATTTAAGAAGAACCAATGCAACGCAACTGAATTCTCAAACCACGGGAACACAAACCTCATGTCGCGATCTAAATCGCCATGAGTCTTCCGAAATCCATTTACTCAACCTAGTCCTTAGAACCAAATACCTCCCAAATCAATCAAATTACGGTGGTTGTCAAGCCTCGCGCGTACCGCCACAAATGACATATATGACTTAACATGCTGAGGGAACTCATCACGACCACAATCATGTCGATTCAACCATTGTTAGCTGACCCGTCTTCTTTCAATTTATTCTTAACTTGCCGTAGAAATAATGATAATAGCTCCACTCAAACGTAATGAATCAAATTTGCACTCATCCTGAATGACCCCATTTCACAAGACCACATTGCCTCAAAACCCACGAACCATCTCATACCCTCCTTGTGTGCACATTCGCATCTTCAACTGGTACACCCATTCTGATAATTTTTCTAAGAATCCGAAGTTACTTTCTCCCATTCCTCCAATGCTACATCGCAGACCGATGATGACATAGAACACTCCAAGCCCCCTGTCCATAATATGTTGCAATGCTCGATACTTAACCATACTACGAACTCGAAATCCTTAGGCACCGCACTTTAGATTGTTTTGAATACACTAGGACTGTTGTTAAGAGTCACCCATTCTGACTTGTTCCCAAATATAATCAAACTCCAAGGCCCTGCTAGCAAATGAACACCCTCTCAAAGAAGCAACCTGGCCGACTCACTTCCTTGTACATCACATCTACACGAAGCATAAACTCCGAGTCTTTTCAGAGCCTGAACATGAATCGATAAGGCCAATTATAGCACACATTCCTCAAATCCTTGGCTCAAATCACCACTGATGTTCTCTTTCCTTAGTCGTAACAACCCAGCAATATGCCGATAACCAGAAACCTCACAAGTAGACAACCATGCAATCAAATTGTAGGCGGTTGGGCTCTCCCACTTAGCTTGAAGCTACCATCACATGATCCTGGAATGTACCAAGATTCCTTCTCCCTTACTGACATGACCACGAACAATCGACCCGCCAAATTCCTCGAAATCTTCCTGTTAACCATTTCATGAACACTCTGAATCACTAGCCATATTTACATATTCGACCTCTTACCGGATAGCTAGTAAAATTCTTCGTAGAAGCTTCATCAACACCACGCAGCCGCTAACCCGCTCACAGGAGATATCCCACCTGTGGAAATTTCATGCCGACCTCTTTTAACGACGCTGCACCGAGTACAATTACTATGAAAACAATAAACCCTCCTAAGCCCGTGCTCATTCACCAGTTGTACAAGACCGTTCACTCCCCATTGACATCAACTAAAGGTGTGATGATACATTCCAATCCAAGTCATGTTGCCTCCCTCTTTATATTAAGCAACTCCCTACTGTCGTATCCAACCTTCCTCAGTAGTAGCCAATATTCCAAATTAGTCCATAGTCCTAGTCACTTTCCACCATGAATCCCAAATCACTCTAAATTTTCCCCAAGGCGTGTAGCTATCCTACCACAGAACCTATATGCTACTTTGTCACTCTCCCACTTTGGTCAAACTCTCTCCTTTAAGCAACTACTCGACTTCTGTTTTCTTACACTTGGCCTTCTAGAAGTTTAACCACTGCAAGACACCTCCCGCATGTCCTTCCTCATCCTTCGCTGCCTAGTTGTTGCCTTAAATAGAAATTCATCTCTGTAGCACCTGAACCAACAGATCGCCACCAACTCTAAACCTCCCTAAAGATCATCTTCCTTGAGCCATCAACATTAGGATCACCGATTCGATCCTGAACCACGGCACACTACGACCTCTGATAGCCACTTCCCCAGCACCATTCGCAATACCCTGCCCTGAAGGCGAATTGAAGAAAACCATAACACCGGCGAACTTAACACATTCAATCAAGGACGACGACACCACAATACAAATGAAGAGTCCAAGAATAAAAATTTCTCATTTAACGGTCAAATAAATTAAGTTTAACCTTTTTACAATTCCTTTATCGAGTTTTGAAATGTTTTAAACAATTAAATTAACAAGTAGGGCGCAAACATCACAAGTACAACATGATATGGGTCCTAGACTACTCGGACATAAGCATAATAATAGCTATACACGGACTCTCGTAACCTCTCGCGTACGTAGGCCCCACAAATAGAAGCACATAATAATTTGATTCACTTATGGGGTAAATTCCCTCTTACAAGGCTAGAAAGGAGACTTACCTCGTTTCGAGATTCCATAACCGGCTCCCAAGCCTTTCAAACAACTCAACCGATGCCCAACGCTCCAAAACTAGTCAATAAATAAGCAAATCCATAAATACATACTCCAATACTCATTATAATCCTATTTACAACAATTTCCAACTCCGTTCGAAAAGTCAATAAAATCACCCTCGGGCCCACGTGCCCGGATTCCCAAATTTTTCGAAGATAAACATTACCCATGGAATTTTGAACTCAAATATATAATTTACTCTCAATTCCATTCTCAAATTCGTGGTCAAAATCCAAAAATATAAATTTCTAGGTTTTCTACCAAAATCTCAAATTTTCACTAATTTTCCATGAATTCCCATGTTAAAATCTATATATAATCCAAGTATTTAACTTGCAATAGATGGGAATCACCTACCTTGACATAGATGATGAAAATCTGCTTTTCAAAAGCTCCAAAAATCGCCCAACCAAGAGAGAAATGAGTGAAATGGGCTAAATCCTGCTTTTTAAAACATTCTGCTTCGCGTTCGTGACCAAAGCCTCCTGTTCGCGATGCCTTCAGGCCCTACTGCTTCACGTTCATGGTTGAAGCTTCGCATTCGCGAAGGCTAAATGACTCCAGGCCCCCATCTCCTTCTCTCTTCTTCGCGTTCGCGTAGCCTTGGCCGCGTTCGCGAAGGCCTTCCCAGCTACTATCTCGCGTTCGCATCCACTGCCTTGTGTTCGCGTAGGCCAAATCCTAGCAGCCTCAAAGTTCCTCTTCGCGAACGCGGGACTCCCTTCACGTTCGCTAAGAAGGGAACCAGATACCAGCAAAAGCAGTTCCAAAACAGCTCAAATCAATCTGAAACCACCTCGAAGCACAGCCGATGTCCCCGGGACCCCGTCCAATCACACCAACCAGTCCCATAACGTAACACAGACTTGCTCGAGGCCTAAAATCACATCGAACATCACCAAATCATGAATCGTACCCCAATTCAAGCTTAATGAACTATAGAACTTCAAACATCTACATTCGATACCGAAACCTATCAAATCACGTCTGATTGACTTCAAATTTTGCACACAAGTCACATTTGACATTGCAAACCTACTCCAACTTCCGAATAGGAATCCGACCCCAATATAAAAAGGTCCACTCCCGGTCAAACTTCTAAAAAACCTTCAAATTTCTAACTTTTGCCAAATGACCCCAAAATGACCTATGGACCTCTAAATCCATATCCGGATGCGCTCCCGATACCAGAATCACCTTACGGAGCTATTCCCAGACTCAGAATCCTAAACGGACATCGATAACATTGAAATGCGCTTCAACCCAAATTTATGAAATTCTTCAAAAAATGCCAACTTTCCACAATAGGCGCTGAAACGCTCCCGAGTCATCCAAAACCCAATCCGAACATACACCCAAGTCCAAAATCCCGATTTCGTGGTCGTTTACTTAAAATTCACACTTCAGTTAATTACTCCAACTTAAAACGTCCGAAATTAGAATTTTCTTTCCGAATTAACTTCGAACTTTCCCGAAACTCAAATCCGACCACACGTACAAGTCATAATACCTGAATTGAAGTTGCTCATGGTCTCAAACCATCGAACGGCACGCTAGAGCTCAAAACGACCTGTCAGGTCATTACAAAATAATTCAAATATTACATATAAAGCCCTAAATCTACCCGGACAAAAACATGCTTTAGCTACATACGGACACTCGTCATCGCGTGCGTACATAGCACCCACAACTAGTTTCACATAACAATAAATATCACCTAGGGGTAATTTTCCCCTCACAAGGTTAGACAGGAGACTTACCTCGCTCTGAAGTTCCATAACCGGCTCCAACGCCTCTCTAACATCTCACACCAATGCCCATCGATCCAAAACTAGTCAAACAAGGTGCAAATCAATCAAAATATACTCCAATGCATGTAATTTAATAGTTTATAATAATTCTCAACTCCGCTCTAAAAGTCAACAAAGTCAACCATCAGGCTCACGCGCCCGGATTTCAAAAATTCTTAAAGATGATCATTACCCATAATACCACGAACTCGAATATATATTTTATTCCTAATTCCATGTCCAATTTCGTGGTAAAAATCCAAAATACTAATTTCTAAGTTTCTTTCAAAATCTCACAATTTCTACTAATTTTCATATTTAAATCCTTGTAGAATACATGTAGTTAGCTAACAATATGCAGGAATTACTTACCTTGACATAGATGATGAAAATCTTCCCTCCACGAGCTCCAAAAGTCGCCCAACCAAATGAAAAATGGGAGAGAAATGGGCTAAGTCCCGTATTAAATCAATCTGCACAGGCCTGCTCTTCTTCGCGATCGCGAAAAAACCATCGCGGTCGCGAAGGCCAGAATCACTGCCTCCAAAAATTCCTCTACGCGTTCGCGACCTCTTCGTCATGTTCGTGAAGCCTTCTAACCCCTGCCCTTCGTGTTCGCGGGCCATGAACCGCGTACGTTAAGGCTTAGCGCCTGTCAGGCCCCAGCTCCCCTTTCTTCTTTGCGTTCGTAACCTCCAAGTCGCGTTCGCGTAGGCTACCCCAGCCTCTTCTCCGCGTTCGCGGCTCCTGCGTCACGTTCGCGATGAGCAATTCCCAGAAGCCCCAAAATTATTCTTCGCGAATGCATGAGACCCTTTGCATTCGCGAAGAACAAAACCAGACACCAACACCAACAGTTGCAAAACAAGGAAAATGGTTCGAAATCACTCTGAATCGGACCCGAGGCCCCTCGGACCCCGTCGAATCACACAAAAAAGTCTTAAAACACAAAACGAACCTGCTCGATGCCTCAAATCACACCAAAATACATCAAAACTACTAATCGATGATCGAAACCTTCTTTCAACTTTCCGACATTCAAACTTCGACGAACGCGTCTGATTCATACTTAAACTTTCCGGAATGATACCAACCTATTCCAAGGCTCGGAACACCAAACAGACATCGATAACACCAAAGTCCACCTCAAACCAAACTTAGAAAATTCTAAAATCTTCCAAATGCCAACTTTCCACAATAAGCGCCGAAATGCTACTGGGTGACCCGATACTCAACCTGAACACACTGTACCAAAAACATGATCATGCACCTTTGTTAAAATCACACCATGCACCGCATAATTAGCATGCCCGTAATAACATCCTCCAACCGTAGAAGCTGCAAATTCCCTAACCTGATGCCCGTACTATACCTTATATACGTATAAGCCCTAATCCAACCCTCGCGATACTGCAAAGATTAAAATGACGCGTATAAGCTCATAACCACCTGCCAAATCAATAAATCATGGAGTCCCTCCTCCTGACAAGAATCATTACCTCATTCTGAACTTAATAATGATAGTTTCCCTTTAATATACCCTACATAAATTATCGCACTTATCTCATGTCCAATAACCTAGTTTCACCCAGTGCAAGCTCCTCGGGCAATAAGCCACCTCAAATACCATCAAAAATCTCATAGAGCACCAATAAGCTACAACTCGAATATGACTCATAAGGAAGAATGAACTCCAATAAGGAACTACCCAGCCCGCGTAACGAATAAAACGGCCAACAGATGCTATAGACCTTTCTCGGAGACAAGAAACAAGACACACACAAACAATAAGTATACAGAACCATACTCAACATCTCACTGTTACAGCGTGCAACCAAATCCAACTATGACACTGTTGTAGCGTGCTACCCAATCCGAATATAACATCGTTGCAGCGCGTAACTCGATCCACACAATATACCTATGGCGGCATGCCACCCGATCCAAATAATATACCCGTTGTGGCGTGCCACCCGATTGACACAAAAATCAATAAGGAAACATCCATCAAGCCGTAATGCTTATACTTACGAAATACCCAAATATCGACCACAAGCACGCCAAGTGCATAATACAACCCTGGGGAGTCGGATAGCGCCATATGCTACAAACCCCAAGCACGACTAAGGTGCAATAAATGACCTGCATCTCGAGATCCATCTTATAACCCACATGTGTGAATAATCAAGCCGCCTCATAACCCACATTGCACAATAGAGGATTACATGGAATAGCTGACGACACGAATAATATCCAACGCCCGAAGACTCTTCCATAAGCAATGCTACGGTGAATGAACACATCCGACCTGACGTAGAGAACATACTCACATTAATCTTTCAAGGATCCACAATGTCCCTATTCATGACACTCACGAGAAGCCGTCCAATCCGGACCAAACTCTGAAAGTCCACAACCAAATGAATAGAGTGCCTTTCGGGCATAAACTCTCATATTAGCGATAGTACCAGAATCTCCATACTTGGTTTCAATCCTTAACAATCAAGTGACTAACATGTCACACTTATACAAATTTCCCCGTGGGATACACTCCCACGACCTTCCGCGCCAAGTAGAAAAGTCTGCACCTCCATACCACCGATTGTACTAATTTTGTAACAAATTAAGAATCCGCAAATCAATACCCCAAAGCCTCTTATACAGGACACCATTCTCATGTGACACTAAAGTAAATTTCAGCTTACTCTGAACATCTGAATTCTTCCCTGCTCATCCGAGCTGGTGACATTCTTATCAACATTGAGCCACAACCTTGATCCTCAACTTCCAATTCTCATGTCGTTTACTGCACCTATCATGCCACTATGTGAGAGTATAAGAATTCATCATAACCCCTGAACTACTAATAGAATAATCACTTCATTAGCTAAAACCTTTCACTTAACTCATTTCAAAAGAACCATTGTAATAGGCAATTGAATTCTCATAACCGCAGAAAATACAAATTGTCAAGTTGTGGTTTAAACCGCCATAACTCTTTTGGGATCCATTTACACATAACAAGGCCATTTGAATCACATACCTCCCAAATCAATCAAATTATGGTGGCTTTCAAGCCCACACGTACAACCACAAACCACCTGTATAACTTAACGCGCCAAAGGAACTGATCATTGCCACAATCATGCTGATTCAAACCATTACTAACCAATCCAACTTCTTCCAATTTACTCTTGAGTTGCCTTAGAAATAATAATAGATCCATTCAAAAATATAACGAACTCAATCAGCACTCATCCCGAGTGACCCGAATCGCGAGACCTCATCGTCTCAATACCCATGAACCATCTCATACTCCCATCAAGTGCACAATAGCATCACCAACTGGTACACAAATTCTGCATGACCTCTTGTGAATCCGAAGCTATTTCTCCCATTCCTCCAATATTATCCCGCAGACCCCATGATAACATAGAAAATTCCCAAGTATTCTTCTCTCTCTATCGCAAAATCCCGGTCTTCAGCCACACAAAGAACCCAAATTCCTTAGACACCGCGCTTACATCCTTGAACCCATTAGAACCAGGATTGAGAGTCACCCACTTTGACCTGGTCACGAATATCATCAAACTCCAATGCTTTGTTACCACATGAACACTCCCAAAGAAGCAACCGGATGAATTCTTTTCCTTGTACATCACATCCACAAGAAGCATAAACTCTAAGTCTTCCCAAAACCTGCAGCTGAATCGATAAGGCGAAATATAGTACACATTAATCAAGTTATTTGCTTGAATTAACCCTGATGTTTTCTTTTCTTAGTCATAAATAATCTACCAATGCACCGATAACTAGAAACCACACAAGCAGAGAACCACGTGATCCAATCGTAGACGATGGGCACCCCCACTTAGCTTTAAGCTACCATCATATAAATGTAGAACCCATAAAGATTCCTCCTTCTCAATTACCATGATCTCGCACCGTCAACCCGCTAAATTTCTCGTAGTCTCTTGTTAAACTATTCATGAACATTCTGAATTATCAGCCATAATCACATATTCGACCTTCTGTCGGGTAGTAAGAAGAACTATTTGTAGAAACTTTATCAAAATCACGCAACCACTAACTTGCTCATAGGAGATAACCCACCTGTGTAATTCTATACCGATATCTTCCAACAACGCTGCACTGGGTACAACTACCACAAAATCAGTAAACCCTCCTGAGCCCATACTCGTCCACCAGCTGTACAAGTCTGTTTATTCCCCATTGACATCAACTGAAAGTCCGACAATATATTCTAAACTCGAAGTCACGTCATATCCCATGACGATAATCAAGCTCTTACACCCCTAAACACTCCAAGCAACTTCTTTCAGTCATATTTAACCTTCCTCAGCACAGTATCCACCATTCTAAAATAAAATCCGTAGACCTAGTCACTATCCACCATAATTCCCAAATCACTCTAAGCTTTTCTCAAGGCATGTGGCTATCCTACCACATAATCCATATACTACTTTGCCACTCCCACTTTGATTAAACCATCTCCTTTAAGCAACTTCTAGGCCTCTGTTTTTCATATTTGACCTGCTAGCAATTCAACCACAGCGAGACACCTCCCACCATGTCCTTCCTCATCTTTTGCTGCCCAAATGTTGCCTTAAATCAAAATCAATCTTTGTAGCACCTGAACTAATAAATTGCTATCAACTCTAAGTCTCCTCGAAGATCTTCTTTCTCGAGCCATCAGCATTAGAAACACCGATTCGATTCTAAAAAAGCTACACACCGCCATCTCTGATAGCCGCTTCTCAGGCACCATTTCACAATACGTTGCCCTGAAGGAAAATCAAAGAAGACCATAACACCGATGAACCTTAATGCTTTCAAACAAGGACGACAACAGCACAACACAAATGAGAATTCCACCACCCTTGAGAATGTCATGTCTCATTACTCCTTCAACCAAAGCTTGAACATCCATAGTCTGCTTGCCTTTCCTCCGCTGGGATTAAATGCCAAACCTCTAAACCATGCACTGAGAAATCCTCCTTTTGAGTCATTTACTGCCTCGACACATAAACAAGCACCCTACCATTATACCAATCTGTGGGATAACAACGCATGAACATCATAACAATTTGTGCATAGCCTCAAAACCATAGGAAATACAGATACTGAGCTGAAACGACAGAACAACCACGTCTGCAGTACACTTACAACTCCTTGATGCCCAATCGATAACAAGTGATCCACGTCGCATAAGATTGAGTAGGAAGGAAATGAAGGCATAAGCTTCAATGGAATCAAATTGCATAGTGAGGAATCAAGAATGGAAATGCTCCTAACAGCCCTGTAGCCTCTCGAAGATAGGTACATACGTCTCCGTACCGATTCGCAAGACTCTACTAGACTTGCTCATGACTCGTGAGACCCAAGTGAACTTAGAGCTCTGATACCAATCTCTCACGACCCAAAACCCACTATAGGTCGTGATTCCACCCACCGGCATCGTTAGGCAAGCCAACGGTGAACTAACAACTTAGTTATTCATTTTATTATTTTTGAAATCATAAATCTTGTTAGGTGGAGACATAAATGTGTTAAAGTCGTAGATAAATACAATTTAAATATTATACAAGTAAAAGTGTATCGAGGTTAAGCAAACCATAAGCAAATTCTAGAATCATCCCAAAACCAGTGTCACAAGTA
Source organism: Nicotiana tabacum (assembly GCF_000715075.1). Lineage (NCBI taxonomy): Eukaryota > Viridiplantae > Streptophyta > Magnoliopsida > Solanales > Solanaceae > Nicotiana > Nicotiana tabacum. The sequence continues at coordinate 83,050,877 of NC_134081.1, read as the reverse complement.
CATATCATTTACTAAGGACTACAATAATAATACAAAATTTGTCTGAAATGTAAATAAGACAAGATAAAGTAAATAGTACGATGGAGAATCTATGGGCTGCGATACGTAGCCTAGAATACAGCTCACCATAAAGTCTCCTCAGCAGCTGCACCTACGCACCAAGCTGACTGCCGATTAAACATGTCAGATCCTGCACATTTAGTGCAGAAGTGTAGCATGAGTACGTAAATCAACGCGTACCCAGTAAGTATCAAGCCTAACCCCTGAAAAGTAGTGATGAGCGGTCGACATCGACACTTACTAGAGGCCCAATAAAGCAATATGATAAATCATAAGCAGATATGAAGCACAATAGCAATAATGGAGTAAAACTGTAAGTTACATAATCTTCCAAAATTTTCTTTTAAAGATATAAATTTCACAGTCTCGTATTCTATCTCAATAGCTCAGATATATCAAGTGCCAGTATCAAATGGATAAGGAATACCATATAAAATGCCATGCATCAGTAGAAGGATAATCTCATGAATATTCAGACGGCTAGCGATATAACGCACGATTATGTCGAGGTCGTATGACCCGATCTAGAATAATGTGTACACTGCCGAGGGTCGACCGGAACGAATCATAGATGAATCTATTATACTGTCGAGGCGTTCGGCCCGCTCCACAAGAAATGAAGGAACTTACCGAATTACGGGACACGTGCTTACAATATAGTACATGAGCATAAGGTGAATATAACCTTTATCGTTTCTCAATTAATTTGCCAACAACTCAAGGTGATAAGGCTCGACCTAATATATATATATATATATATATATATATATATATATATATATATATATATATATATATATATTTCTAAATCAATTTCAATTGTAAATTTAATTAATTAAGCCAGCAGAATGAGTTCAAATAATTCAAATATTACATGATAAAGTCCTAAATCTACCCGGACATAAACATGTTTTAGCTACGTACGGACTCTCTCCACCTCGTGCGTACGTAGCACCTACAACTAGTAACACATAACAATTACATTACATAGGGGGTAGTTTCCCCCTCACACGGTTAGACATGAGACTTACCTCGCTTTGAAGTTCCATAACCGGCTCCAACGCCTCTCTAGCACCTTAAACCAATGCCCATCGATCCGAAACTAGTCAGACAAGGTACAAATCAATCAAAATATAATGTAATGTGTATAATTTAATATTTTATAATAATTCTCAACTCCGCTCGAGAAGTCAATAAAGTCAACCCTCAGACCCACGTGCCCGGATTTCAAAAATTCTTGAAGATGATCATTACCCATAACACCACAAACTCGAATATATAGTTTATTCCTAATTCCATGTCCATTTTTGTGGTAGAAATCCAAAATACCAATATATAGGTTTCTTACAAAATCTCACAATTTCTACTAATTTCCATGTTTAAATCCTTGTAGAATCCATGTAGTTAGCTAGATCAATCTGCCCAGGCCCGCTGTTCTTCGTGATCACGATCGCAAAGTCCAGAATCACTGCCTCCAAGATTTCCTCTATGCTTTCGCAACCTCCTCGTCGTGTTCGCGAAGCCTTCTGACCCCTGCCCTTCGCGTTCACGGGCCACGAGCCGCATTCACAAAGGCTTAGTGCTTGTCAGCCCCCAGCTCCCCTTTCTTCTTCACATTCGCGACCTCCATGTTGTGTTCGCGTAGGCTTCCCCGGCCTCTTCTCCATGTTCGCGGCTCCTGCATCGCGTTCGCAATGAGAAATTCCTAGCAGCCCCAAAATCCTTCTTCGTGAATGGATGAAACCCTTCGCGTTCGTGAAGAACAAAACCAGACACCAGCACCAGTAGTTGCAAAACAAGGAAAAATGGTCTGAAATCACTCTGAATCACTCCCGAGGCCCCCGGGACCCCGCCCAATCACACCAACAAGTCCCAAAATACAACTTTCCAACATTCAAACTTCGACGAACGCGTCCGATTCACACTTAAACATTCCGGAATGACGCTAAACTTTACGTGCAAGTCATAAATCACGATACAAACCTATTCCAAGGCTCGAAACCCCAAACGTACATCGATAATACCAAAGTCCACCTCAAACCAAACTTTGAAAATTCTAAAACCTTCAAAATGCCAACTTTCCACAATAAGCGTTGAAATGCTCCCGGGCGATCCAATACTCAACCTGAACATACACCCAAGTCCGGAATCATTATACGAACTCATTGGAACCTTCAAATCCCGAATCCGATATCATTTATTCAAAAGTCAAACCTTAGTGAACTCTTCCCACTTAAAGCTTCCGAAATGAGAATTTTACATCTGTATCATCTCCGAACATCCCGGAATTCAATTCCGACTATGCGTACAAATTATAATACATGAAGTGAAGCTACCCAAGGCCTCAAACCGCCGAACGACATGCTAGAGCTCAAAACAACCGGTCAGGTCATTACAAGAATCTTCTTTGCCCTGAAATTCTTCTCAATAGCCTTTCTATCAGCATCGTTATACTTTTTTCTTGTTTTGGGACTGTAACTATTCTCTCACCAATAGTTTTCATGGGAACAAAATGTCCATCACATATTACATCCCACAATACTGAGTCCTCAACCATGATGAAGTCAGGCATTCTTGTTTTCCACCAACCATAGTATTGGCCGTTGAATCTTAGTGGTCTGTAGGTTGATTGTCCTTCCTTGATGTTTGGTGGAGCAGCCATGAGAATTCTTTCTAGGTGTTAACCTTTTAGAATGAATTTGCTCTAATATCAATTGATAGAAATTAAGGGCTCACTAAACTGTATAGAGAACCAGGTTCTTTACCAGTTCCCACAATAAGCAACAGATTGTAAAATCAAACAGTATAGGGAACCAGGTTTTCTCTTTGTTCCCACAGTTAATATGCAGTTGATGAATATAAAATATTTACTTATTATAACTTTTAATATCCTAATTTAAATAATATACTTAAATTATATTTCAAATTTTTCCTCTTTCTAACTATTTTTGCAAAAAAAGAAAAAAAAAGAAAAAACGATTATAAATAACAGAAGAAAGAAAACAGAATGCTTGATGAAAGTCTTCTATGGAAAACACAAGAATTAAAATGGCAAAATGGAAGCCTATAATTGAAGTTTCAACATGTTCAAACCCCCTTCCTTAGACGTATCCAAACTCCTATCTTGGACGTATCCAAGCTCTTATCTTGGATACATTCAAGCTCCTATCTTCAGATGTGTTTAAGCTCCTATCTTCAGACGTGTTTAAGCTCCTATCTTCAGACATGTCCAAGCTCCTAGTCTTGTTCACATCTAAGCATTTAGTTTTTGTTATACTTTTGTATAAATGGAATGCAAATTTGCGGGAAGAGGAGAGAGGGAGCAAGACAACTACTTTTCTCTAAACTTTTGTCTTAACTTCTTTCTTTAACTATTTCATTTTCTTCTATAAGTTTTTACATTTTCTAAAAGTATTGGTAATATTCTAGAATTTCTTTTTATTGTGAGATTTAAATACTCCATAGTGGAGTAATCTCGTTTGTTGGGATAGTTGATGAATCTTGATAAATTGTTTTATAATATTATTTCAGTTTTAATACATCCTTGGCTTGAAATTTTCTTTTTATAATTCATACTGTGTTAAAATAATGGTTTCTAATTAATCATTATTATCACTTCTATATATTTTCTTTAAGTTATTCTTATATTAATATTGTAATTCTCACAAAGCAAAATTAATATATAATAACCAATGAATAACATAGTAGAGTGAGAATATTTTTTGGTAAATTTCTTATTTCAAATCTGTAATCTTGTTTATCTCAGTTTTAATTCTCACGGGAGAATTATTGCAGGTAAAATTACTGTTTTTTTAGTAAAACTAATCTCACGAAGTTTCTACTACCTTTTAGCACAATTCAGGCAAGAAATTATTTTGGTTTGACCGTCACTAGTTTTAATTCAATTAATTACATAATATCATGGAGTGCTATTAATTGACTTTTTCTTAGTGAGCAAATATAATCACTAGCAATTATTATTTAGAGAAATACATGTAGAAATTGAGATTTTATTGTAATAATATTATCATGTGAATTCAACGATTCCCAACTCTTTTTAAATTGTAAATTTTTCGGAAGTTATTTGTTTTGCTTTATGTAATTAACAAGTTTTAAAACCTCACTCAACTTTCATCAATTTGGTTCTCTCAAATAGTAGTAAAAATATTAAAAGACTGTAGCCTAGATTAACCAATATCTGTGGGACGATATCATAAACTATACTAGAATTTGACTGAGTACAAGTAGAAAAATCCTATGCACATTGATCTCGTCAAATTTTTTGTGTCGTTACCGGGGATTGGCATAAATCTACTTTAGATTAAATATTTTGTTATTAATTTGGAAACTTACTATTAGTATTATTATCTTTGTTATCACTATTTACTAAATACTAGTACTGTAACTATTACTATTACAAGTACTAACATCCTATAGAAGTGTTATTACCATCTATCCTTCTTATCATCATAAAAAGCATAGCAATCACTATTATTAATACTAGTACTACTCGTAACTATATTCTATATTAGTATTAGATTATTGTTTTCTATCGTTGGTTACTATTACTACTTACTGATTTTGTTTACTTTTTTTTTTCCATTAAATCTATTGCTAATTAGTAATAATATAATTGATATTATCATATACTAATAATAATAACAATAACGTTATCGTACTACTATTTTTATTTAATCGCTTATTGTTTTGTCATCTTTGTAATTTTCTTTGTCCTTGTTATTCATAACTTTCGTTTAATTATTTTCTTTTAATTACTACTACTAACACTTTAGGAGTTAAGTTTATTATTGTTATTTTTTAGAATTTTGAGTAGTTTATGACCCGCTCTTCTACAAAAGAGTTGGTCAATTACGATCATGAAATTGAAAGATCTATTCGATTGTACAGGAAAGAACAAGCATTATCTTCTCAAAGCATAGCTTGTGAATGAATGGAATATCAAGAAGTAGAAGAGAGCAACCCACTAAAAATTCCATCACCAGTCCATATAGAGGATCAGTTTGATGAAGTGGCGCCAAGGCCAGCAAATAGAATCCTAAGGGATTATGCTAGACCAGACCACTTCAACTGTGAATCTAGTGTCAGAAAACCCCCAATGGCAACCAATAACTTTGAAATCAGGACCGGCCTAATTCAAACAATTTAACAATCTTGTATCTTTATTGGAGATTCAAATGAAGATCCACACAGTCATTTAATTGATTTTCTGAAACTTGTTGAAACTGCTAAGTATAATGGAGTATCTCCTGAAGCAATCAAGTTAAGGTTATTTCCTTTTTCTTTAAAAGCAGACGCCAAGACTTGGTTGCGAAGTTTGCCTCAAGGATCTATTACCACAAGGGATCAGATGACTCAAAATATTTTGAACAAATATTTCTCTCCTGCTAAAACCACAAAGTTAAGACAAGACATATTTAATTTCTTGCAGAATCACACTGAGTTAGTATATCAAGCTTGGGAAAGATTAAAGGCAATGTTAAGAAAATGTGTACACCATGACAGTCCTGAACATATACAGTTATATATTTTTTATCACGGGTTAAAACCCACTTCTAAAAATGTGATAGATGTAGCTGTAGGAGGTTTTGTAATGGGAAAAATCACAGAGGAAGCATTATTATTATTGAATAAAATTTTTGAGAATGCCATCCAATGGCCATCTGAGCATGTAATCATCAAGAAGGTTGCTACAGTAAATCAGGAAGACGCTTTAAATATGCCAACACAATAAATTATTTCTTTGGCACAAAAGTTTGAATTTTTTCAGGTGAATACACAACAACCAAGCCAATTTGAGGCTTGTAACATGTGTGGAGGAAACCATCAGAACCATGAATGTCAAGCAACCAACCACAATGATGAACATGTCAATGGCATCGATTACTAACAGTATCCTTTTGGAAGTCCAATGGCACAGAAACATTCAGGTTTTCAATAGAGCAATCCAAATGGTGTTGAGAACTCTCAAAGCTTCCAGAAGCAACAAATACAGGGTCCACCTGGATATCAGAATCCAAACCGTGGTCAATCAAACTTCAGATCATATCAGCAAGCAACTGGATATCAGCAAAGGCCTCAACAAGCCCATCCTAGTCTTGATGACCTTTTGTACAAGTACATTAAGGTCATTGATGAAAAGATGGAAAGCCAGAATTCAACCCTCAAAAATTTGGAAATTCAATTGAGCCAACTAGCAGCTTTTGTGTGAGAAAAGATTCAGGGTCCCCTTACCAAGCAATACAGAGAAAACCCCAAAAGACCACCTTAAGGCCATCACCTTACGGTCAGGTAAGGAACTCGATGAACCTAATGGAGATAGATAAGAAAAGAACCAACCAGAAAAATAGGTAGACAATAGGAAGAATGTTGAAAAACCATCTGAACCATCAGAGGAGAAAGAAGTCAAGAAAAAAGAAGAAAAGAATATTGAAAAATTGACTCCTCTCTCTGTGACATTCCTTTTCCACAAAAAATGAAAAGAGAAAATCTTGATAGTCAATTTGCAAATATTTTGGAGATTTTAAAATATATTCACATCAATATTCCATTCACTGATACTTTATTACAAATGCCTTCATATGCCAAATTTTTAAAAAAAATTATCAAGAAAAAAAGAAAATTGAAAGAAGTTTCTGTGGTAATGCTTACTGAAAAATGCAGTGATATACTTCAGAATAAGCTATCACAAAAACTTGGTGACCCAGGCAGTTTTATAATTCCATGCACTTTGGGAGGAGTATATTTTAAAAAAGTACTTTGTGATTCTAGAGCTTCAATAAATTTGATGTCTTTTTCTACCTTTAGAAAATTGAATCTCAATGAAATGAAAGATATAGGTGTTTCTCTTTAGTTTGCAAATCTTAGTACTAAGACACCTAAGGGAATAATTGAAAAATTACTTGTAAGAGTAGATAAGTTTGTTTTTCATATAGATTTCATAGTACTTGAAATAAAGCAATATTCTGATGAACCGATAATTTTTGGTAGACCTTTTCTTGCTACAGGTAGAGCTATCGTAGACGTCCATCAAGGACAACTAATTTTGAGAGTTGATGATGAAAAAGTCATTTTTATATGCAAAAGATACTAAGGTTTTCAGGAGATGAGGCATCATCTTCGTGTTTTTCAATTGACATGATTAGTTATCTTACAGATGAATTCAAAGATGATCAATTAATTCCAGACTCAATGAAAAGATGTTTGACCAAATTTAGCACCACACAGGATGATGATCCTCTCATCATAAAAGAAGCTGAAATATTAGAAAAAGATTCTAAAGATGTGGAGATGCAAGCAGAACATGTTCAACTAAAAATTGAACTCAAAATTCTCCCGTCTCATTTAAAATATATTTTTCTTGAGGAAGAATTATTTCTAGTAATTATTTCATCTTCTCTTACTATAGGACAAGAAGAAAAACTGATTGAAGTATTGAAAGCACACAAAAGAGCCTTGGGGTGGATTGTAGAAGATATCAAAGGGATTAATCCAGTTGTTTGTAAGCACAGAATCCTCTTGGAGGATAGCTACAAGCCAATAGTCTAGCTTCAAAGGGGATTGAATCCATCAATGCAAGAAGTGGTAAAAAAAAGAGATTGTAAAGCTTTTAGCGGCATGTATCATTTACCCAATTTCAGACAACCCTTGGGTAAGCCCAGTTCAAGTATTACCAAAGAAAGGAGGTATAACTATTATAAAAATGAAAGTAATGAACTCATGCCTACCAAGACCTCCACAGGATGGAGAGTCTGTATTGATTACAGACGTCTCAATGATGCCACTAGAAAAGATCATTTTCCTTTTTCATTTATTGATCAAATGTTAGAAAGAATTGCAGGATATGGTTTTTACTATTTTTTTATGGTTATTTAGGGTATAACCAGATACCAATTGCACCAGAAGATCAATATAAGACAACCTTCACATGTCCTCATGGAACATATGCCTATTGGAGAATGCCATTTGGTATATGCAAGGCCCCTGCTACATTTCAGTGTTGCATGTCAGCATTTTTTTTTTGACATGACTAAAAGTTTCTTGAAATTTTTATGGATGATTTTACACTCTTTGGCAAAATATTTTAAGATTGTCTTCATCATTTGACCTTAGTTCTTAAGAGATGTGAAGAGACAAACTTGATTCATAATTGGAAAAAATGTCATTTTATGGTTACTGAGGGAATTGCTTCAGGACATAAAATCACTGCTAAAGGGATAGAAGTTGATAAGGCTAAAACTTATCTTATAATAGACTTACCCCGTCCCAGAACTGTTAACAGCATTAGAAGCTTTCTAGGTCATGCAGGTTTTTACAGATGGTTCATAAAAGAATTTTTAAAGATTTCAAAACCACTGACTAACCTCTTGATGAAAGATATTAAGTTTGTTTTTCAGGTGATTGTTTGAAAGCATTTGACACCCTTAAGGAAAAGTTATCAACCGCCCCAGTAATTGTGTACCAAGACTGGAATCGACTTTTTGAGGTCATTGTGATGCTCGTGATACAGCAATTGGAGTTGTTTTAGGCTAGAGAAAGGATAAGATCTTTCGTCCCATTTACTATGCCAGTAGAACAATGAATGAGGCTCAACTAAATAATGCCACAACATAAAAGGAATTACTGGCAGTATTATTTGCTTTTGATAAGTTTTGATCTTATTTGATAGGAACCAAGGTCATTGTTTGTCACGACCCAAAACTCAAGTTGTCGTGATGGCGCCTATCATTATACTAGGCAAGTTGACATTCATACATACCAACACTTTCAAATTCAGATATACTAAAATAGATTTAAATAGGTAAAAATCTCATAAAAATCGAATGAAAATGTCACAACTCAATACAGAAGTTTCCCAAAATCAGGGTGTCACTGAATACATGAGCATCTATACAAATACATAGTCTGACACACTGTCTAACAAAGTAGAACTAAATAAATAAAAATGAGGGATAGGGGAGGAGAGTCAAGTTCTACGTACGCCAAGGCAGCTATCTCGATAATCTCCGAACGACCCCAAACTCTGAGAATCAACAAATACCGTGCCTGGAAACACCTGGATCTACATACGAAGTGCATGGTGTAGTGTGAATACAACAAACACAGTAAGTAATAAGTCTAACTTTTGGGCTGAAAGCAGTAACGAGCTTCACAGGTACAGTCCAATTACAGAAATATAGTACAGAAATGTAGGCATGCTCTCAAGTTTAATAATTAAAGCTCGGACATGTAAGATATGTCAAGTACAACTAAAATAAGGAATGATACGTCTCGATATCTACATGTCAGTTATGTATGTCAACTGAAGTACAAAACAATGATGAAGTTATATGCATACTCTCAGAGTATCAATCACTTATTCCTCCCATTCACTTTATCCTCACAGTCACTCATTCCTCACAGTCACTCAATCCTCACAATCACCCAATCCTCCCAATCGCTCGGCACTCGCTCTTGGTACTCGCACTCGGCACTAGCACTCATTAGGTACCTGCGCTCACTATGGGTGTGCAGACTATGGCGGGGCACATCCAGCCCAAGCATTATAATAAGCCAATCATGGCATAAATCAATACAGCATGCTGCGGCATGCAGTCTGAACACATAAATATTCTCACAATCAGGCCCTCGGCCTCACTCAGATATCAATTTCTCTTGTCTCTCAGCCTCACAAGAATCATGATAATCACCCCAAACAATGATGATATGATGCATTAATAAATGGTAACAGAGACTGAGATATGATATGCAAATAATAGTTGTGACTGAGTTCATAATTACAATTAAGCAAATAATTCAAGATGCAACATGACCTCTGTAGGTCCTAACAGTACCAGCATATAGCCTAAGCAAGATTTCTAACATGACTCGCAGCTCAATTTCTCTAATACATGGAGAATATACAAATAACAACAAGATTATTCAACTATACAGTTCCACATAATCGACCAAGTAAACATACCTACGGAGCACGCCCACACGCCCGTCACCTAGCATGTGTGTCACTTCAACACTAATCACGTAACACGTAATTCGGGGTTTCATACCCTCAGGACCAAGTTTAGAAGTGTTACTTACCTCAAACCGTGTAAATCTCTACTCCAATAAGCCCTTGCCTCGCGAATTGGCCTCTGAGTGCCTCAAATCTAGCTGCAAACAATTTGATACAATCAACACGAGGTAAAGGAATCAATTCCATATGAAAATAATAAGTTTTTAATCAAAAGTAAAAAAGTCAACTCAAAAATCAACCCCCAGGCCCACGTCTTGGAATCCGATGAAAGTTACAAAATTTGGACACCCATTCAACTAGGAGTCCAACCATACAAAAATTACCCAAATTCGATACCAAAATCTCGCTCAAATCCCCAAAATTCGGCCTAAGATATTTCTCCATTTTCCCCAATTTTTCAACCCAAATCACTAATTAAATGATGAAATCAAAGATATAATCATGGAATTTAACAAAAACTAAGTAAGAATCACTTACCCCTAATCACTCCCTTGAAAATACCTCCAAGAATCGCCTCTAACCAAGCTCCCAAAATCAAATTGTGAAATAATCTCAAACCCTTGTTTTTGAGACTTTAAATTCTGTCCAGTTATCCCTTAATCGCGATCGCAAAGCACAAATTCAGTTGTCCAAGAATTAACCCTACGTGATCGCCTAAATACCCACGCAAACGCGATGCACTGATCCCTCATACCTAAGTGATCGTGAACAACATCACGCAATCGTGATGAACAATCACACGTGAATACTCAGCCTTCTCTTCCTCTTCGGGAACGCAGCCTAGCCCACGCGTTCGCGCTTCACAGCTTCACTAACCTACCCGATCGCAATACTCTACTCGTGAACGCATAGAGTAAAAATCTAGCTGCCCATAACAAGCCTTCGCGATCGCGGACCTATCCACCCAAATGCATAGAAGGAAACTAGGCATGAACACCAGCAGTCTCCCAAGTCCCATTTTCACTTCATTAACCATCTGAAATCTACCCGAGGACCCCTGAACCCAAACCAAACATACAAACAAGTCCTAAAACATCATACGAACTTAGTCGACGACTCAAATTAAATCAAACAACATCAAAAACACGAACCGCATCCCAATTCAAGCCTATTGAACTTATGAACTTCTAACTTCCATATTTGATGTCGAAACCTATCAGATCAAGTCTGATTGACCTCAAATTTTGCACACAACTCATAAATGACACAACGGACCTACACCGACTCCCGGAACCAAAATTCGAGCCTGATAACTACAAAGTCAACTCTCTGTCAAACTTCTCAATTTCTAAAACTTCTAATTTTCAAACTTTCATCATTTCAAGCCTAAATCAACTACGGACCTTCAAATCACTATCTAGACACACTCCTAAGTCCAAAATCACCCAACGGAGCTATCAGAACCATCAAAACTCTATTCCGAAGCCATTTACACATAAGTTAACATCTGTTCAACCTTTTCAACTTAAGCTTCCAACCTTGAGACTAAGTGTCTCAACTCATTTCGAAACATCCCCGGAACCAAAATGACTATCCCGAAAAATGACATAACGACAATTTTGCATAAAATAAGTAGTAAATAGGGGAACGGGGCTACAACACTTAAAATGACCGACTGGGTCGTTACATCATTCCCCTCTTAAACAAACGTTCATCCTCGAGCTGGTCTAGAAACATACCTGGAGTCTCAAATAGGTGTGGATATCTGCTCCGCATCTCTCACTCGGTCTCCCAAGTAGCCTCCTCAACTAGCCGACCACTCCACTGCACCTTCACTGAGGCTATGTTCTTTGACCTCAACTTTCGAACCTGTCGATCCAAAAATGCCACCGGCTCCACATCATAAGTCAAATCACCATCCAACTGAACAGTGCTGAAGTCTAACACATGAAACGGATCGCCGACCTACTTCCTAAGCATAGAAATATGAAACACTAGAGGAACACTCGACAGACTAGGTGGCAAGGCAAGCTTGTGAACCACCTCTCCAATCCTCTGAATCACCTCAAACGGCCCAATATACCGAGGGCTCAACTTGCCCTTCTTCCCGAACCTTATAACACTCTTCATGGGTGAAACCTTGAGTAGTACCTTCTCCCCCAGCATATAACCAACATCGCGAACCTTCCGATCGACATAACTCTTCTGTCTAGACTGCGCCGTAAAAAGACGATCCTGACTCAACTTAACCTTGTCCAAAGGATCTTGAACCAAGTAAGTAGCCAACAATCTAGCCTCACACAGATCAAACTACCCCACCAGAGACCGACACCATCTCCCATACAAAGCCTCATACGGATCCATCTGAATACTCGATTGGTAGTTGATGTAGGCAAACTCTACGAGCGGTAGAAACAAATCCCAAGAACCCCTGAAATCTATGACAAACGCGTAGCATATCCTCCAATATCTGAATTGTACACTTAGATTGTCCGTCTTTCTGAGGGTGAAATGATGTACTCAACTCAACCTGGGTGCCTAACTCTCGCGGCACTGCTCTCCAACACTATGATGTAAATTGCATTCCCCGGTCTAAAATGATGGACACTGGAAAACGTGAAGGCGAACAATATCGCAGATGTAGATCTCAGCCAACCGCTCCGAAGAATAAGTAGTCCCAACTGGAATGAAGTTCCAGACTTGGTCAACCCATCCACAATCACCCAAATAGCATTAAACTTCCTCGATGTCTGTGGGAGCCTAACTACAAAATCCATGGTGATACGCTTCTATTTCCACTACGAAATCTTAAGCCTCTGAAGCAATTCACCCAGTCTCTGATGCTCATACTTCACATGCTGGAAATTTAGGTACCGAGATACAAACCCCACTTTATCTTTGTTCATCTTCCTCCACCAATAGTGTTGCCTCAAGTACTGGTACATCTTCGCGACAGCCAGATGAATCGAATACCGCAAACTTTGGGCCTCATCAAGAATCAACTCACATAGCCCATCGACATTAGGCACACAAAACCGACCATACATCCTCAACACCCCATCATCCCTAATAGTAACTTCCTTGGCATCACCGTGCTGAATCGTGTCCTTAAGGACAAGAAAATGAGGATCATCATATTGGCGCTCTCTGATGCGATCATATAAAGAAGACCGAGAAACCACACAAGCTAGAACCCGATTGGGCTTCGAAACATCTAATCTCACAAACTGGTTGTCTCTAACTGACAGGAATAAATGCAAGGCTACCCATACTCACCGCCTTTCTAATCAAGGCATCAGCTACCACATTGTCCTTCCCGGGATAATACAGAATGGTAATATCATAGTCCTTTAGTAGCTCCAACCATCTCTGCTACCTCAAATTTAGATCTTTCTTTTTGAAAAAGTGATGGAGACTTCGATGATCCATAAATACCTCACAAGACACACCATAGAGATAGTGCCTCCAAATATTCAATGCATGAATGATGGCTACCAACTCCAAGTCATTAACAGGGTAGTTCTTCTCATAGGGCTTCAACTGACGCTAAGCATAAGCAATCACTCTACCCTCCTGCATCAAGACATACCCGATACCGATCCGAGAAGCATCACAATACACTGTATACGAGCCAAAAGCTGAAGGAAAAACTAGAACTAGAGTTGTAGTCAAGGCAGTCTTGAGCTTCTGATAGCTCTCCTCACACTCATCTGACCACCTGAATAGAGCACCCTTCTAGGTCAATTTGGTCAAAGGCACTACAATAGACAAGAAAACCTCCACGAAGTGTTGATAATATCCGGCCAAGCCGAGAAAACTCTGAATTTCAATAGCTGAAGACGGTCTGTGCCATCTCTGGACCACCTCTATCTTATTTGGATCCACCTTAATCCCCTCACTGGATATCGCATTCCCCAAGAACACCACCGAACTAAGCCAAAACTCACACTTGTAGAATTTGGCATAAAGTTTCTCCTCCCTTAGCCAGAGCAATACAATCCTCAAATGTTGGGCATGCTCCTGCTGGCTACATGAGTACACCAAAATATCATCAATGAATACTGACAAACGAGTCGAGATATGGCTAAAATACACTATTCTTTTGATGCATGAATGCTACTAGGGTGTTGGTCAGCCCAAAAGACATCACAAGGAACTCATAGTGACAATAACGGGTCCTGAATATTGTCTTTAGAATATCCGAGTCTCGAATCTTCAACTGGTGATACCCAGACCTCAAATTAAACTTAGAGAACACCCTCGCTCCCTGAAGCTGGTCAAATAGATCATCAATGCGTGGAAAAGGATACTTGTCTTGATTGTAACTTTGTTCAACTGTATATAGTCAATGCACATCCGCATATTACTATCAGTCTTATTCACGAATAGAATCGGTGAACCCCAAGGTGACATACTACGCCTAATAAACCCCTTATCAAGAAGTTCCTGAAGCTACTCTTTCAATTCCTTCAACTCAGTTGGTGCCATACGATACAGAGGAATATAAAAGGGCTGAGTACCCGGTACCAAGTCAATACCAAAATCAATATCCCTGTCGGGTGGCATGCCCTACAGATCTACAGGAAACACATCCGAAAAGTCTCGCACTACCAGAATAGAATCAATAGTAGGAGTATCAGCACCAACATCCCTCACAAAGGCCAAATATGACAGACACCCTTTCCCAACCATCCGCTGGCCCTTCAGATAAGAAATCACCCCTGCTGGGAACATAATCTAGAGAACCTCTCCACTAGATCCTTGGCAACCCTAGCATCGCCAACGTCACGGTCTTAGCATGACAATCTAGAATAGAATGACATGGAGACAACCAATCCATACCCAAGATCGCATCAAAATCAACCATACTAAGTAATAAGAGAACAACTCTAGTCTCCAATCCCCTAATAGTCAGTGCACACAACCGATATACATGGTCTACAACAATAGTATCGCCTATCGGCGTAGATACATGAACAGGTGAAACTAAGGACTCACGGGGCAAATCCAAATAACGAGTAAAATAGGATAATACATAGGAATAAGAAGAACTGGGATCAAATAATGTGGAAGCATCTTTGTGGCACACTGACACAATACCTGTGATCACTGCATCTGAAGCAACAGCATCTGGCCTGGAAGAATAGCATAGAATCAGGCCTGACCACCACCTGATCGGCCTCTCCCTCTAGGGCAACTTCTAGCTGCCTGGAGCCCACTCGAAGCTGGCTGGGCGAGTGGCGAAGTAACTAGTGCGAAAGTCATAGCCTGACCCCTCTACTGAACTGGACCTCCCGGGCGATGAGGACACTGTCACCACATATGCCCAAACTCCCCGCACTCAAAGCATCTCCCCGCTGGTGGTTGTGGGTACTGAATCGGTCCCCAAGTACCAGAGTAACTACTAGAAGGACCTGGCACAGATGAACCCTGAACCGATGGAGCACTGAATGAACTCTGAGATGGGAGAGCACTGAGAGATGACTGATCCGGGCGAGCACTGTACAAACCTTGGCTAGCTGATGCACCATAATAAACTGGACAAGCCATATGAGCGGGTCAATAAGGACGACCCCTGCTGTGGTATGACTGCCCCCCAGGGGGAACACCATTAAAATCACCCGAACCACGAGGCCTCTTGGCCTCCCTCTGCTAATGCTTTTGACTACGGACCATCTCTAGCCGCCGAGCAATATCAATCACCTCGTCAAACCTAGCACCCGATACACTCTCTCGAGTCATAACAAAATGCAACTAATAGTGGATGACAACAATGAACCTCCTTATCCTCTCCCTCTTAGTGGGAACCAACCAAACTGCATGACGACCCAACTCTAAAAATCTTATTTCATACTAGGTCACAGACATGCCCTCCTAACGTAGCTGCTTGAACTGCTTGCGCAGTTGCTCCCTGTGGTCTGTGGCACAAACTTCTCCAAAAAGAGAACGGAGAACTCATGCCATGAAAGTGGTGCAGCACCGGCTGGTCTGCTCCCTCATAGGCCTCACACCATCTGAAGGCATCCCCTGATAGCTGAAAAGTAGTAAAGGAGACTCCATTAGTCTCCATAATACCCGCCGTGCAAAGAGTTTGCTGCACCTATTCAAGAAGTCCTGGGCATCCTCTGACTCAGCCCCACTGAATGATGGAGGCCTGAGCCTCCCAAATCTCTCTAGCCTCTTTTGCTCCTCATCAGTCATAATGGGATTCACCTGGGCCAGAGTAACTGCAACTGATTGGGCTGGTAGTACCCCTGGTGTGTGAAGTCCCTGCATCACCTGCTCTAGAGTACGGGCGGTGAGGCCCCGGCCTAAGAAGTGGTTGGCGCTGTCCAAATAGAAACCGCCTAAGCAAAACTAGTGCAAATGGTCAATATCTATGCCAAAGTCTCCTGAAGTCCTGGAATCACAATGGGCACAGCTGGTGCCTGAACTGGCCCCACTGGCTCAATTACATATGGAACTTGCTCCTGAGCTGGAGCAACTGGTGGATTTGCAAGTGCTGCTCTAGCTGTTATATGAGCGGCACCTCGGCCCCTACTGCGACCCCTACCGCGGCCCCAGCCTCTCTTGGCCCTAGCCGGTGCTACTGGTGGTTGTCCATCCGATCTGGTAGCATGTGTCCTCACCATCTGTGAGATAATAGAATAATAGAAGTTTAGTTCTCGAATCAACAAATTCGCATGATAAGAATACAAGAAAGTGAAGTTTTCCTAAGGGTTTGGCAGCCTCTCAAAGATATGTACAGACGTCTCTATACCGATCCGCAAGACTCTACTAAACCTGCTCATGACTCGTGAGACCTATGTAACTTAGACTCTGATACCAACTTGTCACGACCCAAAACTCAACCTGTCGTGGTGGCGCCTATCATGATACTAGGCAAGACGACACTCATACATACCAACACTTTCAAATTCAGAATATACTAAAACGGATTTAAATAGGTAAAAATCTCATAAAAACCAGATGAAAATGTCACTACTCAATACAGAAAATCCTAAAACCAGGGTGTCACTGAATATATGAGCATCTACACAAATACATAGTCTGATACACTATCTAAGAAAGTAGAACAATAAAAATGAGGGATAGGGGAGGAGAGTCAAGGTTTGCGGACGCCAAGGCGGCTACCACAAATTTTGAGAATCAGCAACCACTATGTCCTGAAAAACCTGGATCTGCCCACGAAGTGCAGGGTGTAGCATGAGTATAACCAACTCAGTAAGTAACAAGTTTAACTTTTGGGCTGAAAGCAGTGGCGAGCTTCACAGGTATAGTCCAATTACAGAAATACAGTACAGAAATGTAGGCACGCTCTCTAGTTTAACAGTTAAAGCTCAGACAGGTAATATATATCAAGTACAACGAAAATAAGGAATGATACGTCTCGATATCTACATGTCAGTAATGCATGCCAACTGAAGTACAAAACAATGATGAAGTCATTTTCATACTCTCAGAATATCAATCACTCAGCCCTCTCATTCACTTCATCCTCACAGTCACTCATTCCTCATAGTCGCTTCATCCTCACAATCACTCAATCCTCCCAATCGCTCGGCACTCGCTCTCGATACTTGCACCCGTACTCAGTAGGTACATGCGCTCATTGTAGGTGTGCAGACTCTGGAGGGGCAGATCAGGCCCAAGCGCTATAATAAGTTAATCATGGTATGATTCAATACAGCATGTTGCGGCGTGCATCCCGATCTCACACAATCACGCCTTGGCCTCACTCAATCATCAATTTCTTATGTCTCTCAGGCTCACATAAATCATGATAATCAGCCCTAACAATGACGATATGATGTATTAATAAATGGCAACAGAGACTGAGTTACGATATACAAATAATAGATGTGATTGAGTACATAATTGTAATTAAGCAAATAATTCAACATGCAACACGACCTCTGTGGGTCCCAACAGTACCAACATGTAGCCTAAGCATGATTTCTAACATGATTCGCAGCTCAATTTCTCTAATACATGGAGAATATACAGATAACAACAAGATTATTCAACTATACAGTTCCATGGAATCGACCAAGTCACAATTCCTACAGTGCACTCCAACACGCCCATCACCTAACATGTGTATCAACTCAACACCAATCACATAACACGTAATTCAGGGTTTCATACCTTCAGAACCAAGTTTAGAAGTGTTACTTACCTCAAACCATGCAAATCTCTACTCCAATAAGCCCTTGACTTGCGAATCGGGCTTCAAATTCCTCGAGTCAAGCCACAAATAATTCGATACAATCTACACGAGCTAAAGGAATCAATTCCATAAGAAAATACTAAGTTCTTAAATAAAAGTAAAAAAAAGTCAACTCAAAAGTCAACCCCGGGCCCATGCCTCGAAATCTTATGAAAGATACAAAGTCCGGACACCCATTCAACCAGGAGTCCAACCATACCAACATTACTCAAATCCAATATCAAAATCTCGCTCAAATCCCCAAAATTCGGCCTAAGAAGTTTTCTCCATTTTCCCCAATTGTTCAACCCAAATCACTAATAAAATGATGAAATCAAAGGTATAATCATGGAATTTAACCAAAACTAAGTAAGAATCACTTACCCCAATCACTTCCTTGAAAATATCTCGAAGAATCGCCTCGAACCGAGCTCCCAAAATCAAATTGTGAAATAACCTCAAACCCTCATTTTTTATACTTGAAATTCTGCCCAGTTATCCGCGATCGCGAAGCACAAACTCAGTTGTCCAAGAATTAACCCTACGTGATCACCTAAAGACCCACGCGAATGCGATGCACTGATCCCTCATACCTACGCGATCGCGAACAACATCACGTAATCGCGATGAACAATTGTGCGTGAATCCTCAACCTTCTCTTCCTCTTCGCGAACGCGGCCTAGCTTACACATTCGCGCTTTACACCTTCACTAACACACGCGATCGCAGCCCTCTTCTAGCGAACGCATAGAGTAAAAATCTAGCTACCCATAACAAGCCTTCGCGATCGCGGACCTATCCTCCTGATCGCATAGAAGGAAACCTGACCTGAACACCAGCAGTCTCCCAAGTAACATTTTCACTCCGTTAACCATCTGAAATCCGCCCGAGGCCCCCGGGACCCCAACCAAACATACCAACAAGTCCTAAAATATCATACGAACATAGTCGAGGCCTCAAAACATATCAAACAACATAAAAAACACGAATCGCACCCCAATTCAAGCCTATTGAACTTATGAACTTCTAACTTCCACATTTGATGTCGAAACCTATCAAATCAAGTCCGATTGACCTCATATTTTGCACACAACTCATAAATGACACAATGAACCTACTCCAACCCCCGAAACAAAAATCTGAGCCCGGTAACCACAAAGTCAACTCTCGGTCAAACTTCTCAATTTCCAAAACTTTTAATTTTCCAACTTGCACTATTTCAAGCCTAAATCAACTACGGACCTCCAAATAACTATCCGGACACACTCCTAAGTCCAAAATCTCCCAACGAAGCTATCAGAACCATCAAAACTCTATTACGGAGCCATTTATACATAAGTCAATATCTGGTCAACTTTTTCAACTTAAGCTTCCAACCTTGAGACTAAGTGTCTTAATTCATTCCGAAACATCCTCGGAACCAAAATGACTACCCCGGCAAGTGACATAACCAAAATTGAGCATAAAATAAGTAGTAAATGGGGGAGCGGGGCTACAACACTAAAAACAATCGGCCGGGTCATTACATTATCCCCCTTTTAAACAAATGTTCGTCCTCGAACGGGTCTAGAAACATACATGGAGTCTCAAATAGGCATCGATATTTTCCCGCTCGGTCTCCCAAGTAGCCTCCTCAAGTAGCCAACCACTCCATTGTACATTCTCTAAGGCTATGTTCTTTGACCTCAACTTTAGAACCTGTCGATCCAAAAATGCCATTGGCTCCACATTATAAGTCAAATCACCATCTAACTGAACCGTGTTGAAGTCCAACACATGAGACGGATCGCCGACATACTTCTGGAGCATAGAAACATGAAACACTAGATGAACACTCGACAGACTAGGAGGCAAGGCAAGCTTTTAAGCCACCTCAAACGGCCTAATATATCGAGGGCTCAACTTTCCCTTCTTCCCGAACCTCATAACACCCTTCATGGGTGAAACCTTGAGTAGTACCTTCTCCCCAGCATGTAAGCAACATCGCGAACCTTCCGATCGGTATCACTCTTCTATCTAGTCTACACCGTACGAAGCAGATCCTGAATCAACTTAACCTTGTCCAAAGCATCCTGAACCAAGTTAGTACCCAATAGTCTAGCCTCACCCGGATCAAACCGCCCCACCGTAGACCGACACTGTCTCCCATAAAAATCCTCATACGGAGTCATCTGAATGCTCGATTGGTAGCTGTTGCTGTAGGCAAACTCTGCAAGCGACAGAAACTAATCCCAAGAACCCCCGAAATCTATGAAGCACGTAGCATATCCTCCAATATCTGAATAGTGTACTCGGACTGTCTGTACATCTGAAGGTGAAATGATGTACTCAACTCAAACTGGGTGCCTAACTCTCATTGCACTGCTCTCCAAAACTTTGATGTAAAATGCGTGCCCCGATCTGAAATGATGGACACTGGCACACCGTGAAGGCGAACAATCACACGAATGTAGATCTCAGCCAACCGCTCCGAAGAATAAATAGTCCAAACTAGAATGAAGTGTGTGGACTTGGT
This sequence comes from Nicotiana tabacum, assembly GCF_000715075.1. Lineage (NCBI taxonomy): Eukaryota > Viridiplantae > Streptophyta > Magnoliopsida > Solanales > Solanaceae > Nicotiana > Nicotiana tabacum. The sequence continues at coordinate 83,030,123 of NC_134081.1, read as the reverse complement.
AAACTGATCCACAATCACCCAAATAGAATCTAACTTCCTTGAAGTCCGTGGGAGCCCAACTATAAAATCCATGGTGATACGCTTCCATTTTCACTCTGGAATATCAAGCCTCGGGATTAATTCGCCCGGTCTCTGATGCTCATACTTCACCTGCTGACAACATAGGCACTGAGCTACAAACCCCACTATATCCTTCTTTATTCTCATCTACCAATAGTGCTTCCTCAAGTCCTGGTACATCTTCGCGACAGCCGGATGAGTGAAATACTGCGAATTGTGGGCCTCCTCAAGAATCAACTCACGTAGCCCATCTACATTAGGCACACAAATTCGACCCTGCATCCTCAACACCCCATCATCCCTAATAGTAACATCCTTGGCATCACCGTGCTGAACAGTGTCCTTAAGGACAAGCAAATGGGGATCATCATACTAGCGCTCTCTGATGCGATCATATAAGGAAGACCAAGAAACCAAACAAGCTAGAACCCAACTTGGCTCCGAAACATCTAATCTCACGAACTGGTTGGCCAAGGAATGAACATAAACTGCAAGCGGTCTCTAACTAACATGAATAAATGCAAGGCTACCCATACTCATCACCTTTCTACTCAAGTCATCAGCCACCACATTGGCCTTCCAGGGATGATACAGAATAGTAATATCATAATCCTTTAGCAACTCCAACCATCTTCGCTGCCTCAAATTTAGATCCTTTTGTTTGAACAAGTGCTGGAGACTTCGATGATCCGTAAATACCTCCCAAGACACACCGTAGAGATAGTGTCCAAATCTTCAATCCATAAACGATGGCTGCCAACTTTAAGTCATTAACAGGGTAGTTCTTCTCATAGGGCTTCAACTGACGTGAAGCATAAGCAATCACTCTACCGTCCTGCATCAAGACATACCCGATACCTATTCGAGAAGCATCACAATACAATGTATACGATCCAGAAGCTGAAGGCAAAACTAGAACTAGAGTTGTGGTCAAGGCAGTCTTAAGCTTCTGATAGCTCTCCTCACACTCATCCGACCACCTGAATGGAGCACCCTTCTAGGTCAATTTGCTCAAAGGCACTTCAATAGACGAGAAAACCTCCCCGAAGCGTCGATAATATCTGGCCAAGCCGAGTAAACTCCAAATCTCAGTAGCTAAAGACAGTTTGGGCCAACTCTGGACCGCCTCTATCTTCTTTGGATCCACCTTAATCCCCTCACTAGACACCACGTTCCCTAAGAACGACACCGAACTAAGCCAAAACTCACACTTGGAGAATTTGGCATAAAGCTTCTTCTCCCTCGGCCTCTACAATACAATCCTCAAATGTTGGGCATGCTCCTCCTAGCTACGTAAGTACACCAAGATATCATCAATGAATACTATGTCAAATGAGTCGAGATATGGTTGAAATACATTGTTCATCAGATGCATGAATGCTACTGGGGCGTTGGTCAGCCCAAACGACATCACAAGGAACTCATAGTGACCATAACGGGTCCTGAATGTCGTCTTTAGAATATCTGAGTCTCAAATCTTCAACTGGTGATACCCAGACCTCAAATCAATCTTAAAGAACACCCTCGCTCCCTGAAACTAGTCAAATAGATCATCAATGCACGAAAAAGGATACTTGTTCTTGATTGTAACTTTGCTCAACTGCCTAAAGTCGATGCACATCAGTATAGTACCATTCTTCTTCTTCACGAATAGAAGCGGTGCACCCCAAAGAGACACACTAGGCTTAATAAACCCATTATCAAGAAGTTCTTGAAGTTGTTCTTTCAATTCCTTCAACTCGGCTGGTGCCATACGATACGGAGGAATATAAATAGGCTGAGTGCCCAGCACAAAGTCAATACCAAAATCAATATCCCTGTCGGGTGGCATGTTCGGCAGATCTACAGGAAACATATCCGAATAGTCTCGCACTACCGGAATAGAATCAATAGTAGGAGTATCAACACCAATATCCCTCATAAAGGCCAAATATGACAGATACCCATTCCCAACCATCCATTGGGCCTTCAGATAAGAAATCACCCTCCTGGGAACATAATCTAGAGAACCTCTCCACTCGATCCTTGGAAACCCTTACATCGCCAACGTCATGGTCTTAGCGTGACAATCCAGAATAGCATGGCATGGAGACAACCAATCCATACCCAAGATCACGTCGAAATCAACCATACTAAGTCATAAGAGATCAACTCTAGTCTCCAATCCCCCAGTAGTCATTACACACGACTGATATACACGGTCCACAATAATAGTATCGCTCACCAGCATAGATACATGAACATGTGAAATTAAGGACTCACGAGGCATATCTAAATAACGAGTAAAATAGGATGATACATAGGAATAAGTAGAACCAGGGTAAAATAATATGGAAGCATCTCTATGGAACACTAAGACAATACATGTGATCACTGCATCTGAAGTAACAACATCTGGCCTGGAAGGAATAGCATAGAATCAGGCCTGACTACTACCCGATCGGCCTCCCCCTCTAGAGCGACCTCTAGCTGCTCGGGCCCCACCCCGAGCTAGCTGGACAGGTGGCAAAGTAACTAGTGCGAAAGTCATAGCCTGACCCCTCTACTGAACTTGACCTCCCCGCACTCGAAGCAACTCCCCGCTGGTGGTGGTGGGGACTCAATCGGGCCCCGAGTACTAGAGTAACTACTAGAAGGACCAAGCACAGATGAACTCTGAGCTAGGAGAGCACTGAGAGATGACTGAGCTGGACGAGCACTGTACGAATCATGGCTAGCTGATGTACCATGATGAACTGGACAAGCCATATGAGCGGGCCTATAAGGACGACCCCTATTGTGGTAGGACTGCCCCTAGGGGAACACCACTGAAACTACCCAAACCATGAGACCTCTTGGCCTCTCTCTCCTCATGCTCGTGACTACAGACCATCTCTAGCCGTCGAGCAATATCAATCACCTCGTCGAACCTAGCACCCAATACACTCTCCCGAGTCATAACAAAACGTAACTAATAGTGGAGACCATCAATGAACCTCCTAATCTTCTCCCTATCAGTGGGAACCAACCAAACTGCGTGAAGAGCCAACTCTAAAAATTTCATCTCATACTGGATTACAGACATGCCCTCATAATGTAGCTGCTCGAACTACCAGCGTAGCTCCTCCCTGCGGGTCTGTGGCACAAACTTCTCCAAGAAGAGAATGGAGAACTTATGCCATGAAAGTGGTGCAACACCAACTGGTCTTCTCCTCTCATAGGCCTCCCACCATCTAAAGGCAACCCCTGATAGCTGAAAAGTAGTAAAGGAGACTTCACTAGTCTCCAAAATACTCGCCGTGCGAAGAATTCGCTGGCACCTATCTAAGAAGTCATGGGCATCCTATGACCCAGCCCCACTGAATGATGGAGGCCTGAGCCTCCCAAATCTCTCTAGCCTCTTCTGCTCTTCATCAGTCATTATGGACCCACCTGGGCCTGATTAACTACAACCGGTTGGGCTGGTAGTACCCTCGGTGTCTGAAGTCCCTACATCACCTACTCTAGAGTACAGGCAGCGGGAGTCTGAGTGCCTCCCCCGGCCTGAGAAATGGTTGGTGCTGTCTGAACAAAAACTGTCTGAGAAAAACTAGTGTAAATGGTCAATATCTGAGCCAAAGCCTCCTGAAGGCCTGGAATCACAATGGGCACAGGTGGTGCCTGAGGTGGCCCCACTGGCTCAACCATATTTGGAACCTGCTCCTGAGCTGGAGCAACTGGTGGATCTGCAGGTGCTGCTCTAGCTGCTGTACGAGCTACACCTCGGCCCCTATAGCGGCCCCAGCCTCTCGTGGCCCTAGCTGGTGCTACTGGTGGGTGTCCGGCCTGTCTGGTAGCACGTGTCCTCACCATATGTGAAAGAATAGAATAATAGAAGTTTAGTTCCCGAAAATCACAATATTCGCACGATAAGAATACAAGAAAGTGAAGTTTTTCTAAGGGTTCGGCAGCCTCTCGAAGATAAGTACAAATGTCTCTGTAAAGATCCGCAAGACTCTACTAAACCTGTTCATGACTCGTTAGACCTATGTAACCTAGGCTCTAATACCAACTTGTCACGGCCCAAAATTCAACTTGTCGTGATGGCGCGTAGCATGATACTAGGCAAGCCGACACTCATGCATACCAACAAGTTCAAATTCAGAATATACTAAAACAGATTTAAATAGGTAAAAATCTCATAAAACCGGATGAAAATATCATAACTCAATACAGAAGTTTCCCTAAATCAGGGTGTCACTGAGTACATGAGCATCTACACAAATACATAGTCTGATATACTGTCTAAGAAGGTAGAACAATAAAAATAAGGGATAGGGGAGGAGAGTCAAGGTCTGCGGACGCCAAGGCAGCTACCTCGATAATCTCTGAACGACCGCAAACTCTGAGAATCAGCAACCACCATATCCGGAAACACCTGGATCTGTACATGAAGTGTAGGGTGTAGCGTGAGTAAAACCAACTCAGTAAGTAACAAGTCTAAGTTTTGGGCTGAAAGTAATGACGAGCTTCATAGGTACAGTCCAATTACAGAAATATAGTACAGAAATATAGGCATGCTCTCAAGTTTAACAGTTAAAGCTCATACAAGTAAGATATATCAAGTACAACTAAAATAACGAATGATACGTCTCGATATCTATATGCCAGTTATGTATGCCAATTGAAGTACAAAATAATGATGAAGTCATACGCATACTCTCAGAGTATTAATCACTCAGTCCTCTCATTCACTCCATCCTCACAGTCACTCATTCCTCACAGTCATTTCATCCTCACAATCACTCAATCCTCCCAATCGCTCATCATTCGCTCTCGGCACTCTCACTCAGTAGGTATATGCGCTCACTGTGGGTGTGCAGACTCCGGAGGGACAGATCCAGCCTAAGTGCTATAATAAGGCAATCATGGCATGAATCAATACAACATTTGGGGGCATACATCCCGATCCTACACAATCAGGCCCTTGGCCTCACTCAGTCATCAATTTCTCATATCTCTCGGGCTCACAAGAATCATAATAATCAGCCCAAACAATGATGATATGATGTATTAATAAATGGCAACAGAGACTGAGATACGATATGAAAGCAATAATTGTGACTGAGTACATAATTACAATTAAGCTAATAATTCAACATGCAACACGGCCTATGTGGGTCCTAAGAATACCAGCATGTAGCCTAAGCATGATTTCTAACATGACTCGCAGCTCAATTTCTCTAATACATGGAGAATATACAAATAACAACAAGATTATTCAACTATATAGTTCCACGGAATCGACTAAGTCACAATTCCTACAGTGCACACCCACACACCTGTCACTTAGCATGAGCGTCACCCCAACACCAATCACATAATACTTAATTTGGGGTTTCATACCCTCAGAACCAAGTTTAGAAGTGTTACGTACCTCAAAATCGTGCAAATTTCTACTCCAATAAGCCCTTGCCTCGCGAATCGGCCTCTGAATACCTCGAATCTAGCCACAAACAATTCGATACAATCAATACGAGCTAAAGGAATCAATTCCATATGAAAATACTAAGTTCTTAATTAAAAGTCAAAAAGTCAACTCAAAAGTCAACCCCCCCCCCCCCCGGGCCCACGTCTCGAAATCTGATAAATCTTACACAATCTGGACATTCATTCAACCACGAGTTCAACTATACCAAAATTACTCAAATTCGATACCAAAATCTTGCTCAAATTCCCAAAATTCGGCCTAAGAAGTTTTCTCCATTTTTTCCAATTTGTCAACCCAAATCACTAATTAAATGATGAAATCAAAGATATAATCATGGAATCTAACCAAAACTAAGTAAGAATTACTTACCCCAATTACTCCATTGAAAATCTCTCCAAGAATCGCCTCCAGCCAATCTCCCAAAATCAAATTGTGACATAACCTCAAACCCTCATTTTTTAGACTTTAAATTCTGTCCAGTTATCCCTTAATCGCGATCGCGAAAAATGCTTCGCGATCGCGAAGAACAAACTCAGTTGTCCAAGATTTAACCCTACGCTATCGCCTAAAGATCCACGCAAACACGATGCACTGATCCCTCATACCTACGCGGTCACGAACAACATCACGCGATCGTTGCCCTATACTCGCAAACGCGTAGAGTACAAATCTAGCTGCCCATAACAAGCCTTCGCGATCGCGGACCTATCCACCCAATCGCATAGAAGGAAACCAGACCTAAACACCAGCACTCTCCCAAGTCTCATCATACGAACTTAGTCGAGGCCTCAAATCATATCAAAAAATATCAAAAACATGAATCGTACCCCAATTCAATCCTATTGAACTTATGAACTTCTAACTTCCACATTCGATGTCGAAACCTATCAAATCAAGTTCGATTGACCTCAAATTTTACACACAACTCATAAATGATACAAGGGACCCACTCCAACTCCCACAACCAAAATTCAACCCCGGTAACCACAAAGTTAACTCTCGGTCAAACTTCTCAATTTCCAAAACTTCTAATTTTCCAACTTTTGCCATTTCAAGCCTAAATCAACTACGGACCTCCAAATAACTATCTGTACACACTCCTTAGTCAAAAATCACCCAGCGGGGCTATCAGAGCCATTAAAACTCAATTCGGAGCCATTTACACATAAGGCAATATCCGGTCAATATTTTTAACTTAAGCTTCTAACCTTGAGATTAAGTGTCTCAACTCATTCTGAAACATCCCCGAAACTAAAACGACTACCCCGGAAAGTCACATAACGACAATTAGGCATAAAATAAGCAGTAAATGGGAAAATGGTGCTACAATACTTGAAACAACCTGTCGGGTCGTTACACTATTTTTACTGATCATGCAGCTTTAAAATATCTCTTAGCAAAGAAATATGCTCGACCTAGATTGTTAAGATGAATTTTACATTTACAAGAATTTGACCTTGAGATAAAAGATAAGAAGGGGACAGAGAAACATGTAGCTGATTTTAAGGTTATTTTGATAAATCGACATTGTATTCATACTTTTATAATAATATAGATAGATATAAATATAGATATATAGATTTTTCTTCTTAATAAGTATTATTTATTTATAAGTAGGGTATTTAAATTTTTAAGAAGGATATTTTAGTAATTTAACTTTTTAATTAAGGGCTTCCCACTTTAATATGATATAGATAACTTCTTCGTCTTAATAAGTATTATTGTTATATATTTATTTATAAGTAGGGTAATTAAATTTTTAAAAAGGATATTTTAGTAATTTAACTTTTTAATTAAGGGGTTTTCACTTTTAATATAATATAGATATAGCTAACTTACTACAACTACACAGTAGATTAGCCAAACTCACGTATATATATATATATATATATATATACATACGTGAGTTTGGCTAACCTACTATGTAGTTGTAGTAGGTTAGCGTTGTATACACATTTGGTTTACCTAAATTGCCCCTACCAATCTCTGCTACCTTACAAATAGCTTAGACTATTTTGTCTTTTCATTTAAACCCACCATCATCATGATGAGCTCGTCGCTGTCTCTTTCATTTTCCTTCGCAAGTCCTCCTGCTGCCCGCTCCATGAATCACATTCAAGATTTCAAGACATTTTAATTCTTTGATTTCTCACAAAGCTAAGCTCTCGAACACCATGAACGAAGAATACTCTTACAAATTTGGAGTTGATCTTGGAAAGATAAGGAACCCATTTATCATAACCAAAAAGTTATTTGTTGAAGAATAAACTGAAGAAATGGGGAAAAAGGGCTTAACTTTAAATCATGTCTTCTGTGAAGTTTAAGCCCCATAAATGAAGCTCCTTAACTATTTTAATAATTTTCAAGGACTCCAAATTACGTTGCAGAAACGGAAGAGAAGGGGCTTAACAGGGATTAACAATAAAGCAAAAAGTTAGTAAGAATGTTTTTTGATTCATGAACATATGCGTAAGAACGTACAATCATCGATTCATTGAAAGTTTCGGTGACTTCGATTAATCATTACTTTAAAAAGATATTTCATTTCATTTCTGATATTTTTTAGATTACCCAAATAGAGAGAAGAAGAGACTAACACACACAAAATTAGCCAAAGCTATTTTGAAGTAGCCGCTATCTTATATAACTGGAAGCTTCACGGATGAAAGAGAAGAAGGTATACACACACAGAGAAGATGATAGATGGAAAACGGAGAACAAGAGAGGGGTTTAGTTTTTTGACAAAAAGACCAAAAAGCCCCTCTCACTAATATGTTTAGAAAAGACTATTGAGGGTAATTTGGGTAAGGTAAATGTAAATAAAATGACTAACATACTACAATTACGTAGTGGGTTAGAAAAATCCTATATATTGGTTTATTTATATAATATACAGTTTATATGTAAATTGTAAATATGAATGTGCACCTTAATAGAATGATAATTATTGTATATTATAACACTATACAATACATTATATACTCATCTAAAAAAAGTATACTTTTTCGTAATACTTATGACATTACAAAGTACACTTTTTGATATGAAATGCTTTGTCTACAAAAGTTTGATGGCTATCTAGATTTAGAATATATTTTTTTCTCTATGCAAAAATGGTGTAATTACTCGATGGACACCTACTGGAATGAGAGGATTGTAAATATTAGCTAAAAGGAAAAAGTTATATATATACTTTACATATAAACTATATATTGGATGACAACATAAAATTGGTTACTGATGGAAAAACAAAGAAATGAATTAGAATGCTAGCCAATTGTGTTGGAGCTTTTTTAGGTAAGTAATTATTTGTTTTAATATGCATTTAATTATGTTATCACCAACATAAGGAATCTCCTTATTTTTAGCCTTTTATTCATATGATAAGTTATGCGTTTTTGTTTTGATGATTTGACAAACTTCATGAGAGAACGAGATAAGGAACCTGATACAATTAGTTCCCTCGCATTTAGAGTAACTAGTCAGATGTCTGGTTCAATTTTCAATAAAATCGGATAAGAGAATAGTAGAGGGAACAGATAGGGATCAGTTCCCCTAGTCGTCGTGCAGTCAACTCTAAAAAGGGGGAAAGAAAAAAGAATGAATAAACTGCTCAAAGCTTTTCTTGGACTAAAGAAAACCCAGTAATTACAGGTGAGAGGTTGAAGAATATAGTTGGGTTGTCAGCGTGCTATTATTTTTGAACATAGATAAGGGGGGAAGCTAGACAAGTGGTGCAGTTGCATCTCCAATTTAGCGAACTAATACAAACTGTTTGCCATTGGGCTTTCATTCAAAGTCTCAGGGAACACGTCTGAATCAATGTCCCTGTAAATTAGGCTTGAATCCAACATTTGAACCTTTAAATTAAACCCTTTATGGGTCAGGTGGGCAAGTTGCACATGCATTTAATTAAAAGATTGAAAAGTAGTCAGTTGCTGCACTTCTCGTTCACTGGTTCGTGGTCTTTTATATCTCAATTCATCTGCTTCAAGAATTCTTGCCTGCACTCATCTTGTCATCATGATACCAGTACTCAATCGTGTTGCCCTTGGGTTGAAGACTATATCAAAGCCTATAGCTAGTGGGTTGAACCACAAATTCCAACAATCCATCGTCCGAATGGCTCAGGTAAATGAATTTGGTATTTAGGCTAAATATTGAATAGATTGTAGGTTGTGCGTTAGTCTATGAATATATACAACGTATAGAACATCACAAGGACGTGATGGCCATACTGAAAGGATGCCAAGGTAAAGCAAGAACTCTGATCTCTTATGCTTCATCAGAAATAGATCATGTTGGAAGGCACATGTTGCTTGATCTCTTAAGTTTCATAATTGTGGCAGGGGTGGAAGAAAATGATGTTCGATTCAAGTGGTACTAGTCATCGTTTCAGGGACGGAGCCATGCACCTCAAATAAGACGCCCAAATTGATGCCAACTTGAAGCAACAATTCATAGAATCTCAACTTTAGGAGCGATTATTATATGCATTATTGTACGTTGGATCATGCTAAATTAAGTTATTCTAATAAAAAATTAATTATTATTATGTTATTTTTAAATTTCTCATTAATTGAGCAGCTTCACTTCTTGATTTTCTTCTTTAAGTCATGCTTTTTGTTCTTTCTTCTTTTTGTGCTTGTCTTTGTGTCAACTTATTCTTGCTATCTTTTAGCAGTATCATTTGCATAACTCGTTTTTCAATGGTACACTTTCCAAAATCCCAATCTTTAGAGCTTGATTATTAATTCAATTTTCCGTTGTCCTTGATGTTAAAATATACTATCATATTCGTAATGAAACCTCTGGTTTTTACCATATTTAGGATAAAATTATAATTAACTATGAAGTCAATAAAATTGCGAGAAAAAAGAGAATACTTTACTAATTTAACGCCAAAACCCTTCTTTGTTGCCGTGTAGGAGAGTAGGAGACTACATGTATATTTCTACAGCAACTCTAGAACCAAAGATCACAAATTTATAAGAATTCATTCCGTTTTTCAAAGTAAGCCACTTATATAAAGTACAGTAATAAGATATCACTTTATAATCCTATGCGAATTAAATTTATCCTTCAAAATTTTATTGTGCTAGATAAACATTACTTTTGTCTTGATCGTATTTTTTTGTAATTTCCTCCTAAATATTAGTTTAACGAACAAGATGCAAAAGAATTCTTTTTGTGATACAATTTTTAGAAGATAACAAATTTAATGAGAAAATTCATAAAGTAATTATTATTTTCCAATTATTAAAGAACAATTAAATTTTTTTTAAGAATATAAATGTGTGAGAAAGAGAAAGAGAAAGAAAAAGGTCGGTAAGAGTCAATACTATTGATGATTTTGCAAATATAAAGATCTAAGAGTGGAATGTCAGATCGGTCTTTTACTCTTTGTAAATAAAATTTATGGTGCATAAAATTATAATTACGATTAAATATTCAAAAAAAGAGGTGGACTAATCTTAAGAATCTGAATGAACAGAAAATAAATTATTTTTTATGTTAGGACCAAATAATCAAATCTTTCAATTAATTATTAGCAATAGAATCCAATTCAATTATTTTTTAAATTCATCATGAGTAAAATTATTTTTCAAGTTAAAAAAAAATCTTAAGGTACATATATTTATTCTATAAAAGGAGCGGTAGAGATTAAAAGAAATTAGATCACAAAGTAAAAAAGATTAATATAGTATTAAGAAGGACATACAAGTGTCTGAGGAAGCACAATCAAAGCTAAATTCTGAACAAGAACAAGCTTTCAAGACTATATTATAAAGAGTCGACTATGGTATAGCAGGATTATCCTTTGTAGATGTCTCTGGCGGAATCGAAATGATATTCCTATGTCATTACTTGTAAATGTCAAATCAAGAGGCATGATATTGTTAGTAATAATAATAAGTGGTGTACCGACAACGATTTTATTATGAGGTCGTACAACTCACTTTAGATTTGATATACCTCTTCAAAAAATTAAAATAACCATTACAAATATATCAAAGCAGAGCAATAGTGCTAAATTTATAAGGAAAGTCAAATTAATAATATGGGATGAAGCACTTATGGCTAAGCGTCAAAGAATCAAAATAATTACGTAGAGTTCTAGAGATATATTGGATATCAATGAATCATTTGGTAGAAAAGTAATAGTTTGTGTGGTGGTTTCTGTCAAGTATTATCAGTAGTTCCAAAATCGACAAAAGCAAAGACCATATAAGCTAGCTTGCCAAAATTATACTAATAGCCTCAAATAAAAAAAATTCAAATGACAATAAATATTAAAGTAAGAATAGATCTAACATTCAGTGACTTCTTGCTTCCGGTCGAAAACGAAAAAGATGATTTAGTTCTTCTAGAACACATGGTTATCAACCACAATGGTAATAGTAGTGCATTTAATAAGAAAAAATATTATCATCATTAGATTAAATGCAATTTTAAGTTTTATGGTAAAAATAAAATATTTTTCAGTTTTGATTCAGCAGAAGATGATACCAACAATTACTACCAAAATGAATACTCAAATACTTCAATATCAAATGGCCTTCTACCATCTAGGTTTGTTATTATATACATATATCTATCTATCTATCTATCTATCTATATATATATATATATATATATATATATATATATATATATATATATATATATATATATATATATATATATAATAGACTAAGGTAAAAATGAGCTTCCATTGCATATAGGTTAATTTTGAAGAAAAATATGCCCGTCATGCTACTAAAAAACTTAAATCTGCCGAATAGCATATGTAATTGTCACGACCCAAAATCTCACCTGTCGTGATGGCGTCTATCTCAATTCTAGGCAAGCCAAAAATCTCAATAAATCACCTTTTCTTTAAAGTTTGAAAATAAAATAATTAAATTCAGCGGAAGAAATCACACAATTTCAAATATAACACTCCCAAAACCCAGTGTCACTGAGTACATGAGCATCTAATATGAATACAGAGTTTGACTGATAAACATCACTGTCTGAAGTATAGAACAGTACAATAACTAAACAAGAAGGGAATTGTCACTACCCAAAATCCCACCACAGGAGTCGTGATGGCACCTAGTCTCTAAGATTAGGTAAGCCGATTTCCATTACATTTTTGAAGCGATTTTTTTTTAAACTAACAACAGAAATAATTACAATATACGACCTCCCAAGACTGGTAGTACTGAGTCACGAACTCTAACTGAATATATAGAATGATCACGAGGACCGAATATACAATACTGTTTGATTACAAGTTAACAGTACAATGAAATGAAAAGACTCCAAGGGACTACAACGACCAAGCAGCTCTACCTTGAATCCTTACGATCCCGCTTTAACTCTGCTCAAGTCCGTTATCTTCAATACCTGGCTCTGCACAAAAATATGCAGAAGTGTAGCATGAGTATGCCACAGCCGGTACCCAGTAAGTATCAAGACTAACCTCAATGGAGTAGAGACGATGTACAGTCAAGACACTCACTAGTCTAATAACCTGTGCAATATAATATACAAAATACTAGAAAACAAATAGCAATAAGGGCAGGATAAAACAACCAGTGGTATGCGCAGCAAGATAACAAGAATACCATAAACATCACTCAACAATTAATAATACATGTACGCCCAATTAATTCAAGTTTTTCAAATAAATATCCTTCACATAAAATTCTTCCGAATAACTTTCTTTCAAATGTAGTTTTCTCAAATAATTATTTTTCAAATATAATTCTTTCAATAAATCTTTTCAAATATAATTTTCTCAAATAATTATCTTTCAAATACAAATCTTTCATATAATTTTTATGAATAAAAATCCTTCCAAATAAATATTTTGAATATAATTCTTTCAATTAAAAAGTCACCATGTGACACCTCATTTCATAATCATAAAAAATACGGGTCTCATCCTATTTTTATATTTTTCGTAAACATGGGTCTCAGCCCATTTTTATATTTTCACGGCACCTCGTGCCCATAATTAAATCATATCACAACTGCACGAACAATTCACGTGCCAATTATCATCATCATTTCATCACAGCACCTCGTGCCCACATTTCATATCACAACTGCACGGATAATTCACGTGCCAAATATCCTCATTATTTACTCACGGCACCTCGTGCCCACATTTCAATTTATAATCTGCCTGCAATAGCCACAGGCTCTCAATTTCAACATAAATCAGATTGTTATGAATTTACCAATAACAAGACAATTTGCACAAGGTATAAAAGTGAACACAAGAAAATCACAATATCACATGAAAATTATCAACACCACAACCCCACATCATCACATATCGCCCCTGACAATAGCCACCCTTATCGCTCATATTGCTACCCTATCACTCTTATAGCCATCCTTATCGCTCCGCCCAGACAATATCAATAGTCCACTTCCGGTCCAATTCTCCAAAAATTTGACTTTCGCCATTTCAAGCCTAAATTGGCTACAGACCTCAGATTCACAGTCCGGACACGTTACTAAGTCCAAAATCACCCAACGAAGCAAACGGAACCGACGGAACTCCATTTCGGAGTTGTCTTCACACAGTTCTGACTACAGTCAAAATCCTAAGACTTAAGCTTCCGTCTTAGGGACTAAGTATCCCAAATCACTCCGAATTATCCGTAAATCAAACTCGACCACACACGCGGGTCATAATACAAACTGCGAGACTGCTCGAGACCTTAAGTCACTGAACAAGGCATAAATTCTTAAAATAAAAGTCGGGTCGTTACAAGAATCAAGTCTGCGATCGTCAAGCAGCTACCTTGATATTCTCCAACGGAAATAACTCTGAATTCTAGCAATCGTCGTATCCAGGAGCACCTGGATCTGCACATGAGGTGCAGAGTAGAGTATGAGTACAACTAACTTAAGAAGTAACAAGACTAACCTCTGGGCTGAACGAAATGATGAGCTCCGCAGGTACAATCCAGTAAAAATAATGGTACAGAAATATAGGCATGCTTTCAAGTTCAACATTTATACGCAATACAAGTGAAATAGATCAATACTGTATGATATGAGGCATATGACATCTCGGTAGAAAGATCTCATGTAAATACTGCTCACAAATTATCCGGTCACTTGGTACTGTTTATGGCCAATCCAACCTAGGGGTGTTCCAACCCGTATATCATATGCACATCGACTGACAATCAGTCACCCAGTACCGTATAAGGCCAATCCAGCCCTGAGATAATTTATCCCTAAATATAAATGATACTGACAAGATCCATGTCTAGATAACTCATTACAATACAATTAAGTAAGGCAAGTCTATGCCCTGGGAAAATCCATCCCAAATATATATATAAACAGTAAGTAAGGCAAGTCCATGCCCTGGGAAGTCCATCCCGCCCGAATATTGATGATCATCTACGCTCACTGGGGGTATGTACAGACTCCGGAGGGGCTCTTTCAGCCCAAGTGTAATACAAAGCCAATATGGCCTATTGTAGGCGGGCAGTCCCGATCCGTATATTAACAAAGCCTATAAGGCCTGCTGCAGGCGGGCAGCCTCGATCCATACAATAGTAAAGCCAATAAGGCCTGCTGCAGGCGGGCAGCCCCGATCCAGAAAATAGTAAAGCCAATAAGGCCTGCTGCAGGCGAGCAGCCCCGATCCAGAACAATAATAATGTATAAAGCCATTCTGGCCTGTTGCAGGCGGGCAGCCCCGATCCATTTAATAATAACATATATAAAGCCAAATGGCCAGCTGCGTTGCGCAACTCAATCCCATAAATATCCTCACAATGGTCAATTATTACCGAATGTAAAATATATATTTTTGAACAATTAATTCAACAACAACACGACCCCATGGGTCCCAAAATATTGGCACGTAGCCTAAACATGATCTTTAGTAGGAGCCTCAACTCAATTTCTCTAACACGTGGAGAATGTTTAGATAATAATATGATTCATTAATCTTACAACTGCACAAGATTTATTCAAGACACAATTTATATGGTGCACGTCCAAATGCTCATCATCTATCGTGTATGTCACCTCCAAACAATTTATATCATACCAAATTCGGGGATTCATACCCTCAGAACCAAGTTTAGAAGTGTTACTTACCTCAAACCGTGTAATTCTTTACTCTGGTATGCCTTTACCTATCTCAAATTCCTTATAGATTGCGAGATATGAGCCTCTAAAGTCAGACGAGAACCTCTTCGTGAACGCGAAGAACAAAGTCCCAACAACAAAATCCTTCTTTGCGAACGCGAGAGGCTCCTCGCGAACGGGAAGAACAACACCAGAACCAGCAACCAGCAGCATCAAAACACCCAAACTTGGTCCGGAACCATCCCGAATCAAACCCGTAGCCCCCGGGACCCCGTCCAATTGTACCAACCAGTCCCAATACATAACACAAAACTGCTCGAGGCCTCAAATCACATCAAACAACATCAAAGCCACGAATCATACCCCAATTCGATGCTAATAAACTTTAAAATTTCATATTCTATATCTTGTGCCGAAACACATCAAATCAATCTGGAATGACTTCAAATTTTTTACACAAGTCATAATTGACATAACGAAGCTATTCCAATTTCCATAATCAGATTCCGGCCCCGATATCAAAAAGTCAACCCCCGGTCAAACTTCCCAAAATTTCATCTTTAGCCATTTCAAGCCTAATTCTACTACGGACCTCCACATAATATTCCGGACACACTGCTAATCCCAAAATCACCATATGGAGCTATTGGAATCATCAAAATTTAAATCCGAGGTCGTTTACACATAAGTCCACATCCGGACACTATTTTTAACTTAAGCTTTAAACTTTGGAACTAAGTGTTCAAGTCATTCCAAAACCTCACCGGACCCGAACCAATTACCCCGGCAATTCACATAACAACTGTAAAGTATAATTTGAGTAGTAAATGGGGAAACGGGGTTGTAATACTCAAAACGACCGGCCGGGTCGTTATGTTCTCCCCCACTTAAACATACGTTCGTCCTCCAACGTGCCAAGAGTTGTTTCCAAGCAATCAAATCACTGCTCTATCTTACCACACACGTATGCGGGGGTGAACCCACGTCACCCTATTCCATATAGGCTTGACAACACAATACCACTGAAATCATTGATTTAACTTTAGCCCATAAACCTTGGAAATTCAATTCCCAACCTTTCAGAATTTCTTTCCAAGACACGAATTTTACATTTACACACTGTATGAGTTTGAACAAGCTGTATCAAGCCGTAACTGTAACCACAAATATAATCAACTAATATAATACATAACTCGCATGCTCGTAGCACCATTCGTGGTCACAGTGACAACTCCAAAACCAACCACATACTAGTATTAAACCCCTATCAAACCAAACCTCATCCCAAAACCTTCGTACACTGTTGATAATAAAAGAAATACGCGAAATTTCATGACCACTTACCAGACCAACAAGTCACGGAGCTCTCTCGCCCCAACCAGAACCATAACCACTTTCTGAGCCGACTTTCAATATTATACTCCCGAATATACCGAAATCAAACCTGATAGTACCCATTCCAGGTCTAATAAACACAACTGTTCCTTAGACATGCCGCACCAATATAACTCAGAGCCACAACTGTGATGCTATAAGCTCATTATTATATAGTAGAACCAAGACACACAATTTAATAAAAGTAACCAGCTCTTCTAGAGCTCACATTAACATCACTCGCACGGACAACTCACGTGCTATAGTATAAATAGTTGGACCCGCACGGACAACTCACGTGCCAATAATATAAATATCTGAACTCGCACAGACAACTCACATGCCAAATATATCAGTATATGGATCCGCACGGACAACTCACGTGACAATAACATAATCCGCCTGGCATGGTCACATGCCTCTAATCCAAGCATATCATACAGGAGCAATTGAATAAGTACACATGAACCATTGTAACTGATCACAACTCCAGCACTCACATGGCTATCACATCCTTCATGCACGATCATCCCACTAGGAATATTTCCATAATTCCTCTATGCCACATATCAATAACTCGTATATCAGTAGTCTATTAACTAGGTGAGTATCGCAATGCCGATGATATCCGAAAGTCAAAACACAATGCGGCTTTCGAAAAGCGCACCTTTCTCAGGAATTACCGAACAGTTATAACATTCATCAAAATATATGAAACTGACCATGTTGTCCAACATTCGTTACATTCTCTTCAAGACTTGAACTGTCACCTTGTACATGTAAATCCTATTCCCACACAACACACCACATCTATTATGCCATCATGCGACAAATACAAGAATCTCATTATCAACTCTGAATCACCAGTAAATTACATACCTTATTAGTTAGAAACCTTCCTCTTACTTCCTTCCAGGAGGAAATCACAATACACAACACGGTTCTCACATCAGTAGAAAATATCCGGTTCAAACCATGGTAGAAACCATCAAGAACACTTTGAAATCCATCTGCACATAACCAAGCTATTAGAACTAAATTTCTCTAACGCGACCAAACCATGTAGGTCATCAAAACCCAAGAATATTGCCACCAAAACATCTATAGATCTCACCACATCATAATTACCCCTATAAATACCACAACCGAAACACCCACTCTGAAAATACCTTATTTGAGTCTAAGGCCATTTTATTCACCTTCCTGATACTGAAATATAGAATCCATAATGGTATACAAAAATGCCACAAGTCTCGACACCATCCAACTTAAATCTCAGATTTTATCCATAAACAAATCCGCCAAAAATTCTCAATTGTTATATATTAATCTCGAATCCATTAGAACTTTCTCGAGAGTCGCCCCTTTGTTCAAATCCACATTACACAGCCCAAATAGGCCAAAAGACACGTGTGCCATTAGCACAACAACACTCAAAGGAGTAACTCTACTTTAATACCACCTATCAAATTCATACTCTGTGCGCACTACATCATTCACAAATAATAACTCACTCATCCCATGATTTTCATATACTCATACAGCGCAATATAACCCGTATCTAGAAATTTCCTTACTCGACTCATTCTCGAACTCCACCTCTGCAAGTCATCACTGATTCCCAAGTATACTTCAGACCAAAACAAAATATTTGACATATAACCATGAATTGAATTGCCAATAGCAGGCTCCCCCACTTGGCTCAAAGCCATAGATTAAACACTTCATAACTCACAATACCCTTACTTTATTACTTCCATAATACTACAGTCAGTTCAACGAAAATTCTTCTCAAGATCAAGACACACCAACCATAATTACCTCAATCATCCGCTAAGTTCGCATTTATTCTCGTGACAGTCAAGTCAACTTTCTCAACCAGATTCAAATTCAAATCCCAATACATCCACCCTACTGGTAGAAAAGAAGATTTCTCCACACAACATTATAAAGATCACATCTCTGTAGTTTATTCCGCAGGTGATAACCCACATGTTTAGCCTCTAACTGGCATCTTTCTATACCCTTTTTACTCCCACAACTCCTACGTAATCACTTAACCTTCATGAGTTTGAACTCATCAACAAGACACGAAAATTCAATTTGTTCCACTATTACACCACGTAAAAGATTCTTCAACACATTCATAACTCGAGACTTTGTGTCAAATCGAGACAGAAATCAAATACCCAATAGTCCCTTTTTACATCCCTTAACCATCTGAATACATCTTGCGGTCATAATAAAATCATCATATGGTCATCCAGCCATTCATCGAGCTACAAATTCCACTCATAGGGACACTACCACCGGACATATAAGTCCAATTGTACAAGTTCATATAACTGAAACTACCGAGCCTAAGCTGCGGTCTAATCCCGGCCTCAAGTCCTTCAGATTGGCCCATTACTAAAACACAGAATACACATTTCAAACCTCGTTCATTAAATAACAAGCCGTGATGCAAAGCTGATACCGAGCGCTCATGTGCGCATACAAATGCGTGGAAGGAATTCAAAGAGTTATGTTTCAAGCTGAATCAATTTCGCATGATAGAATACAAGAAAGTAAAATTTTTCCTAAGGATTTAGCAGCCTCCCGAAGATAAGTATAGACGTCTCTGTACCGATCCGCAAGACTCTACTAAACCTTCTCATAACTCGTGAGACCTATGTCACCTAAAGCTCTGATACCAACTTGTCATGACCCAAAATCTCACATGTCGTGATGGAGCCTATCTCAATACTAGGCAAGCCAAAAATCTTAATAAATCACCCTTTCTTTTAAGTTCGAAAACAAAATAATTAAATATAGTGGAAGAAATCTCACAATTTCAAATATAACACTCCCAAAACCCGGTGTCACTCAGTAACATGAGCATCTAATATGAATACAGAGTCTGACTAATAAACATCACTGTCTGAAGTATAGAACAATACAATAACTAAACAGGAAGGGAATCAAGTCTGCGGTCGTCAAGCAGCTACCTTGATATTCTCCAACAGAAATAACTACGAATCCTAGCAATCGTCGTATCCAAGAGCACCTAGATCTACACACGAGGTGCATAGTATAGTATGAGTACAACTAACTCAATAAGTAACAAGACTAACCTCTGGGCTGAAAGAAATGATGAGCTGCGCAGGTACAGTCCAGTAAAAATAATGGTACATAAATGTAGGCATGCTTTCAAGTTCAAAAGTTAAACTCAATACAAGTGAAATAGATCAATACTACATGATAAGAGGCATATGCCATCTCGGTAGAAAGATCTTATGTAAATACCGGTCATAAATTATCCGGTTACTTGGTACTGTTTATGTCCAATCCAGCCCAGGGGTGTTCCAACCCGTATATCAATACACATCGACTGACAATCAGTCACTCAGTACCGTATAAGGCCCATCCAGCCCTGAGATAATTTATCCCTAAATATAAATGATACTGACAAGATCCATGTCTAGATAACTCATTACAATACAATTAAGTAAGGCAAGTCTATGCCCTGGGAAAATCCATCCCAAATATATATATAAACAGTAAGTAAGGCAAGTCCATGCCCTGGGAAGTCCATCCCGAATATTGATGATCATCTACGCTCACTGGGGGTGTGTACAGACTCCGGAGGGGCTCCTTCAGCCAAAGCGTAATACAAATCCAATATGGCCTACTGCAGGTGGGCAGTCCCGATCCGTATAATAACAAAGCCTATAAGGCCTGCTGCAGGCGGGCAGTCCCGATCCATAAAATAGTAAAGCCAATAAGGCATGCTGCAGGCGGGCAGCCCCGATCCAGAAGATAGTAAAGCCAATAAGGCCTGCTGCAGGCGGGCAGCCCCGATCCAGAACAATAATAATGTATATAAAGCCAAATGGCCAGCTGCGTTGCGCAGCTTAATCCCATAAATATCCTCACAATGGACAATTATTACCGAGTGTGAAATATATATTTTTGAACAATCAATTCAACAACAACACGACCCCGTGGGTCCTAAAATATTGGCACGTAGCCTAAACATGATCTTTTATAAGAGTCTCAGCTCAATTTCTCTAACACGTGGAGAATGTTCAGATAATAACATAATTCATTAATCTTAAAACTGCACAGGATTTATTCAAGACACAATTTATATGGTGCACGTCCACATGCTCGTCACCTATCGTATATGCCACCTCCAAATAATTTATATCATACCAAATTCGGGGATTCATACCCTCAGAACCAAGTTTAGAAGTGTTACTTACCTCAAACCGTGTAATTCTTTACTCCGGTATGCCTTTACCTCGTGAATTGGCCTTCAAACGCCTCGAATCTAGATACAAATAATTCATTTCAGTCAATAAAACTTATTGGAATTAATTCCATAAGAAAATGCTAATTTTCCATAAAAATCCGAATTTTGGCTCAAAAATTGCCTGTGGAGCCCACATCTCGGAACTCCACAAAAGTTACAAAATCGGAATCCCATTCAACCACGAGTCTAACCATACCAATCTTAACAAAATTCAACCCCAACTCGGCCCTCAAATCTTCTATTTAAACTAAGAGGGTTTCAAACTTTTCCAACTTAATTCACCAATTAAATGATAAAAAACCACCATAGATTCATGTAATTAACCAAAATCAAGTAAGGAATTCTTACCCCCAATATTTTCCTTGAAAATCTCTCGAAAAATCGCCTCACCCGAGCTTTCTTGGTCCAAAAATGGAAGAATGACATGAATTTGGACTTTATTCTGCTGCCCAGGGGTTTGTTCTTCGCGTTCGCGACACCCCTCTCGCGTTCGCGATGAACAAATTCTTCAAAGATTATTTTCAAACTCTTCTCAGACAGCCTGTAGTATAATGGTCATAACGTTTTGTACAAAACTCCAAATGATTAATGGTTTGACTTTCTGAAAATTAGACTCCAAGAGCTATAACTTTCATTTGTTACTAATCTCCCAATTCCTTAAAGATTATGAGATATAAGCTTCTAAAGTCAGCCCTATGCAACAGAAATTTCCAAACTCTTCCCGGACAGCCTATAGATTATCTACCATAACCTTTCGTACACAACTCCAAATAATAAATGGTCTACCTTTATGAAAACTAGATATAAAGAGATACAATTTTTATTTTTGGATCATCTCCAAATTCCTTATAGATTGCGAGATATGAGCCTCCAAAACCAGACGACGAACATCAAAATTTCCTTCTTTGCGAATGCGAGAACCTCTTCGCGAACGCGAAGAACAAAGTCCCAACAGCAAAATCCTTCTTCGCGAATGCGAGAGGCTCCTCGCGAACCCGAAGAACAACACCAGAACGAGCAACCAGCAGCATCAAAACACCCAAACTTGGTCCGGAACCACCCCGAATTAAACCCCTAGCCCTATGAGCCCCGTCCAATCGTCCAACCAGTCCCAATACATAACAAGAACCTGCTCGATGCCTCAAATCACATCAAACAACATCAAAGCCACGAATCATACCCCAATTCAAGTCTAATGAACTTTGAAATTTTAAATTCTATATCTTGTGCCGAAACACATCAAATCAATCTGGAATGACTTCAAATTTTGCACACAAGTCATAATTGACATAACGAAGCTATTTTAATATCCAGAATCGGATTCCGGCCCCGATATCAAAAAGTCAACCCCCGATCAAACTTCTCAAAATTTCATCTTTCGCCATTTCAAGCCTAATTCTACTACGGACCTCCACATAATATTCCGGACACGCTCCTAAGCCCAAAATCACCATACAGAGCTATTGGAATCATAAAAATTCAAATCCGAGGTCGTTTACATATAAGTCCACATCTTGTCACTATTTTTAACTTAAGCTTTAAACCTTGAAACTAAGTGTTCAAGTCATTCCAAAACCTCACCAGACCCGAACGAATTACCCCGGCAATTCACACAACAATTGTAAAGCATAATTTGAGCAGTAAATAGGGAACCGGGGTTGTAATACTCAAAACGACCGGCCGGGTCGTTACAGTAATAGCACGCATATAGTATATAGAAATTTTGACAATAACTTAATATACATGCAGAAATTATGATACTGGCCAATGTGCTTTTAAGTATGTGTTTATCCCTAAAATCAGCTTTCGTCTTCCGAAACTAAAGAATATCCTTTTAAATTTGTGTAAAATTATTTTTCAGTATGGTTATGTTTTATAATTATAATAAATAAAGCACAAGGACACATATTTTAAATATTGGACTATATTTATAATAATATATTTTCTTGCACGAATAACTATATGTTGCACTTTCAACAGGGATATCAATATCGACAGCAAGAGTTCTGGTTATGGCAGAACAACCAAAGCATTAGAAGGAAACATACACAAAAAAATATCGTCCACAAAGAAGTGTTCGGTAAGATACATCACATTAGATACCTTTAAGCTACAATTATTATCTAATCAACATGATTAAATTGATCATTTGTGTAAATTTTAATGACATCTTTTCATTTTGAATTCACGTATTATGTTAATGTAATAATTTTTTTCCTTCCTTCATATAAATAAATATTTAAACCATCATGTGTCATTATTAACGTGCAACGCGCGTTTATAGATACTAGTTATTATAAAAGTGAGAAGCCTAAAACTAAAAAGTTGAATTACTATAATACCCCTCTAAAATATAATAATACTCTACTTCTGTTATTAAAAAAATCGTTGTTACATAATTCTTCACCAACAGACACAACCATTCCATAATTCTCATAAACATTAATTTTACACTATTTTCTTACCCAACAACTAGCACTTCAAAAGTAACCAAAAACTATAAAAAAACAAAAAACATTAAAATCTTTCATGTGTCATGTTCCCAATTCCCAAATGAATCTTCGTGATATAGATGTATAGAAGAGTTCTGATATGATATAGAACATGAAAAGCATTGTTGTACAAAAAGTCCAAGAGAAAAGTGGCTCTCCTATTCTTATTTTCACTTATGCAATAGATTTGGTGCAGGAAAACAAAAGTGCCATTTCATGATTTGCATGAAGAACATGTCTTTGGATTACCAAGAAGGAGATTTGGAGTTTTTTCATGATCTGCTTTCTATTTGATTTTAAAATTCATGAGATATGGACCAATACTTCAATTATCATGCAGCGTTGGAAAGCTTTTAAACATTTCCTGAAAATTGAATAAAAATTACCAAACGTTGCAAGTGATATAAACAATTACCAGGAAAAGGTTGTATATTCAAATTTACCCGGGGCTATAATAATCATTATGCACACAGTAGGCGTCAATGTTCTTTTCTTAGTGGAGAAAATAATGGACAAACCATCCTTTTATGCAAATCATCCTACTACATAAGCAATTTTGATATTGAAAATCTGTGTAAAATTATCTCGGCTCACAACCCATGTCAATGCGATGGATCGAGAAGAAAGTAACAAAATAAGGTTCTATTTCTACTATATATATATATATATATATATATATATATATATATATATATATATATATATATATATATATATGAATATATATATATATGAATGTTGTTAATATATATATATATTAAAAGAATAATGGGTGTTTGACTCTACATGAACAATTTGTTACTGCTCTTCTTATATTTGTTTCCTTTCTAGATGAGTTGTGTACTTAAATATTAGATATGCCTAAGAAAAGTGTGTTCTATTAGCAATGTCATGCTTGGAGAAGACTTGTGAAACTTGGAAATTATTTTATGCACGTTTATTTTATTGTAGTCCAATAGTAAATTGAAACCGGTCACTAATTCATAGTTATCGACACAAATCTTGATTCATTTTGCTAACTTTATGTAACACAACAAAATACTTTACTGGAACATATTTTTTCAATTGACCCTATGTTGAAACGGTGGCCAATTCTTACTCTCAAACTTCAAACTTAAAGGCAAACATGGACTATTTGGAAGATATGGTAGCCTATTTAAATAAAATGATGAGTTAGAATTTTAAATATTATGATATTCGTTAATGCCCTTTGACAGCATTTATGTTTCAGAAGAATACTCTTAGCGCATGATCTATTTATTACTAGAGAACAATATAGAAATAAGAGTATATATTACCTTATTTGCTATGAAGCCAGATTCATTATTCGCCATAGGTTAGAACAAATTATCTAACTTTATTGATTCATACACCTTTAAAAAGATGACTAGGTACTACCAACATTTTGATAAGTTAAATATTTTATGCGTACATGATGATGCTTAGTACTTCTGATTTATAAAATACTGGTTCCTAACTCATTTTTCGCAACACTAAAATATCCTTAACTTTGTGAGTTTTGTATGGAGAAAACTATTTTGATAAAATATTTTTTTGAGAAATACTTATTTTAAAAAATTAAGTAATTGTAGGTGTTGATTGCTTATGTTGCAATGATTTCTGATGATCTAATTTTTTTTACCATTACATGATATTGTATTTACACTTGGTATAAATACTACATTTTAAGACGAAAAGCGATAGATAGCGCAAGGCGCAAATAGAGCGTGCATTTAAGAGATGCATAGTTGAAAGAGAAGATAAAAATATTCTATTTGTTTCAATTTATGTGTCTTACTTTTCTTTTTTAATTTATTTAAAAAAGTGCCTCTATATTTAGTTGCTCTTTAGTGTAACGACTCGATAGGTCGTTTTGAGAATCTGTACTTCGCTCGGAGTTTTGAGAGCTCGAGCATCTCCGCATGATGTGTTATGACTTGCGTAAATCGACGGTGTTGGTTTTCAAGTTATCCGAAATTGATTTGGAAGGATGAACTTCAAGATTCAAGCTCTAAGTTGGAAGAATTGACTAAGGTTGGATTTTTGGGTAAACGATCTCGGAATCGGGATTTGAAGGTTCCAACAGGTTCGTATGATGATTTCGGACTTGGGCGTATGTTAGAATTGAGTTTTGGATAAACCGGGAGCATTTTGGCACCTATTGTGGAAGTTAGCATTTTGGAAGAAATTCATCGTATTTGGGCTGAAGTGCATTTCAATGTTATCGATGTCCGTTTGGGATTCCGAGTCTGAGAATAGCTCCGTATGATGATTCTGGTATTGGGAGCGCGTCCGAAAATGGATTTGGAGGTCCGTAGGTCATTTTGGAGCCGTTTGGCAAAAGTTTAAAATTTGAAGGTTTTTAAGAAGTTTGACCGGAAGTGGACTTTTTGATATCGGGGTCGGAATCCGATTTTGAAAGTTGGAGCAGGTGTCACGACCCGAAATTTTCTATCGACGGGACCGTGATGGCGCCTAACATTTCACTTGCTAGGCAAGCCAACGTTAGAGAATCATTAAATCAATTTCTTATTTTCATTCAGTAATTAACAATAATTAACTAAGATGAAATATAATAAGTGCGGAATATCATAAAACTATATTAATTACTACCACCCGGATCTGGAGTCACAATTCACGAGCATTCTAGAATTTACGACAAGTAATAGTCTGAAAGAAATACAACTGTCTGAATGAAAGAAACAGTAGAACAAAAAAGATAGACGGGGACTTCAAGGTTTGTGAACGCCGACAGATCTACCTTGAGTCTCCGGACATCGGACCAATAGCAAAAATCCCGATCAACCCGAGCCGGTATCAAAATCTGCACAGAAAGTGCAGTATCAGTACAACCGACCCCATGTACTGGTAAGTGTCGAGCCTAATCTCGATGAAGTAGTGACGAGGGTAAGGCAAGGTACCTACAAATCAACATGTATAATTTAACAGTGTATATGCAAATAACAAAAAATTAGGAACTAAACAAGAAATGTCGGAAGGGGAAACATATTAAGGGGAATATAAGATAAAGAACTACAACAGAATGATCACCGGAGCAGTCAATATACCATGAATCTACATGAATAGAGAATACAGTAAGAAAAAATGCACGGCATCACCCTTCGTGCTTTTACTCTCAATCTCACCATAAAATTAATAGAAACGGCACGGCATCACCATTCGTGCACTAACTCTCATATCATGGCACGACATCACCCTTCGTGCATTAATACTCACAATATGGCACGGCATCACCCTTCGTGCATTAACACTCATAATATGGCACGACATCACCCTTCGTGCATTAACACTCACAATATGGCACGACATCACCCTTCGTGCATTAACACTCTCCCTTACCATAATGCAATGCATAAATAACAACAGGGAGATAGAATAACAAGTACAAACCTTACTTCAACATTTGGTTCCCTAATATCAATCTCAACTTTGAAATAAAAACTCAATTATCACCAGAAAGTCCGTAAGCATAATAAGAACGATAAATTGAACAACACTATTATAACACGTAGCAATTAAGCATAGGAATGAGACAATACAAGAAAAATAGAGAAACATGGAAAAACAGGTAAATTGGCGGAGCATAAGTACTCGTCACCTCACATATACGCCGCTCACATGAATTTCACTTACCAAGTAATCTAAGGTTCTTAATTCCCTCAAGTCAGGGTTAGACACAATACTTACCTTGCTCCGAAGGCCACTTAATACTCAATCACAGCTTTTCCTTTGGAATTCACCTCCAAATCACTCGTATCTATACAAAAATGACTCAATAATATCAAACATTGCTAAAGGAATCAAGTTTAATGAATAATTACAGATTTTCAAAATTTTTCCTCCAAAAAGTCGAAAATCGACCCCAGGCCTGCTTGGCCAAAACCCAAAGTTCGGACCAAAATCCATTTACCCATTCACCCTCGAGCCCGAATATGTAATTAGTTTTGAAATCCGACCTCAAATTGCGGTCTAAATCCTCAAATTTCCGAAATTTCTAAGTTCTACCCAAAAATCCTAATTTCACCATAAAAATTCTACATTCTAGGTTGAAATCTTGCTATAAAATGTAAAAGGTTGAAAGAAAAGAGTTAGGAATCACTTACCTATGATTTGTGGAAGATTTGATCTTTGAAAAATCGCCTCTTAAGGTTTAGGGTTCAAAAAATTGAAGAATGAAATGAAAAATCCCGTCTAAGTCCAAAGTTATCAGCTGCGGACGTCACATTTGCGACCTAAGCTTCGCAATTTGCTAAGCTCGCAAATGCGAGATCCTTCACATTTCCACTGCCTTCGCATTTGCGAAGAATGCATCGCAATTGCGGCAATTGGCCCATCGCATTTGCGGGCAGGAATTCGCATTTGCGAACATACCCTTCCCCAGACCCCCATCACAATTGCTAAGACAATCTCGTAATTGCGAGAACATGCTGGCCCAGGCCTTCTTCGCAATTGCGAAAGATACCTCACAATTGCCAGGCCTGCTTATTTCTCATTTGTGAAGCCTGATCTTGCAATTGCGAGACCAGAGGCCTGCAACAGGTTCACTTATACCAGCAAAATTTCAAACAATCCTGTGGCCTATCTGAAACTCACCCGAGCCCTCGGGGCTCCAAACCAAACATGCACACAAGTCTAAAAATATCATACGAACTTGCTCGCATGATCAAATTGCGAAATAACACCTAGAACTACGAATTTAGTACCAAATCAAATGAAATTCTCAAGAACGCTTTAAAATTTCTATTTTTTCAACTGGACGTCCGAATTACGTCAAATCGACTCCGTTTCTCACCAAAGTTCACAGACAAGTCTTAAATATCATAATGAACCTGTACCGGGTTCCGAAACTAAAATACAGACTCGATACTAACAATGCCAAATATCAATCAATTCTTAAACACAAATAATTTTCAGACATTTAATTTTCATCAAAAATTCATAACTCAAGCTAGGGACCTCAGAATTCGATTCCGGGCATACGCCCAGGTCCCATAATTCGATACGGACCAATCGGGACCGTCAATGCACGGATCCGGGCCTGTTTACCAAAAATATTGACCAAAGTCAACTAAAATTAACTTTTTAAGGCATAAATCCTTATTTTCATCAATTTTCAACATAAAAGCTTTCCCGAAACCTGCCCGGACTGCGCACGCAAATTGAGGAGGGTAAAAATGAGATTTTAAGGCTTAAGAGCGTAGATTCAAGTTCTAAAATATAAGATGACCTTTTAGGCCATCACAGTAGGTCTGTAATGTCAAATGTGACTTGTGTGCAAAATTTGAGGTCAATCGGACGTGATTTGATAGGTTTCGGCATCGGTTGTGGAAGTTTGAAGTTTCAAGTTCATTGAATTTGAATTGAGGTGTGATTCGTCGTTCCGATATTGTTTTGTGTGTTTTGAGGCATCGAGTAGGTCCGTGTTATGTTATGGGACTTGTTGGTATGTTTGGATGGGGTCTCGGGGGACTCGGTTGTGTTCCGGGTAGTCTATGGGACATTTTCCTCCTATTTTGAACTGCGGAATATGTCATCTGGTTTTCCTTCATCGTGTTCGCGTCCCTTTTCTCGCATTCGCGAAGGGTTATTTTGGAGGGTGGAATATTTCCTCTTCGTGCTCGCAGCTACCATCTCGCATTCGCAAAGTTCAGCCACCTCCTTCTACACGTTCGCATTCCATATGTCGCATTCGCGTAGTGCAAACTAGGACCCGGGCACTGGTGATCATTTTTCTCTTCGCGTTCGCGTGTCTCTTTCGCGTTCGCGTAAGTTTTGTCCCTTGTTCATCACGTTCGCATCCCATTTCTCGCATTTGCGAAGGGTATTCTAGGCAACCTTTGTTTTCTTCTTCGCAAACGCGATAGTTCTACTGCGTTTGCGATGCATTAAAGACCTGGGCAGTGTTCTTTTAAAAATCGCGATTTTGACTTTATTTTAACATTTCCAAGCCCGGACTAAGGCGATTCTTGGAGCAATATTCATCTTGTGGACTAGGGTAAGTATTCTCTACTCATTTTTGATCTTATATCACAAATCTACCCTCGTTTTTGGTAATTTGATTATGAATTTTATAGAGGAAATTGGAGGTTTTGGCCTAGAGTTCATAATATGAATTTTTGAGTTTTGAACATCGAATTGGAGTCGAATTTGAATGAAACTAGTATGGTTGGACTCGTACTTGAATGGGTGGCCGTATTTCGTGAAATTTGTCGGGTTCCGAGGTGCGGGCCCGGGGGTTGACCTTTGGGTCGATTTTTAGACTTTGTTAAAGATTGAGACTTTATGATCCGGAATAGTCTCTTACGCGTTTTATCTGTGCTTTGAAGTTATTTTGATTAATTTTTGAGCCGCCCAGAGGTCATATCACCCGAGGAGTTCATTTTGAGTATCAGTTTGCCTTCTTTGAGGTAAGTGTTTTGCCTAACTTTGTTGAGGGAATTTTTCCTACTATTTGACATTGTTTGCTACATGCGGGGGTGATACATATATGAGGTGACAAGCATATAGGCATGTGCCAGGGTAACCATGCTCGGGGGTAAAATATGTTATAAACTGTATCTTGTAGAATCACGTGATCTTCTTGCCTTATGCCTTACTTGGCTCCTAGATAATAAGAACATAGTATTAAATGTTAGAAACTAAGGCTTAGCTTATTATAACTTGATCAAATTTGATGGAAATTCTGAGAATACATTGGTATGTATAATTCGGTCATCAATATGCATAATCATTAATACATTGCAACGACCGATATTCTTGAGATACTAGATTCTATACTTGTGTTGTAGATCATTTGTGAAATTTGTTGGAATACTTGAATAAAAAGGTTCTTGTGGGTTTATTGAACTATTGTTGGCTTGAAAAGTTGTGATTGGGATTCATTTGAAATATTCGTTTAAATACTCCCCTTGACGTTATTTATGCTTCCTGCCTTGTTTGTCATTAATATACATATGCTTGGTAAGGAAGAGTGTAAAGCACGAAGGGTGATGCCGTGCCTTTGTTTATGCATTATCATGTGAGGGAGAGTGTAAAGCACGAAGAGTGATGCCGTGTCATATTGTTTGAGAGTTAAAGCACGAAGGGTGATGCCGTGCCATATTATTGAGAGTAAAAGCACGAAGGGTGATATCGTGCCATATCATTGTGAGTAAAAGCACGAAGGGTGATGCCGTGCCATGTTATGTAAGTAAAGGCACGAAGGGTGATGCCGTTTCATTGTATTTATATTATTACGCTTTCATGTTATGGTGAGTTCATAGCACAAAGGGTGTTTTCGTGCAAGTGAGGACGAGAGACATGCATTATGTTGTGATATTTCTTTCTTGCAGATACCTTCATGTCTTTACCTGGAGTTGTTATTGTCGTGTTCATGGTTCTTATGTGATATGTATTTACTGTTCTGTCTTTATCCTCTATCACCTTGTTGTCATGCTATCATGCCTTCTATTTGCTTAAACTTGCTAATATCTTGCCTATTTGCTGCTGTTAGGATTTCATCCATGCCATCTGTTTTGTTGTACTTAAGTGTAGGTCTTTTTCCATACTAGTCGTTCATGTCCCTACTTGCTAATTTATAAAGATCATGTGTCCGCTTCCTGATTTGTCATATTTGTCTTCATGTCTTCACCTTGCTAGTTAGTCGAAATTACATTCCTTTTTCCTAATCATTGTCATTACTTATATGCTTTCTGTTCAGTTTGTTACTGATGTTCTCATGTACGCTCTCGTCCTCCATAGTTATTTGCGTATTTCCCACTCTGTCGTTTATGTTATCAACATTTGTGCCATTGGGCTAGTACTGCTTTATGCATAATTGGTGAGGATGAGATAAATGCACGAAGGGTATTTCCGTGCCGTTGAATTTGATGTCTTGGGTATATTTCTCACATTATGAAATTTTTGATGTGATTGTTGTGATTTATTGGCTTTCGCTCTCAGGAAAGGATTGTGTGAGATTTTGATATCTGTTGAATTGTATTTTCTTTTAGTACTTGCTTTGTATAATCGTTTCGTGTGCTCTACTCTGTTTTACTATAGTATAGTTTTATTGTTAGTTACATTACAGGTTTTATCAATGAACATCTTTTAACCAAAGCATCGTCACTACTTCGACGAGGTTAGACAAGATACTTACTCAGTACATGGGGTCGGTTGTACTGATACTACACTTCTGCACATTGCGTGCAGATATTGGTTGTTGTCGTTGCTGTGTTCTATGGTTGCCGGGATTGAAGATGTACCCGCGTTCCTGTTGTAGCTACCTCTTGTTCATGATAGCCCTAGATTTATAAAAACTCTGTTTATGTACTTTTCAAACAAAAGAT
The DNA here is from genome assembly GCF_000715075.1 of Nicotiana tabacum. NCBI lineage: Eukaryota > Viridiplantae > Streptophyta > Magnoliopsida > Solanales > Solanaceae > Nicotiana > Nicotiana tabacum. Next base: position 82,997,993 of record NC_134081.1, on the reverse strand, counting down.
GTATTTACTTCATATCAGCTTGTAAATTCTATTCTTAGAAGCTCATGATTTGTACTACCAGTCCGTGGGGATGTATAAGGCTTAGATAACTCCTTTGTTAAATTGTGTTATTAAATTAATTGAAAATGGGAAATCGTTAATTGGCTTACCTAGCGGGTTGGGTTAGGTGCCATCACGACTAGTGAATTCCGGGTCGTGACAGGTGGTATCAGAGCACTAGGTTCGTAGGTTCTACGAGTCATGAGCAAGTGTCTAGTAGAGGCTTGCGGATCGGTATGATGACGTCCATACCTATCTTCGAGAGTCTGCAGGGCATTTAGGATAAACTTCCCATCCTTCTTTCCTTATCGTGCGACATTGATTCCTCTTTGAGCGTAACTTTTTGAATTGCTTCCACGCATTTGTTTGCGCATGAGAGCACTCGGTATCAGCGGAGCATCGACGGCTCATGAGTCCCTGGATTGAGATGCGAGATATGATTCTTGTGTGCTGATGATGTGTCCGTCTGGAGTACTTGAGGTCGGGTTGTCACTGTGGTTTGAGCACAAGGATCTCGGTTGTGTGAGCATGTGCTTTTGGACTTATACGTCCGGTAGTGTCCTTATGAGTGGAGATGTGGCAGGCAAGTGATTGGGTGACTAAATGATGAGTAGGATGTGGCTGTAGACTATATTCAGGTGATTGAATGTGACGAAATGATTCTGCTTGAGGTGTAAAAATGGGTAATGGGCATTGGTTTGTCTTGATGTGGCATATAATCTCGAGTTATGAGTGTATTGAAAGGCTTTTGTGTTGTTTAATTGTGAAATGGATTTGACTCTCATGCCTTATTGATGAGTTCAGATTCAGAAAGCTTAAGTGATGGCATAGTGGTCGTGGCTAGGGTTTAAGATTTATAGTGGATGGTGTCGAGGCTCGCGGTATTTCCATATCACTTTGGATTATGCATTTCATTAACAGGTAGACTAAGTGGTGGAGGGAACGACTTTTATTCAAAGAAGGTCCCTTCAGAGCAGGTGCCTTGGTTGTGGTACTTTGGGGTGCTAAGAGGGAATACAACGGCTTATGGGCCTTAGGGAGGTGCGGTTTTTTTGCTAGAACCTCTTATGGCGAACTTTGGGGTAAGGATCATGGTGTTCTCGCAAGGAGTGGTATCAACTTGAGGTTAATCTAGAAGTAACTCAGAGGAAACGTGGCGGTTTGATAGTAAATTGGATCAACACGGTAATGATGTGATTGGTTCCTTGGGTACTTATAATGTGGTGGGTCTCCACAGGTGTTTCGTGGAAATGCTCATGGGTTTTGGGCAAATGCGTGGCTTGGTTGAGTTAGAGGGATTTGATTCTGATAGCTTGGGTATGTGCCAATGGATTTCCAGGAGTTCTCGATGATTTCTATCACGGTTCGGGGTGAATACTTCCTATTGGTATGAGGGAACATGTTGCGTATTGGGATTTCCTCCTAGATGAGATCAAATAGAATATTTCTGACTGAACGGTATTGAGTTTTGAATGTGCAAGATCACAGTTCCATTTTGAAGGGAAAGTCATGAATTCTTAGACAGCACGGATGGTTTCGGACGTCTAAATGGATGTTATTACTACTTGGTATTGCATGAGAAGGGTGTGAATTTCAGAAGGCGCATTGTGTTTTGACTTACGAATGCATCATTTATATTGCGATGCTCGCCTAGTTAGTCTGCTGGTGAGATTCAGATTTTGTTATAGGACACAGAAGAATTTCAGAAGTATTCCTCGTGGGATGATTGTATACAAGAGATATGTTAGACATTTGGGCGGTAGAGTTGGGATCAGATAGGATGATTCGTGTGTTCCATGGATTTGAAGATTGGAGTTCTCAGAAACAGATTGTTTCGTAGTTGTGGACTGTGAAATATGGCCAAAACCAGGCAGATGATGGTGTGTGTTACAGTTATATCGTTGTGGACTTTTGGAGGGCTAATCGTCCGTTCAGGGATGACCGGAGTTAATTTGGGGGCTCATTGGTAGGCCCAATAAGGATGCGTATTCAGTATAGGATCAGATTTGCTTGCTCCTGCGCAGCTGTTGCCACGTGTATAACATCAGGCAGAATGAATGTTATTCGCGCCTTAGTTTATGTTATATGTTTTCCTCTTATACTATGATGGATTGTGGGGGTTATATGGTCGTTCGCATGCATACTGTAATTCAGTTTAGGCTTCATGGTACTATGGGCGAGATGGCCTTCGTGATGTTGATTTGCTTATTGCACCATAGTTGTGCTTGTCCTTCTCAGTATTGTTTGTTCCTGATAATTTTCCCACTGTTGTATTTCTATGCACACTATGGTGCTTGATATTGACGCACATATGATCAGTGAGCCGAGCGTTCTGGCTCGAGGGGTACCTTATGTGGATTGATACGATGGAATCGGGTTGCACGCCGCAACGGTACTGTGATGAAATGTAACTCCTGATGTTTACCTCGTGTAGTTTTGCTTTCACCTTGCTGAAAATAGTTAATAGTAAAACGCTAAAATTTCCTTGCATGCTTAACGTTTTTAGTAGTCTTCTTATTTAGCTCTCCTACGGTTATCTATCATGTCTTAATTATTACTTGTTGGTGTTCGGGACCATGTTATGAGGGGTTCCATATGATTACTATTGATACTAGTCGGTGAGGCTGCTTGTAATGGCTGGGATGAGGTTTCTAGACTTGAGAATGGCACTATTGTAATGGGAAGAGAAAGGTTTGGAAGAATAATATTATGATTTGGTGAGGATTCGGGCAAAATGGCCTGGTCGCACTAGTGAGTTTCTTGGATTATTGATCAGATGAGTGGTTAAGAGGTTATGCGTGTTTCTTTCATCATCGGCGGGCTATGAAGGTTTTAAACGAGGCTCTAATCGATATGAGGTTTGCTACCGACACTGGATTTGTTTCCAGGCAGTAATGGTGGTCAACAGTTCCTACTGTGATTGTCCAAGTGATGGGGCGCATCATGCGATTTCATCCTGGGATTTATGGTTATGGCCTAATACAGCTTGTTCAGGCTTATACTGTGTGTAGATGTGAGATTTGGGGCTTATAATGAATTCGGGGTGTTAGAGATTGGGTTCAAAGGTTTAAGGACCAAGGTTGAAGTAAGGATCTCTAGTTAGGTTGTGTTGGCAGGTTTATATGGGGCAAGGTGACGCGGGATCACCCCTGGATTCATGCATAGTAAGATTATACCATGATTTGATAGCTTTAGAATGACTCCTGGCACGTTCGAGGATGAACGTGTGTTTAAGTGGTGGAGGATGTAACGACCCGACAAGTCGTTTTGAGAATATGCACTTTGCTCAGAGTTTTGAGAGCTCGAGCATCTCCGTATGATGTGTTATGACTTGCGTAAATCGACGGTGTTGGTTTTCAAGTTATCCGGAATTGATTTGGAAGGATGAACTTCAAGATTCAAGCTCTAAGTTGGAAGAATTGACTAAGGTTGGATTTTTGAGTAAACGATCTCGGAATCGGGATTTGAAGGTTCCAGCAGGTTCGTATGATGATTTCGGACTTGGGCGTATGTTCGGATTGGGTTTTGGATAACCCTAGAGCATTTTGGCACCTATTGTGGAAGTTAGCATTTTGGAAGAAATTCATCGTATTTGGGCTGAAGTGCATTTCAATGTTATCGATGTCCGTTTGGGATTCCGAGTCTGAGAATAGCCCTGTATGGTGATTCTGATATTGGGAGCACGTCCGAAAATGGATTTGGAGGTCCGTAGGTCATTTTGGAGTCGTTTGGCAAAAGTTAGAAATTTGAAGGTTTTTAAGAAGTTTGACCAGAAGTGGACTTTTTGATATCGGGGTCGGAATCCGACAATAAAATATCACCCTTTGTCATGACCCGAAATTTTTTACCGACGGGACCGTGATGGCGCCTAACATTTCACTTGCTAGGCAAGCCAACGTTAGAGAATCATTAAACCAATTCCTTATTTCCATTCAGTAATTAACAATAATTAACTAAGATGAAATATAATAAGTGCGGAATATCATAAAACTATATTAATTACTACCACCCAGATCTGGAGTCGCAATTCACGAGCATTCTAGAATTTACGACAAGTAATAGTCTGAAAGAAATAAAACTGTCTGAATGAAAGAAATAGTAGAACAAAAAAGATAGACGGGGACTTCAAGGTTTGTGAACGCCGACAGATCTACCTTGAGTCTCCGGACATCGGACCAATAGCAAAAATCTCGATCAACCCGAGCCGGTATCAAAATCTGCACAGAAAGTGCAGTATCAGTACAACCGACCCCATGTACTGGTAAGTGTCGAGCCTAACCTCGACGAAGTAGTGACGAGGGTAAGGCAAGGTACATACAAATCAACATATACAATTTAACAGTGTATATGCAAATAACAAAAAATTAGGAACTAAACAAGAAATGTCGGGAGGGGAAACATATTGAGGGGAATACAAGATAAAGAACTACACCTGAATGATCACCGAAGCAGTCAATATACCATGAATCTACAGGAATAGAGAATACAGTAAGGAAAAATGCACAGCATCACCCTTCGTGCTTTTACTCTCAATCTCACCATAAAATTAATAGAAATGGCACGACATCACCCTTCGTGCACTAACTCTCATATCATGGCACGGCATCACCCTTCGTGCAGTAATACTCACAATATGGCACGGCATCACCCTTTGTGCATTAACACTCACAATATGGCACGACATCACCCTTCGTGCATTAACACTCACAATATGGCACAGCATCACCCTTCGTGCATTAACCCTCTCCCTTACCATAATGCAATGCATAAATAACAACAGGGAGATAGAATAACAAGTACAAACCTTGGTAATTGGATTATGAATTTTATAGAGGAAATTGGAGGTTTTGGACTAAAGTTCATAATATGAATTTTTTGAGTTTTGAACATCAAATTGGAGTCGGATTTGAGAGAAACTAGTATGGTTGGACTCGTACTTGAATGGGTGACCGTATTTCGTGAAATTTGCCAGGTTCCGAGGTGCGGGCCCGGGGGTTGACTTTTGGGTTGATTTTTAGACTTTTTTAAATATTGAGACTTTATGATCCGGAATAGTCTCTTACGAGTTTTATTTGTGCTTTGAAGTTATTTTGATTAGATTTGAGCCGCCCAGAGGTCATATCACCCGAGGAGTTCATTTTGAGTATCGGTTTGCCTTCTTTGAGGTAAGTATTTTGCCTAACTTTGTTGAGGGAATTTTTCCTACTCTTTGACACTGTTTGCTACATGCGGGGGTGATACATATATGAGGTGACGAGCATACATGCATGTGCCAAGGGAACCATGATCGGGGGTAAAATATGTTATAAACTGTGTCATGTAGAATCACGTGATCTTCTTGCCTCATGCCTTACTTGGCTCCTAGATACTAAGAACATAGTATTAAATGTTAGAAACTAAGACTTAACTTATTATAACTTGATCAAATTTGATGGAAATTCTTAGAATACATTGGTGTGTTTAATTCGGTCATCAATATGCATAATCATTAATACATTGCTACGGACGATATTCTTGAGATACTAGATTCTATACTTGTGTTGTAGATCATTTGTGAAATTTGTTGGAATACTTGAATAAAAAGGTTCTTGTGGGTTTATTGAACTATTGTTGGCTTGGAAAGTTGTGATTGAGATTCATTTGAAATATTCGTTTAAACACTCCCCTTGACGTTATTTATGCTTCCTGCCTTGTTTGTCATTGATATACATATGCTTAGTAAGGAAAAGTATAAAGCACGACGGGTGATGCCGTGCCTTTGTTTGTGCATTATCATGTGAGGGAGAGTGTAAAGAATGCAGGGTGATGCCGTGCCATATTATTTGAGAGTTAAAGCACGAAGGGTGATGCCGTGCCATATTATTGAGAGTAAAAGCACGAAGGGTGATGTCGTGCCATGTTATGTGAGTAAAGGCACGAAGGGTGATGCCGTGACTATGTATTTATATTATTACGCTTTCATGTTATGGTGAGTTCATGGCACGAAGGGTGTTTCCGTGCAAGTGAGGACGAGAGACATGCATTATGTTGTGATATTTCTTTCTTGTAGATACCTTCATGTCTTTACCTGGAGTTGTTATTGTCGTGTTCATGGTTCTTATGTGATATGTCTTTACTGTTATGTCTTTATCCTCTATCACCTTGTTGTCATGCTATCATGCCTTCTATTTGCTTAAACTTGCTAATATCATGCCTATTTCCTGCTGTTAGGATTTTATCCATGCCATCTGTTTTGTTGCACTTAAATGTAGGTCTTTTTCCATACTTGTCGTTCATGTCCCTACTTGCTAATTTATAAAGATCATGTGTCCGCTTCCTGATTTATCATATTTGTCTTCATGTCTTCACCTTGATAGTTAGTCGAAATTACATTTCTTTTTCCTAATCATTGTCATTACCTATATGCTTTCTGTTCAGTTTGTTACTGATGTTCTCATATACACTCTCGTCTTCCATAGTTATTTGCGTATTTCCCACTCTGTCATTTCTGTTATCGACATTTGTGCCATTTAGCTGGTACTGCTTTATGCATAATTGGTGAGGATGAGATAAATGCACGAAGGGTGTTGCCGTGCCGTTGAATTTGATGTCTTGGGTATATTTCTCATATTATGAAAGTTTTGATGTGATTGTTGTGATTTATTGGCTTTCGCTCTCGGGAAAGGATTAGGTGAGATTTTGATACCTGTTGAATTGTATTTTCTTTTAGTACTCCGTTATTGCTTTGTATAATCGTTTCGTGTGCTCTACTCTGTTGTACTGTAGTATAGTTTTATTGTTAGTTACATTACAGGTTTTATCAATGAGCATCTTTTAACCAAAGCCTCGTCACTACTTCGACGAGGTTAGACAAGATACTTACTCAGTACATGGGGTCGGTTGTACTGATACTACACTTCTGCACATTGCGTGCAGATATTGGTTGTTGTCGTTGCTGTGTTCTATGGTTGCCGGGATTGAAGATGTACCTACGTTCCTGTTGTAGTTGCCTCTTGTTCATGGTAGCCCTAGATTTATAAAAACTCTGTTTATGTACTTTTCAAACAGAAGATGTATTTACTTCATATCAGCTTGTAAATTCTATTATTAGAAACTCATGATTTGTACTACCAGTCCTTTGGGATGTATAAGACTTAGATAACTCCTTTGTTAAATTGTGTTATTAAATTAATTGAAAATGGAAAATCGTTAATTGGCTTATTAGCGGGTTGGGTTAGGTGCCATCACGACTAGTGAATTCTGGGTCGTGACATTTAGCTCCGAGCCGACATTCTATGTGACATATTTAAGATCACAAGATTCCAGGGCATTTTAATACATTATACACATCTTCAATTTAGGACCGCAAGTTTTAAAAGTTTTTTTCCCTTTTTTTAGCTATGTGCCCAGTCAACCTGAGACTACAATTGAGGAGAATATTTATTGTTTAGTGTGAGAACATGGGCGATGGATCATTTTGCCCTGAGATGTTTGACATTATTTCTTTTTGTAAAAATAAAAATAAAAATGGCTCCTTTAGTCAACATCTTGTATATGAGGAGGTTTTACATGGCAGTGGAGTTACTGTTTGGCTTAAGTTAATAGTGTGTTTGCAAAGTTTGATGTTTGTCTGTAATAAACTTTTAGCAGTTGCATGTATCTAATCAAATTTTCATTGTTTATCTTTATAGGTAATTTTTATTGACAAAGCGTGTATAAAGCGTAATACTATTTGACTCGGCATCACAATAAAGCACATGCACAAAAAAAAAAAAAAAAAAAAAAAAAAAAAATATATATATATATATATATATATATATATATATTAAAAGTGGGAAGCCCTTAATTAAAAGGTTAAATTACTAAAATATCTGTCACGACCCAATTTCACCTATAGGTCGTGATGGCGCCCAACACTACAGCTAGGTAAGCCAACTAATAAATTAAATATATATCAATTATTTTCAGAATAATTTTCTAAGTAATTTTATTATTTTTCTAGTAATATTAAAGAAATTAGAAAAGATACTGATCACTTAAATCCAAGAAAATAATACAATTCCAAATTCTACCAATTAGTGTGCCAAGACCTGGTGTTACAAGTGTATGAGCATCTAGTAGATTATACAAAACTTCAAATACTGTTTGAAATAAAATAGACAGAATGTAAATACAAGAAGAGACACTGGTAGCGGCAGAACGGCTCAGCAAGGCAGCTCACCACTACGCCTCAGGATAACGAGGGTGTAAGACGATAGGTCCTCCACTAGTGCTTGCCTCAGGTCCTGCACAAAAAGTGCAGCAAGTGTATTATGAGTACATAAACAACGTGTACCTAGTAATTATCAAGCTTAATCTCAAAGTGGTAGAGACGAGATGGCCGACGTTGACACTCACTATGGGTCAATAATAATAATTGAAATAAAATTAGAATATCTAAATCAGCATGATTCACAGAATTAATAATAATTTATTTAACCAACCGAAATAATTAAATATCTTCAATTCCAATAAATTTTCAATTTATCAATTAGTCTCATTTTACAGGGATAACAATAATTCCTTAACAAGCAGGGATAATAATTCTTTAAATTCCAAATATTTCACATTTATCAATTAGCTTCACAAGCTGCAATAAACTATCAAAGTGTCGTATAATTATTATTATTAGGCACGATTTCTGCCGAGGTCGTACGGCCCGATCCAGAGTGTCGTGTACACTGCCGAGGGACGTGCAACGCGATCCATAGATGCATGTATCCTGTCGAGGCGTTCGGCCCACTCCACAAGAAAGGAGGACATTTTCTCATGTACCTCCGGAAGGAGAGTATATTCATTATAAGATAAATTCGGGAGGATGAACAATTTCTTTTAACAGTTAATTAATTTAAACAGAAAATTAAGCATATGAGAGGTTTTCATCCTTTAATATTTTTATCTAACAATTCACAATATATATATATATCAAATAATATTAATTAAACAAAGAATACAATTTACACAAGTAATTCATGCTTTGAGTCTTAAACTACCCGGACTTTAGCATTAATAGTAGCTACGCACGGACTCTCGTCACCTTGTGCGTACGTAGCCCCCACAATTAGCAATAATTATTACTTTAATTATCTATGGGGTAATTTCTCCCTCACAAGATTAGACAAGAGACTTAACTCGTCTCAAAGTCCACTTTTCGATTACGACGTCGCGTTAAATTCACAATTCGGTGCCGAAAATCTGAAGCTATCCAAATTTTATACAAAATAATTAATACATGTTCAATAATTCGAATTTAGGCAATTAAATAAATTACCCTAACCAAAACAGTAAAATTTCTAAAATTCACCCCGGGCCCACGTGCCCGGATTCTGGAAATTTTTGGATGAAAACGTTACACATAATCTGAAGAACTCAAATATATAATTTTTATCCAATTCCATAATCATTTTCGTGGTTAAAATCTCATTTTTATACAAATATGGGTTTTTCCTCTAATCCTTGATTTTCATGATTTACAAGTTATCATCTACCCATAATCTATGTATTTAACTCAAAGTGTGTAGAATTAACTTACCTTCAAGTTGCTAGTTGAAATCCCCTCTCAAAAAGCTTCAAAATCGCCCAAGGATGGAAGAAATGAGGTTAAAAATGGTGGAATCCCGTTTTTAAGACATTCTGTCCGGAACAGTAGCCTCCTTCTTCGCGAACGTGGTCAGGGCTTCGCGTTCGTGAAGGCCAATTTCTCAGCCTCAAAATTACCCTTCGTGAACGCAAAAGGGGCCTCGCAAACGCGAAGGCTCCTGGCTCTCCCTTTCGCGAACGCATGAGCTCCTTTGCGAACACGTAAGGAAATGTCATCCGGTCCCAGTCCTCTTTCTCAAACGCATCGCCTGCCTCACGAATGCGAAGGGAAAAAACTCAAGGCTTGGCAAACGCATCGCCTTTCACGCGAACGCGAAGGGCAATTGCCCCGTCCCATTTTTCCTTCATCGCGAATGCGAGGGAGCTCACGCGTTCGTGAAAAAGGAAACCAGAAATGGAATTTTCTGGTTTTTCCGACTTAGCTACGGATGGTTCAAAACACACCGGAGCCCCTCGGGACCCCGTCCAAAGGCACCAACAAATCTGAAATCATAATATGGACCTACTCGAACTCTCAAAATGCATAAACCAACAATAAATCCAAGAAATCACACCCTAAAACAAAATTGGATCAAACTTTGAACTTCAAGTTTTCCAAATTCTCTGAATGCGCCGAATCATACTTAGACTACTCGGAATGACACCAAATTTTGCGTGCAAGTCTTAAATCACTATACGGAGGTATTCCCAGACTCGGAATTCCAAACGGACCTCAATTACCCCAAAACCTACTCCAAACCAAATTTAAAGAACATTAAACCTTCAAATAGTTAATTTTTACTATTAAGCGTCGAAACGGTCCCGGGTTGTCCGAAATTCGATCCGAATATACGCACATGTCCAAAATAATCATACAAGCCTATTGGAGCCGTCAAATCCCGATTCCGGGGTTGTTTTCTAAAAATGTTGACCGAAGTAAAACTTGGTCTTTTAAAGCCAACTTAAGAAACCAAGTGTTTTGATTTCAACCCAAACACTTCCAAATCCCGAACCAACCATCCCCACAAGTCATAAATCATTAAAAGCACATACGGGTAGTTTTATTTTAGGGAATGGGGTTCTAAAAGTTGAAATGACTATTTGGGTCATTACATTCTCCACCTTTTAAATAAACATTCGTCCTCGAACGGGTTTAGAATTGTACCTGGAGTGCTGAATAAGTGTGGATATTTGCTCCGCATGTCTTCCTCGATCTCCCAAGTTACTTCCTCGACTGGTTGGCCCCTCCACTGGACTTTTACTGCAAAAATTCTCTTGGACCTCAACTGGCAAACCTGTTTATCAACAATGGCAACTGGTTCTTCTTCATAGCCCAAACTATTATCTAGTTGAACTGTGCTGAAGTCTAACACATGTGATAGGTCGACATGATACTTCCAGAGCACAGATATATGGAAAACCGGATGAACTCCTGATAGATTGGGAGGCAAGGCAAGCTCATAAGCAACCTCCCCAACTCGTCTCAACACCTCAAATGGGCCTATAAACCTTGGGCTCAATTTGCCCTTTTTTCCCAAATCTCATGATTCCCTTCATCGACGAAACTTTCAAAAGAACTTTTTCACCCACCATAAATGATAAATCACGAGCTTTCTGATCCGCGTAACTCTTCTGTCTAGACTGTGCTGTACGAAATCGCTCCTGAATCAACTTTACCTTTTCCAAGGCATCTTTCACCAAATCAGTACCATATAATTTAGCCTCACCGGGCTCAAACATCCAATGGGTGAATGACATCGCCGACCATATAAAGCCTCAAATGGAGCCATCTCGATACTGGATTGGTAACTGTTATTATAAGCAAACTTGGCTAAAGGCAAAAAACAATCCCACTGACCTCCAAAGCCAATCACACATGCCCTGAGCATATCCTCCAAAATCTGAATTGTCCGCTCCGACTGCCCATCGGTCTGCGGATTAAAGGCTGTGCTGAGCTCTACACGGGTCCCCAATTCACTCTGCACTGCTCTCCAGAAATGTGAAGTAAACTGAGGGCCTCTATTTGATATGATAGAAATTGTCACACCGTGCAATCGAACTATCTCCTGAATATAAATCTGGGCCAACTATCACTACCCAAAATCACACCACATGCGTCGTGATGTCACCTAGTCTCTAAGATTAGGTAAGCCAATTTCTTCAAACTTCCGCAATGTTCGCGACAAAGCAACTACAAAGTCTATAGTGATGCGTTCCCATTTCCACTCCAGTATAGTCATCTGCTGAAGTAGGCCACCTGGCCTCTGGTGCTCATATTTAACTTGCTGACAATTTAGACTCCTAGTTACATGCTCAACAATGTCCTTTTTCATTCGTCGCCACCAATAATGCTGCCTCGGGTCACGATACATCTTCGTAGCACCTGGATGAATAGAATACCGAGAACTATGTGCTTCCTCTAGGATCTTCTTCCTCAGTCCATCCATATTAGGAACACATATATGATCCTGGAGTCGCAGAACACCATCCGCGCCAATAGTAACTTCCTTGGAACCACCTCGTAGTACCGATTCTCGAAGAACCATTAAGTGTGGATCATCATACTGGCGAGCCTTGATCTGCTCAAATAGTGAAGACTGAGCTATAACACATGCAAGAACTCGGCTGGGCTCTGAAATATCCAGCCGCACAAGTCTATTGGCCAAAGACTGAATATACAAAGCTAATGGCCTCTCCTCTGCTGAAATGAAAGCCAAACTACCCATACTCTCCGCCTTTCTACTCAAGGCATCTGCAACCATATTTGCTTTGCCCGGATGATACAGGATAGTAATATCATAATCTTTCAGTAATTCCAGCCATCTACACTGCCTCAAATTTAGGTCCCTCTACTTGAACAAATGCTGCAAACTGCGATGATCACTGTAAACTTCACAAGACACTCCATAAAGATAATGCCTCCAAATCTTTAGAGCGTGAACAATTGCAGCTAACTCCAAATCATGTACCGGATAATTCTTCTTGTGGGGCTTCAACTGACGTGAAGCATATGCAATAACTCGCCTTTCCTGCATTAATACACAACCCAAACCTACGTGTGAAGCATCAAAATACACTGTATACATCTACAAACCGGAAGGCAACACTAACATTGGTGTTGTAGTCAATGCTGTCTTGAGCTTCTGAAAGATCGCCTCACAATCATCGGACCATCGGAACGGAGCACTCTTTTGGGTTAATTTGGTCAAAGGTGTTGCAATAGATGAAAAACCCTCCACGAACCGACGATAATAACCCGCTAAACCCAGAAAACTCCTGATCTCAGTCGTCGAAGTGGGACGATGCCAATTCTGAACTGCCTCAATCTTTTTAGGATCAACCTTAATGCCCTCGCCCGATACAATATGCCCCAAAAATGCTACAGACTCTAGCCATAACTCACATTTGGAGAACTTAGCATATAGATTTTGTTCCCACATTGTCTGAAGCACTACTCTCATATGCTACTCATGCTCCTCCTTATTGCGCGAGTAGATCAAAATGTCATCAATGAAGACAATGACAAACGAATCAATATATGACCTGAATACCCTGTTCATCAGATCCATAAACGTTGCTGGGGCGTTAGTTAAACCGAAGGACATCACCAAAAACTCATAATGACCATATCTAAGTCCGAATCCCGAATCTTCAACTGATGGTACCCCGACCTCAAGTCGATCTTAGAGAACACCCTGGCACCATGCAACTGGTCAAATAGATCATCAATACGCGATAACGGGTACTTGTTCTTAAGAGTGACTTTATTCAATTGGCGATAATAAATACACATCCGCATTGTTCCATCCTTTTTCTTCACAAATAATACCGGTGCACCCCAAGGCGATACACTCGGTCTGACGAACCCTTTGGCTAGTAATTCCTCAAGCTGTTCTTTCAATTCTTTCAATTCTTTTGGAGCCATGCGATACGATGGGATTGATATAGGCTGGGTATCTGGAGCCAAGTCAATACAGAAATCAATATCTCGATCAGGTGGCATACCTGGAAGATATGAAGGAAATACATCAGAGAACTCCCGAACTACAGGCACTGAATCAATAGCCGGAGTCTCTGCAGTAGTATCCCGAACATAGGCTAGATAAGCCAAACAACCCTTCTCAACCATGTGTTGAGCCTTTATAAAAGAAATAACTCGATTAAATGAACTAACAGACGAACCCCTCCACTCCAGCTTAGGCAATGCTGGAATAGCCAAGGTAACAGTCTTGGCATGACAATCTAGAATAACATGATATGGAGATAACCAGTCCATGCCCAGAATAATTTCAAAATCGGTCATCTCAAGCAATAGGAGATCTGCTCTAGTTTCATAACCACAGAATGTAATAATACAGGACCGGTAGATCCAGTTCACAATAACAGAATCGCCCACAGGAGTGGACACATAAACTTGAGTACTCAAGGACTCACAATAAACACCCAGGAATGGAGCAAATAGAGATGACACATATGAATACGTAGATCCTAGATCAAATAATATTGAGGCATCTTTGCCGAAAACAGAAATAATACCTGTAATCACGTCATCTGAGGCCTCTGCATCTGGTCTGGCCGGAAAAGCATAGAACTGAGCTGGAGCGCCAACTGGCTGGCCTCCGCCTGACTGACCTCCACCTCTAGGACGACCCCTACCCACATGTCCTCCACCTCTTGGCGGTCGGATAACTGGTGGAGCAACTGGTCCGGTAATCATAGGCTGCTGACCCTATTTCACTAGTTTACCCTGAAGCCTGGGGCAGAATCTCCGTATGTGACTGGGATCCCCGTACTCGTAACAACTCTTCGGTGCGATGGGCTGCTGACTAAGAGTCTGGCCCTGGAGAACTGTATACCCACTGGGAGGACCCTGAATAGCTGGTGGGCGATAAGAACTATCTGGTATAGCACTGAGATAGGGTATCACTGTAGCACCTCGAGGAGGCAGTGGTGCTGGATATGGGGGCCTGCTGGACTTCCCTCTAACGAACTGACCTCTGCCCCCAGACGGAGCACCTCTGAACTCTCCAGAATACCTGAACCTCTTATCTCTCATAACCCGCTCTCGGCTCCGCTGACGTACACCCTCAATTCTGTGGGCTATCTCCACGACTAGCTCATAAGAAGTATCCATCTCAACCTCTCGAGCTATAGTGGCCTGAATGCCAGTATGTAAACCCGCAACAAACCTCCGTACTCTCTCCGCCTCAGTAGGGAGTATCATAAGTACATTGCGAGATAACTCAGAAAACCTTGCCTCATAATAGGCCACTGACATCTGACCCTGCTGGAGCTGCACAAACTGAAACCTCAACTCTTCCCTCTGAGTGGGTGGAATATACCTGTCCAGGAAAATACGGGCGAACCTCTCCCAAGTCATGGGAGGAGAATCTGCTGGTCTGCCAAGATCTGACTCAACTCTCTCAATATAGTAAGTAAAATAAATGTCTGGCCCTATAAGGCTCTGAACGTGTAACTGCTCCGCCGTAGTAGGCTCACTCATAGGCGCTAAATGCAGCACCCCCAGAAAAGGGACGTCAGTACGAAATAATGTACCGCGTATGTAAGGCAATAAAATAACTGAAAGCTGAAACTGAATTGATAATATGATAACTAAAAGTAACTAGGAGTCAAAGATGATCTGGAGATATACTTACCTGCTGATACTGACTCAACTCTCTCAATATAGTAAGTAAAATAAATGTCCGGCCCTCTAAGGCTCGGAACGTGTAACTGCTCCACTGTAGTAGGCTCGCTCATAGGCGCTCGACCACAGTAGGCTCGGTATATAACTTACCATCTGATTAGTGGTTGCCCAATAAGGGCCTGCCCACCGATTATAGCTCGATGGTGGTGAAAATACTGTAATACTGTATATATATAGACCCTCTGCTCTCTTGACTGAATAAAGACAAAACTAAACTGAATATGAAGTCCCGATAAGGGAGAATACTGTAACTTATGAGACTAGGATAATGTATATAAATTCGGGAGTGTGAACTTCTCTTTATGCCTCGTTATCAAACACATGTAATTACGAGATCATGCCAAAATGAAGGAAGGGCTTAGCCTTAACATACCTTATCACAATCTTTCCAATCACCAAGTTGAACTCACCTCTTCGCACCTTAATCTACAACAACGATAATAATATTATCATTAAGTTACGAAAGGTACAACTATCACACAACGAACGACAAGCTTATTTTGTATTAAAACGGGCAGCATCTCCCCTATAATTTACTTCCTCCAAATTCAAGATAACACCAACAACACAAGAACACAACAATAACAACATATATACATTATTTTCCAGCCTTATATACACCATCAAATACTACAAAACCGCCCAACACACGCCAATCTCTTCATACACAAAACGACCACCGTAGTAGTGTCAAACGACCCGGAAATGTTATGACGAACGACCAGCCCACCACCCTATATTTATATGATGTTTCTCCACCCTCTTCCTCCTCTGAAACACCACAAAACAGTAGTAAAATACTGTAACACCCCGGAAAATTTTAAAGTACTTAAGTGTAAGGCCTGGTAAAGTTTGCAAAGAAAAAATGTTGCATGGTGCCGGACTAGGCTTACGTGTTTGAGGATTATAGAAATTCTTTGCGGCGAGCTTGCGAGCCGTGGCTCGGACCTTTTGGGTTGAACAATGAACCGTAAAGTAAAAGAAAATTTTTGGCGGAAGTGTGCATTTATGCGGTCCATTATGCGACCGCAGAACCACTTTGCGGACAGCATAATGGCCGCAAAGTAAGGCAGTTAATTGGGTCAGTTGGAAGAAACTATGCGGTCGATTATACGACCACATAACTGTTATGCAGTGCATTATGCGATCGCATAGTGACCGCATACACAGATAGTTCTTTTGGCTATTTTACAACCAATTGTGCGACCGATATGCGGTCCGCATATCGTTTATGCGATCGCATACCTTGTTCCGGAGCTCCATTTTTGAGTTTTAAAAACCCGACCCTATTTCGTTAAATACACACTTTGGGCCATTTTTGAGACATAATCTGATATTTTAGAGTGAGAGAGAGTGCCCTAGAGTGAGAAGGTGTTCTTCAATAATTGTTCTTCAATTCTTGCTTAAGATTTTGGAAAATTAAGAAGGGAAGCTCACTAGGTCTTCATCCTAGAGCTAAGATTCTACACCCTAAGTAATACACGGGTGAACAAACTTTCCCACGGATATCCCAACAAGTGTCGAGAGGCGAGCAGGATGAATTCCCAACTAAGGGAAAAGACCACGTAATGTATGAAAGGGCGCATAGCTATTCAATAACTAGGGAGAATGAGGCGAAAAGAATTGGAACAAAATCTATAAATTGAGATGGTCATGGTTATCGCAAAATAGTTCGTATCAGACTGGTGGACTCGCCTAGAGCACAAGTGTTAATAGAAGATATAAAGGATCAACCGTAATGCAGCCGACTTGAGTGACACCGAATATCAGCTAAATGATATAGAGGGAGTCCATGTATACATATTACATTGGAAAGTGAGACTACTGGTGATGAAGTGGTAGTGTGATAAACTCAACAAACCAGACACAATGATACTACGAGTTCATGGGAGGAAAATAAGTGTGTGGTACAATAAGGTTGTCAACTATGAATTAAGGGCAAAATGGGATGGGAGTGAATGCTCTAGTCACAAAGGAAATATAGTATCAACATATTGTCTAGACCAAAGGGGAAATGTTTGAAACAGATTAAGAGAGGATGAACACTTGTTACGAACCAAACATGTTTAACATGAAAGCTCTTAGGCTTCAATACGAGGAAACACTATTGGTAACTACAATACGGGGAATAAGGTGAGTTACGCATCGAGGATGGAATCGGGTGGACTAAGTCCTACACTTATAAGGAAAACAAGAATTCATCGTTGAAGAATTTAGGAGGATCTCAAGTTTCAGATAAGGCCCTGTTCGGGCTAAAAATATATATGAAGGGTATCGATATGTGTTTTGGAAAGTGTTTAGCAGTAAAGAGGAATCATGAGAATGTTCACCAGGGAAGTAGAGTTGTTTCTTAAAATCCTATTAGACTTATAAGGAGGGGATATGATGGCTAAGAAAGGTCTGATCACGATGTTACTTCACATATTGAGGCAATGCCATACAGGTTGATGTTATCAAGGTGTGCGCACAAGCTAGTAGATGTTATTCATTTGAAACAGATGGTCCAATAAGAAAACTGGCCTAGTAATGTCTTTGTTGAGAAATTTGGAAAAATAAGTTGCAAGTACTAATAAGATCGTAACCGTATCAAGGAAATTTTTGTAGAACTCAATTTCTAGGAGGTCATATGAAAGAGAAATCTGATATAGATGTTCCACTAATGATGAAATATGGCAATATGATCATTTATACCTCTCGGCAACTCAAGAATCATGAGAAAAACAATTCAACACATGACTTAGGACTTGCAACTATGATTTATACATTAAAGGTTTGGCATCATTAGTTGTATGGGGTCCAGGTGGACATATTCACGGACCAAAAGATCCTTCAATATATTTGCAAATAGAAGAAATTGAATCTAAGGTAGAGAAGATGTCATGAGTTATGTAATGATTACGATATCAATATTCTATATCATCTAGGGAAGCCAATGTTGTGGCAGATACTCTTACCCGAAAATCTATGGGTAGCTTAGCACACTTTACCAAAGGCTATTGGCCAAGGTAGTTCACCGATTGGCTAGTTTAGGAGTTCGTCTTGCAGACTCTAGTGAAGGAGGGGTAATTGTGCAAAATAGGGTTGAATCATCGCTTGTTGTGGAAGTCAAAAAAAAAGAAATACAACGAACCATTGTTGGTACAATTGAAAGAGGGTATTCATAAACATAAGACTATGTATTTTTCTCTCGGCTTGGATGACGGTACACTAAGGTACCAAGGGTGGTTATGTGTTCTAAATGTGGATGGTCTTTAGAAAAGAATCATGACCGAGGCTCACATTTCTAGGTATTCCATGCATCCAGGTTCTATAAAAATATATCATGATCGTAAGGAAGTCTATTGGTGGAATGATATGAAGAGGAATGTGGTGGACTTTGTGGCAGGATGTCCGAATTGTCAGCAAGTGAAGGACGAACACCAAATGCTCGGTGGGTTGGCACAAAACATAAAAATTCCAATGTGGAAGTGGGAAATGATTAATATGGACTTTGTGGTAGGATTACCGCGCACTCCGCGCAAGTTTGACTCAATTTGGGTGATTGTGGATCGACTCACGAAGTCATCACACTTTTTGCCGGTTAAGTCTACCGACACAACGGAGCAGTATGCTCACCTGCATATCAAAGAAATAGTCAGGTTGCATGGCACCCTAGTTTCCATCATTTCTGATCGGGGAGCACAATTCACTGCTAATTTTTGGAAGAAATTTCAGCAAGGTTTGGGTACTCAGGTGAATCTTAGTATATCCTTTCACCCATAGACTGACGGGCAGGCAGAGCGGACTATTCAAACGCTTGAGGATATGTTGCGTGCTTGTGTGCTAGACTTCAAAGGTAGCTGGGATGATCATTTACCACTTATAGAATTTGCATACAATAATAGCTATCATGCTAGCATTCAGATGGCACCGTTCGAGGCTTTATATGGTAGGAGATGTAGATCTCCCATTAGGTGGTTCGAAATTGGGGAAGCAGAGTTGATAGGGCCAGACCTCGTGCATCTGGCCATGGAAAAAGGTAGAATCATTAAGGAGCGGTTGAAGACTACTCAGAGTCATCAGAAATCCTATTCGGATGTTCGTCGTAGAGATTTGGAGATCAAAGAAGATGATTGGGTATTCTTGAAAGTTCCCCCCATGAAAGGGGTAATGCGATTTGGTAAGAAAGGGAAATTGAGTCCGAGGTATGTCGGATCGTAAAAAATCATTCAGAGGATCGGTGAGGTGGCGTACAAGGTTGAGCTACCACCTGAGATGTCATTAGTACACCCGGTGTTTCATGTGTCTATGTTAAAGAAAGTAGTTGGAGATCCGACACTCATTGTTCCGGTGGAGACCATTGAGGTAAATGGGAAATTGACTTAAGAAGAGATTCCAGTTTCTATTATTGATCGGCAAGCCCGAAAATTGAGAAATAAAGAAATTGCCTTCGTGAAAGTGTTGTGGTGAAACCAACAGGTTGAAGAGGCTACTTGGGAGGCCGGGGAAGAAATGAAGAAAAAGTATCCTTATTTGTTTGAATGACCATGTATTTAAAGTTGTGATCTAGGAAAAATATTATACGACCTACTTTTTATGAATTTTATATCATGTGAACAATTGGCATTAAGGGTGTTCCTTTCTGGATATATATTGCTTATGAGACCACAATTGGTGTTGTTTTGTATTATGTTACGTCGTTGGGATACGTATATGTTGTTAGGATGTGTTTCTGGGGCTCTCTGACCGGTGGATAGGCCTAGTTACAAGGGAAACTCTGGCAAAATATTTTTGAGATTTTGGGAGTTAGTCAAATTTGGGACTGCTCAAATGTGGTATGAAACAAACTGAGTTGCATAAGATGCTAATGACGGATTTTTACCCTCATTCGAGGACGAATGATCCTAAGCGGGGGAGAATGTAACACCCTGGAAAATTTCAAAGTACTTAAGTGTAAGGCCTGGTAAAGTTTGCAAAGAAAATAATGTTTCATGGTGCCGGAAAGTAAAAGAAATGTTTTGGCGGAAGTTGTGCATTTCTGCGGTCCATTATGCGACCGCAGAACCAATCTGCAGACCGCATAATGGCCGCAGTGATTATCTATCCTTATGGCTTTACTACATCTAGGTAGGTCATACTACCAAATCTAGGTTACTCTCGCTGCTTATCCCATATGTATAGATCTAAGTCCTTTAATGCTTCCTCATTACTGTTCATCTTAAGAATGACGGCCGAATCTCATCTCATACTTCATAACTTTTTATCCATCCATTGTTGATTCACCTCAATATTGATCTATAATCTACCACTGATAACTTGAAACCTCTTACGTAATCAATCACTAGGGTTCACGTTGCATCGTGTAACACCCCGGAAAACTTCGAAGTACTTATGTGTAATGCCCGGTAAAATTTGCAAAGAAAATAATGTTTCATGGTGCCGGACTAGGCTTATGTGTTTGAGGATAATGTTTCATGCACCGAAAAGTAAAGGAAAATTTTTGGCAGAAAAGCGCGTTTATGCGGTCCATTATGCGACCACATAATCACTCTGCGGGCCGCATAATGGCCACAGAAGTGAGCAAGACAGGGCCATTCTGGAAGTAGCTATGCGGTCGACTATGCGGTCGCATAACTATTATGCAGTGCATTATGCGATCGCATAACAGTTATGCGGACCGCATAGTGACTGCATACACAGACAGATTTTTGATCATTTTTGTCAGCGATTATGCGACCGATATGCAGTCCGCATATCCATTATGCGGTCATATATGCGACCGCAGAACCGTTCCGGAGCTCCATTTTTGGGTTTTTAAAACCCGAACCTATTTTGTTAAATACACTCTTTGGGCCATTTTTGAACTATAATCTGATATTTTAGAGTGAGAGAGAGTGCCCTAGAGTGAGAAGGTGTTCTTCAATTCTTGCCCAAGTTTTGGAAGATTAAGAAGGGAAACTCACTGGGTCTTCATCCTAGAGGTAAGATTCTACACCCTAACCCGCATACATTGGGGTGAGGTGGCATGACCACTTTGTGTGGGGATTATGGTATAGAGATTGTGATTGTGATACACCTCCACCCGCATACATTGGGGTGAGGCGGCATGACCGCTTTGTGTAGGGATTATGGTATAGAGATTGTGATTGTGATACACCTCCACCCGCTTACATTAGGGTGAGACGGTACAACCGCTTTGTGTATAGTTTTGGTATTAGTGTGGCACCACCATCCGCATACATTGGGATGAGGTGGCATAGCCGCTTTGTGTAGGTTCTTGGTACTGTGGTTATACATCCACCCGCATACATTGGTGTGGGGCGGCATAGCCGCTTTGTGTTGGTATTGGTATCGTTGATGCATTTCCACCCGCACACATTGCGGTGAGGCGGCATAGCCGCTTTGTGTAGGTTCTTGGTACTGTGGTTATACATCCACCCGCATACATTGGGATGAGGCGGTAGGGCCGCTTGATTAGAGTTGTGGTATTGTACGTACACTTCCACCTGCATACATCGGGTGAGGCGGCGGGGCCACTTTGTGTGAAGATGGTTACAGAGGATCTCATCTTAAATCCTATAAATGTTATTTATAACTTTTAATAAGCATGCTATGGTTTAAACGGTTATCTATATTATTCTATTGCTGCACTGGTTCATCATATTCATCTTGTATTTCTAAATTCTTAAATTAGTGTTTAGTTTTCATACAAGTACTATTCGACGGTACTAACATCCCTTTTGTCGAGGGCGCTGCATCTTTTAAATGGATCCAGGTGGTTCCACGGCAGGAGATATTGATCAGTGATAGCAGCATATCTTCTTCCCAACTGACTTAGTGAGCCCCACTTCATCCCGGGGTCATGTATCTTTTGTTCTATGTGTATTCTGTTTGAGGTATAGCCGGGGCCTTGTTGCTGGCATTATCATTGCACTCATCTTTATCTATAGAGGCTCTGTAGACATAGTGTAGGTTGTATAATAGTGCTGGGGAATTTAAACTCGTGTGTTGTGCTTGAATTACTATTTCCACTTCAGATTATGAAAAATGTGTTTGGAACTGAGACTTTAAAATAAAGTAACTGATGGTAAGAAATTGGTATTGCAACATGATCACTTTATTGGTTGATTAACGAAAACATATATATTCTCTTTATTCATGAATGAGTTTGGGTAGAAGGAAATCTAATAGGTTTGCTCGACCGGGATCATTCGGTTGAGCGCCGGTCACGCTCCTTGGTTTTGCGGCGTGACAAACTTTGTATCAGAGCCTAAGGTTTTAAAGTATCCTAGAATGTCTTGGAGTAATGTCTAGTAGAGTCCTTATTATCGGTGTGTTGTCAACCACATCTATAATTAGGATGCTACATGGGCATTTAGGAATAATACCCTTCTTTTATGTTCTTGATCGTGCGATAAAGCTAGTTGTAAGATTGTTCCTCCTTTAACTCCTGCGTTGCTCTAATTTTCAGTACATGGCACCTAAGAAGAAGGCAAGAACTGGCCAAAGAGCCAATGTCACCCCAGGAGTGACAGTTGACCCTATAATTGATGATGCGGGTGAGCACCCGAGGAGTGAGAATATTCTTCCAGTTACTACACTGCCTGACTCTACTACAACTGATCAGACCACACCTGTCCTTACACATACAGAAGGTGCAACGGTTCCTCCAACTGATATTCCAGTTCCACCTCCAGCTCCAGCTTCCGATTTTGGTGTGTCTGCTATTGATATTAGGGGAGCCATACAAATGTTGACATAGATAGTGGCTTCTCAGGCCCAGAGATCAAGTGTTGGGCCTACTTCTTCCAGTCATCCAGGGAATCTGCTAGTTCCAGGGTGAACAAGTTTCTTTAGTTATATCCTCTAGTGTTTTCGGGTACTGATCTCGAGGAGGACCCCCAGGACTTCATTGATGAGATGCATAAAACTCTCCGGGTTATGCATGCAACAGAGACGGAGGGAGTAGAGTTGGCCTCCTACTGCCTGAAAGGGGTGGCCTATTCTTAGTTTGAGTTGTGGGAGGAATCCCGTGAGGAGAGAAGCCCTCCGGTAAGGTTGGGTGAGTTCACAGTGACCTTTATGGATCCTTTCTTGCCTGCCAAAACTAAGGCAGCTCATGCCGCTGAGTTTGAAAGCTTGAAGCAAGGTAGTATGAATGTGTGGGAGTACCATATGGAGTTTGCGCGCCTATCCAAGTATGTTATTCACATGTTGCCCACTATGGAGGCTAGAGTATGCTGGTTTGTACAGGGCCTTAGCCTCTTGGTTCATTGCTACCCCAGTACTTCAGGACACTTTGGTCCGTTTGGGGGGCCTTATGGAGAGTGTGGCCCAGACTGGCTCATTTTCCATGGCACCAACAGTCTCTCAGGCTGGAGGAGGAGCCCAAACTCCTACCACTCCCACTCCGGAGCAGATAGCTCCCCAGTATCAGGCTCCAGCAGCTCAGCCAATCAGATTAGTTCAGCCGGTTATTGCAGCGCAGGTCGGAGATGGGGCAACTATGTCTTCTGAGGCTTTATGGAGATTGGACAGGTTTACCAGGCTCTTTCCTGTTCACTTCAGTGGCGCTCCTTCAGATGACCCCCAAGAGTATCTTGACAGCTGTCACGAGGTTCTACAGAACATGGGTATAGTGGAGACCAATGGGGTCGATTTTGCTGCATTTCAGATGACTGGTTCCGCCAAGAAATGGTAGAGAGATTACTTGTTGACCAGACCAGCTGGGTCACCTGCTCTTACTTGGGACCAGTTCTCTCAGCTCTTCATAGAGAAGTTTCTGCCTATCACATTGAGAGAGGAGCGTCGCCGTCAGTTTGAGCGTCTCCAGCAGGGCGGTATGACTGTTACTCAGTATGAGACATGTTTTGTGGATTTGGCCTGTCATACCATTCTTCTGCTTCCCATCGAGAGAGAGAGAGAGGGTGAGGAGGTTTATTGATGGACTTGCTCAGCCTATCAGATTGCAGATGGCTAAGGAGAGTGGGAGTGAGATTTCTTTTCAAGTGGCTGCTAATGTCGCCAGACGAGTCGAGATGGTTCTTACTCAGGGAGGTCAGGGGTATGACAAGAGGCCTCATCATTCCGGTAAGTTCAGCGGTGCCTCATCTAGAGGCAGGAGTACTTTTGGTAGAGGCCATCCTCCCAGGCCGTTTCATTCATCCCTCCAGGCATCCCACGGTGCCTCAGGTGGTCATGGCCCTCAGATACATTATTTTGACCAGCTAGCCTACAGTGCACCACTAGCTCCTATTAGTGCACCTCCACTCTACAGTTATCAGGGTGGTCATTCAGGTCGACAGGGTCAGTTTCAGGGTCAGCAGTCACAGAAGCTGAGGTTATGTTATACCTGTGGTGATCCGAGGCATATTGCTAGATTTTGCCCTCGGGCAACGGGCAACTCACAGCATCAGAGTTCTCATGCCATGGTTCTGGCACTAGTTGCTGCACCACCTGCTCAGCCAGCCAGAGGTAGGGGTCAGGCAGCCAGAGGTAGGGGCCAGACAGTTAGAGGTAGAGGTCAGGCCGTTAGAGGTAGAGACCAACTAGCTAGAGGCCATCCCAGGGACGTAGTTCAGGGTGGTGGGGCCCAGCCCAGGTGTTATGCTTTCCCAGCCAGGCCTGAGGCTAAGTCATCTGATGCTGTTATCACATGTACTATTTCAGTTTGCAGTGGAGATGCTTCAGTTCTATTTTATCCGGGATCTACTTACTTTTATGTGTAATCCTATTTTGCTTCCTATTTGGTTGTGCCCCGTGATTCTTTGAGTGCTCGTGTGTATGTGTCCACACCAGTAGGAGTTGCTATTGTTGTTGATTGTGTTTATCGTTCGTGTGTGGTTACCATTGGGTGTCTTGAGACTCGTGTAGATCTTTTACTTCTCGACATGGTTGATTTTGATGTCATACTGGGTATGGATTGGTTGTCACCTTATCATGCTATATTAGATTGTCACTCCAAGATGGTGACCTTAGCCTTGTTGCCTCGATTAGAGTGGAGAGGTAATCTTGGCCATTCTGCCAGCAGGGTTGTCTCTTATGTGAAGGCTCGGCATATGGTCGAGAAGGGGTATCTAGCTTATTTGGCCTATGTCCACGATTCTAGTGCGGAGGTTCCTTCCATGGATTTAGTGCCGGTTGTTCGTGAGTTTCTAGAGGTGTTTCCTGCAGACCTGCCAGGGATGCCACCCGACAGGGATATTGATTTCTGCATTGATTTGGCTTCGGGCACTCAGCCCATTTCCATTCCGCCATACCGCATGGCCCCGCCAGAGTTGAAAGAATTGAATGAGCAATTGCAAGATTTTCTTGACAAGGGCTTCATTAGACCTAGTGTCTTGCCCTGGGGTGCACCTGTGTTGTTTGTGAAGAAGAAAGATGGATCGATGAGGATGTGTATAGACTATCGGCAGTTGAACAAAGTCACCGTCAAGAACAAGTATCCATTGCCGAGGATTGATGATTTATTTGATCAGCTTCAGGGTGCCAAGGTGTTTTCAAAGATTGATTTGAGATCTGGCTACCATCAGTTGAGGATTAGGGCATCCGATGTTCCTAAGACAACTTTTCGAACTCGGTATGGGCATTATGAGTTTCTAGTGATGTCATTTGGGCTGACAAATGCCCCAGCAACATTCATGGATTTGATGAACCGGGTGTTCAAACCCTACCTGGATTCCTTTGTGATTGTGTTTATTGATGATATCTTGATCTACTCCCACAGTCGAGAGGAGCATGAGCAGCACCTTCGTATCGTTCTTCAGACTCTGAAAGATATCCAGTTATATGTTAAGTTCTCAAAATGCGAGTTTTGTTTGAGTTCAGTTACTTTCTTGGGTCACGTTATATCAGCAGAGGGTATTCAGGTGGATCCTAAAAAGATTGAGGCAGTTTAGAATTGGCCTAGACCCACATCATCTACAGAGATCCATAGTTTCCTGGGTTTGGCGGGCTATTACGGTTGATTTGTGGAGGGGTTTTCATCCATAGCAGCCCCGTTGACCAGATTGACCCAGAAGGGTGCCCCGTTCAGGTGGTCAGACGAGTGTGAAGCGAGATTTCAGAAGCTCAAGACAGCTTTGACTACGGTATCGATATTGGTGTTACCCAAAGGTTCAGGATCTTATACAGTATATTGTGATGCATCTCATATTAGTTTGATTACGATATTGATGTAGGGTGGCAAGGTTATTGCATATGCTTCACGGCAGCTGAAGGTTCACGAGAAGAATTACCCTGTGCATGATCTAGAGTTGGCAGCCATCATTCACGTGCTGAAGATTTGGAGGCACTATCTTTACGGCATGCCATGTGAGGTATTCACTGATCAGCAGAGCTTGCATTATTTGTTCAAGCAGAAGGAACTCAATTTGAGGCAGAAGAGGTGGCTGGAGCTATTGAAAGACTATGATATCACCATATTGTATCATCCCGGGATGGCCAAAGTGGTGGCCGATGCTTTGAGTAGAAAGTCAGTCAGTATGGGTAGCCTTGCATATATTCCAGTTGGTGAGAGACCGCTTGCATTGGATGTTCAGGCCTTGGCCAACCAGTTCGTGAGGTTAGATATTTCTGAGCCCAGCCGTGTTCTAGCTTGTACAGTTGCTCGGTCTTCTTTATTTGAGCGCATCAGAGATCGGCAGGATGACGATCCTCATTTACTTGTACTTAGAGACACAGTGCGACATGGTAGTGCCAAGCAGGTTACTATTGGAGATGACAGAGTTTTGAGGATGCAGGGTCATATTTGTGTGCCTAATGTGGATGGACTTCATGAGTTGATCCTCGAGGAGTCCCACAGTTCCCGGTATTCTATTCATCCGAGTGCCGCCAAGATGTATCAGGACTTGAGGCAGCATTATTGGTGGAGGCGAATGAAGAAGGACATAGTTGCCTATGTAGCTCGGTGCCTAAACTGCCAGCAGGTAAAGTGTGAGCATCAGAGACCCGGTGGTTTACTTTAGAGGTTAGATATTCTTGAGTAGAAGTGGGAGCGTATCACTATGGACTTTGTTGTTGAACTCCCACGGACTTAGAGGAAGTTCGATGCAGTTTGGGTCATTGTGGACAGGCTGACTAAGTCAGCGCATTTCATTCTTGTGGCAGTTACTTATTCCTCAGAGCAGTTGGTAGAGATTTATATTCATGAGATCGTCCGTCTTCACGGTGTGCCCGTGTTTATCATTTCTTATCGAGGTACGCAGTTTACCTCACACTTTTGGAGGGCAGTTCAGCGTGAGTTAGGTACGCGGGTTGAGTTGAGCACAACATTTCATCCTCAAACGGACCGGAAGTCTGAGGATGGCACAACATAACCTTGCAGGGTGGCAAGGTTATTGCATATGCTTCACGGCAGCTGAAGGTTCACGAGAAGAATTACCCTGTGCATGATCTAGAGTTGGCAGCCATCATTCACGTGCTGAAGATTTGGAGGCACTATCTTTACGGCATGCCATGTGAGGTATTCACTGATCAGCAGAGCTTGCATTATTTGTTCAAGCAGAAGGAACTCAATTTGAGGCAGAAGAGGTGGCTGGAGCTATTGAAAGACTATGATATCACCATATTGTATCATCCCGGGATGGCCAAAGTGGTGGCCGATGCTTTGAGTAGAAAGTCAGTCAGTATGGGTAGCCTTGCATATATTCCAGTTGGTGAGAGACCGCTTGCATTAGATGTTCAGGCCTTGGCCAACCATTTCGTGAGGTTAGATATTTCTGAGCCCAGCCGTGTTCTAGCTTGTACAGTTGCTCGGTCTTCTTTATTTGAGCGCATCAGAGATCGGCAGGATGACGATCCTCATTTACTTGTACTTAGAGACACAGTGCGACATGGTAGTGCCAAGCAGGTTACTATTGGAGATGACAGAGTTTTGAGGATGCAGGGTCATATTTGTGTGCCTAATGTGGATGGACTTCATGAGTTGATCCTCGAGGAGTCCCACAGTTCCCGGTATTCTATTCATCCGAGTGCCGCCAAGATGTATCAGGACTTGAGGCAGCATTATTGGTGGAGGCGAATGAAGAAGGACATAGTTGCCTATGTAGCTCGGTGCCTAAATTGCCAGCAGGTAAAGTGTGAGCATCAGAGACCCGGTGGTTTACTTTAGAGGTTAGATATTCTTGAGTAGAAGTGGGAGCGTATCACTATGGACTTTGTTGTTGAACTCCCACGGACTTAGAGGAAGTTCGATGCAGTTTGGGTCATTGTGGACAGGCTGACTAAGTCAGCGCATTTCATTCTTGTGGCAGTTACTTATTCCTCAGAGCGGTTGGTAGAGATTTATATTCATGAGATCGTCCGTCTTCACGGTGTGCCCGTGTTTATCATTTCTTATCGAGGTACGCAGTTTACCTCACACTTTTGGAGGGCAGTTCAGCGTGAGTTTGGTACGCGGGTTGAGTTGAGCACAACATTTCATCCTCAGACGGACCGGAAGTCTGAGGATGGCACAACATAACCTTGCAGGGTGGCAAGGTTATTGCATATGCTTCACGGCAGCTGAAGGTTCACGAGAAGAATTACCCTGTGCATGATCTAGAGTTGGCAGCCATCATTCACGTGCTGAAGATTTGGAGGCACTATCTTTACGGCATGCCATGTGAGGTATTCACTGATCAGCAGAGCTTGCATTATTTGTTCAAGCAGAAGGAATTCAATTTGAGGCAGAAGAGGTGGCTGGAGCTATTGAAAGACTATGATATCACCATATTGTATCATCCCGGGATGGCCAAAGTGGTGGCCGATGCTTTGAGTAGAAAGTCAGTCAGTATGGGTAGCCTTGCATATATTCCAGTTGGTGAGAGACCGCTTGCATTGGATGTTCAGGCCTTGGCCAACCAGTTCGTGAGGTTAGATATTTCTGAGCCCAGCCGTGTTCTAGCTTGTACAGTTGCTCGGTCTTCTTTATTTGAGCGCACCAGAGATCGGCAAGATGACGATCCTCATTTACTTGTACTTAGAGACACAGTGCGACATGGTAGTGCCAAGCAGGTTACTATTGGAGATGACAGAGTTTTGAGGATGCAGGGTCATATTTGTGTGCCTAATGTGGATGGACTTCATGAGTTGATCCTCGAGGAGTCCCACAGTTCCCGGTATTCTATTCATCCGAGTGCCGCCAAGATGTATCAGGACTTGAGGCAGCATTATTGGTGGAGGCGAATGAAGAAGGACATAGTTGCCTATGTAGCTCGGTGCCTAAATTGCCAGCAGGTAAAGTGTGAGCATCAGAGACCCGGTGGTTTACTTTAGAGGTTAGATATTCTTGAGTGGAAGTGGGAGCGTATCACTATGGACTTTGTTGTTGAACTCCCACGGACTTAGAGGAAGTTCGATGCAGTTTGGGTCATTGCGGACAGGCTGACTAAGTCAGCGCATTTCATTCTTGTGGCAGTTACTTATTCCTCAGAGCGGTTGGTAGAGATTTATATTCATGAGATCGTCCGTCTTCACGGTGTGCCCGTGTTTATCATTTCTTATCGAGGTACGCAGTTTACCTCACACTTTTGGAGGGCAGTTCAGCGTGAGTTAGGTACGCGGGTTGAGTTGAGCACAACATTTCATCCTCAGACGGACCGGTAGTCCGAGCGTACTATTCAGATCTTGGAGGATATGCTTCACGCCTGTGTTATCGACTTTGGAGGTTCTTGGGATCAGTTTTTGCCGTTAGCGGAGTTTGCCTACAATAACAGCTACCAGTCGAGCATTCAGATGGTTCCCTATGAGGTATTATATGGTAGACGGTACAGGTCGCCAGTTGGGTAGTTTGAGCCGAGGGAGGCTCGGTTATTGGGTACAGATTTAGTATAGTGTGCCTTGGACAAGGTCAAGATTATACAGGATCGACTTTGTGCAGCTCAGTCCAGGAAAAAGAGTTATGTTGACCGTAAAGTTCATGATATTGCATTCATGGTTGGAGAAAGAATATTGCTTCGGGTATCGCCCATGAAGGGTGTTATGAGATTTGGGAAGAAGGGCAAGTTGAGCCCTAGGTATATCGGGCCATTTGAGATCCCAGAGAGAGTAGGGGAGGTAGCTTATAGACTTGTGTTGCCTCCAGGGTTATCCTCAGTTCATCCGATATTCCATGTGTGTATGCTCCAGAAATATCATGGTGACCCGAACCACATGTTAGATTTCAGCTCTGTCCAGTTGGACAAGGATTTGACTTACAAGGAGGAGCCGGTGGCCATTCTAGACCGGCAGGTTCATCAGTTGAGGTCAAAGAGTTACCCTTCAGTTCGAGTGCAGTGGAGAGGTTAGCCTATTGAGGCAGCTACTTGGGAGTCCGAGTCCGATATGCGGAGCAGATATCCCCACCTTTTCACCAGCCTAGGTATTTTTCTATGTCCGTTTGAGGACGAACGGTTGTTTTAGAGGTGGAGAATGTGATGACCCAAAAGGTCATCTTATATTTTAGAACTCGAATATGCGCTCTTAAGCCTTAAAACTCTCATTTTTACCCTCCTCGATTTGCGTGCGCTGTCCGGGAAGGTTTTCGGAAAGCTTTTATGTTGAAAACTAATGAAAATAAGAATTTTTACCTTTAAAGTTAATTTTAGTTGACTTCGGTCAATATTTTTGGTAAACGGGCCCGGATCCATGCTTTGACGGTCCCGTTAGGTCCGTATCAAATTATGGGACCTGGGCGTATACTCGGAATCGAATTCGGAGGTGCCTAGCTTGAGTTATGAATTTTTGATAAAAATTAAAAGTATGAAAATTATTTATTTTTAAGAATTGATTGATATTTGGCATTATTAGTATCGGGTCCGTATTTTAGTTCCGAAACCCGGTACAGGTTCATTATGATATTTAAGACATGTCTGTGAAATTTGGTGAGAAACGGAGTTGATTTGACGTGATTCGGACGTCCAGTTGAGAAAATAGAAATTTTAATTCATTTGATTTGGTGCTAAATTTAGAGTTCTAGGTGTTATTTTGGCAATTTGATCGCGCGAGCAGGTCCGTATGATATTTTTAGAATTGCGTGCATATTTGGTTTGGAGCCCCGTGGGCTCGGGTGCCATTCGGGCGATGCACGAGTTGAGTTCAAACCTCAACAAGGCTGTTGGTGCACCAAATCTGGTGTGCCCACACCTGCGAGCCTTTGGTCGCAGGTGCGAGCGAAAGCCCCGCAGATGCGACCCAGGCCTGGACTTCATTTTTCCGCAGATGCGGACTTTTCTCCGCAGGAGCAGGACCGCAGAAGCAGAACCCTGTCTGCAGGTGCGGCCCCAGTTGGCTCAGCCCTTTTCTGCAGAAGCGTACACCCCGTACGCACGTGCAGATGTGCAGGTGCGAAGGTCGCTGGGCAGTGAGCATTTAATTCGGACTCCATCCATTATTCTTCTCGTTTTCAAAAGGATAGGAGGCCTAGGGCGATTTTTCGAAGACATTTTCTTCCCCAAATCATAGGTAAGTGTTCCTTAACTAGTTTCTTTCAATATTTTACTTCATTTCACTAGAATTCAACCTAGAAATCTAGAGTTTTCATGGTAGAATTAGGGGTTAGGGTAGAAAATAGGAATTTTGGGAATTTGGGGATTTGGACTTCAATTTGAGGTCGGATTCCAAAACTAATTACATATTTGGGCTCGGGGGTGAATGGGTAAAAGGATTTTGGTCTGAACCTCGGGTTTTTGACCAAGCGGGCCCGGGGTTGATTTTTTCACTTTTTGAAGAAAAATTTAGGAAATTTAATTCATGCAATATATTTGATATCTTTAGCAATATTTGATATTATTGAGTCATTTTTGAATAGATACGAGTGGTTTGGAGGTGCATTCCAAAGGAAAAACTGTGATTGAGAATTAAGTGGCCTTCGGAGCGAGGCAAGTGTTGTGTCTAACCCCGACTTGAGGGAATTAGGAACCTTAGATTATTTGCTAAGTGAAATTCATATGAGCGGCGTATATGTGAGGTGATGAGTACCTATGCGCCGCCAATTTACCTATTTTTCCATGTTTCTCTATTTTTCTGATATTGTCTCTTTCCTATGCCAAATTGCTACGTGTTATACTAGTGTTGTTCAAACTATCGTTCTTATCATGTTTACGGAATTTTCTGGTGATAATTGAGTTTTTATTTCAAAGTTAAGATTGATATTATGGAACCAAATGTTGAAGTAAGGTTTGTACTTGTTATTCTATCTCCATGTTGTTATTTATGCATTGCATTATGGTAAGGGAGAGTGTTAATGCACGAAGGGTGATGTCGTGCCATATTGTGAGTGTTAATGCATGAAGGGTGATGCCGTGCCATATTGTGTGTGTTAATGCACGAAGGGTGATGCCGTGCCATGATATGAGAGTAAAAGCACGAAGGGTGATGGCGTGCCGTTTCTATTAATTTTATGGTGAGATTGAGAGTAAAAGCATGAAGGGTGATGTCGTGCATTCTTCTTTACTGTATTCACTATTCCTGTTGATTCATGGTATATTGACTGCTCCGGTGATCATTTTATTGTAGTTCTTTATCTTTTATTCCCCTCAGTATGTCTCCCCTCCCGACATTTCCTGTTTAGTTCTTCATTCCTGTTATTTGCGTATACACTGTTAAATTGTACAGGTTGATTGTAGGTGCCTTGCCTTAGCCTCGTCACTACTTCATCGAGGTTATGCTCGACACTTACCAGTACATGGGGTCGGTTGTACTGATGCTGCACTCTGTACTTTCTGTGCAGATTTTGATACCGACTCAGGTTGATCGAGATTTGCTTTTGGTACGCTGTCCGGAGACTCAAGGTAGATCTGTCGGCTTTCACAGACCTTGAAGTCCCCGTCTATCTTTTTATGTCCTACTATTTTCTTTCATTCAGACAGTTGTATTTCTTTCAGACTATTACTTGTAGTAAGTTCTAGAATGCTCGTGAATTGTGACTTCAGATCCGGGTGGTAGTAGTTAATACAGATTTATGATATTTCGCACTTGTTATATTTCATCGTAGTTAATTATTGCTAATTACTGAATGGAAATAAGGATTTGATAAATGATTCTGTAATGTTGGCTTGCCTAGTAAGTGAAATGTTAGGCACCATTTCTGACTGACTGGGTATGTATTCTGATTGTGACTCAGAGTTGATTATGAGATTCTCGTACTTTTCATATGATGGCATGATAGATGTGGTGTGTTGTGTGGGATTGAGATTTCCGTGTGCAAGGTCACATATTCATATTTGGAGGGAAGGTCATGAATTTTGGATAGCATGGACAGTTTCAGATATTTAGACAAATTTTATAACTACTTGGTAATTCCTGAGAAGGGTGCGCATTCCAGAATGCGCATTGTGTGTTGACTTACAAATGCTTCATTGGTATTGCGGTACTCGCCTGGTTGATCGACTGCTGATGTTCAAATTTTTCTATGTGGCACGGAAGAATTATAGAAATATCTCTCGAGGGGATGATTGTGTATGAGAGATGTTTTAATCGTTCGCATGGTAGAGTTGTGATCAGCTAAGGTGATTCGTGTGTTCTACGGATTCTGAGACTAGGAGTTCTCGGAAATAGATTATTTCGGGGTTGCAGACTGTGAAGATGTGGCCAAAGTTAGCTATATGGTAGCATGCACTATGGTTAGTTATGATGGACTTTTGGAAGGCTATTTATCCAATTGGGGAGGATTGAAGTTGATTTGGGGGTTCATTAGTATGCCTAATGAGGATGTGTATTTTACACCGGGTCGGATTGGTTGACTCCGTATTGCTATAGTTGAGGGATGTGCCATTCAGTTAGAATTGATCTTATTTGTATCAGATATGTTCTATGAGTTACTCTTCTATGACACAAGGGGCGGTGATTTGTTGGTTATACGCACACATGGTGCGGTTCCGTTTGGGTCTTGTAGCGGAATTCGAGATAAATGGTTATTGGGATGTGGAATGGTTGATTGCGCCTTGGTTATAGCCTTTTTCGGTTATGCTATATTGTGTTATTTGCTTCTCCGTGGTTACGGTTGTCACACCTCCTTTTCCCCAGGAGTAAGGTAATTTTTTCAATTAAAGTGACATTAATCGAAATGGGATTATTTAATTTAGTTTAGAGTCGCCACTTGGAATAATTGATGGTGTCGCAAGTCACTGGTGTATTTTAAATCCCAAATCAAGGAAATTTGATTCTGTTTTAAAGTCTGGAAAAATCAGAAGACCGGGTAAGGAATTTTGTTAACCCGGGAGAAGGTGTGAGACACTCCCGAATTATGTGGTTTTAGCACGGTCACTCAACTATTAATAATTAGAATAATTATCTGATTTATTACATGTTTTAGAACCCTTTATGTGTTAATGCTTCTATACCGGTTTTAATTATTTTAAACAATTATGGAATTTATTTAAACAAGTCGCGATGTCGCGCACTCGCTTGTTTTTGTACATATTGTGAATCGCATCACGTAAAACGCACCCGCGATCTGCAACATGTTGATTTTTATTATTTGAAGTTGGGATCAAGTCGTGTGAAACGCGCACTTGAGTTTAGAATTATGTATCATGACTATGCCACGGGAACCGAACCCATAGTCATGATGATTTATTATTAATCATGCCTAAAGCAAGCTACGAGGTTCGGATATTATTTATTCTCCTAAAATTTGAGATTGGTGAGGCCATGAATTATGAAATCAATTGTGGAAAAGGATCAGCTTTTGCTCTTAATTATTCTGGCCCAGATAACTTAAAATTGATCATAGCACAATTGTCTTTTTAAAGCCAATTAATAAGTATGCCCAGTAACTAGTTCATCAAGCTACTCCACTATTCATTAGTCAATTGCAGTAGTACATGTTTCATTATGCAAAACCCAACCACCAGGCCCAATTATCTTTTTTTTTTAAAGTCCAAACCTCATTTTTCAATTTCAACTAGCAGACATGGATTTTATCCACAAAGTTCAAATATTTACTACGTACCCAAAAATCATGATTTTATCAATCTTCATGTTAATCAAACAAGAAAGTAACAAAATTTAACAAAGCTAATGAGACCTAACAATTAATATAGAAAAATATTTCAATCTTCACGAAGCTAAATAAGATCAAATTATATATTCAAGCATAATATCTTAACAAAATAATGATGGGAGAAATGGACCTTTACAAGACTGTTTTGAAGCTCGGATAATGGACAAGGATGCTGCAAATGGAGCCTCGACTAAAATCGACAAACAGAGCTCGAACTCGACGACTCAACTTTGGAGCTGTTATTTTTTGTACAAAAGGGGACTGTTTTGCTGGGTTTTCGGCTCGTTTTTGTTGTGCTTTTTTTCTTGGTTTCCTATTGGATTTTGGGGTTAGAGTTTGGTGATGGATTGCTGGATTTTTCGAAAGAAAGTCGAAGAAAGAATGACACGAATAGAAATTCCCTTAGCGTAGAATAAGTAAAAATATTTCTCTCAATTCCCTCCTCCCTATTTTTTTTCTCTTTTTCTTCTTTTTTTTTCTCCTCACATTTCTCTTCTATTTATACAAAAAAATTCGGAATTTTCATATTTTTTTTAATTAAAAAGAATTTCCACTTCCCATTTTCTTCTTTTTTAAAAAAAAAAATTCCCCACTTTCCTTTACTTTTATTTTTACTTTTATTATATTTAAATTCCCACTTTTTTACCTTTTTTAAAAAACATTTCACTTACTTTTACTCTTTTTTTAAAGAATTTTCAGCTACATTTACTTTTATTTTTTAATTCTAACTTTCTTTTACTTTTTAGTTTTTTTAAAATTTCTACATTCTTATACTTTTATTTTTTTTTTAATTTTCCACTTTCTTTTACCTTTTTATTAAATAACTTCCACCTACTTTTAC
Organism: Nicotiana tabacum; assembly: GCF_000715075.1. NCBI lineage: Eukaryota > Viridiplantae > Streptophyta > Magnoliopsida > Solanales > Solanaceae > Nicotiana > Nicotiana tabacum. The sequence goes on along the minus strand of NC_134081.1, from coordinate 82,961,867 downwards.
TTTTACTTTTTAATTCTATATTTTTACTTTTCCTATTTTTTTTAATTCCCATCCGAAATTTTTTAAAAAAATATTTTATTTTTTTCGGGTTTATAAAAATAAGAATAAGAATAAAAATAATACTAATAGTAATAATTGACCTTTTAAATTATTATTAATTTTTACCCTAAATATAAAAAAAAAAGTATAACAAAGCTAAAAAATATATATTAAATTTTTGAAAATATTTACATAGTAAAAGGTGATAAAAATTCAAATATAGTCAAAAATTAGGTGCTCACAGTTGTCCCTCTTTGCTTGAAAACATGAAGAGTTTTCAGGTAAAGACTAGGTGAGCCATGTGACTAATTTTTGACCAAAGCATTATCTAAAAGGAAAAGAAATAAAAGATGGGGTGCAACCGAGTCCTGGTTTTGGACAACCTACATATCCCGGGTTATAGGGGAATTAGGTCGCATGTAGTTCAAGGAGAATGGTGGAATGATGAGTTGAGGAGTCAAGTGAGGTTCCATCGAGGCTCCGGTCTGCGGTCCTGCTATTATATCAAAATAAAAAAGAAACTAAACAAGCCTATCAGCTATGAGTTACAAGATTCCTATCCTTGAGTCTTCTGAAACTTGATCTTGTGTCTTGACTGGTTCTTCATGCAGACTCTGATCTAAACCTTGATACTCGCTAGCTGTAGGTTATAGTTTATTGTTCTATAGCTTCTTATAATCAAAACGGGACTTCAATGCTCGTGGCTTCAGTCATGTCTTGAGCATTCCACATCTTTTAAGCTGCTTTTGCATTTTGGATTCACTTATTTTTTCTTTTCTTTTATTCTGAATTGAGACTTCTTCTTTTGGTCATCTCGAACCCTGTTCCTCGAGGTAAAACCTACTCAGACACCAAAACAAACAAACGAATGAAATTTTTCTGCCCCAGTTTGCACTAGGAAAATTTCATGAGTTATTGTAACAAAATTCTAAACTACTTCTTTATTAAAAACAATAAAAGGTCGGGAGTGGTGTACCCCGAAAAAGTCATGCTATTTTTTTTGAATGGTGTTCCTTTATTGTCAAAAGGATGTATCAACTAAGGATTGGTGTACCTTATATTGGGAAAATGTGGGTCTTGAATGGGATACCCTATATTGGCAAAGATATCAGGGAGTGGTGTACCTTGCAATTAAGATCAAATCAACTAAGGAGTGGATACCCTATGTTGTAAAGGAGACTAGGGAGTGGAAACCCTATGTCTAAAATAAAATCAACTAGGGAGTGGAGACCCTATGTTGGAAAAGAAGATTAGGGAGTGGTGACACTATGTCTAAAATAAAACCAACTAGGGAGTGAAGACCCTATGTTGGAAAAGTCGACTAGGGAGTAGACACCCTATGTCTAAAATAAAATCAACTAGGGAGTGGAGACCCTATGTTGGAAAGGAGACCAGGGAGTGGAGACCCTATGTCTAAAATAACATCAACTAGGGAGTGGAGAATCTATGTTGGAAAGGAGATTAGGGAATGGAGACCCTATGTCGAAAATAATATCAACTAGAGAGTGGAGACCCTATGTTGGAAAAAGAGACTAGGGAGTAGATACCCTATGATTAAAATAAAATCAACTAGGGAGTGGAGACCCTATGTTGGAAAAGAGACTAAAGAGTGGAGACCCAATGTCTAAAATAAAATCTACTAGGGAGTGGAGAGCCTATGTTGAAAGAAAGACTAGGGAGTGGAGAACCTATGTCTAAAATAAAATCAACTAGGGAGTGGAGACCCTATGTTGGAAAGGGCGACTAGGGAATGGAGACCCTATGTCTAAAATAACATCAACGAGGGAGTGAAGACCCTATATTGGAAAAGAGACCAGGGAGTGGAGACACTATGTCTAAAATAACTTCAACTAGAGAGTGGAGTCCCTATGTCTAAAATAACAATCAACTAGGGAGTGGAGACCTATGTTGAAAAAGAGACTAAGGAGTAGAGATCATATGTCTAAAATAACAATCAACTAGGGAGTAGAGACCCTATTTTGAAAAAAAGATTAGGGAATGGAGACCCTATGTCTAAAATAATTTCAACTAGGTAGTGGAGACCCTACGTTGGAAAAGAGACTAGAGAGTGGAGACCCTATGTCTAAAATAACATCAACTAGGGAGTGAAGACCTTATGTTGGAAAAGAGACCAGGTAGTGGAGACCCTATGTCTAAAATAAATTCAACTAGGTAGTGGAGTCCCTATGTCTAAAATAACAATAAACTAGGGAGTGGAGACCTATGTTGGAAAAGGGACTAGGGAGTAGAGGCCATATGTCTAAAATAACAATCAACTAGGGAGTAGAGACCCTATAATTGAAAAAAGACTAGGGAGTGGAGACCCTATGTCTAAAATAATTTCAACTAGGTAGTGGAGACCCTATGTTGGAAAAGAGACTAGGGAGTGAAGACCCTATGTCTAAAATAACATCAACTAGGGAGTGGAGACCCTATGTTGGAAAAAAGACTAGAGAGTGGAGACCCTATGTCTAAAATAATATCAATTAGGGAGTGGAGACCTTATGTTTGAAAAGAGACTAGGGAGTAGAGACCCTATGTCTAAAATAACATCAACTAGGGAGTGGAGATCCTATGTTGGAAAAGAGACTAGGGAGTGGAGATCCTGTATCTAAAATAACATCAACTAGGGAGTGGAGACCCTATGTTGGAAAAGACACTAGGCAGTGGAGACCCTATGTCCAAAATAACATCAACTACGGAGTGGAGACCCTATGTTGGAAAAGAGACTAGGGAGTAGAGACCCTATGTCTAGAATAACATCAACTAGGGAGTGGAGACCCTATGTTCGAAAAGCAACTAGGGAGTGGAGATCCAATGTTGCAAAAGTAGACTAGGGAGTGGAGACCCTATGTCTAAAATAAACATCAACTAGGGAGTGGAGACCCTATGTTGGAAAAGTAGACGAGGGAGTGGAGACCCAATGTCTAAAAACATAAACTAGGGAGTGGAGACCCTATGTTGAAAAAGCAACTAGGGAGTGGAGACCCTATGTCTAAAACATCAACTAGGGAGTGGAGACCCTATGTTGGAAAAGCGACTAGGGAGTGGAGACCCTATGTCTAAAACATCAACTAGGGAGTGGAGACCTTATATTAGAAAAGCGACTATGGAGTGGAGACCCTATGTCTAAAATAACATCAACTAGGGAGTGGAGACCCTTTGTTGGAAAAGAGACTAGGGAGTGGAGGCCCTATGTCCAAAATAACATCAACTAGGGAGTGGAGACCCTATGTTGGAAAAAATACTAGGGAGTGGAGACTCTATGTCTAAAATAACATCAACTAGGGAGTGGAGACCCTATGTTGGAAAAGCATACTAGGGAGTGAAGACCCTATGTCTAAAATAAACATCAACAAGAGAGTGGAGACCCTATGTTGGAAAAGTAGACGAGGGAGTGGAGACCCTATGTCTAAAAACAACAACTAGGGAGTGGAGACCCTATGTTGGAAAAGCGACTAGGGAGTGGAGACCCTATATCTTAAAACATCAACTAGGGAGTGGAGACCCTATGTCTAAAATATTAACTAGGGGGTGGAAACCCTATGTTGGAAAAGTAGACTAGGGAGTGGAGAACCTATGTCTAAAATAATCATCAACTAGGGAGAGGAGACCCTATGTCTAAAATAATCATCAACTAGGGAGTGAAGACCCTATGTTGGAAAAGCAGACTAGGGAGTGGAAACCCTATATCTAAAATAACTTCAACTAGGGAGTGGAGACCCTATGTTGGAAAAGAGACTAGGGAGTGGAGACCCTATGTCCAAAATAACATAAACTAAGGAGCGGAGACCTATGTTGGAAAAGTAGATTTGGGAGTGGAGACCATATGTCTAAAATAATCATCAACTAGGGAGTGGAGACCCTATGTTGGAAAAGCAGACTAGGGAGTGGAGACCCTATGTCTAAAATAACTTCAACTAGGGAGTGGAGACCCTATGTTGGAAATGTAGACTAGGGAGTGGAGACCCTGTGTCTAAAATAACTTCAACTAGGGAGTGGAGACCCTAGATTGGAAAATTGACTAGGGAGTGGAGACCCTATATCTAAAATAAAATCAACTAGTGAGTAGAAACCCTATGTTGGGAAAGACGACTGGGGATTGGAGACCCTATGTCTATAATAAAATCAACTAGGGAGTGGAGACCCTATGTTGGAAAAGCGACTAGGGAGTGAAGACCTTATGTTGGAAAAGAGACCAGGTAGTGGAGACCCTATGTCTAAAATAAATTCAACTAGGTAGTGGAGTCCCTATGTCTAAAATAACAATAAACTAGGGAGTGGAGACCTATGTTGGAAAAGAGACTAGGGAGTAGAGGCCATATGTCTAAAATAACAATCAACTAGGGAGTAGAGACCCTATAATTGAAAAAAGACTAGGGAGTGGAGACCCTATGTCTAAAATAATTTCAACTAGGTAGTGGAGACCCTATGTTGGAAAAGAGACTAGGGAGTGAAGACCCTATGTCTAAAATAACATCAACTAGGGAGTGGAGACCCTATGTTGGAAAAAAGACTAGAGAGTGGAGACCCTATGTCTAAAATAATATCAATTAGGGAGTGGAGACCTTATGTTTGAAAAGAGACTTGGGAGTAGAGACCCTATGTCTAAAATAACATCAACTAGGGAGTGGAGATCCTATGTTGGAAAAGAGACTAGGGAGTGGAGATCCTGTATCTAAAATAACATCAACTAGGGAGTGGAGACCCTATGTTGGAAAAGACACTAGGCAGTGGAGACCCTATGTCCAAAATAACATCAACTACGGAGTGGAGACCCTATGTTGGAAAAGAGACTAGGGAGTAGAGACCCTATGTCTAGAATAACATCAACTAGGGAGTGGAGACCCTATGTTTGAAAAGCAACTAGGGAGTGGAGATCCAATGTTGCAAAAGTAGACTAGGGAGTGGAGACCCTATGTCTAAAATAAACATCAACTAGGGAGTGGAGAAACTATGTTGGAAAAGTAGACGAGGGAGTGGAGACCCTATGTGTAAAAATCAACAACTAGGGAGTGGAGACCCTATGTTGGAAAAGCAACTAGGGAGTGGAGACCCTATGTCTAAAAACATCAACTAGGGAGTGGAGACCCTATATTAGAAAAGCGACTAGGGAGTGGAGACCCTATGTCTAAAACATCAACTAGGGAGTGGAGACCTTATATTAGAAAAGCGACTATGGAGTGGAGACCCTATGTCTAAAATAACATCAACTAGGGAGTGGAGACCCTTTGTTGGAAAAGAGACTAGGGAGTGGAGGCCCTATGTCCAAAATAACATCAACTAGGGAGTGGAGACCCTATGTTGGAAAAAATACTAGGGAGTGGAGACTCTATGTCTAAAATAACATCAACTAGGGAGTGGAGACCCTATGTTGGAAAAGCATACTAGGGAGTGAAGACCCTATGTCTAAAATAAACATCAACAAGAGAGTGGAGACCCTATGTTGGAAAAGTAGACGAGGGAGTGGAGACCCTATGTCTAAAAACAACAACTAGGGAGTGGAGACCCTATGTTGGAAAAGCGACTAGGGAGTGGAGACCCTATATCTTAAAACATCAACTAGGGAGTGGAGACCCTATGTCTAAAATATTAACTAGGGGGTGGAAACCCTATGTTGGAAAAGTAGACTAGGGAGTGGAGAACCTATGTCTAAAATAATCATCAACTAGGGAGAGGAGACCCTATGTCTAAAATAATCATCAACTAGGGAGTGGAGACCCTATGTTGGAAAAGCAGACTAGGGAGTGGAAACCCTATATCTAAAATAACTTCAACTAGGGAGTGGAGACCCTATGTTGGAAAAGAGACTAGGGAGTGGAGACCCTATGTCCAAAATAACATAAACTAAGGAGCGGAGACCTATGTTGGAAAAGTAGATTTGGGAGTGGAGACCATATGTCTAAAATAATCATCAACTAGGGAGTGGAGACCCTATGTTGGAAAAGCAGACTAGGGAGTGGAGACCCTATGTCTAAAATAACTTCAACTAGGGAGTGGAGACCCTATGTTGGAAATGTAGACTAGGGAGTGGAGACCCTGTGTCTAAAATAACTTCAACTAGGGAGTGGAGACCCTAGATTGGAAAATTGACTAGGGAGTGGAGACCCTATATCTAAAATAAAATCAACTAGTGAGTAGAAACCCTATGTTGGGAAAGACGACTGGGGATTGGAGACCCTATGTCTATAATAAAATCAACTAGGGAGTGGAGACCCTATGTTGGAAAAGCGACTAGGGAGTGGAGATGTTATGTCTAAAACATAATTAACTAGGGATTTGAGACCCTATGTTGGAAAAGCGACTAGGAAGTAGAGACCCTATGTCTAAAACAAAATCAACTAGGGAGTAGAGACCCTATGTTAAAAGAGCGACTAGGGAGTGGATACCCTATGTCTTAAATAATCATCAACTAGGGAGCGGAGACCCTATGTTGGAAAAGCAGACTAGGGAGTGGAGACCCTATGTATAAAATAAAATCAACTAGGGAGTGGAGACCCTATGTTGGGAAAAGCGACTAGGGATTGAAGACCCTATGTCTAAAATAACATCCACTAGGGAGTGGAGACCATATGTTGGAAATGCGACTAGGGAGTGGAGACCCTATGTATAAAATAAAATCAATTAGGGAGTGGAAACCCTATGTTGGAAAAGCGATTAGGGAGTGCAGACCCTATGTCTAAAACAAAATCAATTAGGGAGTGGAGACCCTATGTCTAAAACAAAATCAACTAGGGAGTGGAGACCCTATGTCTAAAATAATCATCAACTAGGGAGCGGAGACCCTATGTTGGAAAATTAGACTAGGGAGTGGAGATCCTATGTTAAAAATAAAATCAACCAGGAAATGGGGACCCTATGTTGGAAAATACATCTAGGGATTGGAGATCCTATATTACCATGATTTCGAACCTTTTTTCTTTTCTTTCTTCCTTTTTGTTTTTCATTTTATTTTTTTTATTTTAAGAGAATGAATAAAAATGCTGGAAAGAACATGAAGAAAGCTTCCTTGTTTTGGGGGTTGTTGCTATTGCAGAGCTATTTTAGTCTTCGCACGGTTTCTTTTTGGTTGCACCTGTTTCTTGCAAGGTTGCTTTGGATTGTACCTGTTTTCCTATGGTTCAAACAAAGAACAATTTGTCAGTTTGAAATGGTGGTTGGTTTTGCGGGCTTGAGTGTTTTAGTCACTTGATCTTGGCCAGCTTCTTTGACAATAATTTCACTGCAACTAGTTGTTTTCTTGAAGACCGATTTCCTTTCTAGCCCCAAAGAACCTTTGGCTTTTCCAAACCTCGCCATGATGGTTGGTCACGTGGGACCTACCCTTTTTCAACTTTGTTTTGCCTTCGAGGGCTTTTCAGTCTGATTTTCTTCTTTTAGTTTTTAACTTCAAAGCATTGGGGAATCTTTGGCTTTTCAAACCTTGCCAACACGGTTAGTCGCGTGGGACTCAACCTTTTCAACTTCACTTTCGCCCTTGTGGGCATTTTAATTTGATTTCCTTCTTTTGAGAATTTTCAATTTCAAAACATCAGCCACCATGGCCAGTCGAAGTTGACTTGTTGCCCCTGCCAAGGCTGGGTTCCCTTCTTGCATATTAGCTCATATCAAGCGAGAACCCTGTAAATCAGTCTTGTCATCCATTCTTTGTCATAGTTTCGGAACAGAGTTACACCGATAGGGATTCAAAGAAAAACAGACAATGGAATGGATAATGAATTAGACTAGAGGTGTCCCTTTTGGGGAAAGGGAAAAAGGACTTATCTGGAGTGCTTGCGGACTTCAATGAACATGGCCTGCCTCTTGTACCGGATGCCTCGTCTGTGTAAACCTTCCGACTCTCATAAATTCATCAAACTTTTGCCTCGAAACCGAGAAACCTTGCCCAGGACTGTGTCGATGTCAGTGACTGAGGAACCTCTTTTCGATCAGTGGCACCCTTTGCGGTTTTTCACCAGTTAACCTCTCTCATTTCTCTTCTCACCATCGCCTTATAGTGCTCTTTGCGATTTTTCGCTAACAAGACTCTCATTTTTAATTTCTCTACTTACCATCGCCTTATGGTGCCCGTGAGGGTTTTCACCAATAAGACTCTCATTTTATTTCTCTCGTTTGGCTATATCAGATCCTATATCCTCCGATTCTTGAACATTCCTGCCAATTGATCGGAAGGACTTGGAAAGGATTTGGGTGAAAAGAAATCGGATTGAAATACAACTTTGGAACCTTTCATGTGAAACTATCGCCGAATCATCTGCCCCAGTTTCAACTTTTGGGGAAATATGGATTTTTATTTTGGTGTGACTGAACCCCGGACAGAGGCTGCCTACGTATCCTTTCGGAATCAAGACGAACGTAGTTCAATGAACTTTGTTTTTGATTTTCTTTCATTTTGTTTTTCATTTTTCTTTTCATTTTTCATCATTTATTTTTTCATTTTCTTTTTGTCTTTTTTTTTCAATAACAAATTCCATATTCCAAAGAGGGTAATCAAAGAAAAAGGGAACCGGCTCAAAAGGGGTTGCAAGGATTTGTAGTGTTTGGGTAGCAAGAAAGAAAGTCTTCGTCATCCCAATCAGAGCATATTAAAGCTATGACAAAGGGGTCAAATGTAATACCTCTTGACCGCATCTGCATTGACAGCTGTCTCGGGGTCATTTTCTTCAATGTCTCCCAAATACAGCTCTCCCTTTGGCAACACTCTTCTTATAATGTACAGGCCTTTCCAGTTTGGAGAAATTTTCCTTTTGCTTCTTCATGATGCGGGAGAATACGTCTCAGAACGAGTTGCCCCACTTCAAATTTTCTAGGCCTCACTTTCTTGTTATTGATACGGGCCATTCTTTGTTGGTACAACTGCCCGTGGCAAACTGCAGTCAATTATTTTTCATTAATCAGTGTCAATTATTCCAATCGGTTCTAGACCAAATCTTTATGCTCAATTTCAGCTTCAACAATGATTTTAAGAGAGAGAATTTCAACTTCTTCCGATTTCATTCGGACTTGGCCTAGGCCTACTGTTCCAATTCTTTATTTATCTTTCCACAAGCCTTATCTTCAACACATTCTGCTTCTTGATTCATTATTTCGAGGTCTGACAGTGTTTTAGGATCTGGGCATGAAGTCCGCAAGCATGTCATGTTATTAAAATCTGCATTAATATAACTGAAAAGAGAATAAGAAAAGTGACAAGATTAAGAAAAGAGACATTCTTGGACAATGAAATATTAATTTTATTTTATTTTGATTTTTTTTGACTTTTAAAGACGGAAGGATTTACATCAAAAAGTAAGACAACAAAGTAAAACATCCGGATCACACCCTGAGATAATCTAGATGCAGAAAGGATAGTAAGACTGGCTACTGAGACTCCCGTCTGATGGGGGACTTTTAGTCTTGGCGACCGTTTTTTGGCTTTTCTTCTGTCTCGGCAATTGCTTCAATGGCCTTCAGTGCCAGATAAATTCCTCATCTTCACAGATCATTCCGACTATTAGCCCATTGGTGTGAGTAGGCAGAGGACTGTTCATCATATTAGGGGCCTTTTCATCCCTAAGCACTATTGCCTTGACCTCGATGAGGTCTTCCACTGCTCTCTTAAGAGTCCAACAGTCTTCTGTATCATGTCCCACTGCTCCAGAGTGGTATTCACATCTAGCATTAGTCCGGTGCGAGGGGGACTCAAGGTTTGGCCGGTTCGGGGCTACTGGATGCAGTAGACCTATCCTGACTATCTTTTGGAACAATCTCGAGTATGATTCACCAACATGGGTGAACTGATTCCTTCTAGGGAGGATCTCTTTTTTCTTCTTTTTTTTTTGAGTTTTTTTTCATATCTTGATTTCTTTTTCATTCTCTTTTTGTTGTTTTTCGCTTTTTGTTTTTCTCTGTTGTTTTTTTCACTCTTTTCTTTCTTTTTCACTCAATTTTTTTTCTTTTTTTTCGGTTTATTTTTTCACTCAATTTGTTTATGTCTATGATCGAATCAGATGGGGATTGCCTACGTATCATGACGCCGCATAAACTAGATCTTGCATAGTTCAGGAAGATCAGAAATAAAATAGATAAACTAACTCTTTTTGTTTACTCATATACAAATAATCCGACAAAATCTCTTAGCAAGGAAAATATTTTCAATTTTGTTTTTCCGATTTCGATTTTTTTTTCTTTTTTTGGGAATTGGTGAAAGAAAGACTTCTAAAGAAGAAAGAAAATATTTTTGGATTTTAAATTTTTATTTATTTATTTGTTTTGTAAATTTCAAAAGAAAAAAAATATTTTTTTGGATTTTGATTTTGATTTTTGAATTTTGGGAGAAAGACTTCTAAACAAAAGGTAGAAAATATTTTTTTGGATTTTGACTTGATTTGTTTTCTTTTTTCGAATGAAAGACTTCTACAAAGAAAATATTTTTGGGTTTCAAGTGTTTTTATTGTTTTTTATTTGTTTGGAATTTTCTAAGAAAAGACTCCTAAAGAAGGAATTAAATAAAAATATTTTTTGGATTTTTTTAAAAAATAATTGGGGGCCGGAACCGATGAGGTTTGCCTACGTATCTCACATCCGGTAAGAATCAGACCCGTGTAGTTCGGTAAGAAAAGCATGACCATTTTGTTTGAAAATATTTGGCGTATTTTAAAATTTATTTTTTTCAAAATGTCGACAGAGTTTTGGGATTTTCAAATACCTAATTTTTTATATATATTCCAATCGGGGTGATAGCTCGACTCGGCAAATGGGAGAAAGAGCCACGAGGGCTCGAGTGAGTTTCAGGGTAGTTTCAGACCATTTTTTAGGCCATTTACAGTTGCTGGTTTTTGGCTACAGGGGTGTGCATCGCGATCGCAAACATTTGGTCGCGTTAGCGAAGAGCAAACTGCGGTTTGGGGCCTTGTGAATCGCGATCGTGAAAGCCTTTTTGCGATCGCATAGGAGAAATGTTTGATGTACAAGACTGACTTTGGAAGCAAATATTTTGCAATCTATAAGAAATTTGGAGATGATTCAAAAATGACAGTTGTAGCCCTTGATGTCTAGTTTTCAAAAAATCAAACCATTTGTCATTTAGAGTTTTATACAAAATGTTATGACCATTAAACTAGAGGCTATCTGGCAAGAGTTTGGAAATCGCTATTGAAGAATTTGTTCATCGCGATCGCGAAGAGATGTCCGCGATCGCGAAGAAGGAAGCCTGGGCAGTGGATTTAATGTCCAATTTCGGACATTTGATCCATTTATCCATATTTTGAGTTGGGGACCTCGGGATTAAGTGATTTTGTGGCAATTTTCATCACATGAATTGGGTTTCGAGCCGTTCGGAGGTCGGTACGTGCGAGATGGCATTTTTGGAGCATCGTTTGGCTTGCTCGGTATAGGATTTGGCTTTTTCAAGGTAATTAACACTTCTAAACTTGGTGTTGAGGGTATAAAACCCCGAATTACATGTTATGTGATTGATGTCGAGGTGATGCGCATGCTAGGTGACGGGCGTGTGGGCGTGCACCGTGTGAATTGTGATTTAGTCGATTCCATGGAATTATATAGCTATCTTAACTGAACATTTTTACTGAACTCTATGTGTTAGAGCACTCGAATTGTAATTTATACTAGAAATCATGTCTGGGCTATATGATTATCCTATTGGGGACCACTGAGGTCATTTCTGTTATTGAGTTATTTGTTTACATTACAATTACGTGCTCAATCATACGCATTACTTTGCAATCATATCTCATTCTCTGATACCATTTATTGATACATCATACCATCATTTTGGGCTAATTTTTCATGACATTGTGAGCTCGAGAGACTGGAGAGATTGATGACGTAGTGAGGCCGAGGGCCTCATTATGAGGATATTGATACTATAGCACGTGAGTTATCTGTGCAGCACATGAGTTGTCCGTGCAGATCCAGATATTGATACTATAGCCCGTGAGTTGTCCGTGCAGCACGTGAGTTATTTTTGCCGATCCAGATATTGATACTATAGCATGTGAGTTGTCCGTGCAGCACGCGAGTTGTCCGTGCGGATCCAGATATTGATACTATGGCACGTGAGTTGTCCGTGCAGCACGTGAGTTGTCTGTGCGGATCAGACTTTATTGATTCATGCCAGGATTTGGCTTATTATAGCGCTTGGGCTGGATCGGCCTCTCCGGAGTCTGCACATCAACAGTGGGCGCAGTTGCTAGCAGTTATTATATTTGAGCTGGATCTGCCCTATACAGTAGTGAGTGACTGAGTGTGTCGAGTGATTGAGCGTGATGAGTGGAAAGTGTGAGACAGTGAGATAAGGGGAGCGCAATTATTCTGTGGCTAAATCAAGTAGCTCGTCAAATCTCTACAATAGCGAGTCTATAACTCTACACAAGCCTAGTCTCAGGTCGTAACGCGTAATAAAGGAATTCCACATGAAAGAATAACTCAAATAGTACAAATAAAGCATGGCGTAAACCTAAATCTACCCAGAAAAATCAGGAATCCTAGCATACGCACGGACACTCGTCACCTCATACGTGCGTAGCTCCCACAACATGTAGCACATAAGAATATAACAGCTACGGGGGAAATTCCCCCTCACAGGGTTAGATAGGAGACTTACCTCGCTCCGATGTTCCATAACCGGCTCCAATGCCTCTCTAACTCCTCGACTCAAAGCCAAACGATCTGAAACTAGTCAAACAATGTGCAAATCACTCAAAATATTCTCCAATGCTTATAATTAATCAATTTATAACAATTCCCAACTCCGCTCAAAAAGTCAATAAAGTCAACCCTCGGGTCCACGTGCACGGATTCCAAAACTTTTCAAAAATAAACTTTACCCATAATATTACGAACACAAATATATAATTTATTCCTAATTTCATATCCAATTTCGTGGTCAAAATCCAAAAATACCATTTCTAGGTTTTCTTCCAAAAATTCCACAATTTCCATGTTAAATCCTTATGGAATCCATGTAATTAACTTACAATATGTGGGAATTACTTACCTTGCAATAGATGATGAAAATCTTGCCTCTAAAAACTCTAAAAATTGCCCAACCACATGCAAAATGTAAGAAGAATGGGCTAACCCCGAAATAAAGTCTTAATAATAGCCTCAAATGTTGCATTTGCGACACAGGTTTCGCATTTACAAACCCTCGCAAATGCGAAGAAATGTTCGAAATTGCGAACTAAGGCAAAAATTGGCAGACTTCACAAATGCGAAGAAATGTTCACAATTGCGAACCAAGGCAAAATCGGCAGACTTCGCAAATGCGAAGAAAAATGTCGCAATTACGATACCTGAGCACCAGCAACACCTGCAATCAATTTTTTGTTCAAAACCATTTCGGAATATGTCTGAAACTCATCCGAGCCCTCACGTGTCACGACCCAATTTTCTCTCCGTTTGGGTATCGTGATGGCACCTAGTCTTAGGGACTAGGTAAGCCTAACATTAATTGAAACAACAGCATTATTTAAATAACATCTAACAATTTGAAATAAAAATCTCTTAAAAATTTGCAATTCCCAAAACCCGATAGTACAAGTCATAAGCTCTACAGAGTATTTTCGAGAAAACTTCTAAATACAACTGTCCATAAATAAGAATAAATAGTATAAAATGAAAACTTGAAAGGGACTCCGAAACCTGCGAACGCAGCAACAGGTTTACCTTGAGTCTCCACACCAATGACCCGCACAGCTACTAACAAACAATACCTGGATAATGCACAAAAATGTGCAGAAGTGTAGAATGAGCACACCACAGCGGTGCCCAGTAAGTATCAAGACTAACCTCGATGGAGTAGTGACGAGGTACAGTCAAGACACTCACTAGTCAAATAACATGTGCCATACTAAAATAATTGAGAACAAATAGCAGTGATATAAACAGTAAGGCAACAAGAACACCACAATTATTACTCCGACAAATAAGAAAGAACACAAGTACAACCAATTAAACAAGTCTTTCACATATAATCTCTTCAAATGAATACCCTCCAATATATTTCTTTCAATAAGTATCCTTCGAATATAAAAAAAACTCTTTCAAATAATTATCTCATATCATAATCATAAGGTACGGTTCTCATCTCCTTGTCATATTCTCACGACATCTCGTACCCATATCTCTATCACAACCGCACGAACAACTCTCGTGCTAAATATTTCAATACATAAATCCACACGATTAATTATTTTTTATAAATTAAGGTTACAAATTTTAAACCAAGTAAACATTCAACAAAGAAATGAGTTTATTTTAGATATAGTTTGGGTAAGGAAAAATGGCATTTCAATTTAAATAAAATATCAGATAATCTAGTGCTTCGGATGTAAAACTTTTTAAAACATAATAGTAACTTCTTTTATTTAAAACAACTCAGTCATCAAAATCGGTAAAAACCAGGAATATAAATCTTCAGAGTCTCGTACTAAAAATCACAAGCCATCACAGTATAACAAGGAATACAAACACATAGTAAAAATCAAATAATACATCACGACAGATCACAAGGGTTGTCCTAACACGGAAATGCAATAACCAAAGACAAGTGCATCCATAAAGAGATATCAACAAAAGGGCACTCCCGATATACAGTCTTGTAGTCCCAAAAGTAAATATGCAATAACAACAATGCCCCCAGGCTTTCACAAATCATCACAATTCAATTCCCGACATAGCCCACCTTGTATCGTCATGTGTGCAATAATAAAGTAAGTGCCCGCCTTGTCTCGCCACACGTGCATAATAATGTTCCCACCTTGTCTAGCCACATGCGCAACCCATATATATATATATACCGCCTTGTCACGCCACATGTACAATTATCGCATAAACTGCACCTGAAGTGCTCAAATATTACAACATATCATAGATTTGCACATCAAGTGCCCAATTATTACAACATATCACAGATTGCACATCAAGTGCTCAAATATTATAACATATCACAGATTTGCACATCAAGTGCTCAATTATTATAATTTATCACAGATTGCACATCAAGTGCTCAAATATTACAACATGTCACAGAATTCAATAATGCATAAATTTCCATAATAAGGAGCCCATGGCTCGACCATAGTGTGCACAAAATCTTTAACAAATATATCCGAGAGTGAACAACTCAATAAATAATATTTCACATAAGAATCAAGGTGGTAATCCCACCAAATCATCATATAGAAACAAATCCAACAAAATAAGAATTTAGGCAAGACAACTAAAGGATTTAATAAGTATCAATAATTTCCCATTTAATACATAAGGGCATCTAAGGATTTTAACCAATGTAATTTGCACATATAACCCAAGTACATACTCGTCACCTCGCGTACATGGTTTTCAATAACACAAATTGCACATAAGTGTCACGACCCAATTTTCCCTCCGTGTGACGTCGTGACGGCACCTAGTCTCTACAACTAGGTAAGCCTAACATTTTGCGGAATAGTGAAATAAAAATATACATTTAACCTACTATTAAAAAATACACAACAAATCCCAAAACCCGAAACATCATGAATCACAAACTACAGAAGGAAAAATCTAAAATCTCTATACATCAGAGTCTAACAAGGAAAAATACAGAAGATAATGGACATGAGAAAGAGTAAAAGGGGACTTTGAGGTCTGCGAACGCGGTAGATATACCTTGAAGTCTCCAAAGCTGTCCCGACTCACTGATAGTGCAGATGATAAGGTGCACCTGGATCTGCACACGAAAAACATGTGTAGAGAGTAGCATGAGTACACCACAATCGGTACCCATTAAGTGCCAAGCCTAACCTCGGTCGAGTAGTGACGAGGTTAGGTCAGGGCCCTACTGGCAAATATATATAATAGAAATAATATAGAGTTAAATACCGCAATAAAATAAAGTTTGAAATTTAACAACAATGAAATCATATAAGGTAACAACTCAGTACACAAAAACACAACAGGGGATCTCCCTAGATACCATCTCGTAGTCCCAAAAGTAAATGTTCAGGGGGGGTCTCCCGGAATACCGTTCCATAGTCTCAAAGTAAATATGCAGTATATGGGGATCTCCCGGAATACCGTTCCATAGTCCCAAAGTAAAGATGCAATATAAGGGGATCTCTCGGAATACTGTTCCATAGTCCCAAAGTAAATATGCAGCGCGAACGATAGAAATACAACTACATCACAAAATTCTTACGATTTAGACTAAGTACCAGTTAGGGAAGAAGCAGGAAATTCACTAAGCATGTTGCACAGAATTCACATAAACAATTAAGACACGTAGACATGTTGTATTAGACTAAACATAATAGCTACACATATTGGAATAACTCAATTAAGAATGAAAATAGATTAATACTCATTAAAATGGTATAACTCAAAATAACAGGAAAACATGTTGCTGCTCAGTAAGAAAATCAGGTTTTACCACAACTAGCCCATGTACGTACTCGTCACCTCACGTACACGGCGCTCACATATCACAATAGTTCCAAATCTGAAGGGGATTCCCCCACACAAAGTTAGGCAAGTCACTTACCTCGACTCAAGCTCAATTAATCGGTCACAATGCCGTTCCCACGAATATGCGGCTCTGAATGGCCCAAATCTAGCCAAAAGAAATTACGTATCATAAATACAACAATAATAGACTCATCTAATTAACGAAATCAATATTTTAACGAAAATTCCAAAATTAACTCAAAAATCGCCCGTGGGGCCCACTTCTCGGAATCGGGTAAAAGTCATAAAATACGAAAGCCCGTTCACTCACGAGTTCACTCATACAAAAATTCACCAAATCCGATGTCTAAATCTCAATCAAACTCAGAATTACGTTTAGGGAACTTTTCCCACATTTTTCCCAACTTTTCAATCCAAAACCGAAATTAAATGGAGAAAACAACTATAGATTAATGAAATACAAAAAACAAACGAGTTAGGAATCGTTACCCCAAAACTCTCTCTGAAAATCCCTCAAAGAATCGCCAATTTCTGAGCTCCTATGTCCAAAAATGGAGAAATGACTCAAACCCTCGAAACTCTCTCTTTTCTGCCCAGCGAACTCGCTTCTGCGAGCCCAGAACCGCACATGCGGTACGGATTCTGCGGCTAGGATGCCGCACCTATGATTTTTCATAAAACTCCAGAGCCCGCACCTGCGCGCCTAAGTCCGCTCATGCGGATGCGCTTCTGCGCTCAGTCGTCCACTTCTGCGGAACCTTGGGTCCTTCTTATCTCTGCATCTGTGACTGCCCTTCCGCAGTTGCGGATCCGCTCCTGCGGCTCACTCGTCGCATCTGCGACCACTGACTCCCCAGCCTAAAAATGCACCTGCAATCCCAGCCTCGCTTCTACAAGGCCGTACCTGCAGACTTCCCACCGCAGGTGCAAAAACACCAGAACCAGCAACTCAAAAATTCTTCTAAGTCCAAATTTTCACCCGTTAAGCACCCAAAACTCACCTGAGGCTCCCGGGACCTCAACCAAACATACCAACAAATCCTAGAACACCATATGAACTTAGTCGAGCCCTCAAACCACATCAAACAATGCTAAAATCACAAATCATCCTCTGATTCAAACTTAAAGAACGTGAAACTTCCAAATTCGACAACCGATGCCGAAACCAACCAAACCATGTCCGATTGACTCCAAATTTTGCACACAAGTCATATTCAATATTACGGACATACTCCAACTTCCGGAATCGGAAAATGACCCCGATATCAAAAATTCCACTACTGGCCCAAAACTCCAAAAATTTGACTTTCGCCATTTCAAGCCTAAATAAGCTACGGACCTCCAAAACACAATCCAGAGATGCCGCTAAGTCCAAAATCACCTAACGGAGCTAAAGGAACTGTCAGAATTCCATTCTAGAGTCGTCTTCACATAATTCTGACTATAGTCCAAATTCTAAGGCTTAAGCTCCCGTTTTAGGGACTAAGGGTCCCGGAACACTCCAAAAAAACCAAAACGAAGCCTCCCGACAAGTCATAATAGCATAAATAGATGCGGGGGAAACATTAAATAGGGGATCGGGGCTATTACTTTCAAAATGACCGGCCGGGTCATTATATCCTCCCCCTCTAAAAACAATCGTTCGTCCTCGAACGAGCATAGAGACATATCTAAAGTGGTGAAAAGATGAGGATAATGGTTGCGCATATCCTGCTCGGTCTCCTAAGTTGCCTTCTCGACTGGCTATCCTCTCCATTGAACCTTCACAGAAGCAATGTTCTTTGATCTTAGCATTCTGACCTGCCTGTCCAAAATAGCCACTGGCTCCTCAACATAAGATGGATCCCTGTGTAACTGGACTGAGCTGAAATCCAACACATGAGACGGATCACCGTGATACTTCCGGAGCATAGAAACGTGGAATACCGGATGAACTCCTGCTAGACTGGGAGGAAAGGAAAGCTCATAAGCAACCTCCCCAACTCGACGCAACACCTCAAATGGACCAATGAAACTTGGGTTCAACTTTCCCTTCTTTCCAAACCTCATAATGCCCTTCATAGGCGAAACCCGGAGCAAGACTCGCTCTCCAACCATGAATGCCACATCGCGAACCTTCCGGTACGCATAACTCTTCTATCTGGACTGGGCTGTGCGAAGTCTATCCTAAATCACCTTCACCTTTTCCAAGGCATCCTGAACTAAGCCCGTACCAAATAATCTGGCCTCACCGGGCTCGAACCAACCTACTGGGGACCGACACCGCCTACCGTACAAAGGCTCATACGGTGCCATCTGAATGCTGGACTGATAACTGTTGTTGTAAGCAAACTCCACAAGTTGCAAGAATTGGTCCCAAGCACCCCCAAAGTCTATCACAAACTCACGGAGCATATCCTCTAATATCTGAACAGTGCGCTCGGACTGCCCGTCCGTCTGAGGGTGAAATATTGTGCTCAACTCAACCCGACTACCCAACTCATGTTGTATAGCTCTCCAGAACTGTAATGTAAACTGCGTACCCCAGTTTGAGATAATAGATACTGGTACGCCATGAAGCCTGACGATCTCACGGATGTAGATTCGAGCTAGCTGCTCGGAAGAATACGTAGTCATCACATGAAAGAAATGAGTCGACTTGGTCAGCCTATCCACAAATACCCAAACTGCATCAAACCTCCGCTGAGTCCGTGGGAGTCCAACAACGAAATTCATAGTGATCCGCTCCCATTTCCATTCCGGAATCTCTAACTTCTGAAGCAATCCACCTGGCCGCTGATGCTCATATTTTGCCTGCTGGCAATTCAAACATCGAGCCACATACTCTACTATGTCTTTCTTCATCCGCCTCCACCAATAATGTTGTCTCAAGTCTTGATACATCTTTGCAGCACCCGGATGAATGGATACCGTGAACTGTGAGCCTCCTGGAGAATCAAATCACACAAACCATCTACATTGGGCACACATAGCCTACCCTGCATCCTCAATGCACCATCATCTCCAGTAGTGACCTCCTTAGCATCAATGTTCTGGACTGTGTCCTTAAGGACAAGCAGGTGGGGGTCATCATACTGACGCTCCCTGATACGATCATAAAGAGAAGACCGAGAGACCACACAAGCCAATACTCGACTCGGCTTAGAAATATCCAATCTCACAAACTGGTTGGCTAAGGCCTGAACATCCAATGCCAATGGCCTCTTTGTTGTTGGTAGATATGCTAAACTCCCAAAACTCTCTGCCTGGCGACTCAAAGCATCGGCCACCACATTGGCCTTCCCAAGGTGGTACAAAATAGTGATATCATAATCCTTAAGTAGCTCCAACCACCTCCGCTGACATAAGTTAAGATCTTTATGCTTAAACAGATGCTGTAAACTCTGATGATTGGTGTAGATCTCACAAGGAACACCGTACAAATAATGCCGCCATATCTTCAAGGCATGAACAATGGCCTCTAACTCAAGGTCGTGGACAAGATAGTTCTTTTCGTGCACCTTCAGCTGTCTGGATGCGTAGGCAATCACCCTATCGTCCTGCATCAATACCGCGACGAGACCAATCTGCGATGCATCACAATATATAGTATAAGACCCTGAACCTGTAGGTAATACCAATACTGGGGCTGTAGTCAAAGCTGTCTTGAGCTTCTGAAAGCTCTCCTCACATTCCTATGTCCACCTGAACGGATCACCCTTCTGGGTCAGCCTAGTCATAGGTGCTGCAATAGATGAGAAACCCTCTACAAATCGACGGTAATACCCCGCCAAACCAAGAAAACTCCGGATCTCTGTAGCTGAGGACGGTCTGGGCCAACTCTGCACTACTTCAATCTTCCTCGGATCCACCTGGATCCCCTCACTCAATACTATATGACCCAAGAATGCCATTGAGTCTAGCCAAAACTCACACTTTGAAAATTTTGCATATAATTTCTTCTCTCAAGGTCTGAAGTGTAGTCTTCAGGTGCTGCTCATAATCCTCCCGACTCCGGGAGTATACCAGAATGTCGTCAATAAACACAATGACGAATGAGTCAACATAGGGCCAGAACACACTGTCCATCAAGTGCATAAAAGCTGATGGGGCATTAGTCAACCCAAAAGACATTACAAGAAACTCATACTGACCATATCTAGTCCTGAAAGCAGTCTTCGGGATATCTGGCCCCCGAATCTTCAACTGATGATAACTTGAATGTAAGTCAACTTGGAAAACACTCTGGCACCCTGTAATTGATCAAATAAGCCATCAATACGAGGCAATGGATACCTGTTCTTCATTGTGACTTTGTTCAACTGGCGGTAATCAATACACATCCGCATAGAACCGTCCTTCTTCTTCACAAATAAGACCGGGGCACCCCAAAGTGACACACTGGTCTGAATGAAGCCCTTATCAAGCAATTCCTGTAATTGCTCCTTCAACTCCTTCAATTCAGGAGGATCCATACAATATGGAGGAATAGATATCGGCTGAGTGCCCGACAACAAATCAATGTCAAAATCAATATCTCTGTCGGGTGGCATGTCCGGAAGATTAGCTGGTAACACATCTGGAAAGTCCCTCACTACTGGAACTGACTCAACTGTAGGGGTATCAATAATGACATCTCTCACATAAGCTAGATACGCGTCACACCCCTTCTCAACCATTCGTTGAGCTTTAAGAAAAGAAATAACTCTACTGGGAGTATACTCTAAGGTACCTCTCACCTCTAACCGCGATAATCCTGGCATAGCCAGCATCACGGTTTTGGCATGACAATCAAGAAAAGCATAATGGGGCGACAACCAGTCCATGCCCAAGATAACATCAAAATCTACCATGCTGAGCAATAATAAGTTGGCTCTGGTCTCAAAACCACTAAGAACAATCAAACATGATCTATACACATGGTCTACAACAAGAGAAGCTCCCACATAAGTAGACACATAAACAGGGGAACGCAAAGAATCCTGCGATACACCCAAATACAGGGCAAAATAAGAGGACACATAGGAATATGTAGAGCATGGGTCAAATAATACCGACGTATCTCTATGACAGACTGGAACAATACCTGTAATGATAGAATCAGAAGAAATTGCCTCTGTACGAGCAGAAAGGGCATAATATCTTGCTTGGCCTCCCCCTCTAGGGCGACCTTTACATCCCCGACCTCCACCTCGAGCTGGCTAAGCAAGTGGGATGGCAGCTGGTGCTGTAATCATGGACTGAGGACCCGGTGGGGTACGCTGTGGCTGAGAATTCTGCGGAGGAGAACTCCTCCTAAATCTGGGGCAATCCCTCATCATATGGCGACTGTCACCACACTTAAAACAAGATCTGGGAGGGCGTGGTTGCTGTGACTGGCTCGGGCCAGGTCTGCTAGACTGGCCGCTAGGAATACCCAGTGCAGGAGGCACACTAGATACTGGCGATGCATAATAAGGCTCCTGAGGTCTAGAAGGAGCTGGAACACCGCTGGCAGATGGAAGAGCTGAATGAACGGACCGGCTCACATAACCCCTACCATGGCGAGTTGCTGGGACACGAGCTCCAGAATAATAACAAGTCTCTCGAGACCTCTTGGCCTCCCTCTCTTCTCTATCCCGGGCAAACATGCCCTTAAATCTCATGGCAATACTCACAACCTGCTGATAAGAAATATCCATCTCTAACTCCCTAGCCATACTACTCCGGATGCCGGGATGCAGTCCCTCAATAAACCGTCGAACCCTCTCTCGAACTGTGGCAACTAAGGCCAGTGCATGTCGGGCCAAATCACTGAAGAGAACTGCATACTCTGACACAGTCATAGAGCCCTGGCGCAACTGCTCAAACTCCGCGCGCCATGAGTCCCTGAGGCTCTGAGGGACATACTCTCTCAAAAATATGTCCGAGAACTGAGTCCATGTAAGCGAAGCTGCCTCAGCTGGACTACTCAACTCATAAGCACGCCACCACTGATAGGCTGCTCCTCTAAGCTGGAATGTAGTAAAAGAAACCCCGCTCGTCCTCACTATGCCCAAAGTACGGAGAATACGATGACACTCCTCCAGAAAACCTTGAGCATCATATTTAGCCAATCCGCTGAAAGTAGGTGGGTGGTACTTCTTGTACCTCTCAAGTCTGAGCTGCTCCACCTCAGAAGTTGTTGCCCTAACCTCGGGCTGAGTTGGAGCTACCGGCTGCATTGGTACAACATCTGGAACCTGGTCGACCTGAACTCGCTGCTCTGGAGTACCGGTGATGGGAGTTTGTGCTCCTTCCCCGGCCTGAGATGTGGCAGGAGCAAGTGGAATCAATCCAGCCTGAGCTAAGGTGCTGAACATGCTCAGAAACTGGGCTAGAGTCTCCTGGAGGGCTGGTGCAGAAACAGGTACCTCAGGTGTCTGCCCTCCAGCTGGAGCTACTGAGAGCTCCTCTGTAGCAGCTCGTGCGGGTGCTCTGGCTGCACCACGTGGACGTCCTCAGCCTCTACCCCGGCCCCGGCCTCTCGCAGCTCTAGCAGGGGGAGCGGCTGCCTGGTTATCAGATCTGCTTGTACGTGTCCTCACCATCTATGAGAGAATAGAATACAGAAGTTTAGAATCTTTGAAGTCAACAATTTTCGCACGACAAGGAATCAAAGTAGTGAAATTTTCCTAAGAGTTCCATAGCCTCCCGAAGATAAGTACAGACGTCTCCGTACTGATCCGCGAGACTTTACTAAATCGGTTTGTGACTCACGACACCTATGAACTTAGATCTCTGATACCAACTTGTCATGACCCAATTTATGTGACGTCGTAACGGAACCTAGTCTCTACAACTAAGTAAGCCTAACATTTTGCAGAATAGTGAAATAAAAATATACATTTAACCAACTATTCAAAAATACACAACAAATCCCGAAACCCGGAACATCGTGAATCACAAACTACAGAAGGATAAATCGAGTGTCTCTATACATCAGAGTCTAACAAGGAAAAATACAGAAGATAATGGACATGAGAAAGAGTAAAATGGGACTCCGAGGTCTGCGGACGCGGCAGATATACCTTGAAGTCTCCAAATCTGACTCGGCTCACTGATAGTGCGGCTGATAAGGTGCACCTGGATCTACACACGAAAAACATGTGCAGAGAGTAGCATGAGTATACCACAATCGGTACCCATTAAGTGCTAAGCCTAACCTCGGTCGAGTACTGACGAAGTCAGGTCAGGGCCCTACTGGAAAATATATAATAAAATAATATAGAGTGTAATACCGCAATAAAATAAAGGATGAAATTTAACAACAATGAAATAATAAAAGGTAACAACTCAGTATACAGAAACATAATAGGGGATGTCCCGAGATACCGTCTCGTAGTCCCAAACGTAAATGTATAGGGGGATCTCCCGAAATACCGTTCCATAGTCCCAAAGTAAATATGCAAGATAGGGGGATCTCCCAGAATACCGTTCCGTAGTCCCAAAGTAAATATGCAGTACAGGGGGATCTCCCAAAAAATTGTTCCGTAGTCCCAAAGTAAATATGCAGTACAGGGGGATCTCCCGAAATACCGTTCCGTAGTTCCAAAGTAAATATGCAGCGCGAACGATAGAAATACAACTACATCACGAAATTCTTACGATTTAGACTAAGTACCAGTCATGAAAGAAGCAGAAAATTCACTAAGCATGTTGCACAGAATTCACATAAACAATTAAGAGACGTAGATATATTTTATTAGACTAAACATGATAGCTACACATATTGGAATAACGCAATTAAGAATGAAAATAGATTAATACTCATTAAAATGGTATAACTCAAAATAATAGAAAAACATGTTGTTGCTCAGTAAGAAAATCGGGTTTTACCACAACAAGCCCGTGTATGTACTCGTCACCTCACGTACACGGCGCTCACATATCACAATAGTTGCTAATCTTAAGGGGATTTTCCCCACACAAAGTTAGGCAAGCCACTTACCTCGAGTCAAGCTCAATTAATCGGTCGCAATGCCTTTCCCACGAATATCCGGCTCCGAATGGCCCAAATCTAGTCAAAAGCAATTACGTAACATAAATACAACAATAATAGACTCATCTAATTAACGAAGTCTTTAACGAAAATTCCGAAATTAACTCAACAATCGCCTGTGGGGCCCACTTCCCGGAATCTGGTAAAAGTCATAAAATACGGAAGCCCGTTCACTCACGAGTTCACTCGTACCAAAATTCACCAAATCCGATGTCTAAATCCCAATCAAAACTCAGAATTTCGTTTAGGGAACGTTTCCCCCATTTTCCCAACTTTTCAATCCAAAACCGAAATTAAATGGAGAAAACAACTATTGTTTTAATGAAATACAAAAAAAAACGAGTTAGGAATCATTACCCCAAAACTCTCTCTGAAAATCCCTCAAAGAATCGCCAATTTCTGAGCTCCCAAGTCCAAAATGGAGAAATGACTCAAACCCTCGAAACTCTCTCTTTTCTGCCTAGCAAACTCGCTTCTGCGAGCCCAGAACCGCACCTGCGGTACCGCTTCTGCAGCTAGGACGCCGCACCTGCGAGTTTTCATAAAACTCCAGAGCCCGCACCTGCGCGCCTAAGTCCGCATTTGTGGGTGCGCTTCTGCGGAACCATGGGTCCTTCTCATCTCCGCATCTATGACTGCCCTTCTGCAGATGCGGCTCCGCTCCTGCGGCTCACTCGTCGCATTTGTGACCACTGACTCCCCGGCCTAAAAATGCACCTACGATCCCAGCCTCGCTTCTGCGAAGCCGCACCTGCGGACTTCCCACCGCAGGTGCGAAAACACCAGAACCAGCAACTCAAAAATTCTTCTAAGTCCAAACTTTCACCCGTTAAGCACCCGAAACTCACCTGAGGCTCCCGAGACCTCAACCAAACATACCAAAAAATCCTAAAGCACCATACGAACTTAGTCGAGCCCTCAAACCACATCAAACAACGCTAAAATCACAAATCATCCTCTGATTCAAACTTAAAGAACTTGAAACTTCCAAATTCAACAACCGACGTTGAAACTAACAAAACCACATCCGATTGACCCTAAATTTTGCGCGTAAGTCATATTCAACATTACGGACCTACTCCAACTTCCGAAATCGGAAAACGACCCCGATATCAAAAAGTCCACTACCAGTTCAAAACTTCAAAAAATTGACTTTCGCCAATTCAAGCCTAAATAAGCTACGGACCTCCAAAACACAATCCGGACACGCCCCTAAGTCCAAAATTACCTAACAGAGCTAACAGAACCGACAGAATTCCATTCTGGGGTCGTCTTCACACAATTCCGACTACGGTCTAAATCCTAAGGCTTAAGCTCCCGTTTTAGGGACTAAGTGTTCCGGAACACTCCAAAAAACAAAACGAAGCCTCCCGACAAGTCACAATAGTAGAAATAGATGCGGGGGAAATAGTCAATAGGGGATCGGGGTTATTACTTTCAAAACGACCGACCGGGTCATTACAATAAGACTCAATGCCTAAGGAGTAATTCCCCTACTCGAGGTTAGGCCAGATACTTACCTCAAACTGCGCTCAATTAGTCATGTAATATGCCCTTTCCTCGATTTTCGGCTCCTATCAGCTCGAATCTAGTCATAATTAATTCCATTCAATCAATACAAATTGTAGGAATAAATTCCATATGAAAATACAAAGTTTCTACAAAAATTCAAAATTTAACCCAAAAGTCGCATGTGGGGCCCACGTCTCGGAACCCGATAAAAGTTACAAAATATGAATGCCCATTTAACCATGAGTTCAACCATACTAAATTTATCAAATTCCGATATCATTTCGTCCCTCAAATCGTGATATTTTTTCATTTTGAAATTTTCTTCAAAAACCACCATTTTCCTCAACTCAAAACACAAATTAAATGATAAAAATAAAGATAGAATCATGAAAATAAATAAATTCTAGGTGAAGAACACTTTCTCAATCGATTTGCTTGAAAACCCCACAAGGAATCGCTCAAAACCGAGCTCTACAAGTCAAAATGTGATAAAAATGGCCTAACCCTCGATTCGGAAAACTTATATTCTGCCCAGGCCTGAAAGCATTGCGAACGCGGAGAAAGTCTCACGTTCGCGAAGAAGGAAATTTAGGCTGCCAAGAAAACCCTTCGTGAATGCGAAAGAAGCGATGTGAACGCGAACGCGAAGAAGAGGGAACGATGACCTACGCGACCGCGGAAGGATGGATGCGACCGCGAAGAAGGAATGTGAGGCTGCCAGGAAGTGCTTCGCGAACGCGGGTGACTAAACGCGAACGCGGAGAAGGGAAAGGCAAACCTTCGCGAACGCGATAGGTTGAACGCGAACGCGATGAAGACTTATGAGGTGGTCAGCAGTAACACTTCGCGAACGCGAAAGGCACTTCGCGATCGCAAAAAAGAACACCAGAAGACAGAAAACAGCAGTTCAAAAATAGAAGTAAATGGTTCGTAACCCATCCGGAACACACCCAAGACCCCCGGGATCCCGTCTAAACATACCAACAAGTTCCATAACCTAACACGGGCTCGCTCGAGGTCTCAAATCACATCAAACAAGGCCAAAAATACAAATCGCACCACGAATCAAACTTATGAACTTTCAAATCACTCCGAATCATCTGGTAACTGAATTCAACTACGCACGCAAGTCAATACACATAATACGAAGCTGCTCAGGGCCTTATGCTGCCGAACGGGACTTAAATTTCCAAAATGACCAGCTGGGTCATTACATCGGAGCTCCAAACCAAATATCAACACAAGTTTAAAAACATCATACGAACTTGCTCGCGCGACAAAAATGCCGAAATAACATCTAGAATAACAAATCAGACGCCAAAATGCATGAAAATCACAATGAACTTCAAGAACTTCTAGAATTACAACCAATCGTCCGAACTACATCAAATCAACTCCAAATGACACCAAATTTCGCAGGCAAGTTCCAAATGACGAAACGAACCTATTCCAAGTCCCAACCCTAAAATACGAACCCGGTAGCCTTAAAGTTAAACCATAGTCAAACTTGGAAAAAATTTCAAACATTCGAACTTCGACGAATGCGTTTGATTCATACTTAAAACATCCTGGAATGACACCAAACTTTACGCACAATTCACGATACTAACCTATTTCAAGGCTCGGAACCCCAAACAGACATCGATAACACCAAAATTTACTTCAAATCAAACTTAAGAAATTCTGAAACTTCTAAAATGCCAACCTTCCATAATAAGCGCCGAAATGCTCCCGGACCACCCGATACTCAACCCGAATATACGCCCAAGTCCGAAGTCATCATACGGACCTATTGAAACCTCCAAATCCTGATTCCGAGGTCGTTTACTCAAAAGTCAACTCTTCCAACTTAAAGCTTCTAAATTGAGAATTTTCCTTCCGAATCAACTTCGAGCTTCCCAAAATCTAATTCCGACCACACATACAAGTCGTAATACATGAAGTAAAACTACTCAAGGCCTAAAACCGCCGAACGATGCGCTAGAGCTCAAAACGACCGATCGGATCGTTACATTGTCCTTCTCAACGGCGCTGACAATGTTTTGTGGTCAACTAATACCTCTAGATCTGTGCTGAATTCCATTGCACAATTGCTAGATTCTGGAAATCATGTAGAAGCTGGTGGTGATATAGCCTGTTTGGCCAAGCTTCTCAAGAGGCCAAAAGTATTTTTTTTCCTAACTTGAGGTGTTTGGCCAAGCTTTTTTGGGGGAAAAAATTACTTTTGGGAAGAAGCAGAAACAGTTTCTGAGAAGCAGAAAAAAATAGCTTCTTCCCAAAAGTAGAAGCAGAAGCAGTTTAGACTTTTCTTCTTACCAAAAATACCCTTAACAAAATATAGTATATACCAAAATAACCGTTAAATCTAATACTTAGGATATTAATGTATAAATATTTTTTATTATTTTTAGGATAACTTTCTAATATATAGTGACTTTAGGGGTGAATGCTTTTATAGTTGTTGAATGATTTTTAATATATTTAACTTATATTAAAAGAATTAAGTACTTTTAAATTTTATTTTCATATTTTACTTAAATAAAATAAAAAGATTTAACTATTGCATGTAATAATAAATTTTTAAAATTATTTATTTACTTATAATATTAACTATTAAGTAACTCTATTCATATCCTTATTCGTAATTTGATACTTAAAAGCACTTTCTGAAAAGCTTGACCAAACACAAATTATTACTTAAAAGTATTTTTCAGAGTGATTAGCCAAACATAAATTGTTTCTCTCTAAAAGTATTTTTTTCAAAATAAGGTGATAAAAAAAATACTTCTCAAAATAAGTTGATTTCTCCGAATTGGCTAAACAGGCTAATAATTTCCTACGGCAGAATTTTGATCACCCGACTGATACACTCTTACCGGGCATGAAGCTTGGTTGGAATTTTGTAACTGGCCGAGAGGTGTACTTGTCATCAAGGAATTTTCTTCCTTTTTCCTTTCCGTGAGACTGACCTAATTTAGATCGCACATATTGATTTTTGTACCATCTCCACTCAAAAGTCAAAGTCAAAGCATCTACTTGATTATCTTTCAATGTGAATTTATACATCTATATTAAACACTTTATAAGTTAATAAATTACATTAAAAACTATGAATTAATACTTCTTACAAAATAGAAAAGTCAAAACCAGCTAAAAGAAAACAGTTATTATACAAATAACTATTTAACTATTCAAATAATAATGGTGTATTCAATGAATATTTTATCGGGCCACTTGAGCATCCAAGCGTACCGAACCTCAACTACTGCACGCGGGTTATGGCTATAATTCCCATGTGTTAACCCAATTTGTCCAACATTTTCCTTTTACGTTCACTTTTACTTATTCATAATGGACTTTGCACTTCTTTTAAGAAATAATAAATAAAATACATATTTTATCATAATACCCATAGCATTTCAAAATATCTTGAAAAATGAAGGGGAATAGAATATTTAATAATAAAGGTAAAACATGAAAAAATTATTGTCTCTTTATTTGCTAATATGGACAAATATAAGTGAAAATATATTTTTCGTATAATTGATAAGTAAAAGTGAATGGAGGGAATATGTCAGTTCGGACGTTTCATTTAATCAGTTTTGGTTTTATATATATACACACATCATTTTATACACACACATTTACTTTTATAGATATTTTTATAAAAGAAATTATATTTTTATAAAAAGTTGTCTAGACATATCCATGATATTTCCATGAAATGTAACCTTGAATAAGACTATTCTAAAGGATTCCTTTTCTTTTGTTAATGTTAGGTATTGTAATTTCTAATCAAATGTTGTTAAAATATTTTTCTTATTCTTTCATGTTCACAACAACGAACTATTTACCTCCTTTAATAAAAAAGAATTCCTATTTCTTCATTTCAAGTCATAGTCTTTGTCATCCCGCATGATCCGATAACAATCCGAGAAGACACAATTATTTTTGGTAACACTTGAAATTGGATCCGTATATTTGAACTGCAGAGACATTTACCTCGTGTTTGACTGATAATGTTGCATTCACATGGATACCGCTCATCACGTGTCACGATCCAGTTTCTGAACAAGCCGTTACCGGCACCGATCGCTAAATTTGACCGAGCGAATCATATGCGCTTATCAAAACTATTATAACTTCAAACTTTATATGAAATAAGGCAATACTTTAATCAAATACTTTTAATTAATCTGAATATCTAAAACAAACCAACTCCAAAACTTTATTCGTAGTAACTACTGAAATACTACAAAGTTATTATCAAAAACACCTTAATCTTAATCCACCGACTGTGTCTATGAAGCCACTACTGATAAACTGACACACTGCTCAGGACATGAGATTTTCTGGCAAGTTCTCTAAGTAAACAAAGAAATAGCTAAATAATGACGACTCAAAGGAATATTCTACGAACAAAAGTGGAGCTCACCAATAGTAGTGGAAGTGAGGGAAGTCCTAACCTGTAGCCTGCTTGCCTGCAAAATCGGTTCCTATATTATACCGCAGACCAACGCAGGTTCGCAAAAGAGAACGTCAGTACCATTCATTGTACTCAGTGAGTCTCAACGACAGGGGACAAAACTTTATTAAAATATACATTACAAGCAAAGATTCTAAATGGATGAAAAATATAAAGCTTCCAAGAATAATTCTAAAATAATTGTATAACAGCAGTTTATGAATATTCTAAAAGAAATTCTTTTCTTTTTCTTTCTTATCTAAAAAAAAATACTTCCCTTTATGCTTCGGGAGTTCCAACTATCTTGACTTATTTATGTCTTAGTCATCGTGTGATCGGCATGGGTTCGATCCAGACCTGATCGAATAGGCCCAATCCACGAGGTGCTATTCGCTTCATGGTTCTCGGCGCTCATGTATCATACCTTAGTGTGGCTAGGCAAATTCTCAGTAATGAGACTCTCGGCTCGTGTGCTCCCTACATTGGCACAAGTAGTTTCAGGAAGTCAACGGCTTGATCAGGACCCTCGGCCTGGACGATGACCCCTTCTCAGAATAGAGGATACTCCCAAAAATCTTTTCTTTCTAAAACTTCTTTTTGTGACTTTTCAAGTCTAAATCTTGTTTGAAAGTGACCTTTCAATATTCATAATAATATTCTTGAGTGTATACATAGCATAAGCATGAAATAAAATTACTCAAAGTATTTTTTAAAAGTTCTCTCTAACTCTTGAATCTTTAACATGTAAGATCATGTAATAAAGCATAAAAATATGAAAAATAGACGCTTATACTTCTCGAGTAAAATATATAAGCTTTAATTAGAATATACTTAGTCAACATGTACTCACTCGTTCCAATTAAGCACATATTGACTCTTTAAAGTATTTTATCAAATACTTATGGGCATGTTTTTGTGAGTAGAACCATTTTAGTAAAGAATTATATTCACTCACCTCAATTTTTCCTTTCAAGCAACAATGTAAGTTTCAATTCTTGTAGTCAACTCAACGATCAAATACTACAACAATAAGTCACGATAAGTATCCAACTTCCCTAATTTTTCTTTTCTCAACTCTAAGAACTTTAGGTTCAACTTTTAAATTTCTAAGTTTTTGGATGAGGTCTTGTTCTAACAATTCTTTACTATCTCTAACAACCTTAACCCGTTATAGTGATCTAATAAAAGTGAAGAATTTATCTTGTAACACCAAAAACCTAACTCGTACTTGATGGGTGTTCTTGAGGTTTTGTAAAACGTTTCTATGAATTCAGCCCATTAGGGTGTTAGATTCTAGTGTATAATGATGTTATCGCTTACAATTCCATAAAAAGAATTACCTCAGTCGTGCCCTAAAGAATGTCCTGCGGAATAGCTCTCACAATGACCTACACACTGCCTTGTTCTTGCTCCTTGAAAATCTATATTTTTGTTGTTTTGAATTCCTTGCACTTACTTTCCAACCCTTGACCTCTCGTTCTTTTCCTTTTTCTTTCAACGGATCTTTCTATGGGCTTTAGGCCCAATTCTTAAGTGTCTTGCTCTCTTTTTTTTCTTTTTTTCTTTTTTTTCTTTTTTTGACTTAACAAGTAATTAATGATATATTTCAAAAAAAGTAATTAATGGTACTCACTTTTAATAATTAATAATACTGAAATTATTAATATTTTCCTATTTGTGTATCCAATTATTTATAAATAGAGAAGTAACTCAAAAGTCAATAAGGATAATCTTTATGCACTCAAGGCAAGATTAAAAAAATTAAATTCTATATTGAGTATGTCTTGAAACTTTTATAGATTTGAGAATTATTAAATCATAGAAGAACGAAGAGGATCCAACTCCCGGTGATTATACATACCACTGTGATCCTTCTGGTTATCCTCAGAACTTCCTGAAGAAGGGCTTAGATGTCATATATCGCTCTGGACCGTGGAATGGTCGCTCTTTCAGTGGGACACAGAACTCGAGAGAAGGTCATTTCTACACATTTGGAGTATTTTCAAGTAAGATGGAGGTGTATTTTGGATATAAGCTCACATCTTCAATTATCGTGAGGTTGACATTAACTCAGAATGGTATCCTACAGGTTTGGATTTGGGGTGATGGAAAACAGGGTTGGGTCCCTTTCCTCTTAATACCGGCAGATAACTGTGATATGTATAAGTTGTGTGGTGCATATGGTGGTTGCAACAGTCAATATTCTCCTGTATGTGGATGCTTAGACAAATTTTTGCCCAACAATAGGGAAGCTTGGAAGAAGACAGACTGGTCAGGTGGTTGTGTTCGGAGAACTGAACTAAATTTTCTTCGAGGAGACGCATTTTTGAAGTATCCACATATCAAATTTCCAGACACACGGAATTCATGGTCCAATGTGACTATGACACTAGAAGAATGCAAGAATATCTGCTCTAAAAATTGCTCTTGTATGGCTTACGCAAATCCTGACATACGCGATGGAGGAAGTGGATGCTTATTGTGGTTCGAGGATCTGTTTGACATTTGGCAGGGAGCCAACGGAGGGCAAGATATCTATATTAGAATGGCTGGTTCTGAATCAGGTAGGCTTGTTGCTACTTATAGAATTCTCATGGATTACCTTAACATAGTAAAGTAATTTATGGTTGCAGGCACTTTGAATATAGCAGACCTGAATGTAGTTTTGTGCATATGCTTGTACACATCTAGTACGATTAACTCCACTCCTACCTGCGCTATATATAGCAAGTGTTGGACCAAGTAAAGGATAGTTTTGAAGATCGACAAAGGAACTTAGGGATGAACCAGATCCATCACTGGTAGGCATAGACACGGGCAGATTCAAACCACGTGAGATGCACATGCAGGAGATAAACGAAATCTGGCATAATAATAGATATCTCCTGATCGAAAAGGGCTGCATAATTGATAAGGAGAAGGACTCCTTAATCAAAGAGAACACTATCCAGGATAAGGGAGGAGTTAGAGGTTGAGATCAACTAGAACTCTTCCACCAAGGAAGAGTAGCATTAGAGCTCTAGTTATTTTCTACTCTACTAACTCTATAAATCGCAGGATATTCTCATTCTACATGTGACGCACAAAAGTAGAAGTTAAACGTGAATTGAGAGCAAAATAGCAAGGCATTTTGCAAGCAGTTCGTGTGTGATTCAAGTGTTCGAACCTGAAACTACATGAACTAGATAGAAGAACTAGCTCCAAGTGTCTGTCTTTTATTCTAGTTCAATTATTGTTGGTGTTTTCATATTGTACCTTTCAGCTTTATCTAGAGGCAATTGTAATAGGTACTCAGAGCATTCAAGTTAGAGTTAACTTGATGTTGTCGCAGCAGTTAGATTCTGGTTCCCACAACGGGATTAGAGTTAATCCTAGGTTTACAAAAGTATTTTATAAATGCAGTTTTTGACTCGGTGATTTAGTGGAGAGTTCGGAAAAATTCTACTGAGAAGTAGGTCGTGGCCTTTTCACCTTTTGAGCCAGGTGTTTTCCACGTAAAAATCTCTGTGTTATTTATTTTCTTTACTTATTATTCCGCAACAGTAGTTGTTGGAACACATAGAAGAACCATGTCCTTCTATAATCTGTGCACGGAAAAAATTGGACACCACACAAATCACCCCACCCCTCTTGTGTGGTATTGACGTATAAAACATCAATTGGTATCAGAGCAAGTTATCCTTGAAGAGGCTACACCTTAGGAGAAGATCAAGATGAGTGCACTACCTGGAAACTAGGAAGGGCAATCCACTGCTAGGCTACCACTCTTCAATGGCTAGTACTACTCCTGGTGGAAAAATAGAATGAGAGACCACATCATAGGAGAAGATTATGAGCTATGGGACATTGTCACAGATGGTCCACTGGCTACCATGAAGATAAATGCCGAAGGAGAAGAGGTGCCAAAAACAAGAGCTGACTGCATTGCTGACGACTTGAGGAAATGGGAGAAGAATACTAAAGCCAAGAAATGACTTATTTGTGGACTCGGTCCAGACGAGTACAACAGAATTCAAAGTTGTACTACTGCTAAGAAAATTTGGGACACTTTGCAAGTGGCTCATGAAAGAACACCTCAGGTGAAGGGGTCTAGAGGAACGTTACTATAATCTCAATATGAGAATTTTACCATGAAGGAAGGAGAAACCATCCAAGAGATGTATACAAGGTTCACCACACAAACAAATGAACTTAAGTCTATTGGAAGGGTTATTCTTGAAGAAGACAAAGTTGAGAAGATTTTGACAAGGGTTCTGCCAGTCTCATGGGAGAGAAAAATCACTGTTATTCAGGAGTCAAAGAACATCGCCACTCTTAGGTTGGATGAGCTAATTGGAAATCTCACCGCTTATGAACTAAGAAGGCAAACCATGAAGATGGATGTACCCAAGAAGGAAAGGAGCCTGGCACTCAGAATCACTGAAGTTTCTTATCTAGAGGAAGATGAAATGGCTATGATCATAAAGGACTTCAAGAAGAACCTGATGAGAGGAAAGGGTTCTTCAAGAAGTGGAGGCTACAACAAACTAAGGGTTACTGAAAAATAGACCAATGAGGGCTGCTACAAGTGTGAAAAGACTGATCACCACATCAAAAACTGCCCTCAATAGGAAATTGAATGGAAGAAGTAAAGAGCTGAACGAAGAGACAGAACTTGTAAATGGAACAGGTCCTCCGATGCTTTGTCATGGCTACAGGAACATCACAATAGCAATAGGAGAGGACTTGGCTTTGGGAATCAGCTACCTAAGTGGGATCCTAAAAGCAAGTACCTCACTTTTCCTGAGAACAAGATTTGTACTCACTGTGGTAAGACTGGTCACTATAAAAGTGAATGTAACGCAAAAGAAAGGGCCAGTCAAAAGAACAAAAATTTTGTTCAAGGGAAGAATTGGTTACCAAGTTGGGCTAAAAAGAATTTAATTCATCCTTTTGCCTATAGAAAGGGACCCAAACTAGTTTGGGTTCCTAAGACTAACCCCTGATTTCCTTTTTTAGGTCCAAGTGAAGGGGAGCAGCCAAATATGGTATATGGATAATGGCTGCTCAAAGCACATGACAGGAAGCAAGAACCAGTTCCTTTCACTTGAGGATCTCAAAGGAGGTAATGTCTCATTTGGAAATGGGAAGAAAGGTGAGATCATTGGGGTTTGTAAGGTAGGTAAGACTGACTCTCACTCGATTGAGAATGTCTATTTGATAGACAGCCTAAAATACAGTCTAATTAGTTTATCAAAACTGTGTGATAGAGGTAACTTGGTAGCTTTCACCTTCACAAAATACTTTGTGATTAATCTTACCACTGACAAGATTGTTTTACAGGGAAAAGAGTGAAATATATATATATATATATATATATATATATATATATATATATATATTGTATATCTGTCCACACTGTCAGAAAATGAACTCACTTGCTTAAGTGTGCTGGATAATGATCCCCTCTTTTGGCACAAGAGACTTGGACATGCAAGTCTGAGTCAACTTAACAAATTAGTCGCCAATGACCTGGTGATAGGACTGCCTAACATTAAGTTCAAGGAAGACAAAGTTTGTGAGGATTGTGCAAGGGGGAAGCGGGTAAGATCCTCTTTTAAATGCAAGAAAGTGGTAAGTACCACCAGAACGATGGAACTGGTTCATATGGATCTCTGTGGTCCAATGAGAACATTAAGTAGAGGTGGTAAGAGATATGTGATGGTGCTTGTTGATGATTATTCTAGGTTTACCTGGACACTGTTTTTAACATCTAAAGATGAAGTATTTGACATGTTCACTTCCTTTGTTAGAAAAACTCAAAAATAATTAGGAAATCAACTTGCATCAATTAGGTCTGATCATGGTACTGAATTTGAAAATGCTAAATTTGCTGAATTTTGTGATATGCATGGCATAGATCATAATTTTTCTGTCCCTAGAACTCCACAACAAAATGGAGTAGTTGAAAGAAAGAATAGGACTCTTGAAGAAATGGTTAGAACTATGCTTCTTTCTAGTAAGCTGCCCCATAGCTTCTAGGCAAAAGCTGTAAATACTGCATGTTATATCATAAATAGGTGCATGACAAGACCTCTAGTAGAGAAGACTCCCTATGAGTTACTTAAAGGGAGAAAACCAAATATATCCCATCTTAGGGCATTTGGATGCAAGTGCTTTGTGCACAACAATGGTAAAGACTTCCTAGGAAAGTTTGATCCCAGAAGTGATGAGGAAGTATTCTTGGGATATTCTTCACATAGTAAAGCATATAAGGTATATAACAAAAGAACTATGTGTGTTGAAAAAGGTGTTCATGTGGATTTTGATGAAACTAACATTCTTTTTGAGAGACAGGAACATGATGATGAAGCAATTGGGCTGGTAAGAAACATAAATGAAACCACAGCCCAGACTGAAGTTGCACTGGAAGAAGGAACAGGTGATGGAACAGGTCCTTCTACCCAGGGCAACCTGACAGGGGGAATAGAACAAAGAGGAAATGATTCTCAAACCTCAAGGGAACCTGTCCATGAACATGTTCCACAGCAACAAAACACTGAAGGAACATCAAAGGAAAACCAGTTGGTTGTGAAACCTTATAAATATCGAAGTTCTCATCCCACTGAGAACATAATTACTGATCCAACCTCTGGAATCAAAACCATATCTTCATTAAAAAATCTTTGTGCTTTTGATGTTTTCTTATCTCTTATTGAACCTAAAAATGTTGCTGAGGCTTTGTAGGATGCAGACTGGGTAAATGTAATGCAAGATGAACTCAACCAATTTGAAAGGAGTCAAGTTTGGTATATGGTACCAAGACCCTTGGACAGATTAGGAATTGGCACAAAATAGGTCTTCAGAAACAAACTTGATGAAGATGGAACTGTTACAAGGAACAAGGCAAGATTGGTGGTTCAAAGATATAGCTGGGAGGAGGGCATAGACTATGATAAAACCTTTGCTCCTTATACCTTTGCTGCTTACATGGAATTCACCGTCCACCAGATGGATGTCAAGAGTGCCTTCCTCAATGGCTATCTAAAGGAAAAAGTATTTGTCAAGAAACCTCCAGGGTTTGAAAGCAAGGAGAGTCCTGATCATGTGTACAAACTTGACAAAGCACTTTATGGGCTCAAGCACGCGCCAAGAGCTTGGTATGAAAGATTATCAAAATTTTTGCTTGAGCATGACTAAAAGAGAGGTAAAATTGACAATACTTTATTCTTGAAAGAAAAAGGTAAATATCTCTTGGTAGTTCAGATATATGTTGATGATATAATCTTTGGAGCAACTACTGATAAGTTAAGTAAAGAATTTGCTAAACTAATGGGGAGTGAATTTGAAATGAGCATGATGGGTGAGTTTAATTTTTTTTTAGGCTTACAAATTAAACAAAATCCAAATAAAACTATGATCCATCGGTAGAAGTATGTAAAAGAGTTACTTAAAAGGTTTAAAATGAAAGATTTCAAAGAAATTGAAACTCCTATTGCAACAGCTACAAAGTTGGATATAAATGAACCTGGTTTATCTGTCGATCAGAAGTTATATAGGGGAATGATTGGATCATTGTTGTATCTCACTGCTAGTAGACCTGACATTGTCTTTAGTGTAGGCCTTTGTGCAAACTTTTAGACAAATCCAAAGGAGTCTCACTTGACTGTTGTCAAGAGAATTTTGAGATATCAAAAAGGCACCACTGATCTTTGTCTTTGGTATCCAAAAGGTAGTAATTTCAATCTTGTGGGATATGATGATGCTGATTATGCAGGTTTTCTTGTAGATAGAAAGAGCACCTCGAGTATGGCATACTTTATTGGCTCATGTCTTGTGTCTTGGGCCACCAAAAAGCAAAATTTAGTGGACTTATCTACTGCCGAAGCTGAGTATGTTGCTGCTGCTCCATGTTGTACTCAATTGTTGTGGATCAAACAATAATTAAAGGACTTTGAAATTTATGTTGGTTGTATTCCCATTTTTTTGATAACACTAGTGCTATTAGTATGACCAAGAACCCGGTTCACCATAAGAGAACTAAGCACATAGATGTTGGGTATCACTTTTTGAGGAATAACTATGAAAAAAGGGTTGATCACTGTGGAATTTTGTGCTACTGACAAGCAAATAGCTGACATCTTCACAAAAGCCCTAAGTAGAGATCACTTTGAAAGGAACAAGTTAGAATTAGGTATGATTAAGATCACCTAAAAGGATCAGTTCAGAATTCACAACGAAAAAAAAATTGAAAAACAAATTGTTGGTTTTGGTTAGAAAATCTGAAAATATGTATATAATTAGATTAATTTTTGCATACTTTCAACAGTATACTCTTGTGCCATGTGTTAAAATGACTCATTAATCTCTAATGATATTTTCTCTATTTTGGCAAATTTAGACTTACACAAGAGAATTATCAGTGAAGAGCCTGGTTCATCAAGATAACACAGTATGTCTTTTACACTCTGCATAATTTGAAATAATGATATTTGGATCATGAGCAGAGTCCTACTTAATTCCAAACTCTTTTTGGACTTATCCGTTACAAGTGAACCAGTTTTGTTAAAAAAAGTCCCAACCGAATTGAAGTACCTAGATTCTAGGGATATACTCCAAAGTCTTTTCAAAACTGAAATTCAGTTGATTAGACTTCCACACCCACTATCATCCTTTCCATCACCCCAACCTCTAAGAAAAGAGTAAAGATTCTTGCTCGCAAGGTTGTTGCAGGGAGAGAAAAAATTTGGAGAATAGGTTTGTACTAGTAGGGTCTAAAGCAGGTGTTGAAACTACAGAATCTAGAGGAATTGGTGGTAAAAATAAAAAAGAAAAAGAAAAAAAGAGCAAGGGTGTTCGAAGTGCTATGAGGGAAAAAGGTAAAAAAAAAAAAGTGGTTGATTCTTCACCCACTCCTGTGAGTTTAACCAAAGACACAGGTACAATGGTTGTTTGGGGAGAAAAATCTGCTGGAGTAGAGGAGAGTGTAAAGAAAACAGGGGGAAGTCGGTCTGGCGAAGCCACTGAAAGGCTGGTTCAACTTGGAAAATAATATAGATGAACCTGTTTCATCTGAACAGGAAACCCTCACAGACCTACTGAAGAGAGTAACTGAAAGTTATAATCCAAAGAATAAAGGGAGGTTGGTATAAGCAAGGATCATTTTGGGGCAAATACGCCGCCTGCTTGTGACAATGAAGTCCATGTCACTCCTAAAGAACCTGGTTCATCTAAGAAGGTACCCGTGAATAGCAAGGTGCGAGCCTTGGTGTAAAAAAGTGGGGCTAAGGATGCTGAGATTGAGAGGCTGAAGAAAAGGTTGGCTGAGGTAGAGTCTGAGAGAGATGCTCTCAGAACTGAACTAGCAAGGGAAAAAGAGAAGAATGATGGAATTCTTCAAGACATGCTGAAACTTCTCCAAGCCAAAAACCAAACCCCCAGTTCTTCCAAGCCTTAAACTTCTAGCCCAGTGTAGACCTTTCAGTGACCCAGTTTGGGATGTTTTTTGTTTGCTCATGTTTTCAGTATTTTTATTTCTTTTTATGCTTTGTGGAAGAATCATATCAATCATCAATGAAATTTACTGTTTTTGCTCTAACGGTTTGTTTATATTTTTTTGATGGTTAAAAGTATTAGCTT
Organism: Nicotiana tabacum; assembly: GCF_000715075.1. Lineage (NCBI taxonomy): Eukaryota > Viridiplantae > Streptophyta > Magnoliopsida > Solanales > Solanaceae > Nicotiana > Nicotiana tabacum. The sequence continues at coordinate 82,921,785 of NC_134081.1, read as the reverse complement.
GATCTATGATGATTAATCCATGATTGCATTTGAAGTATCCCCAGTGGCCATGAGTAAGTTTTAAAATCTGGTTATCTCACATTTTTTATGCAGCTTTTCGATGATGCCAAAAGGGGGGAAAAGGTTGTGCTTTGTATTCTAAACAGTGATATTTATAACCTGATGAATCTGGTCCTTGATGATAAGTGAAAATTGTTCTAACATTGTGCTGGTGTTGGGCTAAGTTGAAACATGCCCTAAGCTTATGGAAGCACAGAGTTTGTCATCATCAAAAGAGGGGAATATGTTGGCCCAAGTAAAGGATAGTTTTGAAAATCGACAAAGGAACTTAGGGATGAACCAGGTCCATCATTGGTAGGCATATACACGGGCAGATGAAAAGCACGTGAGATGCACATGGAGGAGATAAATGAAATCTGGCATAATAATAGATATCTCCTGATCGAAAAGGGTTGTATAATTGATAAGGAGAAGGACTCCTTAATCAAAGAGAACACTATCCAGGATAAGGGAGGAGTTAGAGGTTGAGATCAACTAGAACTCTTCCACCAAGGAAGAGTAGCATTAGAACTCTAGTTATTTTCTACTCTACTAACTCTATAAATCGCAGGATATTCTCATTCTACAGGTGACGCACAAAAGCATAAGTTAAACGTGAATTGAGAGCAAAATAGCAAGGCATTTTGCAAGCAGTTCGTGTGTGATTCAAGTGTTCGAACCTGAAGCTACATGAACTAGATAGAAGAACCAGCTCCAAGTGTTTGTCTTTTATTCTAGTTCAATTGTAATAGGTTATTACTATTGTCACGACCCCAAATTCCCTCCGTAGGATGTCGTGATGGCACCTAGTCTCTAAGACTAGGTAAGCCTATCAATGCGGAATAATAATAAATATCTGAAATAAATAAACTACAATTCAAACAATTTCAACTCCCAAAACCCGGTAGAAATAAGTCACAAGCTTCTAAGAATTTATTCTCAATGTCTCTATATGTCAAGGTCTAAATAAAATATAAGAAAGCAACATAAAATGATAGAAGGGGACTCCGGAGTCTACGGACGCTGGCAGATATACCTCGAAGTCTACGTGCGCATATAACTCATTGACGTCTAGGCTGGTAAAATATACCTGGATCTGCACAAAAATATGTGCAGAAGCGTAGTATGAGACACCACAGCGGTACCCAGTAAGTGCCAAGCCTAACCTCGGTAGAGTAGTGACGAGGTCAGGTGAGGCCCTACTAGAATATAATAATGGCATGGTAAAATGTGTATCAATGTAGTAAAATAAAATGACATTGGAAATGAATCAAATAGTATGTCACATTTAATGACATCAAATAATTACAAATAATATCTCGTGGAATCAAAACAGAATTTCCTTCAACTTTATGAAAATCACAACAACTAATCGAAAGCAACTATGGCCATAAATCAATATCAACAAGGGCACTCCCGAGGTACCGCCTCGTAGTCCCAAATCATAAATAAATTCACAATATCTCATTTCCTTATATCACCGCGGGAGCCTTCACAATTTATTTAAAGAAAATATTTTTTTTTTCGAAATAGCATCCCGCGTTTTAGCCACCCTTATCACACCGCATGACTTCTAGTAGTTTCCCTACTAGCCACGCGTATCAAGCCACCCTTATCTTACCGCATACGTTTCAACACCCAGACCTTATACCACCGCATGCGTATCAATATCACAATATATCATAATTTACACCTCAAGTGCTCAAATAATTTAACTTGCCAAAATAATTCAACAACAATATTTTTCCACAATAAAGAGCTCACGGCTCATGCCAAAATAAATCATCAATTATAGTTTTCCACAATAAAGAGCTCACAGCTCCCTCACAATGAGTATAAAAATATTCAGGAGTAAATAATTTAGGAAAATAATATTTTAAAATCTTTATAACGTTGCTTCAATATCAAGTTTAAAAATGTCAAATACTTCATATTAATAATATTTAATTTAAAGAAAATCAACCTTCAAATAATGCACAGAATAAAAGAAACCAAGTTTCAACTAAAAAGGTAAAACAATTAGTAAGAAAAGATTAAACAAATTTGAAGTATATATCTCAGATCAATGATGAAGAATATAACAATATAAAATAATTTAATAAATGCGCAACAGTGATCTACATAATTTAAAAATATAATCTTTCGCAATTTAGCCCGTGTACATACTCGTCACCTCGTGCACACGACTTTCAACATATTTCAATAATCACATCAATACCAATCCTAGGGGATATTTCCCCCACACAAGGTTAGACAAGTCACTTACCTCGACTTGCTCTATTTTAACCAAGTATTTTGCATTTTCCTCGAATTTCTGACTCCGATCGACTCGTATCTAGTCATAATTAATTCGATACAGTCAACAAAAATTATAGTAATCAATTTCATAAGAAAATATTATATTTTCATTAAAATCCGAAATTAGCTCAAAATTTGTCCGTGGGGCCCACATCTCGAAATCTGGTAAAACTTATAAAATCCGACAACCCATTCAATTACGAGTCCACTCATACCAATTTTACCAAAATCCGATAACAACTCGACCTCCAAATCTTAAATTTTCGTTTTTGAAAGATTTTGCAAAAATCTTGATTTCTTCCATTTAAATCCGAAATAAATGATGAATATGACCATGGATTTATGAAATATAATCACATTTGGATATAGGACACTTACCCAAGTTGAAGTCTTGAAGAAATCCTCAAAATCGCCCAAGAACCGTGCTCCAAAACTCCAAAACGAAATGAAGGAAATGACCATTTTTGGTCCTTAAGTTTCTGCCCCAAAAACACTATTTCGGTCGCTAAAAGTCCAATCCCGTCTCTAAAAGTGTCACATCTGGTCGCTAAAGGTGCACACCAGGACTATTTACACCATCAGTTTTATTTCACTAAAAAGGCTCTAACTCCATCATACGAACTCTGAATTTGATGATTCTTATTCCTATGAGTTACAAATAAAACTACGAACCCATTCGTTCAATCAAAACTCAATTCGGAGCTCATTTTCTCAATGTGATACCAATTTCACTCGTTAAAAATTAACTCATATTTCGCACTTAAAACTCAACCGCGACTTGATGAAATTAGACCAAATTTTTCAGATCACTCCTATAATTCATTATCAAAATGTCGAAAGTCTCAAAATCGAATTTCGATCTCTAGAACTAAAAATAAACTTTTGGATCATTACATGCTTATGTTGAAAACATCAAACTCTTCCTCGACAGCCTGCAGTGTATCAATCATAACTTCTTGTACTCAACTCCAACTGCCAAACGGTTTATCATTCTGGAAACTAGAATCAAAGGGCTACAACTTTCATGTTTTGATAATGTTCATATTCCTTATAGATTGCGAGATATAAGCTCCCAAAGTCAGCCCTGTGCAGTAGAAATTTCTGGCGATGCACACTGCTGTAGCCAAAATCTGCAGTACCAGCTTCAGTCAATCGATCACAACATTTTGTATAAATGTCTGAATGATAAATGGTTTATCATTCTGGAAACTAGAATCAAAGAACTACAACTTTCATGTTTTGCTAATGTTAAGATTCCTTATAGATTTTGAGATATAAGCTTCCAAAATCAGCTCTGCGATTGCACCGGTTGCTGTCCAAAAATAGCTTCTACAGCAGAAATATTCCAGCAGTTCCTTTTTGTCCGAAATCCATTCCGTTAACCTTCCGAAATCCACCCGAGCCCTCGGGAACCAAATATACCAACATGTTCCAAAATATAATATGAACTTAGTTGAGGCTTCAAACCATGCCAAACAACACCGAAATTACGAATCGCGCATCGAATCGAATTATGAGTTTTCAAATCATCCAACTTCTATATTTTGCGCCGAAACATAACAAATCAATTCCGATTGACCTTAAATTTTGCACACAAGTCATAAATTACATAATGGATTTATGAAAATTTCCAGAATCGGATTTCGACCCCGATATCAAAAAGTCAACCCCTCGGTTAAACTTCTCAAAAATTCAACTATCGGCATTTCAAGCCTAATTCCACTACAGACTTCCAAATAAAATTCCGATCACGTTCCTAAGTCCAAAATCACCATACGGAGCTGTTGGAATCATCAAAATTCTATTCTGGGGTCATTTGCACATAATTCGACATCCGGTCAATATTTGAACTTAAACTTTTAATTTTTCATCAAAATTTCGTATCTCGGGCTAGGGGCCTCGGAATTTGATTCCGGGCATACGCCTAAGTCCCAAATAACGATACGGACCTACCAAAACTGTCAAAACACTTATCCGAGTCCGTTTGCTCAAAATGTTGACCAAAGTCAACTCAGTTGAGTTTTAAAGCTCTAATTCACATTTTAATCCATTTTTCACCTGAAAACTTTTCCGAAAATTTTTTACGGACTGCACACTCAAGTCGAGTAATGGTAAATAGTGCTTAGATCACATAATTAATCATTAAATTTAAAGATGATATTTTGGGTCATCACATTCTCCACCTCTAAAACAAACGTTCGTCCTCGAGCGGAGTGAGAAAAAGTACCTGAGCTGGTGAATAAGTGTGGATAACGGCTGCATATATCTAGCTTGGCCTCCCAAGTCGCCTCATCGACCGGATGACCCCTCCACTGAACCTTTACAAAAGCAATGTTCTTTGACCTCAGCATTCGAACCTGCCTATCTAAAATAGCCACTGGTTCCTCAATATAAGATAGATCCTTGTCCAACTGAACCGAACTGAAGTCTAACACATGAGACGGATCGCTGTAATATTTCCGAAGCATAGAAACATGGAATATCGGATGAACCGCAGAAAGACTAGGTGGTAGTGCAAGTCTGTAAGCCACCTCTCCAACTCTCTCAAGAATCTCAAAAGGCCCAATATACCTAGGGCTCAACTTGCCCTTCTTCCCGAACCTCATCACACCCTTCATAGGTGAAACCCGGAGCAATACCCAGTCACCAACCATGAATGCAACATCATGAACCTTCCGATCCGCATAACTCTTCTGTCTAGATTGGGCTGTACGAAGTCGATCCTGAATCAACTTAACCTTTTCCAAGGCATCCTGAACCAAGTCTGTACCCAAAAGTCTAGCCTCGCCTGGTTCGAACCAACCCACTGGAGACCGGCACCGCCTACCATACAAGGCCTCATATGGAGCCATCTGGATACTTGACTGGTAACTGTTGTTGTAAGCAAATTTCGCAAGTGGTAAGAACTGATCCCAAGCACCCTCAAAATATATCACACACGCACGAAGCTTATCCTCCAGTATCTGAATAGTGCGTTCGGACTGCCCATCTGTCTGAGGGTGAAATGTTGTACTCCACCCGGTCGTTGATGCTCATATTTTACCTGTTGACAATTTAAACACCGAGATACATACCCCACTATGTCCTTCTTCATCCGCCTCCACCAATAGTGTTGTCTCAAGTCTTGATACATCTTCGCAGCACCTGGATGAATGGAGTACCGCGAACTGTGAGCCTCCTGGAGAATCAACTCACGCAAGCCGTCCACATTAGGCACACATAGCCTCCCTTGCATCCGTAGTACATCGTCTTCTCCAATAGTGACTTCCTTGGCATCACCGTGCTGAACTGTATCCTTAAGGACAAGCAGATGGGGGTCATCATACTGACGTTCCCTGATACGATCATAAAGTGAAGACTGGGAAACCACGCAAGCCAAAATCTGACTCGGCTCGGAAACATCCAATCTAACAAACTGGTTGGCCAAGGCCTGAACATCCATGGCTAAAGGCCTCTTTGCTACCGGTAAATATGCTAAGCTACCCAAACTCTCTGCCTTACGACTCAAGGCATCGGCCACCACATTGGCCTTCCCCTGATGATAGAGAATGGTGATATCAAAATCCTTAAGCAACTCTAACCATCTCCGCTGCCGCAAATTAAGATCCTTCTATTTAAACAAATGTTGTAGACTCTGGTGATCGGTGTAGATTTCACAATGGACACCGTACAAATAATGCCGCCAAATATTTAAGGCATGAACAATAGCTGCTAACTCCAGGTCATGTGCAGGATAATTCTTTTCATGCACCTTTAACTGTCTGGACGCGTAAGCAATCACCCTACCGTCTTGCATCAACACTGCGCCGAGACCAATACGTGACGCATCACAATACACAGTATAAGATCCTGTACCTATAGGTAATACCAATACTGGGGCTGTAGTCAAAGCTGTCTTGAGCTTTTGGAAGCTTTCCTCACATTCCTCGGTCCATCTGAATGGAGCACCCTTCTGGGTCAATCTGGTCTTAATAGTTGTTCATAATCAATTACCGAATCATTAATTAACTTCATGTTAACAAAAATCTCATTTCAAACTTTCACAATACTGATAACGAGACACGAGGCATGAAGACCTCAAAATTTTTTACCCGAATTAACGAGTCATATTTAACGCCACCTAGGCGGGCACCTACCTCGTAGGTTAAAAATTAATTAGTACAACACGAATTTGACAACTATGCATAGAGAATTTCATATAAGAATTTTTAAATAAGCCTAACAGGCATGACTCCCTATTAGTACTATAGTACAAATTTAATTTCACAAGGGAGAACTTAAACACAATAATTTTCCTCACAAGGATATCGTCCTTTTATAACTTCCACCGCAGCTCGTAGCCCGGTTTAAACATATCAATTTATATAAAAATGTGAGGATCTCGTCCTCAATTCTGAATCATAGGTAATATGCACATCGTGCCAATTGAAAATTTCTATTTTCTCCTTATAAATAATTTCCGTTAAACAAAATCACAACACATAATGAACCCCACACTGGTAGGGCATATAATTCATAATTTCCAATTAATTATTCGGAATTTACATCAAAAATTACCGAAATGAGTAATAGAAAGCCACATTTAGCCTCGCAGCTCTTATTAGTGACCAACACGAAATGATAGGCGTAGTTATCTCCATAAAATCTCCCAACAAGGGTAAACACATAAGTAGATTATAGAATTATGAAGCTCACTCATAAGTAGAGCACCATAGAAGGACTCGTTTCGATACTGAGAACTGAATCAAGTTAAGGAAATTATTCCTTTATATTATATCAAGGTCGTATTTGTAACGACATCAACTGATGTAGCGACCTTCACCATACCATAAAAGAAATATATCAATGGCTGGGTCTTCACCTCTAGGACGCCTTTTACCCGTCTGTCCTCCACCCCTAACTGGTCGTGTGGGTGGTGTAGTAACTGCAATGGGGCACGTAGCCTGAGTAATTTAATAAAATAAGTCTCTCCCAAGTTTGGTAAATTTTTCTCCTAATGTACCAGTATCACCGTATTCATAATAACCCCTTTGCAGGTTAGGCTGCTCATATTGAGTTTGTGCCAGATAACTGGAATAACCATTGTAGGAACTCATGTCGGTGGTGCATTAAAAGAACTTACTAGAGCACCCCGAGTAATCCGATATGTGGACTGGGCTGGACGACTGCCTGAGCCAAGTAGGTGGTGTTGCATTAGCTGGTCTGCCCTCTTCATAGGCTTACCACGAACACTGGTGGAGAATTATCTCTCCCAAGGCAAATTTTTTCTTTTGTTATGCTGACTTAACACTGTTGAGCTGACCCATTTCTTAACATACTCTTTGATTCTTCTTTGGGGTAACCCTTACCTCTATTTATACACAACGATCACAAAAGTAGAGCTCTATACAGACAAATCTTGTCATGAACCACATAGTCCAGACTCTCGTCAACAAGTGTACTTACTCCGAAGCACCCCAAAATCCGCAACAGTGACGTCCACACTGAGTAGACCTTCTACAAATTTAGAGTTGTTTCTATAACTCCTTTGGTATTGAAGTATAGGATTATTAAGGAGGCGGACATACCGCAAGTCCCAACCTTATCCTCTACAAAATCTCAGGTCTTAAACATGTGTAAATTTTAGGGAACCTTTCAGTACCACATATATACATTTCAGGCCAAAACTGATATAATACATGACCTGCAATCCACCCATTGGTAGTGGACTCCCCCTACTCAGCGCGAAGTCATAGGTCACAATGTCCGATGATCCACAATAATAATCTTCACAGCTTGTATAAATCAACCAGACGCCAACGTCCTTTGCACCCCCACATGATTCACTAGTTGATCTCTCAATACGTCCGCATCTTCAGTCGGAACCACACGTTGAGGCAATGTTTGAGCATCTCTGGCTCCCTCATAGTCCATCTACGGCATCACGAACTGTCGACGCACAACTGATACCGAGTGCGCAATGTCATACACGAGTGGATACAAAGGAGTATACGATATATCTTTCAAGCTAAATCAATGCCGCACGATAAGGAGTCAAAGAAGTGAATATTTCCTAACAGTTCCATAGCCCCTCGAAGATAAGTACAGACGTCTCCGTACCGATCTGCAAGACTCTACTAAACCTGCTTGTGACTCATGACACCTACGAACCTAGTGCTCTGATACCAACTTGTCACGACCCGAAATTTCCTCCGTAGGATGTCGTGATGGCACCTAGTCTCTAAGACTAGGTAAGCCTATCAATGCAGAATAATAATAAATATCTGAAATAAATAAACTATAACTCAAACAATTTCAACTCCCAAAATCCAGTAGAAATAAGTCACAAGCTTCTAAGAATTTATTCTCAATGTCTCTATATGTCAAGGTCTAAATAAAATATAAGGAAGCAAAATAAAATAATAGAAGGGGACTCTGGAGCCTGCGGACGCTGGCCTATATACCTCGAAGTCTCCGTGCGCATGTAACTCACTGACGTCTAGGCTGGTAAAATGTACCTGGATCTGCACAAAAAGATGTGCAGAAGCGTAATATGAGTACACCACAGCGGTACCCAGTAAGTGCCAAGCCTAACCTCGGTAGAGTAGTGACGAGGTCAGGTGAGGCCCTACTGGAATATAATAATGGCATGGTAAAATGTTTATCAATGTAGTAAAATAAAATGACATTGGAAATGAATCAAATAGTATGTCACATTTAATGACATCAAATAATTACAAATAATATCTCGTGGAATCAAAACAGAATTTCCTTCAACTTTATGAAAATCACAACAACTAATCGAAAGCAACTATGGCCATAAATCAATATCAACAAGGGCACTCCCGAGGTACCGCCTCGTAGTCCCAAATTATAAATAAATTCACAATATCTCATTTCCTTATATCACCGCGGGAGCCTTCACAATTTATTTAAAGAAAATATTTTTTTCCCAAAATAGCATCCCGCGTTTTAGCCACCCTTATCACACCGCATGACTTCTAGTAGTTCCCCTACTAGCCACGCATATCAAGCCACCCTTATCTCACCGCATGCGTTTCAACACCCAGACCTTATATCACCGCATGCGTATCAATATCACAATATATCATAATTTGCACCTCAAGTGCTCAAATAATTTAACTTGCTAAAATAATTCCACAATAATATTTTTCTACAATAAAGAGCTCACGGCTCATGCCAAAATAAATCATCAATAATAGTTTTCCACAATAAAGAGCTCACGGCTCCCTCACAATGAGTATAAAAATATTCAGGAGTAAATAATTTAGGAAAATAATATTTCAAAATCTTTGCTACGTTGCTTCAATATCAAGTTTAAAAATGTCAAATATTTAATATTAATAATATTTAATTTAAAAAAAATCAACCTTCAAATAATGCACAGAATAAAAGAAACAAAGTTTCAACTAAACAGGTAAAACAATTAGTAAGAAAAGATCAAACAAATTTGAAGTATATATCTCAGATCAATGATGAAAAATATAACAAGATAAAATAATTTAATAAATGCGCAACAGTGATCTACACAATTTAAAAATATAATCTTTCGCAATTTAGCCCGTGTACATACTTGTCACCTCGTGCACATGACTTTCAACATATTTCAATAATCACATCAATACCAATCCTAGGAGAAATTTCCCCCACACAAGGTTAGACAAGTCACTTACCTCGACTTGCTCCAATTTAACCAAGTATTATGCTTTTTCCTCGAATTTTCGACTCCGATCGACTCGTATCTAGTCATAATTAATTCGATACAGTCAACAAAAATTATAGTAATCAATTTCATAAGAAAATATTATATTTTCATTAAAATCCGAAATTAGCTCAAAATTTGTCCGTAGGGCCCACATCTTGGAATCCGGCGAAACTTATAAAATCCGACAACCCATTCAATTACGAGTCCACCCATACCAATTTTACCAAAATCCGATAACAACTCGACCTCCAAATCATAAATTTTCGTTTTTGGAAGATTTTGCAAAAATCTTGATTTCTTCCATTTAAATCCGAAATAAATGATGAATATGACCATGGATTTATGAAATATAATCACATTTGGATATAGGACACTTACCCAAGTTGAAGTCTTGAAGAAATCCTCAAAATCGCCCAAGAACCGTGCTCCAAAACTCCAAAACGAAATGAAGGAAATGACCATTTTTGGTCCTTAAGTTTCTGCCCCAAAAACACTATTTCGGTCGCTAAAAGTCCAATCCCGTCGCTAAAAGTGTCACATCTGGTCGCTAAAGGTGCACACCAGAACTATTTACACCATCAGTTTTATTTCACTAAAAAGGCTCTAACTCCATCATACGAACTCGGAATTCGACGATTCTTATTCCTATGAGTAACAAATAAAACTAAGAACCCATTCGTTCAATCGAAACTCAATTCGGAGCTCATTTGCTCAATATGATACCAATTTCGCTCGTTAAACAATTAACTCATATTACGCGCTTAAAACTCAATCGCGACTTGATGAAATTAGACCAAACTTTCCAGATCACTCCTATAATTCATTATCAAAATGTCAAAAGTCTCAAAATCGAATTTCGATCTCTAGAACTAAAAATGGACTTTTGGATCATTACATGCTTATGTTGAAAACATCAAACTCTTCCTCGACAGCCTGTAGTATATTAATCATAACTTCTCGTACTCAACTCCAACTGCCAAACGGTTTATTATTCTGGAAACTAGAATCAAAGGGCTACAACTTTTATGTTTTGATAATATTCAGATTCCTTATAGATTGCGAGATATAAGCTCCCAAAATCAGCCCTGTGCAGCAGAAATTTCTGGCGATGCATACTACTGTAGCCAAAATCTGCAGTACTAGCTTCAGTCAATCCATCATAACATTTTGTATAAATGTCTGAATGATAAATGATAAATGGTTTATCATTCTGAAAACTAGAATCAAAGTGCTACAACTTTCATGTTTTGATAATGTTCAGATTCCTTATAAATTTCGAGATATAAGCTTCCAAAGTCAGCTCTACGATTGCACCGGTTGCTGTCCAAAAATAGTTTCTGCAGCAGAAATATTCCAGCAGTTCCTTTTTGTCCGAAATCCATTCCGTTAACCTTCCGAAATCCACCCGAGGCCCTCTGGACCTTAACCAAATATACCAACATGTCCTAAAATACAATATGAACTTAGTTGAGGCTTCAAACTATGCCAAACAACGCCGAAATTACGAATCGCGCATCGAATCGAATTATGAGTTTTCAAATCTTCCAACTTCTATATTTTGCGCCGAAACATATCAAATCATTTCCGATTGACCTCAAATTTTACACACAAGTCATAAATGACATAATGGATTTATGAAAATTTTCAGAATCGGATTTCGACCCCAATATCAAAAAGTCAACCCCTCGGTTAAACTTCTCAAAAATTCAACTTTCGGCATTTCTAGCCTAATTCCACTACGGACTTTCAAATAAAATTTCGATCATGCTCCTAAGTCCAAAATTACTATACGGAGTTGTTGGAATCATCAAAATTCTATTTCGGGGTCATTTGCACATAATTCGACATCCGATCACTATTTAAACTTAAACTTTTAATTTTTCATCAAAATTTCGTATCTCGGGCTAGGGGCCTCGGAATTTGATTCCGGGCATACGCCTAAGTCCCAAATAACGATACGGACCTACCGGAACTGTCAAAATACTTATCCGAGTCCGTTTGCTCAAAATGTTGACCAAAGTCAACTCAGTTGAGTTTTAAAGCTCTAATTCATATTTTAATCCATTTTGCACCTGAAAACTTTTCCGAAAAAATTTTACGGACTGCATACTCAAGTCGAGTAATGGTAAATAGTGTTTAGATTACATAATTAATCATTAAATTTAAAAATGACATTTTGGGTCATCGCAGTACCTTTCAGCTTTATCTAGAGGCAATTGTAACAGGTACTCAGAGTATTCAAGTTAGAGTTAACTTGAAGTTGTCGCATCAGTTAGAGGCTGGTTGCCACAACGGGATTAGAGTTAATCCTAGATTTATAAAAATATTTTGTAAATGCAGTTTTTGGCTCAGTGATTTAATGAAGAGTTTGGGAAAATCCTACTGGGAAGTAGGTCATAGTTTTTTCACCTTTTGAGCCAGGTGTTTTCCACGTAAAAATCTCTGTGTTCTTTATTTTCTGTACTTATTATTCTGCAACAGTAATAGTTGGAACACATAGAAGAACCAGATCTTTCTATAATCTGTGTACGCGAAAAATTAGACACCACACAAATCACCTCCCTCTTGTATGGTATTGACGTATAAAATATCAGCAAGGAACTAACAAATTTTAACTGAACTAAAGGCTCCTACTTTAGAGTGGAATAGTCTGAATCTATAAGCACAATGACTGGTTATACCCAGCAACTTTATGGGAACTAATTGAAAGGCACTTAGTTTCTAAAGAACACGCGATTGATATGTAGCATCAAAATATAGCTCCCTCAAAATTAAAGAGGGTTATAGTTGGAATGAAGCACATTCAAAAATTAAAATATGACTTGCATTACACAAAGGATTCCAGAATCTTTAAAACTCATTATCAATAAATGAAAAATGACATGCAGTACTCCAAAGACTTAAAGGACTTGTATAACACAATATCAATAATCAACACCCCACGGAGTATAGTGTACTGGATTCAATCCCCACATATACTATGTCCCCCCAAAGAAAGATATGTTTCTTCCAGTTAGCCAAACTTTTTTCATATCTATCCACCACTCCCTGCCACAAATAAATTCAAATTACGTTTTTGCCCCCAGAGGCAATCCCAGGTAACTAGTAGGAAGGAACTCTGTTTGGCACTCTAAAACTACAACAACATTTTGCAAATCTTGAATTATATTCACTGGAATTATTCGTGAGATACTTTATTTTTTATCGTTGTTGGAATGGACTTGCAGATAGTCTGGAAAAATTGCATGGAAAGAAAGGAAAAATACTTTTCTGGATTCTTCCATTATCAGTTGGTGTGATTCTGGTAGTCCTTAGCCTGCTGATCTATCATAGAAGAAGGATGAAGGCTTTAGCGCTTAAAAAGAAAGGTAAGATGTCTTTAAATAATAGTGAAAAGAAGTTTCATATTTGTCTGGTATCCGCAGTTAAACAAAATTAACTTGATTTGCTTTACTTTATTTAAAAAAAACACGTCATTTGCTTTTGGCAGGAAGGTCAGGATGCAGTGGCAATTACAAGATGGATTACAACAGTAATTGCGCTGAAGGATTTGAAATACCACTGTTTGACTTATCTACGATAGCAAAGGCCACCAATAATTTTTCATTTGACAGAAAGTTTGGAGAGGGGGGTTTGGACCTATTTACAAGGTATACACACTTAAGGCCTAGTCTTTCAGAGTAAAGCTTCATCTTTAGATTCAATACCGGAGTCGTATGATAAAAGGTGTTAATTAAATAAACCTTTGCTTTGTGACACCGAAAGGAGACTTATACAATAGCTAAGGGAAGAAAGGTGGGGATGGGGGGGAATGTCCTTCTGGTGCATGGACTTGTAGATATCCAAAAATTCTTAGAATGTGTCCTTAGAACTTCTATATTTTGCTTCCTCGTCTTTCAGAGTAAAGATTCAGTATTGGAGTTGTGTGATAAAAGGCTTAATGAAATAAGGCTTTGCTTTGTGAAACCAAAATAGACTTATACAATAGCTAAGGAGAGAAAGGTGGGGATATGAGAGTGCCCTTCTGATGCATGAACTTGGCGATATCCAAAAATTCTCAGAATGCGTCCAAGAACCACTCTTTATAGTTTTTCCTATAAGTGCAGTCTAACAATTAGCTCTAGTTACTCAGCCATGAGCCGGTAGCATTTGCAAAAAATGCTGAAGGAGCAACCCATTACCCTTTGGGTGGAATTGAAGATTTAAGTGTTGAGGATATAGTTTGTTTAAGAAGAGAGAGTCGTTCATTCCTTATAGTCATTTATTTGTTCATTTTTTGCCATGTTCACAACTTGTTCCCCCATCAAAAAGGCAGAATTTTTCTAATACACTTCATTGTTTTAAAGGCCCAAATTGTAGGGCTAAACTAAAAACAGAATTAACTTACAATAGCAATTTGGACAGTGCACATTTGACCTAAACTAGAGAACAAAATATAAACTGATATTTTATTACTGATAATCTCTTTTTATTTGGAAGCATAACAGACTTTGTGTTCTTTTTATATCAAGTTGGGTATTGAAATTAAAAGGCAGATCTTATGATGTTTAGGGCATACATGAAAGACAGGAAATAGCTGTCAAGCGGGCTGTCTAGAACTTCCACACAAGGAGAGAATGAGTTCAAGAATGAAGTTGTATATATTGCCAAACTTCAGCATAGGAATCTGGTGAAGATACATGGCTGTTGTATTGAAGAGGACGAAAAAATGCTGATCTATGAGTACTTGCCAAATGGGAGTCTTGATTCATTTATATTTGGTACAACTTCTCCATCCAATATTGTGCAAATTGAATAATAACTGCATTCAGTGAGCTGATGCCTATAGGAGTACTTCACTGATCTTATTCCAACTTTGGAAGCCCCCAAGGCAGGAAAAGTCATGCAACAAGAGAACTAAGAACCCAGTTATATAAATGCCAAATAATAACACACTTGGCAGACCAAACTCTTGTAATAATTTTTCAAACAGGAAAAGGACTGATTTTGTTTTAGGTCTTAATACCACTTTCCACTATATTTAATTAGTGCATAAATGATCCGACATTATTTTGGCAGATAATGCACGAAGCAAGGTATTAGACTGGCCCAAGCGATTTCACATTATCAATGGTATAGCTCGAGGACTTATGTATCTGCATCAAGATTCTCTATTGAGAGTAGTACACAGAGACTTGAAAGCTAACAACATATTGTTAGACAAGGACATGAATCCAAAGATATCCGACTTCGGCATAGCAAAAATATGTGAAGAGGATGACATTGGATCTATGACAAACCGAGTTGTTGGAACATAGTAAGAACCTTTTACAGGCTTGTATACGATCAAAACCGCGTTTGCCCTTCGTGTGATTAGTCAAGATTGGAGCATGACGGTCCGAGTGTCGTCGTTATAATATCGAGCTATGATGTGAAGTTGGGTTATCGAGCTCGAGATCTAGAGACCGATCAATACCGAGCTCAAGTCAATCGAGCTCGAGTCAAGGTCGAGCTCGAGACCCAGAGACCGACCAATAACGAGACCGACCAAAATCAAGATCGAGCCAAGAGACAAAAAGCCGTTGTAGCCGCACTAGGGAAGAGAATCTCGGCGGAAAGCAAGAAAAAGCTAATTAACTATTCTATCATGGGATCCACACTATGTATTTTTAATTGTATCCAAAGTAGGATTCCTCCACTATATTAAGAGTGACTATCATTTGTGTAAAGGGGACACATTCAACATTCAGACATTAATACACTCTCACATTTCAAAGATTATTGAGATATACACACATATAGTAAAGATTATCCTTTTTTGGGCTTTGGATATTGATTCATCTTGTTCATTTGTAAATCATTCTCTACTCAATTTGGGTTTATATTCCTTCCATTTCTACAGTCAATATTCGATATATTTCTACTTGCGTATGGTTTCCTACCCCGAAATCAACATTCATGATGAAACTCGATCTGCAGTTCAAAATACCCAAAATGTTGGAGAAGACGGGATCAACTTGTGTATGATTTTCGAAATGTTGCAAGCTCAACAGGTAGCGATAGCTCAGTTGTAGAGCCAAACACAGGCACCGAGCAGAGCCGAGCCCGATCCACCCCGAGAAGTCACCCACGAAACAAGGCCAGCCGTAGTAAGATCCAATGAACAAGAATCGGGGACTAATCCCGAAATTATTAAGATGTTAGAGGAACTGACAAAACGAATTGAGTCAGGAGAAAAGAGGATTGAAGTAAATGACAAAAAAATAGAAATTTATAACTCCAGGGTTGATCAGATCCCGGGGGCACCACCGGTATTGAAGGGCTTGGATTCCAAAAAATTCGTACAAAAGCCTTTCCCCCCGAGCGCGGCTCCTAAATCGATCCCCAAGAAGTTTTGCATGCCCGAAATTCCTAAATATAATGGAACGACCGGCCCCAACGAACATGTCACCTCTTACACATGTGCCATTAAAGGGAACGATCTAAAAGACAACGAGATTGAATCCGTATTATTGAAGAAGTTCGGGGAAACCCTGTCAAAAGGGAAATGGTATGGTATCATAATTTACCGCCTAACTCTATCGATTCTTTTGCTATGCTTGTAGATTCTTTCGTAAAAGCACATGCCGAAGCCATAAAGGTCGAGACCAGGAAGTCGAACCTTTTCAAGGTAAAGCAAAAAGATAATGAGATGCTAAGAGAGTTTGTATCTCATTTCCAAATGGAGCGAATGAATCTACCACCGGTCACAGACGATTGGGTTGTTCAGGCTTTCACTCAAGGACTGAACGAACGAAGCTCGATGGCTTCATGGCAGTTGAAGAAGAACTTGATCGAGTACCCGGCTGTTACCTGGGCCAATGTACACAATCGATATCAATCGAAGATTAGAATCAAAGACGACCAGTTGGGTTCTAGGTCCGTTATTAAGAGGGATATCGACCGAGAACCAAGGTCAAACAAGGACCGATATCGGCCGTATAACAGAGATCGTAGGGGTAGAGAACCTGCTCGCAACTCCATACTAGGCGAAAGGAGAAGTGATCGAGGCCAGGGGTCTCGGGGGCTGATGAACAAGAATGGGTTCGACAGGCATACCGGGCCTAAGGAAGAACCACAGTTATCAGAATATAACTTCAACATCGATAAATCCGCCATCATGTCAGCTATCGGACGCATCAAAGATACTAAGTGGCCTCGACCTCTACAGTCCGATCCAACCCAGAAAAATCTCAATCAAATGTGCAAGTATCATGGAACCTATGGCCACAGAACCGAAGACTGCAGGAAGTTGAGAGAGGAGGTAGCCCGTTTATTCAATGAAGGGCACCTTAGAGAATTTTTAAGTGACCGGGCCAAAAACCAATTCAAAATTAGAGATTTCAATAGACAAAACGAACAAGAAGAGCCACAACACATCATACACATGATCATCGGAGGCATCGATATCCCCTAGGAGCCGGTGATTAAACACACTAAGATGTCAATTGTAAGTGAGAAGCGATTTTGGACTCAGGATTACACATCTAAAGGAACCCGGTCCTTTAGTAACGAAGACGCGGAAGGAATCATGCAACCCCATAACGATGCACTGGTAATATTTGTACTTATGAATAAAACTCAAGTTAAGCGTGTGTTAATTGATCCAGGTAGTTCGGCCAACATCATTCGATCAAGGGTCGTAGAGCAACTCGGTCTACAGGATCAGGTCGTGCCCGCAACCCTGGTACTGAACAAATTTAATATGGCGTATGAAACTACTAACGGCGAGATAATCTTGCCAGTAAACGTGGCCGAGATCATCCAAGAAATGAAGTTCTAATTGATCGAGGGCGATATGAGATATAACGCCCTATTCGGGAGGCCATGTATCCACATCATGAGAGCAATGCCCTCGACCCTTCACCAGGTTCCGAAATTCCTGACATCGGAGGGAATCAAAACGGTCTACGGGAAGTAACCGGCCACAAAAGAAATATTTGCCGTCGATGAAGTGATCCCGATATCTTCACTATCATCGACAAAAGGATCGGATTTGAAGAGGGAACGGGATACGAAATAACAATTACAAATGTCAGCATCGACTCAACTAGAGAATCAGAAGACTGACGAAGATGATGAATATGGGGTTGCTCGATCCTTCGTGGTCCCCGATAATTCCGATGCTACCCAATCAATGGTCGAAGAACTGGAGCAAATCATGCTAATCGAACATCTGCCTGAACGAAAGGTATACCTGGGCACAAGGTTAGATTCCAAACTCAGGAAAAAGCTTATTCAATTTCTTATAGCTAACATGAACTGTTTCGCTTGGTGCCATCTTGACATGACAAGGATCCCACCGAAAATAACCACTCACAAACTATGCTTGGATCCGAAATTCCAGCCGGTAAAGCAAAAAAGAAGGCCCCAGTGCGAGGTCAAACATGCCTTTATCAAAGACGAGGTAGCCAAACTTCTTAAAATAGGATCCATTCGAGAAGTAAAATACCCCGAATGGCTAGCAAATGAGGTGGTAGTCCCTAAGAAGGGGAACATACTTAGAATGTGTATATATTATAAAGACCTGAATAAAGCATGCCCTAAGGATTCTTTTCCTTTGCCTAATATCGATCGTATGATCGATGCCATGTCCGGCCACGAGACTCTTAGTTTTCTGGATGCCTACTCCGGGTACAACCAGATACAGATGAACCCGGAGGATCAGGAAAAGACCTCGTTCATCACTAAGTACGGTACCCACTGTTATAACGTGATGCCATTCGGTCTAAAAATGCTGGTGCAACTTATCAACGCCTAGTAAACTGATAGTTCAAAAAACAAATAGGAAAATCAATGAAAGTTTATATTGATGATATGTTAGTAAAGTCCCTGCGAGTAGAGGACCATTTAAAGAATTTGTAGGAAACTTTCAACGTACTAAAAAAGTACAATATGAAGCTCAACCCCGAAAAATGTGCATTCGGGGTTGGCTCGGGCAAGTTTCTTGGTTTCATGGTGTCCAACCGAGGAATAGAGATCAACCCCGATAAAATCAAGGCTATCGAGGATATCATGGTAGTAGATAATGTAAAGGCCGTGCAAAGGTTAACAGGGAGGATAGCCTCCCTGGGACAATTCATTTCGAGATCCTCAGATAAGAGCCATCGATTTTTCTAACTGCTTAAGAAGAAAAGCAACTTTGCATGGACTCCGGAATGCCAGCAGTCTTTGGAAGAACTAAAGCGGTATTTATCGAGCCTGCCGCTGCTTCATACCCCGAAAGTGGACGAGCAACTTTACCTATACTTAGCTGTCTCGGAGATAGCGGTAAGTGGAGTTCTGGTTTGAGAAGAACGAGGTATGCAATTCCCTGTTTATTATGTCAGTCGGACCTTAGGCGAGGCCGAAACTAGATATCTACACTTAGAAAAATTAGCTCTTGCTTTAATAAGCGCCTCTAGGAAACTAAAACCATATTTTCAATGTCATCCGATACATGTTGTAACAACATATCCTCTTCGAAACATTTTGTACAAACCCTATCTTTCAGGTCGATTGGCCAAATGGGCCATAGAAATCTGTGGATACGATATCTAGTATCTACCCCGAACCTCTATCAAATCTCAAATCTTGGTGGACTTCGTGGCTGACATTTCACCGGCCCTCGTACCCGAGATTGAAAAAGAGCTACTGATAAAATCGGGTACCTCTTCGGGAGTCTGGACCCTTTTCACGGACGGTGCCTCGAACGCGAAGGGGTACAGATTAGGCATTGTACTAAAATCACCCACAGGTAATGTAGTTAGACAGTCTCAGAACTACTAATTTGACTAACAATGATGCCGAGTATGAGGCCATGATTGCAGGTCTCGAACTAGCTAGAAGCTTGGGAGTGGAGGTCGTAGAGGCTAAGTGTGATTCCCTACACGTGGTAAACCAAGTTAATGGGACTTTTGAAGTCCGAGAAAATTGAATGCAGAGGTACTTGGATAAATTACAGGTGACTCTACATCAATTTAAAGAATGGACTTTGCAACATGTACCCCGAGAACAGAACAGCGAAGCGGACACTCTTACAAACTTAGGTTCATCGGTCGAAGATGACGAACTCAACTCGGGGACTGTCGTACAACTCATAAGATCGGTGATCGAAGAAGGTCACGCCGAGATAAACTCCACAAGTATAACCTGGGATTGGAGAAACAAATATATAGAGTACTTCAAGAATGGGAAGCTTCCATCAGATCTAAAGGAATCGAGAGCTTTGCGCACAAAAGTAGCACGGTTCACCATGTCCGAAGACGGGACGCTGTTTAGAAGGACGTTCGATGGACCAATGGTAATATGTTTGGGACCAGGAGATACCGATTATATCCTACGGAAAATTCACGAGGGCAATTGTGAAAACCATTCTGGTGCTGATTCGCAGGTTCACAAAGCAATCAGAGCAGGGTATTATTGGAGCGATATGGGCAAAGATGCGAGGGAATTCGTTCGAAAATGCGACAAATGCCAAAGACATGCGCCCATGATTCATCAACCCGGGGAGCTACTCCACTGGTCCTATTCCATGGCCTTTCATGAAATGGGGAATATACATTGTCGGCCCCCTCCCATCGACCCCAGGTAAAGATCAGTTTATTTTGTTTATGACTGATTATTTCTCTAAATGGGTTGAAGCACAGGCTTTCAAGAAAGTCAGAGAAAAAGAAGTGATAGACTTCACTTTGGACCACATCATATGTCGATTCGGGATGCTAGCCGAGATTGTATGTGATAATGGAAAACAATTCATTGGCAACAAAGTAACTAAATTTCTCGAGGATCACAAGATCAAAAGGAGCCTATCAACACCGTATCATCCCAGCGGGAATGGACAAGCCGAATCGACCAACAAAACCATCATCCAAAATCTTAAGAAGAGATTGATCGACGCCAAAAGAAAATGGAGAGAAATACTAACCGAGGTCCTATGGGCATATCGCACAATATCGAAATCCAGTACCAGAGCAACGCCATTCTCGTTGGTTTATGGCGCTGAAGCTCTGATCCCAGTTGAGGTCGAAGAACCTAGCATAAGGTTTCGATATGCAATAAAGGAGTCTAATAACGAGACCATGAACACGAGCCTAGAATTATTGGACGAAAGATGAAAGGCCGCTCTCCTCCGATTGGCCAACCAAAAATAGCGGATCGAAAGATACTACAATTGAAGAACCAATCTTCGACATTTTAAAATCGAGACTTGGTGCTAAGGAAAGTCACCCTCAACATCCAAAATCCGAATGAAGGGAAACTGGGTCCGAACTGGGAAGGACCATATCAGGTTCTCAAAATCGTCGGAAAAAGATCCTACAAGATCGGTGTGATAAACGGCAAATAACTACCAAGCAATTAGAATGTATCGCACCTAAAACGATACTACTGCTAAGGTACGACCCTCCCATGTTCATTTGTATTTCAAAATTAACCCTTGCAGGTGTTCGACCAGAAACAAGGATGGATTCTTCAACTCGAAGCCTTTAGGTTTAAAAGCACGCGTTGCACTCTTTTCCCTTAGACCGATTTTGTCCCAAATGGGTTTTTTGGCAAGGTTTTTAATGAGGCAACCATTGATTGTGCTAACTTAGAATAATTCAATAGTTTCCGAGGCCTCTTTACAATCAACCCTGAATACTGGAGGGCATTGCCCTCGAATATATCAAGTTCGATGCAAGAAAGTTACTTCATGGCAACAGGGTCTCGATAGGAAAAATTTGTCAGGGCCAAATGGTCAAACAAACCATGCCCATGTAGTTTGCTCGAGCCCTGGCACAAAACATGAATGCATGTATAATGACTTATAAAGAGAAATTTCTTCTTTACCGATATCTCATATCTCAGAAAGATTCTTCTACTTCATGTTCCCGATCTATTATGTAAACAGGCTTAAGAGCCGACCATGACCGAAGTTTGAATAATTACCCCATAAATTGGGGGTCGCCAACCGAAAAATCAACGAGATCAAGGTCTATATAGCCTAAGGTCTACCTTACTTCAAGTTCGAGCAAACACTCACTCGACCACAAAGCCTAAGGGCTACATTGCTTCAAGTTCGAGCAAACCCTCACTCGATCATTAAGCCTAAGGGCTACTCTTACTTTGAGTTCGAGCAAACACTCACTCGACCATTAAGCCTAAGGGCTACTCTTACTTCGAGTTCGAGCAAATACTTGCACGACCACAAAGGTTAAGGGCTATTTTCATTTCGAGTCCGAGGAAACCTTCACTCGACCATAAAATCCTAAGGACTGTTTTTATTTCGAGTTCGAGAAAACATTCACTCGACCATAAAGCCTAAGGGATACATTAACTCGAGTTCGAGGAAACACTCACTCGACCATAAAAGCCTAAGGGCTACATTAATTCGAGTTCCAACAAATACTCACTCGACCATTAAGCCTAAGGGCTACTCTTACTTCGAGTTCGAGCAAACACTCACTCAACAATAAAGCCTAAGGGTTGTTTTCATTTCGAGTCCGAGGAAACCCTCACTCGACCATAAAGGCCTAAGGGCTATTTTTGCTTCGAGTTCGAGCAAACACTCACTCGACCATAAAGCCTAAGGGCTACATTAACTCGAGTTTGAGCAAATACTCACTCGACCATAAAGCCTAAGGGCTACATTAATTCGAGTTCGAGCAAACACTCACTTGACCATTAAGCCTAAGGGCTACTCTTACTTCGAGTTCGAGTTCGAGAAAACACTTACTCGACCACAAAGCCCAAGTGCTACATTGCTTCGAATTCGAGTAAACCCTCACTCGACCATTAAGTCTAAGGGATACTCTTACTTCGAGTTCGAGTAAACACTCACTCGACCATTAAGCCTAAGGGCTACTCTTACTTCGAGTTCGAGCAAACACTCACTCGACCATTAAGCCTAAGGGCTACTCTTACTTCGAGTTCGAGCAAACACTCACTCGACCATTAAGCCTAAGGGCTACTCTTACTTCGAGTTCGAGCAAACACTCACTCGACCATAAAGCCTAAGGGCTACATTAACGAGCAAACACTCGCTCGACTATGAAGTCTAAGGGCTATTTTCATTTCGAGTTCGAGCAAACACTCACTCGACCATTAAGCCTAAGGGCTACTCTTACTTCGAGTTCGAGAAATCATTCTCACTCAACCACAAAGCACAAGGGCCATATTGATTCAAGTTCAAACTATTTCCCCGAACCGGGGACTACGTGTCAAGCTTAAAAAGGCTACTCTTCTTCAAGTTTGAGCAAATAATTTCATTTGACATCTATCTATCAAGCCTAAGGGCCACCTCAGTTCAAGTTCGAACATTCACTCGGGGACTACCTATAAGAAACGGTCGAGTGCAGTACTTACTATCAGTCCTTACTATCTCAATCTTGGACCTTCGAATAATTATTCAATACTAAGGCACTTTTGACCTTTGTATAAGTTAACAAAAAGGCAAAAGATTCAGAAGCCATAAAAGGGAAAAAGTTTTATATATATAAATCTTTTACAAAGGAAACTCGGCCCGAAGGAAGTTCTTTACAAAGGCCGAAAGCAGCCTCAATAGAAATAACAAAAACTACCTAAGATCCTAAATGGCTTGGTCTTCATCAGAGGACGCATCCTCGGAATCTTCCCCGCCTTCAAATTTGCTTGAGCTATCGGAGTCTTCCTCAGGGAAGTCCAGCCTTCGAGCCCTGTTTTCCTCCGCCTTGGCAATTTCAATCTCATCCTCAACATTGAAGCCCTGAGCACTGAGCTCCTCGAGAGCTTCCCCCCAAGCCTGCCATTTAGCATATTCGACCAAGCTCTTGTCCTTGGCCTGGTTGACCTCAACATCGATCCTGAACTAGGCCACTTTAGCATCAGCTCTTTTATTAGCCTTGGTAACCTCAGATCTGGCCATTTCGAGTTCATTAGACAAGCTTGCCTTATCAGAAGTGGCCAAATCTAACTGACTCTGAAGCTCTTTAACCCTCTTGATCTGCACCAAGGCGTTTTCTTTTGCAGACCGAAGCTGGGCCTCAGCCGACTCCAATTGCACTTGAATGACCTCCTTTCTGGAAGCGAGGGTATCCATATTTTCTTTGAATTTTTCCCCCTCGACCATTAGCTCATCCACTTGCGAATTGAGCTTTCTGATCTGCTCAAGCCTCTGTCGAACCTGCAGAATCGGATTGTTAGTGGTTATCTCCAATTCATTTTAATTGTCGTGTAGAATTCAAAATACCCGCTCGGCCATCTCCTCGTGCTCGTCCCGAGCCACTGCCAAATCCGCCCAGAGTTTCTCGCTAAGAAATTTATAGGAGTCACTCTTCTTAGTGAGGTTTCAAACTTCGGCCTCATGCTCCTCTCGGATTCGGAGGAAAGCCTCGTGATGCAGCACCGAAGCCTACATACATGAGAAACAAATGTTAGAAGTATCTACAACTCTATTAAACATTTAATATGATAGTACTTTATAATTGTATAATTATTTTTCTAACCAAAAGCAATAAATTACAAATCAATAATCATGATATAATACTCATTGCCCAACGAGAATTCTAGGAGGTAAATTATGTCATCTCAAAAGTGTGTAAACTTTTTATCTTAATTTTCTGTTTGATAATATAAATTATCTCATTTCATTTCAAAATAAATGCTTTGTGATTATACTTGGTGCAAAGTTCGTAATATTATTGCAAGTATTGCCTTTTCTACCACGACAGATTATATTAGTAGTATCGGGATAATACTTCTAATTTGTACTCCAAATATTTTTTAATAAAATAGGAGAGAGCTAACTATAACAAAAAACTTTAAGAACATTCCAATTATACTAATATAAATATTTAAATTATGCTAATAACTTTATAAAAATAGAGGAAAACTTCAAGAAGCTTTATAGAAGAGTTAACCTAACAATGAGGATTTAGTAGGGATCCAGAAGGCACTGCCGTAGTTATTAAATTAAATTAAAGAAGATGAATTCACGTTAAAACTTAGCCCCTCAAACAAATATAAGGGAGCAATATTAAGAAGACAAAGCAATAAAAAAATACTTAGATGTATATCTAGGTATTTAGATGATTATAATTAAATTATAAAGTTAATAGAAGGAGATTATTACTATATTAAAAATATGAAATTTTTTTTAGATAATATGACCGTCATATGTCATATTATCTATATTATGTCATTATCATTCTTTGAAAACTGAAGAGAATTATGTTGTTATAGCTAAACATGGATCATATAGTCAAATTTTGATATACACCCTTTCCTGGAATACATTATCTATTTGGCCTTGATTTGTCACGACCCGGAATTTCCACCGTCGGGACCGTGATGGCGCCTAACATTTCACTTGCTAGGCAAGCCAACGTTAGAGAATCATTAAACCAATTATTCTTCCATTCAGTAAATAACATCCAATTAGTTAAGGTAAAATATAATGAGTGCAGAATAATATAAAAGCTCCATTAATTACTTTCACCCGGATTTGGAGTCACAATTCACGAGCATTCTAGAATTCACTACAAGTAATAGTATGAAAGAAATACAACTGTTTGAATATAAGAAATAGTAGAACAGAAAATATAGACGGGGACTTCAAGGTCTGTGAACGCCGACAGATCTACCTTGAGTCTCAGGATAGTGGTCCAATAGTAAAAATCTCGATCAACCCGAGCCGATACCAAAATCTACACAGGAAGTGCAGAGTGCAGTATCAGTACAACTGACCCCATGTATTGGTAAGTGTCGAGCCTAACCTCGACGAAGTAGTGACGAGGCTAAGGCAAGACACCTACAAATCAACCTTTACAATTTAACAGTGTATATATACAAATAACAGTAATGAAGAGCTAAACAAGAAATATCGGGAGAGAGAAACATGCTGGGGAAAATACGAGATAAGGAACTATAGCAGAATGATAACTGGAACAACCAATATACTATGTATCAACGGAAACAACGAATACAGTAAAGGAAAAATGTACGACATCACCCTTCGTGCTTTTACTCTCAATCTCACAATAAAATCAATAGCAATGGCACGACATCACCCTTCGTGTATTAAATCTCATATCATGGCACGACATCACCCTTCGTGAATTAACACTCACAATATGGCACGGCATTACCCTTCGCGCTTTTACACTCCCCCTTACCATAATGCAATGCATAAATAACAACAAGGAGATAGAATAACAAGTACAAATCTTACTTCAACATTTGGTTTCACAATATCAATCTCAACTTTGGAATAAATACTCAATTATCACCGGAAAATCCGTAAACATGATAAGAATGATCAATTTAGTAACACTAGTATAAACACGTAGCAATTAGGCATAAGAAAGAGACAATATAAGAAAAATGGGAGAAAACAGGGAAAACAGGTAAATTGGCGGCGCATAAGTACTCGTCACCTCACATACACGCCGCTCACATGAATTTCACATAGCAAATAATCTGAGGTTCCTAATTCTCTCAAATCAGGGTTAGATACAACACTTACCTCGCCCCGAAGGCCACTTAATACTCAATCACAACTTTTCCTATAGAATCCACCTCCAAACAACTCGTATCTATTCAAAAATAACTCAATAATATCAAATATTGCTAAAGGAATCAATTATATTGCATAAATTTAGATTTCCCAAATTTTCCTCCAAAAAGTTAAAAATCGACCCCGGGTCCGCTTGGTCAAAACCCGAGGTTCGGACCAAAATCCATTTACCCATTTACCCCCGAGCCCGGATACCTAATTGGTTTTGGAATCTGACCTCAATTTGAGGTCTAAATCCCTAAATTTTCGAAATCCCTAATTTCTACCCAAACCCCTAATTCTACCCTGAAAACTCTAGATTTTAGGTTGAAACTTTATGAAATGAAATGGATAATTAAAAGAAAATTGTTTAGAATCACTTACCAACACTTTGGGGAAGAAAATACCTCTTGAAAATCGATGCTCTAGCCCGTTCGGTTTTTGAGAAAATGAATTAATGGCTTAAGTCCTGTTTCTGGGACTGTTTTATGCACTGGGCGACAGTGTTCATCGCGTTCGCGAAGAGCTAAATTGCCAAGACTTTGTGTTCGCGAGTCCTCCTTCGGGTTCGCGAAGGCTACTCCCCCATGGCCTTTGCGTTCGCGAGACATTGCTCACGTTCGCGATGAAGGAACGACCAACCCTCCCTCAGGTCCCCAAGTGCTTTGCGTTCGCGATGAGCTGGTCGCGTTCACGAAGGATAAATGCCCCATCAATTTGCGTTCGCGGCCAGGACTTCGCATTCGCGAAGAAGAAATTTCAGCCTCACCAGTTTACTCTTCGCGTTCGCTAGAGTACCTTCGCGAACGCGAAGAAGGACATACTAGAATACCTACTGCAGCAAAATACCAGATTTTTCCAAGTCCAAAACATCCCGTGGCCAATCTGAAACTCACTCGAGCCCTCGGAACGCCAAATCAAACATGCACACAGGTCTAAAAATATCATACAAACTTGCTAACGTGATCAAATTGCCAAAATAAAACCTAGAACTATGAATTTAGCACCAAATCAAATGAAATTCTCAAGAACACTTTAAAATTCCTATCTTCTCAACTGGACGTCTGAATCATGTCAAATCAACTCCGTTTCTCACCAAATTTCACAGACAAGTCTTAAATATTATAATGAACTTGTACCGGGCTCCATAACTAAAATACGAACCCGGTACTAACAATGCCAAACACCAATCAATTCTTAAAAATGATTAAATTTTTAGACTTTTTGTAACGACCCAACTGGCCGTTTTATCTTTTAGAGCCCCGTTCTCCTAAATAAAACTCCCTAAATGTTCTTATAATAATTTATGACTTATGGGGATGGTTGGTTCGGAATTTGGAAGTGTTTGGGTTGAAATCGGAACACTTGGTTCCTTAAGTTAGCCTTAAAAGGCCATATTTGACTTCGGTCAACATTATGTGCAAACGACCCCTGAATAGAATTTTGATGATTCCAACATCTCTGTATGGTAATTTTGGACTTAGGAGCGTGATTGGAATTTTATTTGGAAATCCGTAGTGAAATTAGGCTTGAAATGACTAAAATAGGAATTTAAAGTTTGGAAGTTTGACCGGGGAGTTGACTTTTTGATATCGGAGTCGGAATCAAGTTCTGAAAATTTTTATAGCTCCGTTATGTCATTCATGACTTGTGTGCAAAATTTGAGATCAATCGAACTTGATTTAATAGGTTTTGACATCGAATGTAGAAGTTGGAGATTCTATGTTTCATTAAGCTTGAATTGGAGCATGATTCGTGATTTTAGCGTCGTTTTATGTGAATGGAGGTTTCAAATAAGTTAGTATGATGTTTTGGACTTGTTGGTATATTTGTTTGAGGTTCCGAGGGTCTCGGGTGAGTTTCAGATGGTTAACGGATTAAAAGTTGGACTTAAAATGCTACTGCAAGTTTTCCTCTTATGTTGGACATTTTGGGATGTGATGGAGCCCAGATATCGAGCCCAAATATCGAGC
The DNA here is from genome assembly GCF_000715075.1 of Nicotiana tabacum. Classification (NCBI taxonomy): domain Eukaryota; kingdom Viridiplantae; phylum Streptophyta; class Magnoliopsida; order Solanales; family Solanaceae; genus Nicotiana; species Nicotiana tabacum. The sequence goes on along the minus strand of NC_134081.1, from coordinate 82,893,263 downwards.
CCAGGTATCGAGCCCAGGGTTGACGAGGCTCAGGCTCGAGCTTGTGTATCGAAGCCATAATCGAAGGTCCAGATTGAGGGCCATGATCGAAGGTCCATCTCGAGGGCCATGATCGAAGGCAAGGCTCGAGGGCCAGGATCGAGATCCAAGATCGAGGGTCACAATCGAAGGCTCGCTCGATGCCATGATTGAGGCTATGATCGAAGGACCAGGCTCAATGCCATAATCGAGGCCTAGGCTCAAGGGCCATGATCGAAGCCACGATCGAGGCCCCGTTCGAGGCCTAGTTCCGAAGGCTGTCTAGGCAGTTTTATAAAAAGAGGGCATTCGTCCCATTCGTCATTTTTAACAAATTAGAGCTTGAGCAGAGACGATTTTGGATAGATTTTCAAGAAAATACATTGGGGTAAGTGATTCTAACTCGGACTTAGTCTATAAACACAAATATATCATTGTTCTCATCATTTAATTAGTATTTTGAGATTGAAATTTGGGAATTTTTTAGAAATCTCATAGAAACGAATTTTTGAGATTTCGGTATCGATTCGGAGTCGAATTTGAGTGAAACTGGTATGGTTGGATTCGTAATTGAATGGGTTGTCAGATTTCGTAACTTTCACCGGATTCAGAGACGTGGGCCCCACAGAAGTTTTTATAATTAATTTCGGAATTTTTATTAAAAATATAGTATTTTCTTATAGAATTGATTCTTATAATTTTTAGTGATTGTATCGAATTATTTTGGCTAGATTCGAGCCAGACAGAGTTGGATAATCGTGAAAAAGGCCTTCTAGTGGATTAAATTGGAGCAAGACGAGGTAAGTCTCTTGTCTAATCTTGTGAGGTGGAAATTACCTCATAGGTGATTAAAATTAAATAATTATTGCTAATTGTGTGGGCTACATACGCACGAGGTGACGAGAGTCCGTGCATAGCTACTATTAATGCTAAATCCGGGTAGTTTAGAACTCAAAGCATGAATTACTTGTATAAATCGTATTCTTTGTTTAAAGTAATATATATATATATATATATATATATATATATATATATATATATATATATATATATATATATGGTAAATTGTTAGCTAAAAATATTAAAGGATGGAAATCTCATATAATTGATTTTCTGTTTTAATTAATTAATTGTTAAGAGAAATTATTCTTCCTCGTGAATTTTATCTTATAATAAATATACTCTCATTCCGGAGGTACATAAGAAAATGTCCTCCTTTCTTGTTGAGTGGGCCGAATGCCTTGGCAGGATAGATGCATCTATGGATTGTGCCGCACGTCCCTCGGCAGTGTACACAAAAATATGGATCGGGCCGTACGACCTCGGTAGAAATCGTGCTTAATAATAATAATTACACGATACTTTGATAGTTTATTTCAACTTGTGAAGCTAATTGATAAATTGGAAATCTTTGGAATTTAATGAATTATTATTCCTGCTTGTTAAAGAATTATTCTTATTCCTGTAAATGAGACTAATTGATAAAATTGGAAGTTTTATTGAAATTGAAGGTTTTAATTAATAGATTGGAAATTGTTGCATTGGAAGGAATTTTTATTATTTTTGATAAATGAATAAAAATTATTAGTTTTATTTTAATTATTATTATTGACCCATAGTGAGTGTCAAAGTCGGCCATCTCGTCTACCACTTCGAGATTAGGCTTGATACTTACTGGGTACATGTTATTTTTCGTACTCATGCTGCACTTGCTGCATATTTTATTGTGCAGGTACATATATGTCTAGCGGCCTTGTGGGCGCAGAGGTATGGTTAATAATTGTGGAGACATAGGTGAGTTGTATTCTGTATTACGATCCGCAGCCAACAGAGTCTCCTTCAGAGATATTATATTTTTCTGTCTAATTTATATTCTGGACAGATGCTGTATTTTAAATTTTAATTCCCTAGTAAATGCTCATGCATTTGTGACACCGGGTTTTGGGAATGGTTGTGAGTTGTTTAAAAATTTAGTTGCTAGATTTATTTATCATTGAATCTATGAGTTTTATTTTTATTATTTCATTGAAGAAATTTAGATTTTAAATCCATTAAAATGGGTAATTAAGCTAAGTGTGTGTTGTTTGTTTGCCTGACAGCGTGCCCGGCGCCATCACGACCTTTAATGGATTTTGGGTCGTGACACTTTTAATTTTTATCAAAAATTCATAACTCGATCTAGGGACCTCCGAATTCGATTCCGGACATAAGCCCAAGTCCCATATTTCGATATGGACCTATCGGGATCGTCAAAATACGGATCCTGACCCGTTTATCAAAAATATTGACCGAAGTCAACTCAACTGAAGTTTTTAGGCAAAAATTCTTATTTTATCAGTTTTTAACATATAAGTCTTCCGTGCCAATACTCGGATTGCGCACGCAAATCGAGAAAGGTAAAAATGAGATTTTTAAGGCTTAACAGCGCAAAATAGAGTTCTAAAATATAAGATAACCTTTTTGGGTCATCACATGATTCATTAGTGATTAATATCAACCATATAAAAAAAGAAAAACATTAAGCATGTATTCTTATTTATAAAAATATAATCAAGCAACTCTTCGCTCTTTTCAACATATCACATTTAAATGTACTTCTAGGGAAAGCTAATGTTGTAGCAGATGCCTTAGGTCACCGATCTATGGGTAGCTTAGCACATGTAGAGGATGGAAAAATAGAATTAGCTAAATAGATTAATCAATTATCTTGTTTGGGGGCTCGGTTAGTAGATTCTGACGATGTTGGAGTTGTACTCAAAAACACTGCAAAATAATCTCTCATAGCTAAAGTCAAGGAAAGGCAGTACGAGGACCCAGAGTTGGTCGAGTTGAGAGAGCGAGTTCCACAGCAGAAGAAGCCTTTGTTAGATCTCAAGGAAGTTGGGGTTCTTAGATACAAGGGTCGTTTGTGTCCCAGATGTAGCAGGGCTACGAGACAGGATTATGTCAGAGGCACATTATTCGTGGTAGTCCATTCATCCTGGGTCAACGAAGATGTATCATGAAATTAAGAATGTGTACTAGTGGAACGATATAAAGAAGAACATTGCTGCGTTTGTCGCCCAGTGTCCTAGTTGCCAGCAGGTGAAGGTAGAGCACCAGAAGCCTTGAGGGCTAATGCAGACTATAGAGATCCCGACGTTGAAATGGGAGGCGATAAACATGGACTTTGTCATGGGTTTGGCTCGTTCTCATCGTAAGTTCAATTCTATATGGGTTATAGTCGATAGGCTCATAAAATCAGCCCATTTCCTACCAGTCAGATCTAGATATACAATCGAAGATTATGCGAAGTTATATGTTAAGGAGAAATTGGGGCTACCCGGAGTACCAGTATCTATTATATCAGATCGTGGGGTCCATTTTACAATACATTTTTGGAGGTAATTTCAGAGAGGTATAGGGACTTAGGTGAATGTCAGCATATCTTTTCATCCACAGACTGATGGACATGCCGAGTGCACAATTTAGATGCTCGAGGATATGTTACGAGCATGTGTGTTGGATTTTAAAAGAAGTTGGGATGAACATCTAGCTATTATCGAGTTTGCATATAATAACAGTTACCACTCTAGTATCCAGATGGCTCCGTATGAGGCTTTGTATGGGCGTAAGTGCAGATCATCTATAGGGTGGTTTGAAGTTGGAGAATCTGGGTTACATGGGCCAGACCTGGTTCAGCAGGCCGTAGAGAAAGTAAAGCTTATCCAGGAGCGACTGCTGATAGCTCAGAGTCGTCAGAAGTCATATTATGACATGCGATGACAAGGTTTAGAGTTCGGGGTTGATGACTGGGTTTTCTTAAAGGTGTCGCCTATGAAGGGCGTGATGAGGTTTGGCAAAAAAGTCAAGCTTAGCCCACGGTATATTGGGACTTATAGGATTATTCGAAGAGTGGGCCGAGTAGCTTATGAGTTAGATTTTCCCTCGGAATTGGTGTCTGTCCATCTGGTTTTTCACGTACCTATATTACAGAAGTACATTGGGGATCCTACCCGAGTGGTGCCCATTGATGATGTATAGATCATAGAGGACTTATCGTACGAGGAAGTTCTGGTTTCCATCCTAGACCGAAAAATCTGCAAATTACGAAATAAGGTTATTGCCTTCGTGAAAGTTTTATGGAGAAGCAAGAACGTGGAAGAGATGACGTGGGAAGTGGAGGATGAAATGAAGTCTAAATATCCCCACCTATTTCAAACTGAAGATATGGCTCGATATGGGATACTTCAGCACAGCTCTATTCAGGCCCGTAGGTCATCAGGTAAGCTATTTTGTTTTGACTTTCAGTATTTATAATTGATGGTTGTGTGAGGCCAAGTGTTGCTATTTATAAACATTGGCAATGTGTTGCATGTATAGTATGTTTTATGCCTGCTTGCAGGTTGGTTTTAGTCTAGAGTACGGAGGAGACTCCGGAACAATTTTCCCAAGTCTCTAAGAGTAGGCATTCAAGGACGAATGTTCCTAAGGGGGGAGTGATGTTACACCCCATATTTTCGTATGTAAAAGTGCGTGGTAAGCAAACTAATGTAAGACCAAAAATGAGATCATCTTTGGAAGTATATAAAGTAATATATCGTGTTACCTTGGAAGTTACAAATATTGAAGATCATGAAAAACAAGTATAAAGAGGGTTGGAAGGTTCAGAAGCAAAGGAATTGAAGAAAATAATGTTTCGTGGAAAGACGACAAGTTAGGAATGTTATAACATGTACCTTTGGGGTGAGACTAGGGTTATTAACATGATAAGAAGGTTATGTTATGATTTATGTTAGTTGTATGATAGTCGTGTGTTATGTTTTGAGGTCAAGCAAGTTGTGGAACAAAAGTCGATGGAAGTCATCACAAGTTACGTTCATAAGTTTTACTGGAATTTAGGGTCAAATGTAACTGCGATTTTCTCCCAATATACTTAGAGTAACCGGGTGTTCCACCAATCAAATTGAAGCTCTATGAGTCTATTTTCTAATTAATTAGACCGTTTGTCAATACAACATCTGAGTATAGTGATATATACATTCTTGCGATAATGTGCAGACTGCTAGGTGACAAGTAGGCGTGTCACCTACTTGCTTAAATTAAAGGATTATATATGTCCAAAAATAGGCCAGCTCGGGTCGTCCAAAGAGACATTTTAAAGGCATATTTCATTCACATATATCACTGGTAATATGGCTTAATAACCAGATATAAGCGCCTGCAAAAATCCTCCCAAAAATTGCACACAAACCCTAATTGATTTTCTCTCCTTTTCAAGTTCTAGTTGGATGTAAAACCTAGAGTTTGAAGAACCAAGATAAGAGCTGAGTTATTCAACAAATAAGGTAAGTTTACTTCTCTCTTTAATCCATTGTTTCTTTTGGAGATGTATGGAAAGTTGTTCTGTAATTGCAAGAACTCACGGGACGATTAACGGAAGCCGTGAGTTTGAGTTATTCACTTGTAGCGGATTGTTTTGTGGACTGTTTCGTGTTTCTGTTGGACTGCATATTTTGCTACTGTTTTATGGTGTTTTGAAGGATAAAGGGTGTGGAGAAACACCACATAAATTCAGGGTGGTAGGCTGGTCGTTCGACATAATATTTTCGGGATGTTTGACACTACTACTGTGATCGTTTTGTGTATGAAGAGATTGGGGTGTTTTGGGCTGTTTTGTAGTAATTTGTGGTGTATATAAGGTTGGAAAATGATGTATATATATTGTTATTGTTGTGTTCTTGTTTTTTTGGTGTTATCTTGAATTAGGAGGGAGTAAGGATTATAGGGGAGATGCTGCCCGTTTTAATACAAAATAAGCTTGACGTTCATTGTGCGATAGTTGTACCTTTCGTAACTTAATGATAGTATTATTATCGTTGTTGTACATTAAGGTGAGGCACGTTCAACTTGGTGATTGGAAAGATTGTGATAAGGTATGTTAAGGCTAAACCTTTCCTTCATTTTCGCATGATCTCGTAAGTACATGAGTTTGATAACGAGACATAAAGAGAAGTTTGTATTCCTGCACTTATGTACAATATTCTAGTCTCATAAGTTACAGTATTCTCCCTTATCGGGACTTTATATTCAGTTAAGTATTGTTTTCTTCTAGTCAAGAGAGCAGAAGGGTCTATATATATATATATATATATATATATATATATATATATATATATATAGTATTACAGTACTTTCACCACCATCGAGCTATAATCAATGGGCAGGCCCCTATTGGGAAACTCCGATTAGATGGTAAGTTATATACCGAGCCTACTATGGCTGAGCACCTATGAGAGATTCCAGAATGGCCGAGATACAGTGCCTAGTATGGTTGAGCACCTATGAGCGAGCCTACTACGATAGAGCAGTTACACGTTTCGAGCCTTATGGGGCAGGACAACTATTTTACTTACTATATTGAGAGAGTTGAGTCAGTATTAGCAGGTAAGTATATCTCCAGATCATCTTTGGCTCCCAATTACTTTCAGTTATTATATTATAAGTTTAATTTCAGCTTTCAGTTATTCCATTGCCTTACATACTCGGTACATTATTTCGTACTGACGTCCCATTCCCTGGGACGCTGTATTTCATGCATGCAGGTTCGGATAGACAGCCTGGTAGACCTCCTCCATAGGTGCTATCCGTGATCAGCTTGATCAGTAAGCTCCACGTCCTTCGGAGTTACCGGGTCTAGGGTTTTGAGTACATATTGTGTATATATGTATATATATTATGGGTAGGTCGGGGCCCTATTCCGACCACAGTACATCCATCAGTAGAGTCTTGTAGACATATCTTGTTAGTTAGTGCAATATATTGGGCTTGTAGGCCTGGTATGTATATTTTGTTGGTTTGTCAGCTATAGTAGATATGACGGCCTTGTCAGCCCAGCTTTATATTGATATTCAGAGCTAGTTTCCGTTCAGTTTTATAGTTTGTTTCGCAAATTGTCTTGCAATGTGGCACCACAGACAAAGTATGACATTATATGTTCAGAGTCTCTCAATCGCAAGTTGGTACGCTAGGTTAAGTGAGGCACCGGGTGCCGGTCTAGCCCCCCAGGTTCGGGGCGTGACAAAAGCAACTCCGTCTAACCCTTCAATGAATGGAACAACATACTCCAAATAAGCGGAGTGTTGTTTATAGCAGGTTTGGCCCCAGAGTTGATCGAGGAATGTTCCACTGCTGTATTGCAGGATAGTATGGATATCTCCCGGATTCAGGCACTCGCCCAGAATATAGAAAGGGGTAGGCATCGACAACAGGGTATAGAGAGGACTAAGCAAGGGTAGCGTAAGAGGATGAGATTTGCCAGGTCTCAAGAGCAGTCTCAGGGAAGTTATAGGCCCCAGTACTTCGGACGGCCACCTAGGCCTCCACTGCCTCAGTTACAGGGTTACAGATATGACCTCTATACTCACTCAGGTCCAAGTGAGAGCTCATGGGCATTGGGTTTGCAGTGACAGTGAGGTGTAGGGCAAACATGGTCATTTCTGCCGCGGTGTAACATCTATGGTAGAGGACACTTGGGCCAATGCCGAGCAGGTTCCGACATTTGTTATACATCTGGGCGTCCGGGGCATATGATGCGAGATTGCCCAAATAAAGATTTGGGGGATACAACCAACAAGTTCAATAGCAGGATCATCTATGTTCGTGCATCCTTCAAGGCACGAGTCTTAGTCTTCGACTGGTAGAGGTCGAGGCAGAGGTAGAGATTCCAATTCAGGTTGTAATCAGAACCGTATCTATGCTTTAGCGGGTCGACAGGGCCAGGAGTCTTCACCAGACGTTGTGACAGGTATATTGACTATTTTCTCTCATGATGCTTATGCCTTTATAGATACATGATCTACTTTATCGTATATTACCCCATTTGTCGCGGGGAAGTTTGGTATAGTGCCTGAAATACTAAGTGATCTTTTTGTGGTATCTACACCGGTCGGAGAATCGATTATTGCTAGACGAGTTTACCGAGGTTGTACGGTGATAGTTTCTAGTTGTCAGAACTCAGCCGATCTAGTTGAGCTATAGATGATGGATTTTGATGCTATCATGGGCATGGACTGCTTGGCAGCTTGCTATGCCACAGTTGATTGCCAAGCAAAGGCAGCCATATTTCATTTTTTGGGTGAGCTAGTCCTTGAATGGACAGGTAATACAGCGATACACAGAGGTAGGTTTATTTCCTATCTAAAGGCGAGGAAAATGATCGCAAAAGGGTGCATTTATCATATTGGGAGAGTTAGAGATGCAGATACTGGGATACCCACAGTTCAGTCTATTCCAGTAGTCAGAGAGTACGTAGATGTGTTTCCAGATGAGCTTCCAGGTATTCCTCCAGAGCGAGAGATTTATTTTAGCATTGATTTGCTTTCGGGAACTCAACCAGTATCCATCCATCCGTATAGAATGGCACCTACCGAATTGAAGCAGTTGAAGGAGCAGTTACAAGATTTGATGGAGAAATGTTTCATCAGGCCCAGTACCTCACCTTGGGGTGCACTAGTACTGTTTGTGCGGAAGAAAGACGGCTCGCTGAGGATGTGTATCGATTATAGGCATCTGAACAAGGTAAATATTAAGAATAAGTATCCACTTCCAAGGATCGATGACTTGTTTGATCAGTTGCATGGGGATAGATGCTTTTCAAAGATAGATTTGAGGTCGGGGTACCGCCAGGTCAGATTTTGGGAGAAAGATATTCCGAAGACAGCCTTTAGGAACCGACATGGCCACTTCGAGTTCCTTGTCACGTTCTTCGGCTTTAAAAATGCACCCGCAATATTTATGGATTTGATGAATAGCCTATTCTGTCCATTTTTAGATCTGTTCGTGATAGTATTTATTGATGATATTCTGGTTTATTCACGTTCAGACGAGGAGCATGCGGACCACCTGCGAGCGGTACTCTAAACTCTCCGTGAACGTAAGTTGTATGCTATGTTTTATGAATGTGAGTTCTGGTTGAAGTCTGTAGCTTTCTTGGGGCATATTGTATCCGATGAAGGTATAAAGGTAGACATTCAAAAGATTGAGGTCATGAAATCTTGGCCTAGACCTACCACTCCGACAGAGGTTCATAGCTTTCTAGACTTAGCAGGATACTACCAGAGGTTCATAGAGGGTTTTTCTTCCCTTTCGGCACCATTGGCGAAGTTGATGTAGAAAGCAACTAAATTTCAGTTGATGGAGGCTTGCGAGCGGAGCTCCCAAGAGCTTAAGAATAGGTTGACCTCAGCGCCAGTTCTAACACTTCCAGAGGGTTATGCCGTGTATTGTGATGCCTCAGTGTTCAGGTTAGGATATGTTCTGATGCAACATAGGAAGGTCATTGCATATGCTTCAAGGCAGTTGAGGAAGAATGAGAGGAATTATCCGACCCACGACCTCGAGTTAGCTGTGGTTGTCCATGTATTTAAGATATGGCAGCATTATAAAAGCCTGCAATATATCTTCAAGCAAAAAGAGTTAAATTTGCGACATAGGCGATGGCTAGAGTTATTTAATGATTACGACATTAACATTAGAAATTCTGAATAAGATATTATATTAAATTATTAAAGTGTATATTAAAAATAATTGCAAACATTAAAGAGTATAAAGATACATTATTAAATTTAAAACAATAGAAGTTTATATCGCATTTGAATGTTTGGTAAACTTTAACAAATTTAAGTTTAGTATTGCAAAAACTATCAATATACCAATAAGTTAAAAATGATTTTACCTTAAGATGAGTATGTGAAAAAGTTATAAACATAAAGGAATAGAGAAGTTTAAATTATAAATATGCAAAATTTAAAATTTTTAGAGTAGCATTCTCTTTTGATTTGTACAATTAGGCGATTTTCATGGCACTATTTTAAGTTTTTGAATTGTATAAATAAGACAGAATTTGGATCTTTTGGGTCAAAACTTTGCTGTGAGTCCTGACGAATAGTAAAATATTCAGATGAGTAACACTTGTCATGAGTCCAACGCATCATTAAAGCTCCAATACAAACTATGTCACAACTTCAGTATTAATTATACACAAATCTAGACGACTTGCACAAAAAATTTTGTGAACACATTTTTTGTTCAAAAGTGACCCAATTGGTCCAAACCAATCTTAATTTAATATCCAACCTTCTAATACCTATCACAATAATTCTTGATTATTAAATTCAATCCAAAACTTCAAAGACCAATAGACGCACTTTGCCTTCTTTACCAATCAAGCTCAACAATTGAGTTCTTAAAATTCCTTTAAACAAACCATTCCAAACCAACTACAAATATGCAACGAATATTTAATTTTTTATAACTCAAATAAAAAAGAAAAAAGGAGAAGTAAATTCTGGCATATGATATATATTTATTTAAGTTCTAAAATAAGGTACTCATATAATCGGTGTCAATCTGAGTGACAACAAATAAAATTTCTTGGCATTCTCTTGAGGTTGGGCCTGCACGGACACTTCCTAACTAGTTTTACAATGTGCATGCTTATGATGAACCTGGGGTGTTCAATTAAATTTTTTAAAATTAATCGATAGCCGATAAGTATTCAGAGTTGCTAAAATATTTTTAAGTATAAATGAAACAGTTATAAAACAGTGTTTTGACAAAGACGGATCTAGCATTTGAAGTTTGTGGGTGCCATTATACCAACCATTAGCTAAGAAGAATATATAGAATTTTTTGTTATTTCAGTTAGATTTTTTATTCACAAATAGGAAAATAAGTTTAGTTTTAGTTCAATTTTTTTACACTTAATTTAATGGGAAAATATCCATATTTACCCCTCTACTTTTGAATATTATCTACAATTAACTTCCGTTATACTATTCCACCAAATTTACCCCTGCTGTTATACATTCTGACTAAATTTACCCCTGCTATCAGCAAACTTTTAAAAATTATCCTTCAGCCCGTCAGGTGACCTAGTGTCACGACCCAGTTCCACCTATAGGTCGTGATGGCGCCCAACACTATAGCTAAGCAAGCCAACTAATAAATTAAATATATATTGATAAAATTTAAATCCAAAAAAATATAAATACCAAATTCTACCAATGTGTATCCAAGACCTGGTGTCACAAGTGTATGAGCATATAGTAGATTATACAAAATTTCTAATATTGTATGAAATAAAAATAGACAGAATGAAAGGTACAAGGAGAGACACTAGTAGTTGCAGAACGGCTCAGAAAGGCAGCTCACCATTATGCCCCTGGATAACGTGAGTGTAAGACGATAGGTCCTCCACTAGTACTTGCCTCAGGTCCTGCACATAAAGTGCAGCAAGTGTAGTATGAGTACGTAAGCAACGTGTACCCAGTAAGTATCAAGCCTAACCTCGAAGTGGTAGAGATGAGATGGCCGACTTTGACACTCACTATGGGACAATAATAATAATTGAAATACAACTAGAATATCTAAATCAGCATGATTCACAGAATTTACAATAATTTATTTAACCAACAGAAAAATATCAAATTACTTCAAATGCAACAATTCTCAATATATTAATTAAATTCCTTCAATTCAAATAATTTTTAATTTACAATTAATCTCATTTACAGGAATAACAATTAATTCCTTAACAAGCCGGTATAATAATTCATTAAATTCCAAGGATTCTCTAATTTAACAATTAGCTTCGCAAGCTGAAATAAGCTATTAAGGTATCTTGTGATTATTATTACTAAGCACGATTTCTGCCGAGGACGTACGCCCTGATCCAGAGTGTCATGAACACTGCCGAGTGACGTGCGACACGATCCATAGATGCATCTATCCTGCCAAGGCGTTCGGCCCGCTCCACAAGAAAGGAGGACATTTTCTTATGTACCTCCGGAATGAGAGTATATTTATTATAAGATAAATTCAGGAGGAAGAACAATTTCTATTAACTATTAATTAACGTAAATAGAAAATCAAGTATATGAGATTTCCATTCTTTAATATTTTTATCTAACAATTCATAATATATATATATATATATATATATATATATATATATATATATATATATATATATATATATACACACACACACACACACACACACACACACACACACACACACACACATACCAAATAATATTAATTAAACAAAGAATATAATTTACACAAGTAATTCATGCTTCGAGTCCTAAACTACCCGGACTTTAGCATTAATAGTAGCTAAGCACGGACTCTCGTCACCTCGTGCGTTCGTGGGCCCCATAATTAGCAACAATTATTTAATTTTTAATGACATATGAGAAATTTCTCCCTCACAAGATTAGACAAGAGACTTACCTCGTCTTAAAGTCCACTTTCTGATTACCACGTCGCGTTGAATTCTCGATTCGACGCTAAAAATCCAAAACTATCCAAATATTATACAAAATAATTAATATATGCTAAATGATTCGAAATTTATCTATTAAATAAATTATCTTATCCAAAATGGTAAAATTCCTAAAATTTACCGGACCCACATGCCCGGATACCGAAAATTTTCTGATGGAAACGTTACCCATAATCTCAAGAACTCAAATATATAATTTCTATCCAATTCCATAACCATTTTCGTGGTTAAAATCTCATTGTTTTTAAAAATCTAGGTTTTTCACCTAAACCCTTGATTTCTAAGATTTACTAGTTATAATCTACCCATAATCTATGTATTTAACTCACAGGGTGTAGAATTAACTTACCTCCAAGTTGATAGTTGAAAACTCCTCACAAAGAGCTCTGAAATCGCCCAACAATGGATGAAAAATAGAAAGAAATGGACTGAGTTTTCGTCCGTTTTAAGGTTCTGCCCAGACAGGTTTTTCGCACCTGCGGAAGGAGTACCGCACATGCGGCTTTCGCACCTGTGGAAATTCCTCGCAGGTGCGCATTTTCCCTCTTTTTCTGGTTCTGCACCCGCGGAAGATGAGCTCGCTTTTGCGCAAGCGCAGGTGCGCCCATTCCTTCGCACATGCGCATCCCTCCGTTTCTGTGCACAAGACCTTTGCACCTGCGCGTTCGCAGGTGCGCCAAATTACTCTGCATCTGCGATGGCTGGGCAGGCTCCTCTCTTTCGTACCTGCGATTGCCGGCTCGCACCTGCGGCTGTCCAAGCGCAGGTGCGATTATGATAGTAGCTGGGAGCTTCAGTGCTTGCTCAATTTCCCAAAATTGGTCCGAGCCTCGTTCGGTTAACACTCGGGACCCCCGGGGCCCCGCTCGAACATACCAACAGGTTTGAAATCATAAAAAGGACTCGCTCGAACTCTCGGAACGCGTAAAACATCATCAAATCTAAGAATCATACCCTAAACCAAATTGATTCAAATTTAAGAATTTCAAGTTGTTCAATTTATTTCCAATGCACCGAAATATACTTAAACTATTCGGAATGACGCGAAATTTTGCGTGCAAGACTTAAATCACTATACGAAACTATTCCCAAACTCGAAATTCCAAACAAACTTCAATTACTCAAAAACCTACCCCAAACCAAATTTAAAGAATTTTAAACCTTCCAATAGTTGATTTATTTACTATTAAGCGCCAAAACACTCCCGGGTTATCCAGAACCTATTCGAACATACGCCCAAGTCCGAAATCATTATACGAACCTATTGGAACCGTCAAATCCCGATTCTGGGATCGTTTTCTTAAAATATTGACCGAAGTCAAACTTGGCCTTTTAAGGCTAACTTAAGGAACCAAGTATTCCGATTTCAACCCAAACGCTTCCAAATCCCGAACTAACCATCCCCGCAAGTCAATAATCATTAAAATCACATACGGGAAATTTTATTTTAGGGAACGGGGTTCTAAAAGTTAAAATGACCGGTTGGGTCATTACATTCTCCACCTCTTAAACAAACGTTTGTCCTCGAACGAGTTTAGAATATAACCTGAGTACTAATTAAGTGTGGATATTTGTTCCGCATGTCTTCCTCGGCCTCCCAAGTTGCTTCCTCGACTGGTTGGCCCCTCCACTAAACTTTTACTATAGAAATATTCTTGGACCTCAACTGGCGAACCTGTTTATCAACAATGAAAACCGGATGAACACCCGATAGACTGGGAGGCAATGCAAGCTCATAAGAAACTTCCCCAACTCGTCTCAACATCTCAAATGTGCCTATAAACCTTGGGCTCAACTTGCCCTTCTTCCCGAATCTCATAATTCCCTTCATCGGCGAAACCTTCAAGAGAACTTTTTCACCTACCATAAATGATAAATCACGCGCTTTTTGATCCGCATAACTCTTCTGCCTGGACTGTGCTGTACGAAGTCGCTCCCGAATCAACTTTACCTTTCCAAGGCATCCTTTACCAAATCAGTACCATATAACTTAGCCTCACCGGGCTCAAACCATCCGATAGGTGAACGACATCGACGGCCATATAAAGACTTAAATGGAGCCATCTCAATGCTGGATTGGTAACTGTTATTATAAGCAAACTCGGCCAAAGGCAGGAAACGATCCCACTGACCTCCAAAGTCAATCACACATGCCCTGAGCATATCCTCCAAAATCTGAATTGTCTGCTCTAACTGCCCGTCGGTCTGCGGATGTAAGGCTGTGTTGAGCTTTACACGGGTCCCCAACTCACTCTGTACTGCTCTCCAGAAATGTGAAGTAAATTGAGGGCCTCTATATGATATGATGGAAATTGGCACGCCGTGCAACCGAACTATCTCCTGAATATAAATCTGGGCCAACCTCTCTGAAGTATATGTAGTCATAATATGAATAAAATGTGCCGACTTGGTCAACCTGTCAACAATGACCCAAACTGCATCAAACTTCCGCAAGGTCCGCGACAACCCAACTACAAAGTCCATAGTGATGCGTTCCCATTTCCATTCTGGTATAGTTATCTGTTGAAGTAGGCTGCCTGGCCTCTGGTGCTCATATTTAATTGGCTAGCAATTTAGACGCCTAGCTACATACTCAACTATGTCCTTTTTCATTCATCTCCACCAGTAATGTTGCCTCAAATCACGATACATCTTCGTATCACCTGGATGAATAGAATACCGAAAAATGTGTGCCTCATCTAGGATCTTTTTCCTCAGTCCATCTATATTAGGAACACATAGACGATCCTGGAGTCGCAGAACACCATCCACTCCAATAGTAACTTCCTTGGCACCACCTTGTAGTATCGTTTCTCGAAGAACCATTAGGTGTGGATCATCATACTGACGAGCCTTGATCTGTTCAAATAGTGAAGACTGAGCTACAACACATGCAACAACTCGGTTGAGCTCTAAAATATCCAGCCGCATAAGTCTGTTGGCCAAGGACTGGATATCCAAAGCTAATGGCCTCTCTTCTGCTGAAATGAAAGCCAAACTACCCATACTCTCCACCTTTTTACTCAAGGCATCTGCAACTATATTTGCTTTACCCAGATGATATAGGATAGTAATATCATAATCTTTCTGTAATTCCATCCATCTGCGCTGCCTCAAATTTAGGTCCCTCTGCTTGAACAAATGCTACAAACTGTGATGATCGGTATAAACTTCACAGGACACCCCATAAAGATAATGCCTCCAAATCTTAAGAGCGTGAACAATTGCAGCTAACTCCAGATCATGTACTGGATAATTCTTCTCATGGGGCTTCAGCTGACGTGAAACATATGTAATAACTCTCTTTTCATGCATTAACACACAACCCAAACCAACACGTGAAGCGTCGCAATACACTGTATACATTCCCGAACCGGAAGGTAACACTGGTGCCGTAGTCAATACTGTCTTGAGCTTCTGAAAGTCTGCCTCACAATCATCAGACCATCGGAACAGAACACCCTTCTGGGTTAATTTGGTCAAAGGTGCTGCAATAGATGAAAAACCTTCCACGAACCGACGATAATAACCTGCTAAACCCAGAAAACTCCTGATCTCAGTCGCCGAAGTGGGACGATGCCAATTCTGAACTGCCTCAATCTTTCTGGGATCAATTTTAATACCTTCTCCCGATACAATATGTCCCAAACATGCTATAGACTCTAGCCAAAACTCATATTTAGAGAACTTAGCATATAGTTTTTGTTACCGCAATGTCTGAAGCACTACTCTCATATGATGCTCATGTTCCTCCTTACTGCACGAGTAGATCAAAATGTCATCAATGAAGACAATGACAAATGAATCAATATATGGCTGAATACCCTGTTAATCAAATCCATAAATGCTGCCGGGGAATTAGTTAAACCGAAAGACATTACCAGTAACTCATAATGACCATATCTAGTATGGAAAGCAGTTTTCGGAACAGCCGAATCTCGAATCTTCAACTGATGAAACCCTGACCTCAAGTTGATCTTAGAGAAGACCCTAACACCTTGCAACTGGTCAAATAGGTCATCAATACGCGGTAACGGGTACTTGTTCTTACTAGTAACTTTGTTCAATTGGAGATAATCAATACACATTCGCATTGTGCCATCTTTCATCTTCACAAATAATACTGGTGCACCCCAAGGCAATACACTCGGTCTGACGAACCCTTTGGCTAGTAACTCTTCAAGATGTTCTTTCAACTTTTTCAATTCTTTTGGAGCCATGCGATACGGTGGAATAGATATATGCTGAGTATCTGGATCCAAGTCAATACATAAATCAATATCTCGATCAGGTGGCATACCTGGAAGATCAGCAGGAAATACATCGGAGAACTCTCGAACTACTGGCACTAAATCAATAGCCAGAGTCTCTGCAGTAGTATCCCGAACATAGGCTAGATAAGCCAAACAACCCTTCTCAACCATGTGTTGAACCTTTATAAAAGAAATAACCCGATAAAATGAACTAACCGACTAACCCTTCCACTCCAGCCTAGGCAAAGATAGAATAGCCAAGGTAACCATTTTGTCATGACAATCTAGAATAGCATGATATAGAGATAACCAGTCCATACCCAGAATAATTTCAAAATTGGTCATCTCGAGCAATAAGAGATCTGCTCTAGTTTCATAACCACTGAATGTAATAATACAAGACCGGTAGATTCGATTCACAATAGCAGAATCGCCTACAGGAGTGGACACATAAACCGGAGTACTTAAGGACTCACGAGAAACACCCAGGAATGGAGCAAATAGAGATGACACATATGAATATGTGGATCCTGGATCAAATAATACTGAGGCATATTTTCCACTAAAGGGAAATAATACCTATAATCACAACATCTGAGGCCTCTGCATCTGGTCTAGCCGGAAATGCATAGAACCGAGCGGGAGCGCCAACTGGCTGGCCTCCGCCCGGCTGACCTCCACCTCTAGGACGGCCCCTAGCCACCTGTCCTCCACCTCTTGGTGGTCGGACTACTGGTGGAGCAACTGGTCCGGTAAGTATCAGCTGCTGACCCTGCTGTACTGGTCTACCCCAAAGCCTGGGGCAAAACCTTCGCATGTGACTGGGATCCCCGCACTTGTAATAACGCTTCGATGCTATGGGTTGCTGACTAAGTGTTTGGCCCTGGGGAACTGAATACCCACTGGGAGGACCCTGAATAGCTGGTGGGCGGTAAGAACTCTCTGGTATAACACTGAGATAAGGTCACATTGGAGCACCTCGAGGAGGTGGTGGTGCTGGATATGGGGGCCTGCTGGACTGCCCTCTCACGAACTGACCTCTGCCCCCAGACAGAGCACCTCTGAACTCTCCAGAGTACCTGAACCGTTTATCTGTCATAATTTGCTCTCGGCTCCGCTAATGTACACCCTCAATCCTGCGGGCTATCTCCACAACTAGCTCATAAGAAGTACCCATCTCAACCTCTCAAGCCATAGTGGCATGAATGCCAGTATGTAAACCCGCAACAAACCTCCGCACTCTCTCAGCCTTAGTAGGGAGTATCATAAGTGCATGGCGAGATAATTCAGAAAACCTCGCCTCATAATCGGTCACTGACATCTGACCCTGCTGGAGCTGCTCAAACTGAAACCACAACTCTTCCCTCTGGGAGGGTGGAATATACCTGTCCAGGAAGATACGGGTTAACCTATCCCAAGTCAGGGGAGGAGAATCTGCTAGTCTGCCAAGAACATAAGACTGCCACCATCTACGGGCTCTACCCTCTAGCTGAAAAGTAGCAAAGTCTACCCTATGAGACTCCAGTATCCTCATGTTGTATAGTCTATCCTTGCACCGATTAATGAAGTCCTGGCGATCCTTGTGTCACTCACCCCTAAATATAGGAGGATGTAGTCTAGTCCATCTGTCTAGAAGTTTCTGATGATCGGCAGCTACAGCTGACCTGGGCTCAAGTGTAGCTGCTGCCATTGGCTGGGCTCCACCCATGGGTAGTGCACCCTGGGTCTAATATACAGCAGCTGCTTGTCCATGAGCCTGCGCGGTAGGGGTCTGTGCTCCCTCGCTCGCCTGAGATGTGGCTGGGTCTGCCGGAAATAAACCGGCCTGAGTCATATTATCCATGAACCGCAACATACGACCTATGACATCCTGAATCCCGGTGCAGATGTGAAATCCACCGGAGCTGGCTCTGCCACAGGCACCTCATCCTGTTCCTCAACAATGGGGTTCTCTTCTAGACCCACTTGCGGCATAACTGGAACAGTCCTGGGACGTCCTTTCCCTCTACCACGGGCTGGAGCCCTCCCTCGGCCTCTGCCTCGACCTATAGCAACTGGGGGAGTAGCTCTTCCCTGGTTCGGAACCTCATTCGAGCGCGTTCTCACCATCTGTGAGAGAATAAGAGAAGGATATTCAGAACTACATCAATTGCATGATGGAATATGAAGAAAGGTAATTTCCTAACACCCTATAGCCTCTCGAAGATAAGTACAAACGTCTCCGTACCGATCCATAAAACTTTATTAGGCCTGCTCATAACTTGTGAGACCTACGTGAATCTAGTGCTCTGATACAATGTTGTCATGACCCAATTCCACCTATAGGTCGTGATAGCGTCCAACACTATAGCTAAGTAAGCCAACTAATAAATTAAACATATATCGATAAAATTTAAATCCAATAAAAATATAAATACCAAATTCTACCAATGTGTGTGCCAAGACCTGGTGTCACAAGTGTATGAGCATCTAGTAGATTATACAAAACTTCTAATACTGTCTGAAATACAAATAGACAGAATGAAGGTTACAAGAAGAGACACTAGTAGCTGCAGAACGGCTGAAAAAGGCAACTCACCACTATGCCCCTGGATAATGTGAGTGTAAGACGATAGGTCCCCTACTAGTACTTGCCTCAAGTCCTGCACAAAACGTGCAGCAAGTGTAGTATGAGTACGTAAGCAACGTGTACCCAGTAAGTATTTAGCCTAATCTCGAAGTGGTAGAGACGAGATGGCCGACTTTGACACTCACTATGTGTCAATAATAATAATTGAAATACAACTAGAATATCTAAATCAGCATGATTCACAGAATTTACAATAATTTATTTAACCAGCAGAAATAATCAAATTACTTCAAATGCAACAATTCTCAATATATTAATTAAATTTCTTCAATTCAAATAATTTCTAATTTATCAATTAATCTCATTTACAGGAATAACAATTAATTCCTTAACAAGCATAATAATTCATTAAATTGCAAGGATTCTCCAATTTATCAATTAGCTTCGCAAGCTAAAATAAGCTATTAAGGTATCGCGTGATTATTATTATTAAGCACGATTTCTGCCGAGGTCGTACGGACCGATCCAGAGTTTCGTGTACACTGCCGAGAAACGTGCGGCACGATCCATAGATGCATCTATTCTGACGAGGCGTTCGGCCCGCTCCACAAGAAAGGAGGACATTTTTTTATGTACCTCCGGAATGAGAGTATATTTATTATAAGATAAATTCAGGAGGAAGAACAATTTATCTTAACTATTAATTAACTTAAACAGAAAATCAAGTATATTAGATTTTCGTTCTTTAATATTTTTATCTAACAATTTACAATATATATATATATATATATATATATATATATATATATATATAACAATTCACAATATATATATCAAATAATATTAATTAAATAAGGAATACAATTTACACAAGTAATTTATGCTTTGAGTTCTAAACTACCTGGACTTTAGCATTAATAGTAGCTACGCACGGACTCTCGTCACCTCGTGCGTACGTAGCCCCCACAATTAGCAACAATTATTTAATTTTTAATCACCTATGAGGAAATTTTCCCCTCACAAGATTAGACAAGAGACTTACCTCGTCTCAAAGTCCACTTTACGATTACCACGTTGCGTTGAATTCTCGATTCGACACCGAAAATCCAAAACTATCCAAATATTATACAAAATAATTAATATCTGCTAAATGATTCGAAATTTATCTATTCAATAAATTACCTTATCCAAAATGGTAAAATTCCTAAAATTCACCCCTAGGCCCACTTGCCCGGATTCCGGAAATCTTCGGATGGAAACGTTACCCATAATCTCAAGAACTCAAATATATAATTTCTATCCAATTCCATAACCATTTTCGTGGTTAAAATCTCATTTTTATAAAAATCTAGTTTTTTCAACTAAACCCTTGATTTATAAGATTTACTTGTTATAATCTACCAATAATCTATGTATTTAACTCAATATAATCTACCAATAATCTATATATTTAACTCAAAGGGTGTAGAATTAACTTACCTCCAAGTTGTTAGTTGAAATCTCCTCACAAAGAGCTCTGAAATCGCCAAACAATGGGTGAAAAATAGAAAGAAATGGACTGAGTTTTCGTCCGTTTTAAGGTTCTACCAAGACAGGTTTTTCGCACCTGCAGAAGAAGTACCGCACATGCGGCTTTCGCACCTGCGGAAATTTCTCGCAGATGCGCATTTTCGCTCTTTTTCTGGTTCCGCACCTGCAGAAGATGAACTCGCTTCTGCGCAAGCGCAGGTGCGCCCATTCCTTCGCACCTGCGCATCCCTCCGCTTCTGCGCACAAGACCTTTGCACATGCGCGTTCGCAGGTGCGCCAAATTACTCTGCATCTGCGATGGCTGGGAAGGCTCCTCTCTTTCACACCTGCGATTTGTGGCTCGCACCTGCGAGCTCGCACCTGCGGCTGTCTAAGCGCAGGTGCGATTTTGATAGTAGCTGGGAGCTTCAGTCCTTGCTCAATTTCCCAAAATTGGTCCGAGCCTCGTCCGGTTAACACTCTGGACCCCCGGAGCCCCGCCCGAACATACCAATAGGTTTAAAATCATAAAAAGGACTCGCTCGAACTCTCGGAACGCGTAAAACAATATCAAATCTAAGAATCATACCCTAAACCAAATTGATTCAAACTTAAGAATTTCAAGTTGTTCAATTTACTTCTAATGCGCCGAAATATACTTAAACTACTCGGAATGACATGAAATTTTGCATGCAAGTCTTAAATCACTATACGAAACTATTTCCAAACTCGAAATTCCAAACAGACTTCAATTACTCAAAAACCTACCCCAAACCAAATTTAAAGAATTTTAAACCTTCCAATAGTTGATTTATTTACCATTAAGCGCCAAAATACTCCCGGGTTATCCAGAACCTGATTCGAACATACGCCCAAGTCTGATATCATCATACGAACCTATTGAAACCGTCAAATCCCGATTCTGGGGTAATTTTCTTAAAATGTTGACCGAAGTCAAACTTGGCCATTTATGGCTAACTTAAGGAACCAAGGGTTCCGATTTCAACCCAAACGCTTCCAAATCCCGAACGAACCATCCCCGCAAGTCAATAATCATTAAAAGCACATACAGAAAATTTTATTTTAGGGAACAGGGTTCTAAAAGTTAAAATAACCGGTTGGGTCATTACATCTAGAGTCTCCCAAATCATCAGCAAGTATTGGTGGATTCTTTGCATTGTCGAATTCAACTTTGGTTTAATCAAATGCCTCGGCGTTGTGCCACCAAACTCTATTCTAACTAAACAATTACAAAATATATTCGAATGTACATGTACATACACGATGAGCAACCACATGTAATAGACCCATCAAATTTTGCAATGTGTATATGATTAAAAAATTATAAACTTTTTAAATCATATCCAAAACCATTATCATAAGAAAAGAAGTGGGTGCAATGGGTATTAAAAATATCCATGATATTTGTATAGTTTAGTACCTTTAGCATTTATATTAATAGTAATTTCTGAAAAAAGTGGATCAAGAAAGAGAGGAAGTGATTTAAATAAAGGGATTTTTACCTTCCTATACTATATATGAAACTTCATTTCCCTCCTTAATCAAGTTTTAACATAATTATGGTATATACAATTTACCAATTGTCACGATCCAATTTCACCTAT
The DNA here is from genome assembly GCF_000715075.1 of Nicotiana tabacum. Lineage (NCBI taxonomy): Eukaryota > Viridiplantae > Streptophyta > Magnoliopsida > Solanales > Solanaceae > Nicotiana > Nicotiana tabacum. Next base: position 82,870,961 of record NC_134081.1, on the reverse strand, counting down.
AGGTCGTGATGGTGCCCAACACTACAGCTAGGCAAGCCAACTTAATAAATTAAGCATTTATTGACAAAATTTAAAACTAAGAAAATAATAAAACCCAAATTCTACCAATGTGTGTGCCAAGACCTGGTGTCACAGGTGTATGAGCATCTAGTAGATTATACAAAACCTCAAATACTGTCTGAAATAAAAATAGACAGAATGAAACAAATACAAGGAGAGACACTAGTAGCTGCAGAACGGATAAGAGAAATAGCTCACCACTATGTCCCTGGATAACGTGGGTGTAAGATGATAGGTCCCCCACTAGTACTTGCCTCAGTTCCTGCACAAAAAGTGCAGCAAGTGTAGTATGAGTACGTAAACAACGTGTACCCAGTAAGTATCAAGCCTAATCTCAAAGTGGTAGAGATGAGATGGCTGACTTTGACACTCACTATGGGTCAATAATAATAATTGAAATACAACTAGGATATTTAAATCAACATGATTTACAGAATTTAAAATAATTTATTTAATCAGCGAAAATAATCAAATTCCTTCAAATGCAACAATTCTCAATATATTAATTAAATTCCTTCAATTCAAATAATTTCTAATTTATCAATTAAATCTCATTTAAAGGAATAACAATTAATTCCTTAACAAGCACGAATAATAATTCATTAAATTCCAAAATTTCTCAGATTTATCAATTGGCTTCGCAAGCTGAAATAAGCTATTAAGGTATCGTGTTATTATTATTATTAAGCACGATTTCTGCCGAGGTCGTACGGCCCGATCCAAAGTTTCGTGTATATTGCCGAGGGACGTGTGACATAATCCATAGATGCATCTATTCTGCCGAGGCGTTCGGCCCGCTCCACAAGAAAGGAGGACATTTTCTTATGTACCTCCGGAAGGAGAGTAGATTTATTATAAGATAAATTCGGGAGGAAGAACAATTTCTTTTAACAATTAATTAATTTAAATAGAAAATCAAGCATATGATATTTTCATCCTTTAATATCTTTATCTAACAATTCACAATATATTCATATATATCAATTAATATTAATTAAACAAAGAATATAATTTACACAAGTAATTCATGCTTTGTGTTCTAAACTACCCGAACTTTAGCATTAATAGTAGCTACGCACGGGCTCTCGTCACCTCGTGCGTACGTAGCCCCCGCAATTAGCAATAATTATTCAATTTAATCCCTATAGAGTAATTTTCTCCTCACAAGATTAGACAAGAGACTTACCTCGTCTCGAAGTCCACTTTCCGATTATCGCGTCGCATGAAATTCTCGATTCGATGCTGAAAAATTCGAAACTATCCAAAAGTTATATAAAATAATTAATATATGTTCAATAATTCGAAATTCATCTATTAAATAAATTACCCTATCCAAAATGATAAAATTCCTAAAATTCACCCCGGGTCCACGTGCCCGGATTCTGGATGGAAACGTTACCCATAATCTCAAGAATTCAAATATATAATTTCTATCCAATTCCATAACTATTTTCGTGGTTAAAATCCCATTTTTATAAAAATCTAGGTTTTTCATCTAAACCCTTGATTTCTAAGATTTACTAGTTATAATCTACCATAATCTATGTATTTAACTCAAAGCATGTAGAATTAACTTACCTCAATTTGTTAGTTAAAATCTCCTCACAAAGAGCTCCAAAATCGCCCAACAATGGAAGAAAATGGGCTCAAAATGACTGAGCTCCGATTTTTAACACATTCTGCCCAACATGCATTTTCGGACATGCGGATAGTGTACCGCACCTGTGAAAAATTTTCGCAGGTGCGTGTCTCACTAGCCTTGGCCTAACTCGTATCTGCGCACACTACTTCGCACATGCGCGATCGCAGGTGCGCCAAAATTTCGCATATGCGGCGATGGCCTCCCCTTCCCTTTTCTGCTTCTGCGAAGAAATCTCGCATCTACGAGTGCCGTGCCTGCGAGCTTCTATCACATCTGCGAATGTTGCACTTGCGAATGGACAAGCGCAAGTGCGATTCTGACAGTAGCTGGGAGCATCAGGTTTGGCTCCCCACTTCCAACTTGGTCCAAGCCTCGTCCGATTGATACTCGGGGATCCCCGGGACCCCGCACGAACATACCAACAGGTTTGAAATCATAAAACGAACTCGCTCGAACTCTCGGAACGTGTAAAACAACATCAAATCTAAGAATCATACCCTAAACCAAATTGATTCAAACTTAAGAATTTCAAGTTCTTCAAATTACTTCCAATGCGCCGAAATATTCTTAAACTACTCGGAGTGACACAAAATTTTGCGTGCAGGTCATAAATCACTATACAGAACTATTCACAATCTCGGAATTCCAAACGGACTTCAATTACTTAAAAACCTACCCCAAACCAAATTTAAAGAATTTTAAACCTTCAAATAGTTGATTTTTACTATTATGCGTCAAAACGCTCCCGGGTTATCAAAAACCTGATACGGACATACGCCCAAGTCCAAAATCATCATACGAACCTATTGGAACCATCAAATCCCAATTCCGGGGTCGTTTTCTCAAAATGTTGACCGAAGTCAAACTTGTCCATTTGAAGCTAACTTAAGGAACCAAGTGTTCCGATTTCAACCCACACACTTCCAAATTCCGAACAACCCATCCCCGCGAGTTATAAATTAATAAAAGCATGTTCGGGGAATTTTATTTTAGGGAACGGGTTTCTAAAAGTTAAAATAACCTGTTGGGTCATTACATTCTCCATCTCTTAAACTAACGTTCGTCCTCGAACGAGTTTAGAATAATACCTGGAGTGCTAAATAAGTGTGGATATTTGCTCCGCATGTCCTCCTCGGCCTCCCAAGTCGCTTCCTCGACTGGTTAGCCACTCCACTGAACCTTTACTGCAGAAATCCTCTTGGACCTCAACTGGCGAACCTGTTTATCAACGATGGCAAATGGTTCTTCTTCATAACCCAAATTCTTATCTAGCTGAACTGTACTGATATATCACGCGCTTTTTCATCGGTGAAGCCTTCAAGAGAACTTTTTCACCTACCATAAATGATATATCACGCGCTTTCTGATCCGCGTAACTCTTCTGTCTGGACTGTGCTGTACGAAGTCGTTCCTGAATCAACTTTACCTTTTCCAAGGCATCCTTTACCAAATCAGTACCAGATAACTTAGCCTCACCGGGCTCAAACCAACCGATAGGTGAACGACATCGACGACCATATAAAGCCTCAAATGAAGCCATCTCGATGCTGGATTGGTAACTGTTATTATAAGCAAACTCGGCCAAAGTCAGGAAACGATCGCGCTGTCCTCCAAAGTCAATCACACGTGCCCTGAGCATATCCTCCAAAATTTGAACTGTCCACTCTGACTGCCCGTCAGTCTGCAGATGAAAGGCTGTGCTGAGCTCTACACGGGTCCCTAATTCACTCTGTACTGCTCTCTAGAAATGTGAAGTAAACTGAGGGCCTCTATCTGATATAATGGAAATTGGCACACCGTGCAACCGAACTATCTCCTGAATATAATTTTGGGCCAACCTCTCTAAAGTATACGTAGTCACAACAGGAATAAAATGTGCCGACTTGGTCAACCTGTTAATAATCACCCAAACTGCATCAAACTTCCTCAAGGTCCGCGGCAACCCAACTATAAAGTCCATAGTAATTCGTTCCCATTTCCACTCTGGTATGGTCATCTACTGAAGTAGGCCACCTGGCCTTTGGTGCTCATATTTAACTTGCTGGCAATTTAGACACCTAGCTACATACTCAACTATGTCCTTTTTCATTCGTCGCCGCCAATAATGCTGCCTCAAGTCATGATACATCTTTGTAGCACCTGGATGAATAGAATATCGAGAACTATGTGCCTCCTCCAGGATCTTTTTCCTCAGTTCATCCACATTAGGAACACATAGATGACCTTGGAGTCGTAGAACACCATCCACACCAATTGTGACTTCCTTGGCACCACCTGGGAGTACAGTTTCTCAAAGAACCATTAAGTGTGGGTCATCATACTGGCGAGCCTTGATCTGCTCAAATAGTAAAGTTTGAGCTACGACACATGCGAGAACTCGACTGGGCTCTGAAATATCTAGCCGCACAAGTCTGTTGGACAACGACAGGATATCCAAAGCTAATGGCCTCTCTTCTGCTGAAATGAAAGCCAAACTACCCATACTCTCTGCCTTTTTACTCAAGGCATTTGCAACTACATTTTCTTTACCTGGATGATATAGGATAGTAATATCATAATCTTTTAGTAATTCTAGCCTTCTGCACTGCCTCAAATTTAGGTCCCTCTGCTTGAACAAATGCTGCAAACTGAGATGATCAGTATAAACTTCACAAGGCACCCCATAAAGATAATGCCTCCAAATCTTAAGGGCGTGAACAATCGCAGCTAACTGCAAATCATGTACCGGATAATTCTGCTTGTGGGGCTTCAACTGACGTGAAGCATATGCAATAACTCGCCCTTCCTGCATTAATACACAACCCAAACCAACGCGTGAAGCGTCGCAATACACTGTATACATTCCCAAACCGGAAGGTAACACTAACACTAGGGCTGTAGTCAATGCTGTCTTGAGCTTCTGAAAGCTTGACTCACAATCATCGGACCATCGGTACTGAACACCCTTCTGGGTTAATTTGGTCAAAGGTGCTGCAATAGATGAAAAACCTTCCACAAACCGGCGAGAATAACCTGCTAAACCTAGAAAACTCCTGATCTCAGTCACCGAAGTGGGACGATGCTAATTCTGAAATGGCTCAATCTTTTTGCGATCAACCTTAATACCATCAACCGATACAATATGCCCCAAAAATGCTACAGACTCTAGCCAGAACTCACATTTAGAGAACTTAGCATATAGCTTTTGTTCCCGCAATGTCTGAAGCAATACTCTCATATGCTGCTCATGTTCCTCCTTACTGCGCGAGTAGATCAAAATGTCAACAATGAAGACAATGACAAACGAATCAATATATGGCCTGAATACCCTATTCATTAGATCCATAAACGTTGCCGGGGCATTAGTTAAATCGAAAGACATTACCAGAAACTCATAATGACCATATCTAGTACGGAAAGCAGTTTTCGGAACATCCAAATCTCGAATCTTCAACTGATGATACCCCGACCTCAAGTCGATCTTAGAGAACACCCTAGCACCCTGCAACTGGTCAAATAGGTCATTAATACGAGGCAACGGGTACTTGTTCTTAATAGTAACTTTATTCATTTGGCGATAGTCAATACACATTCGCATTATGCCATCTTTCTTCTTCACAAATAATACTGGTGCACCCCAAGACGATACACTCGGTCTGACGAACCCTTTGGATAGTAACCCTTCAAGCTATTCTTTCAACTCTTTCAATTCTTTCGGAGTCATACGATACGGTGGAATAGATATAGGCTAAGTATCTTGAGCTAAGTCAATCCAGAAATCAATATCCCGATCATGGGGCATATCTGAATGATCTGAAGGAAATACATCGGAGAACTCCCGAATTACTGGCACTGAATCAATAGCCGGAGTCTCTGTAGTAGTATCCCGAACATATGCTAGGTAAGCCAAACAACCCTTCTCAACCATGTGTTGAGCCTTTATAAAAGAAATAACTCGATTAAATGAACTAACCGACGAACCCTTCCACTCCAGCCTAGGCAGAAATGTAATAGCCAAGGTAATAGTTTTGGCATGACAATCTAGATTAGCATGATATGGAGATAACCAGTCCATACCCAGAATAATTTCAAAATCGGTCATCTCGAGCAATAAGATATTTGCTCTAGTTTCATAACCACTGAATGTAATAATACAAGACCGGTAGATCCAGTTCACAATAATAGAATCGCCTACAGGAGTGTACACATAAACAAGAGTACTCAAAGGCTCACGAGAAACACCCAAGAATGGAGCAAATAGAGATGACACATATGAATATGTGGATCCTGGATCAAATAATACTGAGGCATCTTTGCCGCAAACAGAAATAATACCTGTAATCACAACATCTGAAGCCTCTGCATCTGGTCTAGCCAGAAAAGCATAGAACCGAGCTAGAGCGCCAACTGGTTGGCCTTCGCCTGGCTGACCTCCACCTCTAGGACGACCCTACCCACCTGTCCTCCACCTCTTGGTGGTCGAACTACCAGTGGAAAAACTGGTCCGGTAAGCATAGGCTGCTGACCCTGCTGTACTGGTCTACCCTGAAGCCTAGGCCAAAACCTCTACATGTGACTGGGATCCCCGCACTCGTAACAACTCTTCGGTGCGATGGGCTACTGACTAAGAGTCTGGCCCTGGGGACCTGAATACCCATTTGGGAGGACCCTGAATAGCTGGTGGGCGGTAAGAACTCTCTGGAAATGGGGAGTACCCCGAGGAGGTGGTGGCATTTATGACTTGCGTGCAAAATTTGAGGTCAAGTGAACTGGATTTGATATGTTCCGGTGTTGTTTGTAGACATTGAAAGTTCAAAGTTCATAGATTTTGATTTGAGGTGCGATTAGTCGTTTTGATATTGTTTGATGTGGTTTGAAGCCTCGACTAAGTTTGTATTGTATTTTGGGACATGTTTGAATAATTGGTTAAGGTACCGAAGGTCTCGGGTGGAATTCGGAAGGTAAACGGAATGGATATCGGACAAAGAAGGTTGCTGGAAATTTGCAGAAATTTGGCCAGAAATTTCTGGTGTGTGGAGCCAAATTTTGAAGCTTATATCTCGTAATTCATAAGGAAAAGGAAAATTGTCAAAACATGAAAGTTGTAGGCGTTTGTTTCTAGTTTTCATAAAGTTAAACTATTAATTATTTGGACATCTGTACAGAAAGCTATGATGGATTGAATGAAGGCTGGTAGAGTAGTTTTGCCAGATATTCTGATGCATGGAGCCGACTTTGGAAGGTTATATCTCGCAATTCATAAGGAATCAGAAAAGTTGCAAAACATGAAAGTTATAGTCGGTTGATTCTAGTTTCCAAAAATTTTAACCATTTATCATTTAGACATTTGTACATATAGTTATGATCAATTGAAGGAAGGCTGGTAGAGCAGTTTCTAGTGGAATTTTAGTGACGAAAAATGGATTATTAGTGACGGAAAATGGACTTTTACTAACGGATTGGCAGAAACTTAAGGACCAAAAATGGTCATTTCATTTTGGATTTTTGGAGCACGGTTTTTGGGCGATTTTTGGGCGATTTTCACGGGAAAATATTGGGGTAAGTGTTCCTTATCCTATATTGATTATATTTCTTGATTCCATACTCATTTACATCATGAATCCGTGAATTTATGGAAGAAAAATCATGATTTTTGCAAAATCTTCCAAAAACGAAAATTTAAGATTTGGAGGTCGAGTTGTTATCGGATTTTGGTAAAATTGGTATGGGTGGACTCGTAATTGAATGGGTTGTCGGATTTTGTAAGTTTTGCTGGATTCCAAGATGTGGGCCCCACGGTCAAATTTTGAGCTAATTTCGGATTTTAATGAAAATGTAATAATTTCTTATGAAATTGATTACTATAATTTTTGTTGACTGTGTCGAATTAATTACGACTAGATACGAGTCGATCGGAGTCGAAAAATTGAGGAAAAAGAATAATACTTGGTTAAATTGGAGCAAGTGGAGGTAAGTGACTTGTCTAACCTTGTGTGGGGGAAATTTTCCCTAGAATTGATATTAATGTGATTATTGAAATGTGTTGAAAGTTGTGTACACGAGGTGACGAGTGTGTACACGGGCTAAATGTGAAAGATTATATTTTTAAATTGTGTAGATCATTGTTGTGCATTTATTAAATTATTTTATCTTGTTATATTCTTCATCATTGATTAAATGTTTATATTTTAAATTTGTTTAACCTTTTCCTGCTAATTGTTTTACCTGTTAGTTGAAATTTGATTTCTTTTATTTTGTGCATTATTTGAAGGTTGATTTTATTTAAATTAAATATTATTAATATGAAGTATTTGACATTTTTAAACATGATATTGAAGCAACGTATTAAAGATTTTGAAATATTGTTTTTCCTGAATTATTTACTCCTGAATATTTTTGTACGATTTTCGTACTCATTGTGATGGAGAAATGAGATCTTTATTTTGAAAAAATATTATTGTTGAATTATTTTGACATGAGCCGTGAGCTCTTTATTAAGGAAAAATATTATTGTTGAATTATTGTTGCTGAATTATTTTGTCAAGTTAAATTATTTGAGCACCTGTGATTACTACTTACTCTTCAGAGCAGTTGGCTCAGGTATATATTCGCGAGATTGTCAGACTTCACGGTGTACCAGTATCTATCATCTCTGACCGGGGTACACAGTTTACCTCACGTTTTTGGAGGGCAGTACAGCGTGAGTTGGGTACTCGGGTAGAGTTGAGTACAACATTTCACCCTCAGACGGACGGGCAATCCGAACGCCTTATTCAGATACTGGAGGATATGCTTCGTGCGTGTGTAATAGATTTTGGGGGTGCTTGGGATCAGTTCATACCACTTGCGGAGTTTGCTTACAACAGTTACCAGTCAAGCATTCAGACGACTCCGTATGAGGCCTTGTATGGTAGGCGGTGCCGGTCTCCAGTGGGTTGGTTCGAACCAGGCGAGGCTAGACTTTTGGGTACAGACTTGGTTCAGGATACTGGGTACCGCTGTGGTGTACTCATACTACGCTTCTGCACATCCTTTTATGCAGATCCAGGTACATCTTATCAGTCTAAATGTCAGTGAGTTACCTGTGCACGGAGACTTCGAGGTATATCTGCCAGCGTCCGCAGACTCCGGAGTCCCCTTCTATCATTTTATGTTGCTTCCTTATATTTTATTTAGACCTTGATATATAGAGACATTGAGAATAAATTCTTAGAAGCTAGTGATTTATTTCTACCGAGTTTTGGGAGTTGAAATTATATGAATTGTAGTTTATTTATTTCAGATATTTATTATTGTTCCGCATTGTTAGGATTACCTAGTTTTAGAGACTAGGTGCCATCACGACATCCTACGGAGGGAATTTGTGGTCGTGACAAGTTGGTATCAGAGCATTAGGTTCATAGGTGTCATGAGTCACAAGCATGTTTAGTAGAATCTTGCGGATCGGTACGGAGACGTCTGTACTTATCTTCGAGAGGCTATGGAACTGTTAGGAAATATTCACTTATTTGACTCCTTATCGTGCGGCATTGATTTAGCTTGAAACATATATCTTATATTCCTTTGTATCTACTCGTGTATGACATTGCGCACTCGGTATCAGTTGTGCGTTGACGGTTCGTGATGCCGTAGATGGACTATAAGGGAGCAAGAAATGCTCAAACATTGCCACAACGCGTGGTTCCGACTGAAGATGCAGGCGTATTGAGAGATCACCTAGTGAATCATGTGGGGGTGCAACGGACGTTGGCATCTGGTTGATTTATACAAGCTGTGAAGATTATTATTGTGGATCATCGGACGTTGTGACCTATGACTTCGCGCCGAGTGGGGGGAGTCCACTACTAATGAGTGGATTGCAGGGTCATGTATTATATCAATTTTGGCCTGAAATGTATATATGTGGTACTAAAAGGTTCCCTAAAATTTACACATGATTACGACCTGAGATTTTGTAGAGGATAAGGTTGGGACTTGTGGTATGTCCGCCTCCTTAATAATCATGTACTTCAGTACCAAAGGAGTTATAGAAACAACTCTAAATTTGCAGAAGGTCTACTCAGCGTGGACGTCACGGTTGCGGATTTTGGGGTGCTTCGGAGGAAGTACACTTGTTGACGAGAGTCTGGACAATGTGGTTCATGACAAGATTTGTCTGTATGGAGCTCTACTTTTGTGATCGTTTTGTATAAATAAAGGTAAGGGTTACCCCAAAGAAGAATCTAAGAGTATGTTAAGAAATGGGCTAGCTCAACAGTGTTGAGTCAGCATAACAAAAAAAGAAATTTTCCTTGGGAGAGATAATTCTCCACCAGTGTTCGTGGCAAGCCTATGAAGAAGGCAGACCAGCCAATGCAACACCGCCCACTTGGCTCAGTTCTCAGAAACGCTTTTGAAAGAGTTTGTTTCCCGGACTCTACGTAATGCATGGCGCATAGGGTATGAACGGTTGCATCAGGTCACCATTGATGGTGTCAGAATATGCCATCAAGTTCAATAAGTTAGCCCGTCATACTCCTACTTTGCTTCCTACAACCAGAGGGCGAGTCCACAGACTCATTAAAGAACTCAATTATGATCATAAAATTTTGTATGACTCGGGAGCTATAAGCTGATACTTCATTGCTGCTAGGCGTACAAATTACCAAGATATTAGAATGTGTTCGGGGTGAGGAAAAAGGAAACTAAGGATACCAAGACGTCTCAAGGTTCTAGAGGATTCAGTGGATTCTACTCCGCAAGTATAAATCATTATGGCAGGGGCTCGGGAAGTCGGCCAGCCCAGTCCGCACATCAGATTACTCGGGGTGATCCAGTAAGTTCTTTAATGCACCACTGACATGAGTTCCTATAATGGTTATTCTAGTTATCTGGCACAGACTCAATATGAGCAGCCAAACCCGCAAAGGGGTTGTTATGAATACGGTGATACTAGGAACATCATGAGAAAATTGTCTCAAACTTGTGAGAGACATATTTTATCAAATCACTTAGGCTACATGCCCCATTGAAGTTACTACACCACCCACACGACTAGTTAGGGGTGGAGGGCAGGCGGGTAGAAGGCGTCCTAGAGGTGGAGACCCAGCCGTTGATATATTTTTATGGTATGGCGGAGGTCACTACATTAGTTGGTGTCATTATAGATACGACCTTGATATAATATAAAGGAATAATTTCCTTAACTTGATTCGGTTCTTGGTATCAGAACGAGTCCTTCTATGGTTCTCCACTTATGAGTGAGCTATGTAATTCTATAATCTACTTATGTGTTTACTCCTGTTGGGAGATTCTATGGAGATAACTACGCCTATCATTCCATGTTGGTCACTAATAAGAGCTGTGAGGATAAATGTGGCTTTATGTTACTCATTTCGGTAAGTTTTGATGTAAATTCTGAATAATTAATTGCAAATTGTGAATTATATTCCCTACCGGTGTGGGGTTCATTATGTGTTGTGATTTTGTTTAACGGAAATTATTTAGAAGGAGAAAATGGAAAGTTTTGATTGGCACGATGTGCATATTACTTGTGATTCAGAACTGAGGACGAGATCCTCGCATTTTAAAAATAAACTGATATGTTTAAACCAGGCTACGAGCTGCGGTGGAAGTTATATAAGGACAAGATCCCTGTGAGGAAAAATCTTGTGTTTAAGTTCTCCCTAGTGAGATCCAATTTGTACTATAGTACTAATAGGGAGTCATGCCTGTTAGGCTTATTTGAAAATACTTATATGAAATCCTCTGTGCATACTTGCCAAATTTGTGTTGTAATTATTGAGTTTTAACGTACGAGATAGGTTCCCGCCCAGGTGACGTTAAATGTGACTCATTAATTCGGGTAAATAATTTTGAGGTCTTCATGCCTCGTGTCTCGTTATCAGTATTGTGAAAGTTTGAAATGAGATTTTTGTTAACATGAAGTTAATTGACGATTCTGTAATTGATTATGAACAACTATTAAAACCAGATTGACCCAGAAGGGTGCTCCATTCAGATGGACCGAGGAATGTGAGGAGAGCTTCCAAAAGCTCAAGACAGCTTTGACTACAACCCTAGTATTGGTATTACCTACAGGTACAAGATCTTATACTGTGTATTGTGACGCATCGTGTATTGGTCTCGGCACAGTGTTGATGCAAGACGATAGGGTGATTGCCTACGCGTCCAGACAGTTAAAAGTGCATGAGAAGAATTATCCTGTACATGACCTGGAGTTAGCAGCTATTGTTCATGCCTTAAAAATTTGGCGGCATTATTTGTACGGTGTCCATTGTGAGATCTACACCGATCACCGGAGTCTACAACATCTGTTTAAACAGAAGGATCTTAACTTGCGGCAGCGGAGGTGGTTGGAGTTGCTTAAGGATTATGATATCACCATTCTCTATCATCCTGGGAAGGCCAATGTGGTGGCCGATGCCTTGAGTCGTAAGGCGGAGAGTTTGGGTAGCTTAGCATATTTACCGGTAGGAGAGAGACCTTTGGCCTTGGATGTTCAGGCCTTGGCCAACCAGTTTGTTAGATTGGATGTTTCCGAGCCGAGTCGAGTTTTAGCTTGCGTGGTTTCTCAGTCTTCTCTTTATGATCGTATCAGGGAATGCCAGTATGATGACCCTCATCTGCTTGTCCTTAAGGATACAGTTCAGCACGGTGATGCCAAGGAAGTCACTATTGGAGATGACATGTATTACAGATGCAGGGCAGGCTATGTGTGCCTAATGTGGATGGCTTGCGTGAGTTGCTTCTACAGGAGGCTCATAGTTCACGGTACTCCATTCATCCGGGTGCAGCAAAGATGTATCAGGACTTGAGACAACACTATTGGTGGAGGCGGATGAAGAAAGACATAGTGGGGTATGTATCTCGGTGTCTAAATTGTCAACAGGTGAAATAAGAGCATCAGCGACCGGGTGGATTACTTCAGAAGTTAGAGATTCCAGAATGGAAATGGGAGCGGATCACTATGGATTTCGTTGTTGGGCTCCCACGGACTCAACGGAAGTTTGATGCAGTTTGGGTGATTGTGGATATGCTAACCAAATCAGCTCATTTCATTCTTGTGATTACTACTTACTCTTCAGAGCAGTTGGCTCAGGTATATATTCGCGCGATTGTCAGACTTCACGATGTACCAGTATCTATCATCTCTGACCGGGGTACACAGTTTACCTCACGTTTTTGGAGGGCAGTACAGTGTGAGTTGGGTACTCGGGTAGAGTTGAGTACAACATTTCACCCTCAGACAGACGGGCAATCCGAATGCCCTATTCAGATACTGGAGGATATGCTTCGTGCGTGTGTAATAGATTTTGGAGGTGCTTGGGATCAGTTCTTACCACTTGCGGAGTTTGCTTACAACAGTTACCAGTCAAGCATTCAAATGGCTCCGTATGAGGCCTTGTATGGTAGGCGGTGCCGGTCTCCAGTGGGTTGGTTCGAACTAGGCGAGGCTAGACTTTTGGGTACAGACTTGGTTCAGGATACCCTAGAAAAGGTTAAGTTGATTCAGGATCGACTTCGTACAACCCAATCTAGACAGAAGAGCTATGCAGATCGACTTCGCCTATGAAGGGTGTGATGAGGTTCGGGAAGAAGGGCAAGTTGAGCCCTAGGTATATTGGGCCTTTTGAGATTCATGAGAGAGTTGGAGAGGTGGCTTACAGACTTGCACTACCACCTAGTCTTTCTGCGGTTCATCCGGTATTCCATGTTTCTATACTTCGAAACTATCACGGTGATCCGTCTCATGTGTTAGACTTCATTTTGGTTCAGTTGGACAAGGATCTATCTTATGTTGAGGAACCAGTGGCTATTTTAGATAGGTAGGTTTGAAAGCTGAGGTCAAAGAACATTGCTTCCGTGAAGGTTCAGTGGAGGGGTCATCCGGTCGAGGAGGCGACTTGGGAGGTCGAGCATGATATACGCTGCTGTTATCCACACTTATTCACCAGCTCAGGTACTTTTTCTAACTCCGTTCGAGGAAGAACGTTTGTTTTAGAGGTAGAGAATGTGATGACCCAAAATGTCATATTTAAATTTAATGATTAATTATGTGATCTAAGTACTATTTACCATTACTCAACTTGCGTATGCAGTCTGTAAAAATTTTCCGGAAAGTTTTCAGGTGAAAAATGGATTAAAATGTGAATTAGATGTTTTAAACACAACTGAGTTGACTTTGGTCAACATTTTGAGCAAACGAACTCGGATCGATGTTTTGACTGTTCTGGTAGGTCCGTATCATGAATTGGGACTTGGGTGTATGCCCGAAATCAAATTCTGAGGTCCCTAGCTCGAGATATGGAATTTTGATAAAAAATTTAAAGTTTAAGTTCAAATAGTGACTGGATGTCGAATTATGTGCAAATGACCCCGGAATAGAATTTTGATAATTCCAACAGCTCCGTATAGTGATTTTGGACATAGGGGCGTGATCGGAATTTTTTTTGGATGTCCGTAGTGAAATTAGGCTTGAAATGTCGAAAGTTAAATTTTTGGGACGTTTGACCGAGGGGTTGACTTTTTGATATCGGGGTCAAAATCCGATTCTTAAAATTTTCATAGCTCCGTTATGTCATTTATGACTTGCGTGCAAAATTTGAGGTCAAGTGGACTGGATTTGATAGGTTCCGGTGTTGTTTGTAGAAATTGAAAGTTCAAAGTTCATAGATTTTGATTTGAGGTGCGATTAGTCATTTTGATGTTGTTTGATGTGGTTTGAAGCCTCGACTAAGTTCGTATTGTATTTTGGGACATGTTGGAATAATTGGTTAAGGTCTCGAAGGTCTCAAGTGGAATTCGAAAGGTAAACGGAATGGATTTCGGACAAAGAAGGTTGCTGGAAATTTGCAGAAAGTTCGCCAGAAATTTCTGGTATGTGGAGCCAACTTTGGAAGCTTATATCTCGTAATTCATAAGGAATCGGAATATTATCAAAACATGAAAGTTGTAGTAGTTTGTTTCTAGTTTTCATAAAGTTAAACCATTAATTATTTGAACATTTGTACAAAAAGCTATGATGGATTGAATGAAGGCTGGTTGAGCAGTTTTGTCAGATATTCTGATGCATGGAGCTGATTTTGGAAGGTTATATCTCGCAATTCATAAGGAATCAGAAAAGATGCAAAACATGAAAGTTATAGTCGGTTGGTTCTAGTTTTCAGAAATTTTAACCATTTATCATTTGGACATTTGTACATATAGTTATGATCAATTGAAGGAAGGCTGGTAGAGCAGTTTCTGGTGGAATTTTAGTGACGAAAAATAGATTATTAGTGACGGAAAATGGACTTTTAGTAACGGATTGGCAGAAACTTAAGGACCAAAAATGGTCATTTCATTCATTTCGTTTTGGATTTTTGGAGCACGGTTCTTGGGCGATTTTCACGGGAAAATATTGGGGTAAGTGTTCCTTATCCTATATTGATTATATTTCATGATTTCATACTCATTTACATCATGAATCCGTGAATTTATGGAAGAAAAATCATGATTTTTGCAAAATCTTTCAAAAACGAAAATTTAAGATTTGGAGGTCGAGTTATTATCGGATTTTGGTAAAATTGGTATGGGTGGACTCGTAATTGAACGGGTTGTCGGATTTTGTATGTTTCGCCGGATTTCGAGATGTGGGCCCCACGGGTAAATTTTGATCTAATTTCGGATTTTAATGAAAATGTAATATTTTCTTATAAAATTGATTACTATAATTTATGTTGACTGCATCGAATTAATTATGACTAGATACGAGTCGATCGGAGTCGAAAAATCAAGAAAAAAGCATAATACTTGGATAAATTGGAGAAAGTGGAGGTAAGTGACTTGTCTAACCTTGTGTGTGGAAAATTTCCCCTAGAATTGATATTAATGTTATTATTGAAATGTGTTGAAAGTCGTGTACACGAGGTGACGAGTGTGTATACGGGCTAAATGTGAAAGATTATATTTTTAAATTGTGTAGATCATTGTTGCACATTTATTAAATTATTTTATCTTGTTATATTCTTCATCATTGATTAAATGTTTATATTTTAAATTTGTTTGACCTTCTCCTGCTAATTGTTTTACCTGTTAGTTGAAATTTGATTTCTTTTATTTTGTGCATCATTTGAAGGTTGATTTTATTTAAATTAAATATTATTAATATGAAGTATTTGACATTTTTAAACTTGATATTGAAGCAACGTATTAAAGATTTTAAAATATTATTTTTCCTGAATTATTTACTCCTGAATATTTTTGTAAGATTTTCGTACTCATTGTGATGGAGCAGTTAGCTCTTTATTGTGGAAAAATATTATTGTTAAATTATTTTGACATGAGCCGTGAGCTCTTTATTGAGGAAAAAGATTATTGTTGTTGAATTATTTTGGCAAGTTAAATTATTTGAGCACCTGAGATGCAAATTGTGATATATTGTGATATGGATACGCATGCGGTGGTATAAGGTCTGGGTGTTGAAATGCATGCGGTGAGATAAGGGTGGCTTGATACGCGTGGCTAGTAGGGAGGACTACTAGAAGTCATGCGGTGTGATAAGGGTGGCTAAAACGCGGGATGTTATTTCGGGAAAAAATATTTTCTTTCAAATAAATTGTGAAGGCTCCCGCGGTGAGATAAGGAAATGAGATATTGTGAAATTATTTATAATTTGGGACTACGAGGTAGTGCCCTTTAAATAAATTATGAAGGCTCCCGCGGTAGTGCCCTTGTTAATATTGATTTATGGCCATAGTTGCCTTCGATTAATTGTTGTGATTTTCATAAAGTAGAAGAAAATTCTGTTTTGATTCCACGAGATATTATTTGTAATTATTTGGTGTTATTAAATGTGACATACTATTTGATTCATTTCCAGTGTCATTTTATTTTATTATATTGTTAAACATTTTACCATTCCATTATTATATTCCAGTAGGGCCTCACCTGACCTCGTCACTACTCTACCGAGGTTAGGCTTGGCACTTACTGGGTATCGCTGTGGTGTACTCATACTACGCTTCTGCACATCTTTTTGTGCAGATCCAGGTACATCTTACCAGCCTAGACGTCAGTGAGTTACCTGCATACGGAGACTTCGAGGTATATCTGCCAGCGTCCGCAGACTCCGGAGTCCCCTTCTATCATTTTATGTTGCTTCCTTATATTTTATTTAGACCTTGATATATAGAGACATTGAGAATAAATTCTTAGAAGCTTGTGATTTATTTTTACCGGGTTTTGGGAGTTGAAATTGTTTGAATTGTAGTTTATTTATTTCATATATTTATTATTATTCCGCATTGTTAGGCTTAACTAGTTTTAGAGACTAGGTGCTATCACGACATCCTACGGAGGGAATTTTGGGTCGTGACATCCTCGCTCTCTACCACGGGCTGGAGCCCGCCCTCGGCCTCTAGCAACTGGGGGAGTAGCTCTTCCCTGGCCTAGAACCTCATTCGAGCGCGCTCTTACCATCTGAGAGAGAATAAGAGAAGGATATTTAGAACTACATCAATTGCACGATGGAATATGAAGAAAGGTAATTTCCTAACACCCTAAAGCCTCTCGAAGATAAGTTCAGATGTCTCCGTACCGATCCGCAAGACTCTATTAGGCCTGCTCATAACTTGTGAGACCTACGTGAACCTAGTGCTCTGATACCATTTTGTCACGACCCAATTTCACCTATAGGTCGTGATGGTGCCTAACACTACATCTAGGCAAGCCAACTTAATAAATCAAGCATATATTGACAAAATTTAAAACCAAGAAAATAATAAAACCCAAGTGTATGAGCATCTAGTAGATTATACAAAACCTCAAATACTATCTGAAATTAAAATAGACATAATTATAAAAATAGAAAGAGAGACACTAGTAGCTGCAGAACGGCTCAGAAAGGCAGCTCTCCACTATGCCCCTGGATAACGTGGGTGTCAGACGATAGGTCCCCCGCTAGTACTTGCCTCAGGTCCTACACAAAAAGTGCAGCAAGTGTAGTATGAGTACGTAAACAACGTGTACCCAGTAAGTATCAAGCCTAATCTCGAAGTGGTAGAGACGAGATGGCCGACTTTGACACTCACTATGGGTCAATATTCATAATTGAAATACAACTAGGATATTTAAATCAGCATGATTTACAAAATTTAAAATAATTTATTTAATCAGTGGAAATAATCAAATTCCTTTAAATGCAACAATTCTCAATATATTAATTAAATTTCTTCAATTCCAATAATTTCCAATTTACAATTAAATCTCATTTACAGGAATAACAATTAATTCCTTAACAAGCAGGAATAATAATTCATTAAATTTCAAAAAATTCTCAAATTTATCAATAGGCTTCGCAAGCTGAAATAAGCTATTAAGGTATCGTGTAATTATTATTATTAAGCACGATTTCTGCCGAGGTCGTACGCTCCGATCCAGAGTTTCATGTACACTGTCGAAGGACGTGCGACACGATCCATAGATGCATCTATCCTGCCGAGACGTTCGGCCCGCTCCACAAGAAAGGAGGACATTTTATTATGTACCTCCGGTAGGAGAGTATATTTATTATAAGATAAATTCGGGAGGAAGAACAATTTCTTTTTAACAATTAATTAATTTAAACAGAAAATCAAGCATATGAGATTTTTATCCTTTAATATCTTTATCTAACAATTCACAATATATTCATATATATCAATTAATATTAATTAAATAACGAATACAATTTATACAAGTATATATATATATATATTACATTCATGCTTTGAGTCCTAAACTACCCGGACTTTAGCATTAATAGTAGCTACGCACGGACTCTCGTCATCTCGTGCGTACGCAGCCCTCTCAATTAGCAACAATTATTCAATTTTATCCCTATGGCGTAATTTCCTCCTCACAAGATTAGACAAGAGACTTACCTCGTCTCAAAATCCACTTTTCGATTATCGCGTCGCGTAAAATTCTCGATTCGATGCCGAAAAATCCAAAAGTTATATAAAATAATTAATATATGTTCAATAATTCAAAATTCATCTATTAAATAAATTACCCTATCCAAAATGGTAAATTTTCTAAAATTCACCCCGGGCCCACGTGCCCGGATTCCAGAAATTTTCTGATGGAAACGTTACCCATAATCTCAAAAACTCAAATATATAATTTCTATCCAATTCCATAACTATTTTCGTGGTTAAAATCCCATTTTTATAAAAATCTAGGTTTTTCATCTAAACACTTGATTTCTAAGATTTACTAGTTATAATCTACCCATAATCTATGTATTTACCTCAAAGGGTGTAGAATTAACTACCTCCAAGTTGTTTGTTGAAATCTCCTCACAAAGAGCTCTGAAATCGCCCAACAATGGAAGAAAATGGGCTCAAAATGACTGAGCCCCGATTTTTAACACATTCTGCCCAACAATCATTTTCGCACCTGCGGAAAATCCTCGCAGGTGCGAGTCTCACTAGCCTTGGCCAAACTCGCATCTGCGCACACTGCTTCACACATGCGCGATCGCAAGTGCGCCAAAATTCCGCATCTGCGGCGATGGCCTCCCCTACCCTTTTCCGCTTCTGTGAATAAATCTCGCATATGCGAGTGCCGTGCCTGCGAGATTCTGTCGCATTTGCGAATGTTGCACTTGCGACTGGCCAAGCGCAGGTGCGATTCTGACAGTAGCTGGGAGCTTCAGTTTTGGCTCCCAACTTCCAACTTGGTCCGAGCCTCATCCGATTGACACTCGGGACCCCGCACGAACATACCAATAAGTTTGAAATCATAAAACAGACTCGCTCGAACTCTCAGAACGCGTATCAAATCTAAAAATCATACCCTAAACCAAATTGATTCAAACTTAAGAATTTCAAGTTCTTCAAATTACTTCCAATGCGCGGAAATATACTTAAACTACTCGGAATGACACGAAATTTTGCGTGCAAGTCTTAAATCACTATACGAAACTATTCCCAATCTCAGAATTCCAAACGGACTTCAATTACTCAAAAACCTACCCCAAACCAAATTTAAAGAATTTTAAACCTTCAAATTATTGATTTTTACTATTAAGCGTCAAAACGCTCCCGGGTTATCAAAAAATTGATGTGGGCATACGCCCAAGTCCAAAATCATCATACGAACCTATTAGAACCGTCAAATCCCGATTCCGGGGTCGTTTTCTCAAAATGTTGAACGAAGTCAAACTTGTCCATTTGAAGCTAACTTAAGGAAACAAGTGTTCCGATTTCAACCCCACACTTCCAAATCCCGAACCAACCATCCCCGTGAGTCATAAATAAATTAAAGCATGTTCGGGGAGTTTTATTTTAGGGAACGAGTTTCTAAAAGTTAAAATGACCGGTTGGGTCATTACACCAATTATATTCAAATTAGTTTTAAATGAGTATTCCTTTATATTAGAAATTGAATAGTACATAGCATGCTCAAAAGGCTTTGCAAGTAAGGCATATGCCTTAGGCCCCCGATTTCCAGGGGATTTTAGAAGGAATAAGTTAAGTGTTAATTTTTTCTTAAAAATGTTTGAGCATTTTATAGTAAAATATTGTTGTTGTAAAGTTGATGTAACTGTTGAGAAATGAAAAAGTTCTCTAATAAAATGAATATATCTTTATAATTTCCTTAAACTTGATGTAACCTTCATTTTGCTTTTTTTACATTCTGACCACTAAATCATATAAGTATTATTTTAAAAAATAGAGATTGCTAAATGATGATAATTTGAAGGGGGAAAACATTGTATTAACCTTTGATGGCTTAGACTTATATTTTGAGCTAAACGTATTAAGAGAATTAGTACAAATACAAGATAATACTCTAATCGATATACTTAATTATATAAACAGACTTGATTCATTTTCAAATGCATAACAATTGCCTCAACGGAAATAAGTTTTTCAAAATAAAAATACATAATATTAATGAGTGAAGAGTGATAAAAACGGTTAGCTATATTATTAATTGAAAATTAATTACTAAAAAATTGATTACAAAATTTGGGCCTCTAATTGTAGTTACGCTTTAGGCCTCTAATTGATTACAAAATTTGGGCCTCTAATTGTAGTTACAAAATCTGGTTCAATAGTGAATGGGAAAGAGGTGAGGAGAGAAAAAAGGAAAAAGACGTAATTGAATCCTTTAATTTAAGGCACTAATAATGAATTGTATATAATTTGTAAGTAATCCTTATTTAGGGAGGGTAATATACAAATTGTAACGACCCGACTTGTCGTTTTAAGAATTTAAGCCCCGTCTGGCGGCATAGGGCCCTGAGCAGCTTCTTATTATGTGTATTGACTTGCGTGCATAGTTGAATTTAGTTACCGGATGATTTGGAGTGATTTGGGACACTTGGTCCCCAAAATGGAAGCTTAAGTCTTAGGATTTTTACCGTAGTCGGAACTGTGTGAAGACAACTCCGGAATGAAATTTTGATGATGTCAATAGCTCCGTATGGTGATTTTGGACTTAGGAGTGTGTCCGAAAATTATTTGGAGGTCCGTAGTGGAATTAGGCTTGAAATGCCGAGAGTTTAATTTTTGGAACGTTTGACCGGGGAGTTGACTTTTTGATATCGAGGTCGGAATTCGAGTTTCTGAAAATTGGAATAGCTTCGTTATGTCATTTATGACTTGTGTGCAAAATTTGAAGTCATTGCGGATTGATTTGATATATTTCGGCACAAGATATAGAATTTAAAATTTCAAAGTTCATTAGGCTTGAATTGAGGTGTGATTCGTGGTTTTAGCGTTGTTTGATGTGATTCGAGGCTTCGACTAAGTTCATATGATATTTTAGGACTTGTTGGTATATTTGGTTGAGGTCCCGAGGGCTCGGGTGAGTATCGGGATGGTTTCAGACCATTTCTAGGCCATTTTTAATTGTTGGTTTCTGCCTAGAGAGGTGTGCATCGCGAAGAGCAAACAGCAGTTTGGGGCCTTGTTAATCGCGATCGCGGAAGATCTTTCGCGATCGTGTAGAACAAATCTCTGTTGCACTAACTCGAATTTGGAAGCTTATATCTCGCAATCTATAAAGAATTTGGAGATGATCCAAAAATAAAAGTTGTAGCCCTTGATGTCTAGTTTTAAGAAAAGTAAACCATTTGTCATTTGGAGTTGTGTACAAAATGATAAGGTAGATACACTATAGGCTGTCTGGGAAGAGTTTGGAAATCTTTGTTGCACAAAACTGATTTTGGAAGCTTATATCTAGAAATCTATAAGGAATTGGGAGATGAGCAACAAATGAAAGTTATAGCTCGTGGTGTCTAGTTTTCAGAAAGTTAAACCATTTTCTATTTGGAGGTTTGTACAAAAAAGTATGATCATTATACTAGAGGCTATCTGGAAGAGTTGGGGGAGTTTGTTCTTCGCGATCGCGATTGGTTTTCCGCGATCGCGAAGAGCAATTTTGGGGCTGAAAATTTTTGTGCTTCGCGATCGCGAAGAGTAAATACCTGGGCAGTAGCTATATTTCAAGGTTTCAGCCATTTTTGACATATTTAGAGCTATGGAGCTCGGATTGAAGCGATTTTTGAGGCAATTTTCACCATATGGATTAGGGCAAGTGTTATGTATCCTAAAGTGTTTATATTTCATGAATATATGATTATATTCATCGTTTAATTCGGATTTTAATGGAAGAAATCAAGATTTTTGTAAAATCTTCCAAATACGAAAATTTAAGATTTGGAGGTCGAGTTGTAATTGGAATTCAATAAAATTGGTATGGTTGAACTCGTATCGGAATGGGTGTTCGGATTTCATGGAAATTTTGTCGGTTTCTGAGGGGCGGGTCCCGCGTTGACTTTTGTTGACTTTTTGAAATAAATTTTTAAGTCGACGTATTATTATCCGAAATTATTTCCGACGAATTGTAATGGAGTTATACAATTAATTTAGATAGATTTGAGCTGTCCGGAGGTCAATTCAAGCAAGAAGGCTATTTTGGAATATCGACCTAACTTCAAAAAGGTAAGTGTCTTGCTTAACCTCGAGTGAGGGAATTACCCCTTAGGCATTGAGTCTTATGCGCCATTTGTAAAAGGTGAAAAGCCGTGTACGCGAGGTGACAAGTATGTACTCGGGCTTATACGTGCAAAAATTCATTGAATTAAAGTCTTAGGCATTATTGTGTAGTAAATTGGAAAATTGTGGAAAATTATTAAATCATCTGTTTGCCATGCCTAATTCCTTATTGTTGAATTTGTTTTTATATGATAATTTGATGTGATTGTTACTTGAAATATTTATAAAATTTCGTGAGTATTGTTGGTTTAATATTTCTTGAAAATTAATTCCAATATGAATTTTCTTATGGAAATAATTAATTTAAGCGAGCTTAAGAATAAGTGTTAATATAATTATCTAAATTTGCATTAATGAAGGCTTTGCTTTATGCTGAGTAATTTCTATCTCTATTGATTGTTTTTGGGTGTTATATATATTGTGTGGAGCCTTAGGCTATTTGTTGTGAAATTAATTGATTTTGTTATATCTTTGGAATTTGGTTGTGGCCATTGGAAAAATTGTGATATGAATTGATTTTATTATGTTGCCGTGTTAATTCCCCGTGTTAATTGTTGTGTTGTGTGAGTTATTATTTTGGGGAGATAAGGGTGGCATTTCACCGTTGATATTATGTGGGTATAAGGGTGGCATTTCACTGTTGATATTATGTGGGTATAAGGGTGGCATTTCACTGTTGTTGTGTTTGTTGGAATATTGTCTGGGCGAAGCGATAAGGGTGGCTATAGGAGCGATAAGGGTGGCTATAGGAGCGATAAGGGTGGCTATTGATATTGTCTGGGCGGAGCGATAAAGATGGCTATAGGAGTGATAAAGGTTGAAATAAGAGCGATAAGGGTGGCTATTGTCAGGGACGATATGTGATGATGTGGGGTTGTGGTGTTGATGATTTTTATGTGATGTTATGATTTTTCTTGTGTTTATTTTTATGCCTTGTGCAATTGGCCTTGTTGATAGTAAATTGATAACAATCTGTTTTATGTTGAAATTTAGAGCCTGTGGCTATTGCCAGGCGGATTATAAAATAAAATGTGGGCACGAGGTGCCATGAGTAAATAATGAGGATATTTGGTATGTGAATTGTCAGTGCAATTGTGATATGAAATGTGGGCACGAGACGCTGTGATGAAATGATAATGATAATTGGTACGAGAATTGTCCGTGCAACTGTCATATGAAATGAGGACACGAGGTGCCGGGGAAATATGATGATTTAATTATGGGCACGAGGTGCCGTGGAAATATAAAAATGGGCTGAGACCCGTATTTAAGAAATATATGAAAATGGGCTGAGACCCGTATTTTTATGATTATGAAATGAGGTGTCACATGGTGACTTTTTAATTGAAAGAATTATATTCAAAATATTTATTTGGAAGAATTTTTACTTAGAAATAATTATATGAAAGAATTGTATTTGAAAGATATTTATTTGAGGAAATTATATTTGAAAAGATTTATTGAAAGAATTATATTTGAAAAATAATTATTTGAGAAAATTATATTTAAAAGAGAGTTATCTGGAAGAATTATATGTGAAAGACATTTATTTGAAGGACTTGATTTAATTGGGTGTAATTATGTTTATTAATTGTTGAGTGATATTAATGCTACTTCTTGTCTGTTGTGCATATAACTGGTTGTTTTATCCTGCCCTTATTATTATTTGTTTCCTATTATTTTGTATATTATATTGCACAGGTTATTAGACTAGTGAGTGGCTTGACTGTACCTCGTCTCTACTCCATTGAGGTTAGTCCTGATACTTACTGGGTACCGACCGTGGTGTACTCATACTACACTTCTGTACATTTTTGTGCAGAGCCGGGTATTGGAGATATCGGACTTGAGCAGAGTTAAAGCGGGATCTTAAGGATTCAAGGTAGAGCTGCTTGGTCGTCGCAGTCCCTTGGAGTCTTTTCATTTCATTGTACTGGTAATTTGTAATCAAACAGTATTGTATATTCGGTCCTCGTGATCATTCCATGTATTCAGTTAGAGATCGTGACTCAGTACTACCAGTCTTGGAAGGTTGTATATCGTAATTATTTCCGCTGTTAGTTTTGATTACTTAAAAAAACAAATGGCTTCAAAATGTAATTGAAATCAGCTTACCTAGTCTTAGAGACTAGGTGCCATCACGGCGCCTGTGGTGGGATTTTGGGTCGTGACACAAAATTAGGACAATTTTGATAAATACATTTCAAATATTACATAGGAAGGAAACATTCCTCCTCTATCTTTTTCCTCTTTTTTCTTCATGTTATTCGCTACTAAAAATCTCTCTATCTTCTTCCTTTTTTAAATTTCCTTACATTAGCCTTCATTTTGCTACCTGCAATTATACCTTATTTCATGAGCAATTCTTTCGATGGGTAATTTTAAATGATTCTACGTAATATATAGCCTCTCTCTTTTTAATGATACAACATTAATTTATAAATTGGAGTATAATTTGAGTAGTATTATTTATTGGCTTTTGAAAAAACTATTCTGATTAATATAGGTTTTGAGTTGATTCTCATAAATTTAAATTTTGAAACTTTTGCTTTGAAAATAATTGTCATGTAACTCAGTAATTAAATTGAAAAAATCAACCCAAGAACAATGATTAGTTAATCAAATCAAACAAAGAATATATAATAATTAAGCTACTCTTTTAGAAAATTTTCTATCCATCTTGCCCGCTTCCAATTGATGACTGGCTATTCTATCCATTTCCTTTCTATACAATATTTGAGATTTATTTACCAAAATTGTCCTAATTTTGTATATTACTCGCCCTAAACAAAGATTACTTACAAATTATATACAATCCATTATTAGTACCTTAAATTAGGGGATTCAGTTATATCTTTTTTCTTTTTTTTTCTCCCCTCCTCTTTCCCGTTGACTACTGAACCAGGGACAACTTGACATAATTGGGAGCCTAAAGCGTAACTACAATTAGAGGCCCTAATTTTGTAATCGATGTTTTAGTAATTAATTTTCAATTAATAATATAGCTAACCGTTTTAATCACTCTTTAGTCATTGTTATCATGTATTTTTATTTAAAAAACTTATTTCCGTTGAGGCAATTGTTAGGCATTTGAAAATGAATCAAGTCTTTTTATATAATTAAGTATATCGATTAGAGTATTCTCTTCTATTTGTACTATTTTCCTTAATACTTTTAGCTCAAAATATAAGTCTAAGACATCAAAGGTTAATAAAATGTTTCCCCCCTTCAAATTATCATCATTTAGCAATCTCTATTTTTAAAAATAATATTTATAAGTTTTAATGGTCAGAATGTAAAAAAAAGCAAAATGAAGGTTACATCAAGCTTAAGGAAATTATAAAGATATGATGTTACGACCCGCCCGGTCATTTTGAGTTTTATAACCCCGTTTCCCCATTTACTGCTCAATTTATGCTTTACATTTATTATGTGACTTGCCGAGGGTAATTGGTTCGGGTCCGGTGAGGTTTTTGAATAATTTGGAATACCTAGTTCCAAGGTTTCGAAATTTAGTTGAAAAGGTTGACCAGATGTTGACGTATGTGTAGTGACCCTAGGAGATATGTTGCTAAGGAAATTAAGATTTTGTGGTGACGAGGTTGATCAATTAGTACAAAGGAAAATTGTAGTGACGAGGTAGATCAATTACTCGGACTTTTTGGGTTGAACAATACACCGGGAAGTAAAGGAAACTTTTTAGCGAAAAACCGTGTTTCTGCGGTCCATTATGCGACCGCATAATCACTTTGCGGGCGGCATAATGGCCGCAGAAGTGAGGCAGAAGAGGGCCAGTTTGGATGAAATCTGCAGTCGACTATGCGACCGCATAACTGTTCTACTGTCACTATGCGATCGCAGAACAGGTATGCAGGCCGCATAGTAGATAGATGTTTGCCAGTATTGGACACCGATTATGCGACCGATATGCGGTCCGCATAACCATTATGCGGTCGCATATGCGGCCGCAGAACCTGTTCTGGAGTTTCATTTTTTTTATTTTATAAACCCGACCTCATTCTTATAAAATACTATTGGGGGTCATTTTGAAGGATTTCATATAATATTTTAGAGAGAGGTGAGAGCATTTTAGAGAGAGAAAGTGAAGACTTAGTCATTTATTCATCAATTTCTTGTTCAAGGTTTGAATATTTCACAAGGATCTTGCTAGGGCTTCAAAGAGGTAAGAATTTCTTTCCTCAATTCTTCAATTTCGGGTATGGAGTAAATATGGGTGATTAATAGTATGATTCTTGGGTGTAAGAGTATTATGTATACATACCAATAAGGTTGTGAAAAGATCGTTAAGTTCAAATGGGTAACGATTGGGTTGAAAATGGTAGAAATCTTCATAGACTTTAATTGAAGATTTGAGGTTCGAGTTGATGTTGGATTTTGGTGAAATTTATATGGTTGAACTCGTGGTTGGATGGCCGTTCATATTCTGTAACTTTTGTCAGGTTCCGAGATGTGGTCCCCACAGGCGATTTTGAGTTAATTTCGAAATTTTAATTAAAATGTTGATTTTATTAATTAGATGAGTCTTTTATTGTTGTATTTATGATATGTAATTACTTTTGGCTAGATTTGGGCCATTTGGAGCCGGATATTAGTGGGAAAGGCATTGTGACCGATTGATTGTGCTTGGTTCGAGGTAAGTGGCTTGCCTAACTTTGTATGGGGGAAATCCCCTTAAGATTTGGAACTATTGTGCTGTGTGAGCGTCATGTACGTGAGGTGACGAGTACGTACATGGGCTAGTTGTGGTAAAACCTGATTTTTCTTACCGAGCAGCAACATGTTTTCTTGTTATTTTGAGTTATACCATTTTAATGAGTACCAATCTATTTTTCATTCTTAATTGAGTTATTCCAATATGTGTAGCTATCATGTTTAGTCTAATACAACATATCTACGTATCTTAATTGTTTATTTGAATTATGTGCAGCATGCTTAGTGAATTTCCTGCTTTTTCCCTGTCTGGTACTTAGTCTAAATTGTAAGAATTTTGTGATGTAGTTGTATTTCTATCATTCGTGCTACATATTTACTTTGGGACTTAGGAACGGTATTCTGGGAGATCCCCCTGTACTGCATATTTACTTTGGGACTACGAAACGGTATTCCGGGAGATTCCCCATGTCTTGCATATTTATTTTGGGACTACGGAACGGTATTCCGAGATATCCCCCTGCGCATTTACTTTGGGACTACAGAACGGTATTTCGGGAGATCCCCCTGCTCATTTACGTTTGGGACTACTAGACAGTATCTCGGGAGATCCCCTGTTGTGTTTCTGTGTACTGAGGCGTTACCTTCTATGATTCCATTGTTGTTAAATTTCAGCCTTTATTTTATTGCGGTATTACACTCTATATTGTTTTATATATATTTACCAGTAGGGCCCTGACCTGACCTCGTCACTACTCGACCGAGGTTAGGATTGGCACTTACTGGGTACCGATTGTGGTGTACTCATGCTACTCTCTACATATGTTTTTATTCGTGTGCAGATCCAGGTGCACCTTATCAGTCATACTATCAGTGACCCGGGACAGCTCTGGAGACTTCAAGATATATATATCGCGTCCGTAGACCTCGGAGTCCCTTTCTACTCTTTTTCATGTCCATCATCTTCTGTATTTTTCCTTGGTAGACTTTGATGTATAGAGACACTAGATTTTTCCTTCTGTAGTTTGTGATTCACGATGTTTTGAGTTTTGGGATTTGTTGTGTATTTTTGAATAGTTGGATAAATTTATATTTTTATTTCATTATTCCGCAAAATGTTATGCTTACCTTGTTATAGAGACTAGGTGTCGTCACGACATCACACGGAGGGGAAATTGGGTCGCATACACAGTTAGTATCAGAGCTCTAGGTTCATAGGTGTCGTGAGCCACAAGCCGGTTTATTAGAGTCTCGCGGATCGGTACGGAGACGTCTAAACTTATCTTGAGAAGGCTATGGAACTGTTAGGAAAATTTCACTACTTTGATTCCTTGTCGTGCAAAAATTGT
This sequence comes from Nicotiana tabacum, assembly GCF_000715075.1. Lineage (NCBI taxonomy): Eukaryota > Viridiplantae > Streptophyta > Magnoliopsida > Solanales > Solanaceae > Nicotiana > Nicotiana tabacum. The sequence continues at coordinate 82,842,228 of NC_134081.1, read as the reverse complement.
TGACTTCGCAGATGCTAAATTTCTGTATTCTATTCTCTCACAGATGGTGAGGACACGTACAAGCGGATCTAATGAACAGGCACTCATGCCCCTACTAGAGACGCGAGAGGCCGGGGCCGGGGTAGAGGCCGATGTCGTCCACGTGGTGCAGCCAGAGCACCCACACAAGCTGCTACAGAGGAGCCCCCAGGGCAGACACCTCAAATACCTGTTGCTGTACCAGTCCTCCAGGGGACTCTAGCCAGTTCCTAAGCATGTTCAGCACCTTAGCTCAGGCTGGATTGATTCCACTTGCTCCTGCCACATCTCAGGCCGGGGGAGGAGCATAGACTCCCGTCGTCGGTACTCCAGAGAAGCGGGTTCAGGTCGACCAGGTTCCAGAGATTGTACCAATGCAGCCGGTAGCTCCAGCTCTGCCGAGGTTAGGGCATCAGCTTCTGAGGCGGAGCAACTTAGACTTGAGAGGTACAAGAAGTACCACCCACCTACTTTCAGCGGATTGGCTACAGATGATGCTCAGGGTTTCCTGGAGGAGTGTCATCATATTCTCCATACTATGGGCGTAGAGGAGATGAGCGGGGTTTGTTTTACCACATTCCAGCTTAGAGGAGCAGCCTATCAGTGGTGGGGTGCTTATGAGTTGAGTAGTCCGGCTGAGGCATCTTCACTTACATGGACTTAGTTCTCGGACATGTTTTTGAGAGAGTATGTCTCTCAGAGCCTCAGGGAATCATGGCGCGCAGAGTTTGAGCAGCTGCACCAGGGTGCTATGACTGTGTCAGAGTATGCAGTTTGCATCAGTGATTTGGCCCGACATGCACCGGCCTTAGTTGCCACAGTTCGAGAGAGGGTTCGAAGGTTTATTGAGGATTTCCGTCCCAGTATCCGGAGTAGTATGGCCAGGGAATTAGAGATGGATATTTCTTATCAGCAGGTTGTAAATATTGCCAGGAGATTCAAGGGCATGTTTACCCGGGATAGAGAGGACATGGAGGCCAAGGGCTGATTATTATTCAGGAGCTCATACCCCAGCAGCTCGCCATGGTAGGGGTTATGTGAGCCGCCCCGTTCATTCAGCTCTTCCAGCCTCCAGCGGTGTTCCAGCTCATTCTACACCACAGGAGCCTTATTATACACCGCCAGTATCTAGTGTGCCTCCTGCATGGGGTGATCCTAGCGGTCGGTCCAGCAGACCTGGCCCGAGCTCGTCACAGCATCCATGCCCTCCCAGAGCTAGTTTTGAGTGTGGCGACACTCGCCACATGGTGAGGGATTGCCCCAGGATTAGGAGGGGTGCATCTCCATAGACTTTTCAGCCACAACGTGCTCCACCGGGTCCTCATGCTATGATTACAGCACCAGATGCCACCCCACCTGCTCAACCAGCTCAAGGTGGAGGTTGGGGAGGTAGAGGTCACCCTAGAGGGGCAGGCCAGGCCATATATTATGCACTTCATGCTCCTACAGAGGCAGTTGCTTCTGATTCTATCAACAGGTATTGTTCCGGTCTGTCATAGAGATGCATCGGTATTATTTGACCCAGGATCTACATATTCTTATGTGTCCTCTTATTTTTCCACGTATTTGGGCGTATCTTGGGATTCTTTGAGTTCCCTTATTTATGTATCTACTCCTGTGGGAGATTCTCTTGTTGTGAACAATGTGTATAGGTCGTGTTTGGTTGCTCTTAGTGGTTTTGAGACCAGAGCCGATTTATTATTGCTTAGCATGGTGGACTTTGATATTATTTTGGGCATGGACTGGTTGTCACCCCATTATGCTATTCTTGATTGTCACGCTAAAACCGTGACGCTGGCTATGCCAGGTTTACCGTGATTAGAGTGGAGAGGTACCTTAGAGTATACTCCCAGCAGAGTTATTTCTTTTCTTAAAGCTCAACGAATGGTTGAGAAGGGGTGTGACACGTATCTAGCTTATGTGAGAGATGTCAGTATTGATACCCCTACAGTTGAGTGAATTCCAGTAATGAGGGACTTTCCAGATGTGTTTCCAGCTGATCTTTCGGGCATGCCGCCCGACAGAGATATTGATTTTGGCATTGATTTGTTGCCGAGCACTCAGCCCTTCTCTATTCCTCCATATCATATGGCTATTCTTGAATTGAAGGAGTTGAAAGAGCAGTTATAAGAATTGCTTGATAAAGGCTTCATTTGGCCTAGTGTGTCACCTTGGGGTGCTCATGTCTTATTTGTGAAGAAGAAGGATGGTTCTATGTGGATGTGTATTGATTACCGCCAGTTGAACAAAGTCACAGTGAAGAACAGGTATCCATTGCCTTGTATTGATGACTTATTTGATCAGTTACAGGGTGCCAGAGTATTTTCCAAGATTGACTTACGTTCAGGTTATCATCAGTTAAATATTCGAGAGCTGGATATCCCGAAGACTGCTTTCAGGACTAGATATGGTCACTATGAGTTTCTTGTTATGTCTTTTGGGTTGACCAATGCCCCAACAGCTTTTATGCACTTGATGCACAGTGTGTTCCGGCCTTATCTTGACTCGTTCGTCATTGTGTTTATTGACGACATTCTGGAATTCTCCTGGAGTCGGGAGGATCATGAGCAGCACCTGAGGACTGCACTTCAAACCTTGAGAGAAAAGAAGTTATATGCAAAATTTTCAAAGTGTGAGTTTTGGCTAGACTCAGTGGCATTCTTGGGTCAAATAGTATCGAGTGAGGGGATCGAGGTGGATTCGAAGAAGATTGAAGCAGTGAAGAGTTGGCCTAGGCCGTCCTCAGCTACAGAGATCCGGAGTTCTCTTGGTTTGTATCACGACCCAATTTCCCCTCCGTGTGACGTCGTGACGACACCTAGTCTCTACAACTAGGTAAGCCTAACATTTGCGGAATAATGAAATAAAAATATAAATTTAACCAACTATTCAAAAATACACAACAAATCCCAAAACCCGGAACATCGTGAATCACAAACTACAGAAGGAAAAATCTAGTATCTCTATACATCAGAATCTAACAAAGAATAATACAGAAGACAATGGATATGAAAAAGAGTAGAAGGGGACTCCGAGGTCTGCGGACGTGGCAGATATAACTTGAAGTCTCCAAAGCTGTCCCGGCTCACTGATTGTGCGGTTGATAAGGTACACCTGGATCTGTACACGAAACACATGTGCAGAGAGTAGCATGAGTACACCACAATCGGTGCCCAGTAAATGCCAAGCCTAACCGTGGTCCAGTAGTGATGAGGTCAGGTCAAGGCCCCACAGGCAAATATATAATAAAAAATATAAAATGTAATACCGCAAAAAAATAAAAATCTGAAATTTAACAACAATGAAATCATAGAAGGTAACAACTTAGTAAACAGAAACACAACAGGGGATCTCCCGAGACACCATCACATAGTCCCAAACGTAAATGTGCAGGGGGATCTCCCGGAATACCGTTCCGTAGTCCCAAAATAAATGTGCAGGGGGATCTCCCAGAATACCGTTCCGTAGTCCCAAAGTAACTGTGCAGGGGGATCTCCCGGAATACCGTTCCGTAGTCTCAAAGTAAATGTGCAGTGGGATCTCCCGGAATACCGTTCCGTAGTCCCAGAGTAAATGTGCAGGGGGATCTCCCGGAATACCGTTTCGTAGTCCCAAAGTAAATATGCAGCGCGAATGATAGAAATACAACTACATCATGAAATTCTTATAATTTATACTAAGTATCAGTTAGGGAAAAAGCAGGAAATTCACTAAGCATGCTGCACATAATTCACATAAATAATTAATACACGTAGACATGTTGTATTAGACTAAACATGATAGATACACATATTAGAATAACTCAATTAAGAGTGAAAAATAGATTGGTACTCATTAAAATGGTATAGCTCAAAATAACAGGAAAACATGTTGTTGCTCGTTAAGAAAAATCGGGTTTTACCACAACTAGCCTGTGTACGTACTCGTCACCTCACGTACACGGCGCTCACACAGCACAATTGTTTTAAATCTTAAGGGGATTTTCCCCACACAAAGTTAGGCAAGCCACTTACCTCGAACCAAGCTCAATCAATCGGTCACAATGCCTTTCCCACGAATATTCGGCTCCGAATGGCCCAAATCTAGCCAAAAGTAATTGCATATCATGAATACAACCATAATAGACTCATCTAATTAATGAAATCAACATTTTAACAAAAATTCCGAAATTTACTCAAAACTCCCACGTCTCGGAATCGAGTAAAAGTCACAAAATACGAACACCCATTCTCTCCCGAGTTTACTCGTACCAAAATTGTTCAAATCCGATACTAAAATCTCGATCAAAACCCCAAAATTCGGCCTAAGAACTTTTCTCAATTTCTCACCCCAAATCCGAAATTAAACGATGAATTCAAGCATAGATTAGTGGAATATAACCATAAAGGACTTACGAATCATTACCCAATCGATATCTCTGAAAATCCCTCAATCCCTCATCCAAAATCCGAGCTCCCAACTCAAGTTTTTAATAAAAATGGCATAACCCCCGTTTTGGAAACTTTAATACTGCCCAGACGCGTCCTTCTTTGCGAACGCGACCACACCCTCGCATTCGTGAAGTACTATTTACTTCGGCCCAAAAACCCTCCATCACGAACGCGATGAACATGTCGTGAACACGAAGACCACTCAGCTTGACCCTTCGTGAACATGTGATCTCCTTCGCGAACTCGAAGCACGAAATCTCGCCTGCCTCCAATTCTTCTTCGCGAACGCGAGGACCATGTCACGAAAGCGTAGCTTCGATGTTCCAAACCTTCACAAATGCGAGAGCAACATCACGAACGGGAAGAGTAATTCAGCTGTCCTTCCTAGATACCTTACGCGAACGCGAGGGCTCCCTCGCGAACGAGATGAAGAAAATGCCTCCAACAGAACACCAGAAATCTACTATCTTCCAAAGTCCAAAAGTGATCCATTAAGCATCCGAAACTCACCCGAGGCCCCCGGGACCTCAACCAAATATACCACAAGTCCTAAAATACCATATGTACTTAGTCGAGCTCTCAAATAACATCAAAAAATTATAAAATCACGAATCACCTTCCAATTCAAACTTAAAGAACTTGGAACTTCAAAATTCTACAACCGATGCCGAAACCTATCATACCACGTCCGATTGACCCCAAATTTTGCACGCAAGTCATATTCGATATTATGGACCTATTCCAACTTCTGGAATCAGATTCCGACCCAGATATCAAAAATTCAACTACCGGCCCAAAACTCTAAAAATTCGACTTTCGCCATTTCAAGCCTAAATGAGCTACGGACCTCCAAAACATAATATGGACACGCCCCTAAATCCAAAATCAACTAACAGAGCTAACGAAACTGACAGAATTCCATTTCGGAGTTGTCTTTAAATAGTTTCGACTACGGCCCAAATCCTAAGGCCTAAGCTCTCATTTAGGGACTAAGTGTCCCAAAACACTCCGAAACTCAAATCCAATCATCATAGCAAGTCACAATAGCAGAAATAGATATGGGGAAATCAATTAATAGGGGATCAGGGCTATTAATCTCAAAATGACCGGCCGGGTCGTTACATCCTCCCCCTCTTAAAACAATCGTTCTTCCTCGAACGAGTATAAAGACATACCTGAAACTGTGAAAAGATGAGGGTACTGGCTGCGCATATCTTGTTCGGTCTCCCAAGTCGCCTTCTCGACCGGCTGACCTCTCCACTGGACCTTTACTGAAGCAATATTCTTTGACCTCAGCTTTCTGACCTGCCTGTCCAAAATGACTACTGGCTCCTCAACATAAGATAGATCCTTGTCCAACTGGACTGAGCTGAAATCCAATACATGAGTCGGATCACCGTGATACTTCCGGAGCATATACACGTGGAATACCGGGTGAACTCCTGCTAGGCTGGGAGGCAAGGCAAGCTCATAAGCAACCTTTCCAACTCGCCGCAATATCTTAAAAGGACCAATGAACCTTGGGCTCAGCTTTCCCTTCTTCCCGAACTGCATGACGCCCTTCATAGGCGATACCCGAAGCAAGACCCGCTCACCAACCATAAATGCCAAATCACAAACCTCCCGGTCTGCATAACCCTTCTGCCTGGACTGGGCTGTGCGAAGTCTCTCCTGAATCACCTTCACCTTATCCAGGGCATCCTGGACTAAGTCTGTACACAACAATCGGGCCTCGCCTAGCTCAAACCATCCCACTGAGGACCAGCACTGCCTACCATACAAAGCCTTATACGGTGCCATCTGAATGCTGGACTGGTAACTGTTATTGTAAGCAAACTCTACAAGTGGCAAGTATTGGTCCCATGACCCTCCGAGGGTGAAAGGTTGTGCTCAGCTCCACCCTAGTACCCAACTCCCGCTGTACGGCTCTCCAGAATCGTGATGTGAATTGTGTACCTCTGTCTGAAATGATGGATATTGGAATACCATGAAGGCGGACAATCTCTCTGATATATATCTCAGCCAACCTCTCAGAAGAATAAGTGGTCAATACTGGAATAAAATGAGCTGACTAGGTCAGCCGATCCACGATCACCCAAATAGCATCGAACTTTCTCAAAGTCCATGGAAGTCCAACTACAAAGTCCACGGTGATCCGCTCCCACTTTCACTCTGGGATCTCTAACCTCTAAAGTAATCCACCCAGCCTCTGGTGCTCATATTTGACCTGCTGACAGTTTAGACACTTGGCCACAAACACAACTATATCCTTCTTCATCCTCCTCCACCAATAGTGTTGTCTCAAATCCTGGTACATCTTTATGGCACCGGGATGAATGGAGTACCGCGAGATGTGGGCCTCCTCGAGAATCAACTCCCGTAGCCCATCTACACTGGCAACACAGATCCGGCCATGCATCCTCATCACACCGCCATCACCAATAGTCACATATCAGGCATCACCTCGCCAAACCCTATCCTGAAGAACTAGAAGATGAGGATCATCATACTGGCGCTCCCTGATATGGTCATAAAGAGAAGACCGAGCAACCACACAAGTTAATACCCGGCTAGGATATGAAATATCCAATGTCACGAACTGGCTGGCTAAGGCCTGAACATCTAAGGCTAAGGGTCTCTCGGCTGCCGGAAGATATGCCAAACTCTCCAAACTCTCTGCTCGGCGACTCAAGGCATCGGCCACTACGCTGGCCTTCCCCGGCCGGTACAATATAGTGATATCATAGTCTTTAAGTAGCTCCAACCACCTCCGCTGACGCAAATTACGGTCCTTATGCCTGAACAAGTGCTGCAAACTCCGGTGATCAATGTAAATCTCACAAGGAACTCCGTACAAATAATGCCTCCAAATCTTCAAGGCATAAACAATAGCTGCTAGCTCAAGGTCGTGGACATGATAGTTCTTTTCATGCACCTTCAGCTATCTGGACGCGTAGGCAATCACCCTACGGTCCTGCATCAACACCGCGCCTAGGCTAACTCGCGACGCATCAGAATAAACTGTATAAGGCACTGAACCTGAAGGCAATGCCAATACTAGGGTAGTAGTCAAAGTTGTCTTGAGCTTCTGAAAGCTCTCCTCACACTCCTCTATCCACCTAAACAGAGCACCCTTCTGGGTCAACTCTGCACTACTTCAATCTTCTTTGGATCTACCTTAATCCCATCACAATACACTATGTGGCCCAAGAATGCCACTGAATCAAGCCAAAATTCACACTTAGAAAATTTTGCATAGAACATCTTCTCCCTCAAAGTCTAAAGCATGGTCCTCAGGTGCTGCTCATGATCTTCCCGAGACCGGGGATATACCAGGATGTCGTCAATAAACACAATGACGAAGGAATCAAGATAAGGCTGGAACACACTGTGCATCAAATACATAAAGGCTGCTGGGGCATTGGTCAGCCTAAATGACATGACAAGAAACTTATAGTGACCATATCTGGTCCTGAAAGCAGTCTTATCCTTATGTACGACTCCCGAATCTGCAACTGATGATAGCCAGAATGTAAGTCAATCTTGGAAAACACCATGGCACCCTGTAACTGATCAAATAAGTCATCAATATGAGGCAATGGGTACTTGTTCTTCACTGTGACTTTGTTCAACTGGCGGTAATCAATACACATCAGCATAAGCCATCCTTCTTCTTCACAAATAAGACAGGAGCACCCCAAGGTGACACACTGGGCCGAATGAAGCCTTTATCAAGAAATTCTTGTAACTACTCTTTCAACTCCTTCAATTCAGGAGGAGCCATACGATATGGAGGAATAAAGATGGGCTGAGTACCCGGCAACAAATAAATGCCAAAATCAATATCTCTGTCGGGCGGCATGCCCGGAAGATCAGCTGGAAACACATCTAGAAAGTCCCTCACTACTGGAACTGACTCAACTATAGGGGTATCAATACTGACATCTATCACACAAGCTAGATACGCATCACACCCCTTCTCAACCATTCGTTGAGCTTTAAGAAAAGAAATAACTTTGCTGGGAGTATACTCTAAGGTACCTCTCCACTCTAATCGTGATAAACCTGGCATAGCCAGCGTCACAGTTTTAGCGTGACAATCAAGAATAGTGTAATGACCCAACCGAACATTTTAACTTTTAGAACCCCGTTCCCTAAAATAAAACTTCTTGTAGGTGCTTGTAATGATTTATGACTTGCGGGGATGGTTGGTTCGGGATTTGAAAGTGTTTGGGGTGAAACTGGAACACTTGGTTCCTTAAGTTGGCCTTAAAGTGTTAAGTTTGACTTCGGTCAACATTTTGAGAAAATAACCCCGGAATAGAATTTTGATGATTCCAACAGCTCCGTATGGTGATTTTGGACTTAAGAGCGTGTTCGGAATTTTATTTGGAAGTCCGTAGTTAAATTAGGCTTGAAATGGCTAAAAACAAGAATTTAAGTTTGGAAGTTTGACCGATGAGTTGACTTTTTGATACCGGAGTCAGAATCCAGTTCCGAAAATTTTCATAGCTCTGTTATGAAATTTATGACTTGTGTGTAAAATTTGAGATCAATCGGAGTTGATTTGATAGGTTCCGACATCGAATGTAGAAGTTGAAAACTCTTAGTTTCATTAAGCTTGAATTAGGGTATGATTCATGGTTTTAGTGTTGTTTGATGTGATTTAGAGGTTCGACTAAGTTCGTATGATATTTTAGGACTTGTTGGTATATTTGGTTGAGGTCTCGAGGGCCTCAGGTGAGTTTCGGATGGTTAACGGATCAAAAGTTGGACTTAAAAAGCTGCTGCAATTTTCCCTTCTGCTGTATATTCTGGGCTATGATCGGGCCCCAGATCGAACCCAGATATCGAGCCCATGATCAAGGCCTGAGTCGAAGTCAGGGACAAGGCTCAGTATCGAAGCCAGGATCGAAGGTAAGGCTCGAGGGCCAGGATCGAAGGCAAGGCTCGAGGGCCAGGATCGAAGGCAAGGCTCGAGGGCCAGGATCAAGACCCAAGATCGAACTTGATCGAGGCCATGACCATGTCCCAGGCTCGAGGCCTGATCGAGGCCATGACCAGCTCCCAAGATCGAGCTCCCAAGATCGAGCTCCCTGAGATCGAGCTCCCTGAGATCGAGCTCCCGAGATCGAGCTCCCCTGATCGAGCTCCTTGATCGAACTGGACAGAGCTGTAAGTTATAAAAACAGAGGACATTCGTCCCATTTGCCATTTTTGATGAGCTTGAGCTTGAGCAGAGGCGACTTTTGTCAGATCTTCAAGGAAAAAACATTGGGGTAAGTGATTCTAATTCGGATTTGGTCTACATATACAAGTATATCATTGTTTTCACCATAAATTAATGTTTTGAGATTTAAATTTGGGAAATTTTTAGAAATCTCATAGAAACGAATTTTTGAGATTTCGATATCGATTTGGAGTCGGATTTGAGTGAAACTGGTATGGTTGGACTCGTAATTGAATGGGTTGTCGGATTTCATAACTTTCATTGGATTCTGAGATATGGGCCCCACAGGCGAATTTTTAATTAATTTCGGGATCTTTTCATAAAAATGTAGTATTTTCTTATAGAATTGATTCCTATAATATTTAGTGATTGTATCGAATTATTTTGGCTAGATTCGAGCCAGACGGAGTTGGATAATCGTGGAAAAGACCTTATGGTGGATTAATTGGAGCAAGACGAGGTAAGTCTCGTGTCTAATCTTGTGAGGGGGAAATTACCTCATAGGGATTAAATTGAATAATTGTTGCTAATTGCGGGGGGCTACGTACGCATGAGGTGATGAGAGTCCGTGCGTAGCTACTATTAATGCTAAAGTCCGGGTAGTTTAAGGCTCAGATCATGAATTACTTGTGTGAATTGTATTCTTTATTAATTAAAATAATTGATGTATATATTGTGAATTGTTATGAAAAGTAGAAAAATATGAAATTTTCATATTCTTAATTTTTGTTTAAATCAATTAATAATTAAAAGAAATTGTTTTCCTCCCAAATTTATATTATAATAAATATACTCTCCTTCCGGAGGCACATAAGAAAATGTCCTATTTTCTTGTGGAGCGGGCCGAACGCCTCGGCAGGATAGATGCATCTATGGATCACGCCGCACGTCACTCGGCAGTGTACAAGACACTCTGGATCGAGCCGTACGTCCTCGGCAGAAATCGTGCTTAATAATAATAATTACACGATACTTTAATAATATATTTCAGCTTGTGAAGCTAATTAATAAATTGAAAAATCCTTGGAATTTAATGAATTATTATTCTTGCTTGTTAAGAAATTAATTGTTAATCCTATAAATGAGATTTAATTGATAGATTGGAAATTATTTGAATTGAAGGAATTTAATTAATATATTGAGAATTGTTACATTTGAAGAAATTTGATTATTCCGCTGATTAAATAAATTTTTGTAAATTCTTTAAATCATGCTGATTTAAAAAAATCCTAGTTTTATTTCAGTTAATATTATTGAACCATAGTGAGTGTCAAAGTCGGCCATCTCGTCTCTACCACTTCGAGATTAGGCTTGATGCTTACTAGGTACACGTTGTTTACGTACTCATACTACACTTGCTGCACCTTTTGCGCAGGATCTAAGACAGGTACTAGTGGAGGACCTATCATCACATACCCACGTCACCCCGAGGCATAGTGGTGAGCTGCCTTTCTGAGCCGTTCTGCAGCTACCAGTGTCTCTTCTTATATTTATATTCTGTCTATTTCATTTCACACAGTATTTGAAGTTTTGTATAATCTACTAGATGCTCATGCACTTGTGACACCGGGTCTTGGCACACACGTTGGTAGAAGTTGGTATTTTTATTATTTTCTTGGAATAAAAGTTTAACCAATGTACGTTTGACTTATTAGTTGGCTTGCCTAGCTATAGTGTTGGGCGCCATCACGACCTATAGGTGAAATTTGGTTGTGACAACATGGTATCAAAGAACTTGGTTCACGTAGGTCTCACAAGTTATGGGCAGACCTAATAGAGTCTTGCGGATCGGTTCGGAGACGTCTGTACTTATCTTCGAGAGGCTATATGGTGTTAGGAAACTACCTTTCTTCATATTCCATCGTGCAATTGATGTAGTACTAAATATCCTTCTCTTATTCTCTCACAGATGGCGAGAACACACTCTAATGAGATTCCAGACCAGGGAAGAGCTACTCCCCTAGTTGCTAGAGGCTGAGGCAGAGGTCGAGGGAGGAGTCCAGGCCGCGGTAGAGGGCGAGGACATCCCAGGACTGTTCCAGTTATGCCGCCAGTGGATCCAGCAGAGAATCCCATTATTGAGGAGCAAGGTGAGGTGCCTATGGCAGAGCCAGCTCCGGTGGACTTCACATCTGCACCGGGATTTCAGGATGTCATGGGTCGTATGCTGCGATTCATAGACAATATGACTCAGGCCAGTTTATTTCCGGCAGACCCAGCCACATCTCAGGCGGGCGGGGGAGCACAGACCCATACCGCGCAGGCTCATGGACAGGTAGCTGCTGTATATCAGACCCAGGGTGCACTACTCGTGGGTGGAGTCCAGCCAGTGGCAGCAGCTACACCTGAGCCCAGGCCAGCTGTAGCCACCGATCCTCAGAAACTATTGGACAGATGGACTAGACTACATCCTCCTGTCTTTGGGGGTGAGCGGCATGAGGATCCACAGGATTTCATTGATCGTTGCAAGGATAGACTGTACAACATGAGGATATTGGAATCCCATGGGGTTGATTTCGCTACTTTTCAGCTAGAGGGTAGAGCCCGTAGATGGTGGCAGTCTTATGCTCTTGGCAGACCAGCAGATTCTCCTCCCATGACTTGGGACAGGTTCACCCGTATCTTCTTGGACAGGTATATTCCTCCCTCCCAGAGGGAAGAGTTGCGGTTTCAGTTTGAGCAGCTCCAGCAGGGTCAAATGTCAGTGACTGATTATGAGGCGAGGTTTTCTGAATTATCTCGCCATGCACTAATGATACTCCCTACTGAGGCGAAGAGAGTGCGAAGGTTTGTAGCTGGTTTACATACTGGTATTCAGGCCACTATGGCTCGAGAGGTTGAGATGGGTACCTCTTATGAGCGAGTTGTGGAGATAGCCCGGAGGATTGAGGGTGTACGTCAGCGGAGCCGAGAGCAGATTACGAGAGATAAGCGGTTCAGGTACTCTGGAGAGTTTAGAGGTGCTCCGTCCTGGGGCAGAGCTCGGTTCATGAGGGGGCAGTCCAGCAGACCCCCATATCCAGCACCACCACCTCCTCGAGGTGCTCCAGTATGACCTTATTTCAGTGCTATACCAGAGAGTTCTTATCGCCCACCAGCTATTCAAGGTTCTTTACGTGGGTATTCAGGTCCCCAGGGCCAGACACTTAGTCAACAGCCCATCGCACCGAAGAGTTGTTACGAGTGCGGGGATCCCAGTCACATGCGGAGGTTTTGCCCCAGGCTTCGGGGTAGACCAATACAGCAGGGTCAGTAGCCTATGCTTACCGGACCAGTTACTCCACCAGTAGTCCGACTACCCATAGGTAGAGGACAGGTGGGTAGGGGCCATCCTAGAGGTGGAGGTCAGCCAGGCGGAGGCCAGACAGTTGGCGCTCCAACTCGATTCTATGCTTTTCCGGCTAGACCAGATGCAGAGGCCTCAGATGCCGTGATTACAGGTATTATTTCTGTTTGTGGCAAAGATGCCTCAGTATTATTTGATCCAGGATCTACGTATTCATATGTGTCATCTCTATTTGCTCCATTCCTGGGTGTTTCTCGTGAGTCCTTGAGTACTCCTGTTTATGTGTCCACTCCTGTGGGCGATTCTGTTGTTGTGAACCGGATCTACCGGTCCTGTATTATTACATTCTGTGGTTATGAAACTAGAGCAGATCTCCTATTGCTTGAGATGACCGATTTTGAAATTATTCTGGGCATGGACTGGTTATCTCCATATCATGCTATTCTAGATTGTCATGCCAAGACTGTTACCTTGGCTATTCCAGCATTGCCTAAGCTGGAGTGGAAGGGTTCGCCTGTTAGTTCATTTAATCAAGTTATTTCTTTTATAAAGGCTCAACACATGGTTGAGAAGGGTTGTTTGGCTTATCTAGCCTATGTTCGGGATACTACTGCAGAGACTCCGGCTATTGATTCAGTGCCTGTAGTTCGGGAGTTCCCCGATGTATTTCCGTCAGATCTTCCAGGTATGCCACTTGATCGTGATATTGATTTCTGTATTGACTTGGCTTCAGATACCCAGCCTATATCTATCCCACCGTATCGGATGGCTCCAAAAGAATTGAAAGAACAGCTTGAAGAGTTACTAGCCAAAGGGTTCGTCAGACCGAGTGTATCGCCTTGGGGTGCACCATTATTATTTGTGAAAAAGAAGGATGGAACAATGCGAATGTGTATTGATTATCGCCAATTGAACAAAGTCACTATTAAGAACAAGTACCCGTTGCCGCGTATTGATGATCTATTTGACCAGTTGCAGGGTGTTAGGGTATTCTCTAAGATCGACTTGAGGTCGGGGTACCATCAGTTGAAGATTCGGGATTCGGATGTTCCGAAGACTGCTTTTCGGACTAGATATGGTCATTATGAGTTTTTGGTGATGTCCTTCGGTTTAACTAATGTCCGGACAGTGTTTATGGATCTGATGAACAGAATATTCATGCCATATATTGATTCGTTTGTCATTGTCTTCATTGATGACATCTTAATCTATTCGCGCAGTAAGGAGGAACATGAGCAGCATATGAGAGTAGTGCTTCATACATTGCGGGAACAAAAGCTATATGCTAAGTTCTCTAAATGTGAGCTTTGGCTAGAGTCTGTAGCATTTTTGGGACATATTGTATCGGGCGAAGGTATTAAAGTTGAACCCAAAACGATTGAGGCAATTCAGAATTGGCATCATCCCACATCGGCGAGTGAGATCAGGAGTTTTCTGGGTTTAGCAAGTTATTATCATCGGTTCGTTGAAGGTTTTTCATCTATTGCAGCACCTTTGACCAAATTAACCCAGAAGGGTGCTCCATTCCGATGGTCCAATGATTATGAGGTGAGCTTTCAGAAGCTCAAGACATCATTGACTACAGCACCAGTGTTAGTGTTGCCTTCCGGTTCGGGGATGTATATAGTGTATTGCGATGCTTCGCGCATTGGCTTGGGTTGCGTATTGATGCAGGAAGGGCAAGTTATTGTATATGCTTCACGTCAGCTGAAGCCCCACGAAAAGAATTATCTGGTACATGATTTGGAGTTAGCTGCGATTGTTCACGCTCTTAAGATTTGGAGGCATTATATTTATGGGGTGTCTTGTGAAGTTTACACTGATCATCGCAATTTGCAGCATTTGTTCAAGCAGAGGGATCTAAATTTGAGGCAGCGCAGATGGCTGGAGTTACTAAAAGATTATGATATTACTATCTTGTATCATCCGGGCAAAGCAAATGTGGTTGAAGATGCCTTGAGCAGGAAGGCGGAGAGTATGGGTAGTTTGGCTTTCATTTCAGCAGAGGAAAGGCCATTAGCCTCAGATATTCAATCCTTGGCTAACAAACTTGTGAGGCTGGATATTTCAGAGCCCAGCCGAGTTCTTGCATGTGTGGTGGCCCAATTTTCACTATTTGAGCAGATCAAGGCTCGCCAGTATAATGACCCATACTTGATGGTTCTTCGTGAAACGGTACTACAAGGTGGTGCCAAGGAAGTTACTATTAGAGCGGATGGTGTTCTGCTACTCCAGGATCGTCTATGTGTTCCTAATGTGGATGTACTGAGGAAAAAGATCCTGGAAGAGGCACACAGTTCTCGGTATTCTATTCATCCAGGTGCTACTAAGATGTATCGTGACTTGAAGCAACATTATTGGTGGCGACGAATGAAAAAGGACATAGTTGAGTATGTATCTAGGTGTCTAAATTGCCAGCAAGTTAAATATGAGCACCAAAGGCCAGGTGGCCTACTTCAGCAGATGACTATACTAGAGTGGAAATGGGAACGAATTACTATAGACTTTGTAGTTGGGTTGCCGCGGACCTTGAGGAAGTTTGATGCAGTTTTTGTGACTGTTGACAGGTTGACTAAGTCGGCACATTTTATTCCTGTTGTGACTATGTATACTTCAGAGAGGTTGGCCCAGATTTATATTCAGGAGATAGTTCGGTTGCACGGTGTGCCAATTTCCATAATATCATATAGAGGCCCTCAGTTTACTTCACATTTCTGGAGAGCAGTACAGAGTGAGTTGGGGACCCGTGTAGAGCTCAGCACAGCCTTTCATCCGCAGATCGATGGACAGTCAGAGAGGACAATTCAAATTTTGGAGCATATGCTCAGGGCATGTGTGATCGACTTTGGAGGTCAGTGGGATCGTTTCCTACCTTTGGCCGAGTTTGCTTATAATAACAGTTACCAAGCCAGCATCGAGATGGCTCCATTTGAGGCTTTATATGGTCGGCGATATCGTTCACCTATCGGATGGTTTGAGCCAGGTGAGGCTAAGTTATATGGTACTGATTTGGTAAGGGATGCCTTGGAAAAGGTAAAGTTGATTCAGGAGCGACTTCGTACAGCACAGTCCAGACAAAAGAGTTACGTGGATCAGAAAGCACGTGATATATCATTTATGGTATGTGAAAAAGTTCTTTTGAAGGTTTCGCCGATGAAGGGAATTTTGAGATTCGGGAAGAATGGAAAGTTGAGCCCAAGGTATATAGGCCCATTTGAGGTGTTGAAACAAGTTGGGGAGGTTGCTTATGAGATTGCATTGCCACCCAGTCTATCGGGAGTTCATCCGGTTTTTCATGTATCTATGCTCCGGAAGTATCATGCCGACCTATCACATGTGTTAGACTTCAGCACAGTTCAACTAGATAATAGCTAGGGTTATGAAGAGGAGCCAATTGCCATTGTTGATAAACAGGTTCGCTAGTTGAGGTCCAAGAGGATTTCTGCAGTAAAAGTCCAATGGAGGGGCCAACCAGTGGAGGAAGCAACTTGGGAGGCCGAGGAAGACATGCGGAGCAGATATCCACACTTATTCAGCACTCCAGGTACAATTCTAAACTCGTTCGAGGACGAACGTTTGTTTAAGAGGTAGAGAATGTAATGACCCAACCGGCCATTTTAACTTTTAGAACCTCGTTCCCTAAAATAAAACTTCACGTAGGTGCTTGTAATGATTTATGACTTGCGGGGATAGTTGGTTCGGGATTTGGAAGTGTTTGGGGTGAAACCGGAACACTTGGTTCCTAAAGTTGGCCTTAAAATGCTAAGTTTGACTTCGGTCAACATTTTGAGAAAACAACCCCGGAATAGAATTTTGATGATTCCAACAGCTCCGTATGGTGATTTTGGACTTAGGAGCATGTTCGGAATTTTATTTGGAAGTCTGTACTTAAATTTGGCTTGAAATGGCTAAAAACAAGAATTTAAGTTTGGAAATTTGACCGATGAGTTGACTTTTTGATACCGGAGTCAGAATCCAGTTCCGAAAATTTTCATAGCTCCGTTATGTAATTTATGACTTGTGTGTAAAATTTGAGGTCAATCGGAGTTGATTTGATAGGTTCCGACATCGAATGTAGAAGTTGAAAACTTTTAGTTTCATTAAGCTTGAATTGGGGTATGATTCATGGTTTTAGCGTTGTTTGATGTGATTTAGAGGTTCGAATAAGTTCGTATGATGTTTTAGGACTTATTGGTATATTTGGTTGAGGTCTCGAGGGCCTCAGGTGAGTTTCGGATGGTTAACGGATCAAAAGTTGGACTTAAAAAACTGTTGCAATTTTCCCTTCTACTGTATATTCTGGGCTACGATCGAGCCCCAGATCGAACCTAGATATCGAGCCCACGATCAAGGCCTGAGTCGAAGTCAGGGACGAGGCTCAGTATCGAAGCCACGATCGAAGGCAATGCTCGAGGGCCATGATCGAAGGCAAGGCTCGAGGGCCAGGATCAAGACCCAAGATCGAACTTGATCGAGGCCATGACCATGTCCCAGGCTCGAGGCCTGATCGAGGCCATGACCAGCTACCTGAGATCGAGCTCCCGAGATCGAGCTCCCCTGATCGAGCTCCTTGATCGAACTGGACATAGCTGTAAGTTATAAAAACAGAGGACATTCGTCCCATTTGCCATTTTTGACGAACTTGAGCTTGAGCAGAGGTGACTTTTGTCAGATCTTCAAGGGAAAAACATTGGGGTAAGTGATTCTAACTCGGATTTGGTCTATATATACAAGTATATCATTGTTTTCACCATAAATTAATGTTTTGAGATTTAAATTTGGGAAATTTTTAGAAATCTCATAGAAACGAATTTTTGAGATTTCGGTATCGATTCGGAGTCAGATTTGAGTAAAACTGGTATGGTTGGACTCGTAATTGAATGGGTTGTCGGATTTCATAACTTTTGTCGGATTCCGAGATGTGGGCCCCGCGGGCGAATCTTTAATTAATTTCGGGATCTTTTCATAAAAATGTAGTATTTTCTTATAGAATTGATTCCTATAATATTTAGTGATTGTATCGAATTATTTTGGCTAGATTCGAGCCAGACGGAGTTGGATAATCGTGGAAAAGGCCTTATAGTGGATTAATTGGAGCAAGACGAGGTAAGTCTCTTGTCTAATCTTGTGAGGGGCAAATTACCCCATAGGGATTAAATTGAATAATTGTTGCTAATTGCGGGGGCTACGTACGTATGAGGTGACGAGAGTCCGTGCGTAGCTACTATTAATGCTAAAGTCCGGGTAGTTTAAGACTCAAAGCATGAATTACTTGTGTGAATTGTATTCTTTATTAATTAAAATAATTGATGTATATATTGTGAATTGTTATGAAAAGTAGAAAAATAAGAAATTTTCATATGCTTAATTTTTGTTTAAATCAATTAATTGTTAAAAGAAATTGTTCTCCTCCCAAATTTATATTATAATAAATATACTCTCCTTCCGGAGGCACATAAGAAAATGTCCTCCTTTCTTGTGGAGCGGGCTGAACGCCTCGGCAGGATAGATGCATCTATGGATCGCGCCGCACGTCCCTCGGCAGTGTACACGACACTCTGGATCGGGTCGTACGTCCTCGGCAGAAATCGTGCTTAATAATAATAATTACACGATACTTTAATAATTTATTTCAGCTTGTGAAGCTAATTAATAAATTGGAAAATCCTTGGAATTTAATGAATTATTATTCTTGCTTGTTAAGGAATTAATTGTTACTCCTGTAAATGAGATTTAATTGATAAATTAAAAATTATTTGAATTGAAGGAATTTAATTAATATATTGAGATTTGTTACATTTGAAGGAATTTGATTTTTTCGCTGATTAAATAAATTTTTGTAAATTCTGTAAATCATGCTGATTTAAAAAAATCCTAATTTTATTTCAGTTATTATTATTGACCCATAGTGAGTGTCAAAGTCGGCCATCTCGTCTCTACCACTTCGAGATTAGGCTTGATGCTTACTGGGTACACGTTGTTTACGTACTCATACTACACTTGCTGCACCTTTTGCGCAGGATCTAAGACAGGTACTAGTGGAGGACCTATCATCACATACCCACGTCACCCCGAGGCATAGTGGTGAGCTGCCTTTCTGAGCCGTTCTGCAGCTACCAGTGTCTCTTGTTATATTTATATTCTGTCTATTTTATTTCACACAGTATTTGAAGTTTTGTATAATCTACTAGATGCTCATGCACTTGTGACACCAGGTCTTGGCACACACGTTGGTAGAAGTTGGTATTTTTATTATTTTCTTGGAATAAAAGTTTAACCAATGTGCGTTTGACTTATTAGTTGGCTTGCCTAGCTGTAGTGTTGGGCACCATCATGACCTATAGGTGAAATTGGGTCGTGACAAATAGCATAATGGGGCGACAACCTATCCATGCCCAAAATAATATCAAATTCCACCATGCTGAGCAATAATAAATTAGCTCTGGTCTTAAAACCACTAAGAGCAATCAAACACGACTGATACACGTGGTCCACAACGAGAGAATCTCCCACAGGAGTAGATACATAAATAGGGGAACTCAAATAATCCCCAGATACGCCCAAATACGGGGCAAAATAAGAGGACATATAAGAATATGTAGAGCCTGGGTCAAATAATACCGACGCATCTCTATGATAGACCGGAACAATACCTGTAATGACATAATCAGAAGCAACTGCCTCTGTACGAGCAGGAAGTGCATAATATCTGGCCTGGCCTCCTCCTCTAGGGCGACCTCTACCTCCCCGACCTCCACCTTGAGCTGGTTGAGCAGGTGGGGTGGCAGCTGGTACTGTAATCAAAGCCTGAGGACCCGGAGGAGCACACTGTGGCTGAAAAGTTTGTGGAGGTGCACCCCTCCTAATCCTGGGGCAATCCTTCACCATGTGGAGCGTGTCGCCACACTCAAAACAAGCTCTGGGAGGGCGTGGCTGCTGTGACTGGCTCGGGCCAGGTCTGTTGGACTGGCCGCTAGGAACACCCCGTGCAGGAGGCACACTAGATACTGGCAATGTATAATAAGGCTCCTGGGGTTTAGAAGGAGCTGGAACACCGCTGGAGGCTGGAAGAGTTGAATGAACGGGGCGGCTCACATAACCCCTACCATGGCGAGTTGCTGGGGCACGAGCTCCAGAATAATAACCAGCCTCTCGAGACCTCTTGGCCTCCCTCTCCTCTCTATCCCGGGCAAACATGCCCTCGAATCTCCTAGCAGTACCCACAACCTGTTGATAAGAAATATCCATCTCCAATTCCCTGGCCATACTACTCCGGATGCTAGGATGGAGACCCTCAATAAACCGTCGAACCCTCTCTCGAACTGTGGCAACTAAGGCCGGTGCATGTCGGGCCAAATTACTGAAACGAACTGCATACTCTGACACAGTCATAGCACCCTGGCGCAGCTGCTCAAACTCTGTGCTCCATGAGTCCCTGAGGCTCTGAGGGACATACTCTCTCAAAAACATGTCCGAGAACTGAGTCCATGTAAGTGAAGTTGCCTCAGCCAGACTACTCAACTCATAAGCACGCCACCACTGATAAGTTGCTCCTCTAAGCTGGAATGTGGTAAAAGAAACCTCGCTCGTCTCCGCTACGCCCATAGTACGGAGAATACGATGACACTCCTCCAGAAAATCATGAGTATCATCTGTAGCCAATCCGCTGAAGTTAGGTAGGTGGTACTTCTTGTACCTCTCAAGTCTGAGCTGCTCCGCCTCAGAAGTTGCTGCCCTAACCTCGGGCTGAGCTGGAGCTACCGGCTGCATTGGTACAACCTCTGGAACCTGGTCGACCAGAACCGGCTGCTCTGGAGTACGAGCGATGGGAGTCTGTGCTCCTCCCCCAGCCTGAGATATGGCAGGAGCAAGTGGAATCAATCCAGCCTGAGCTAAGGTGCTGAACATGCTCAGAAACTGGACTAGAGTCTCCTGGAGGGCAGGTGCAGCAACAGGTATCTCAGGCTGCCCTCCAGCTTAAGCTACTGAGGGCTCTTTTGTAGCAGCTCATGTGGGTGCTCTGGCTACACCACGTGGACGTCCTCGGCCTCTACCCCGGCCCCAACCTCTCGCGGTTCTAGTAGGGGGCGCGGGTTCCTGTTCATCATATCCGCATGTACGTGTCCTCACCATCTGTGAGAGAGTAGATTACAGAAATTTAGAATCTCTGAAGTCAACAATTTTCGCACGACAAGGAATCAAAGTAGTGAAATTTTCCTAACAGTTCCACAGCCTCCCAAAGATAAGTACAGACGTCTTTGTACCGATCCGCGAGACTCTAATAAAGCGGTTTGTGACTTACGACACCTACGAACATAGAGCTTTGATACTAACTTGTCACGACCCAAATTCCCCTCCATGTGACGTCGTGACGGCACCTAGTCTCTACAACTAGGTAAGCCTAACATTTGCAAAATAATGAAATAAAAATATAAATTTAAACAACTATTCAAAAATACACAACAAATCCCAACAAACTACAGAAGAAAAAATCTAGAGTCTCTATACATCAAAATCTAACAAAGAAAAATACATAAGACAATGGACATGAGAAAGAGTAGTAGGGGACTCCGAGGTCTGCGGACGCGGAATATATACCTTGAAGTCTCCAAAGCTGTCTCGGCTCACTGATAGTGCGGCTGATAAGGTATACCTAGATCTGCACACGAAAAACATGGGCAGAGAGTAGCATGAGTACACCACAATCGGTACCCAGTAAGTGCCAAGCCTAACCTCGGTCGAGTAGTGATGAGGTCAGGTCAAGGCCCCACTGGCAAATATATAATAAAACAATATAGAATGTAATACCGCAAAAAATAAAAATCTAAAATTTAACAACAATGAAATCATAGAAGGTAACAGCTTAGTACACAGAAACACAACCGGGGATTTCCCGAGATACCGTCCCGTAGTCCCAAACGTAAATGTGCAGGGGTATCTTCCGGAATACCGTTCTGTAGTCCAAAAATAAATGTGCAGGGGGATCTCCCGGAATACCGTTCCGTAGTCCCAAAGTAAATGTGCAGGGGGATCTCCCGAAATACCGTTCCATAGTCCCAAAGTAAATTTGCAGCGCAAGTTATAGAAATACAACTAAATCACGAAATTCTTATAATTTATACTAAGTACCAGTCAGGGAAAAAGCAAAAAATTCACTAAGCATGCTGCACATAATTCACATAAACAATTAAGACATGTAGACATGTTGTATTAGACTAAACATGATAGCTACACATATTGGAATAACTCAATTAAGAGTGAAAAATAGATTGGTACTCATTAAAATGGTATAGCTCAAAATAACAGGAAAACATGTTGTTGCTCGTTAAGAAAAATCGGGTTTTACCACAACTAGCCTGTGTACGTACTCGTCACCTCACGTACACGGCACTCACATAGCACAATAGTTCCAAATCATAAGGGAATTTCCCCCACACAAAGTTAGGCAAATCACTTACCTCGAACCAAGCTCAATCAATCGGTCACAATGCCTTTCCCACGAATATTCGGCTCTGAATGGCCCAAATCTAGCCAAAAGCAATTACATCTCGAAACCAGAAACCAACCATATGCACAAGTGATAATACATAATATGAAGCTACTCAAAGTCTCAAACCACTGAATGGAAGGCTAAAGCTCAAAACGATCGGTCGGGTCGTTACACTAGCTCCATTTTCTGTGTTTCAGTACTTTTCATAGCTCTATTTGATGATTTATGACTTGCGTGTGTGGTTCGTGTCAATTTTTGGAAAGTTTATATGTGAATATTTAAAGATACTATAATTTTTGACTTTAAAATAGCTAGAGTTGAGCACGGTCATAAACCTTTTGTAAACGACCTCGAATCGATATTTTGACGATTCCGGTAGGTTTGTATGATGATTTGGACTTGTGCGCATGTTCGGTTGGGGTCCCAATGATCTAAGGCCAATTCGGCACATTATATGGGAATCAGAAAATTGAGTTTTAAACTTGAAAATCTTGAGTTTTAATGATTGATTCATGATATTTGATGTTATTTTATTATTTGAGCTTGCGAGCGAGTTTGTATGATGTTATTTCACTTGTGTGAATGTTAGAATTGGATTCTGAGGGGCTAGGGTGAGTTTTGGATGGGTTGCACATGGTTTTGGCAAAGCTGATGAACAACTAGTGTTTTGAACCTGGAGATCTCGTATTTGCGAGGTTTTGCTCGTAAATGTGAGCATCGCTTTTGCGAGAGATGGCTAATGCGAATATGGATTGGGGTTGGGCACTTCGTATTTGCGAAGTTTGTATCGCATTTGTGGATTGAGATAGTAATAATTTCAAATAAATATAAGCAGTTAGGGAAAGGATAACATGGCAATAGAAAGGTAACAATTTCAGTTAAGGCACATATGAATCAAATAAGCTATAAGAGTGAATCATGAAGCAATTAAATCTAATTAAGCAGGTAGAGGTGAAACTTAGGATTAAGAAGCGTAATCATAACAAGAACAATTGCATATTAAGTGAATACAAGGGCCTAAGAACCCTAAAAGGTCAATTTTCCACAAATAAGTCCGAGCACATACTCGTCACCTGGCGTACAAGGACTACACTTAGCATAGAAGACTCAAATCCCAAGGGATAGTTCCCCCACACGAAGTTAGGCAAGATACTTACCTCAAAGAAGACAGACTGATACTCAAAAATGAACTTCTCGGTGAAATGGCCTCCGGAAGGCTCAAATCAAATCAAAATAACTTCAAAGCACAAATAAAACTCATAAGAAACTATTCCGGATCATAAAGCCTCAATCTTTATCAAAATCTAAAAATCGACCCAAAAGTCGACCTCCGGGCCCGCACCTCGGAACCCGACAAATTTCACAAAAATCTGAACACCCATTCCGATACGAGTTCAACCATACTAAAATTATCATATTCTGATACCAATTCGTCCCTCAAATCATGATTTTTCATTTTGAAACTTTTCTTCAAAAACCACCATTTTCCTCAACTCAAAATACAAATTAAATGATAAAAATGAAGTTAAAGTCATGGAATATAATAAATTCTAGGTGAAGAACACTTACCCAATCGATTTGTTTGAAAAACCCATAAAGAATCGCTCAAAACCGAGCTCCACAAGTCAAGATATGATAAAAATGGCTTAACCCTCGATTTGGAAAATATATTCTGCTGCCCAGGTGATTATGCATCGTGAACAACCATAATAGACTCATCTAATTAATGAAATCAACATTTTAACAAAAATTCCGAAATTTACTCATTTGCTCCCGAGTTTACTCGTACCAAAATTGTTCAAATTCGATACCAAAATCTTGATCAAAACCCCAAAATTCGGCCTAAGAACTTTTCTCAATTTCTCACCCCAAATCTGAAATTAAATGATGAATTCAAGCATAGATTAGTGAAATATAACCATAAAGGAGTTAAGAATCATTACCCAATCGATATGTCTGAAAATCCCTCAATCCCTCGTCCAAAATCCGAGCTCCCAACTCAAGTTTTTGATAAAAATGGCATAACCCCCGTTTTGGAAACTTTAATACTGCCCAGACATGTTCTTCTTCGCGAACGCGACCACACCCTTGCATTCGCGAAGTACAATTTACTTCGGCCTAAAAATCCTCCATCGCGAATGTGAAGACCACTCATCTTGACCCTTTGCGAATGCGGGATCTCCATCGCGTACGCGAAGCACGAAATCTCGCCTGCCTCCAGTTCTTCTTCGCAGACGCGAGAACCATGTCGCGAACGCGTAGCTTCGAGGTTCCACACCTTCGCGAATGCGAGAGCGAGAGCGATATAGAAAATGTGAAGAGTAATTCAGCTGCCCTTCCCAGATACCTTACGCGAACTCGATGAAGAAAATGCCTGCAACAGAACACTAGAAATCTGCTATCTTCCAAAGTCCAAAAGTGATCCGTTAAGCATCCGAAACTCACTCGAGGCTACAAGACCTCAACCAAACATACCAACAAGTCCTAAAACACCATAGGAACTTAGTCGAGCTTTCAAATCACATCAAAAAAATGCAAAAATCATGAATCACCTTCCAATTCAAACTTATAGAACTTGAAACTTCAAAATTCTACAACTGATGCCGAAACCTATCAAACCACGTCTGATTGACCCCAAATTTTGCACGCAAGTCATTCGATATTAAGGACCTATTCCAACTTCCGGAATCGGATTCCGACCCCGATATCAAAAATTCCACTAGCGGCCCAAAACTCCAAAAAATTCGACTTTCGCCATTTCAAGACTAAATGAGCTATGGACCTCCAAAACACAATCCGAACACGCCCCTAAATCCAAAATTACCTAACGGAGTTAAGGAACTGACGGAATTCCATTTCGGAGTCATCTTCACATAGTTTCAACTACGGCCCAAATCCTTAGGCTTAAGCTCTCATTTAGGGACTAAGTGTCCCAAAACACTCTGAAACTCAAAACCAATCATCCCGGCAAGTCACAATAGCAGAAATAGATATGGGGAAATCAGTTAATAGGGGATCGGGGCTATTACTCTCAAAACGACCGGCCGGGTCGTTACAGTTTGGCGGGGTATTACCGTCGCTTTGTAGAGGGATTCTCATCTATTGCAGCACCTATGACCAGGCTGACCCAGAAGGGTGCCTAGTTCAGGTGGACAGAGGAATGTGAGGAGAGCTTTCAGAAGCTCAAGACAGCTTTGACTACAGCCCCAGTATTGGTATTACCTACAGGTTCGGGATCTTATACTGTAAATTGTGATGCATCACAGATTGGTCTCGGCGCGGTGTTAATGCAGGGCGGTAGGGTGATTGCCTACGCGTCCAGACAACTGAAGGTGAACGAAAAGAACTATCATGTCCATGACCCTAAGTTAGCAGCTATTGTTCATGCCTTGAAGATATGGCGGCATTATTTGTACGGTGTTCCTTGTGAGATTTACTCCGATCATCGGAGTTTGTAGCATTTGTTTAAGCAGAAAGGTCTTAACTTACGTCAGCGGAGGTGGTTGGAGCTACTTAAGGATTATGATATCACTATTTTATACCACCCTAAGAAGGACAATATGGTGGCCTATGCTTTGAGTCACCGGGCAGAGAGTTTGGGGAATTTAGCATATCTACCGGCAACAGAGAGGCCATTGGCATTGGATGTTCAAGCCTTAGCCAGCCATTTTGTGAGATTGGATATTTCTTAGCCGAGTTAAGTATTGGCTTGTGTGATCTCTCGGTCTTCTCTTTATGATCGTATCATAGAGCGTCAGTATGAAGACCCCCATCTGCTTGTCCTTAAGGACACGGTCCAGCACTGTGATACTAAGGAGGTCACTATTGGAGATGATGGTGCACTGAGGATGCAGGGCAGGCTATGTGTGCCCAATATAGATGGTTTGCGTGAGTTGATTCTCCAGGAGGGTCACAGTTTGTGGTACTCTATTCATCCGGGTGCCGCAAAGATATACCAGGTCTTGAAACAGCATTACTGGTGGAGGAGACTGAAGAAGAACATAGTAGAGTATGTGGCTTGATGTCTAAATTGCCAGCAGGTAAAATATAAGCATCAACGACCAGGTGGATTGCTTCAGAAGTTAGAGATTCCGGAGTGGAAATAGGAGCGGATAACTATGGATTTCGTTGTTGGACTCCCACGGACTCAGCGGAGGTTTGATGCAATTTGGGTGATTGTGGATAGGCTGACCAAGTCGGCTGATTTTATTCCTGTGATGACTACCTATTCTTCCGAGCAGCTAGCTCGAATTTACATCCGTGAGATCGTTAGGTTTCATGGCATACCAGTATCTATTATCTTTGACCGGGGTACGCAGTTTACATCACGGTTCTGGAGAGTTGTACAACATGAATTGGGTACTAGGATTGAGTTGAGCACAGCATTTCACCCTCATACGGACGGGAAGTCTGAGCGCACTATTAAGATATTAGAGGATATGCTCTGTGCGTATGCGATAGATTTTGGGGGTGCTTGGGACCAGCTCTTGCCACTTGCAGAGTTTGCTTACAACAACAGTTATCAGTCCAGCATTCAGATGGAACCGTATGAGGCTCTGTACGGTAGGCGGTGTCGGTCCCCAGTGGGTTGGTTCGAGCCCGGTGAGGCCAGATTATTGGGTACGGACTTGATTCATGATGCCTTGGAAAAGGTGAAGGTGATTCAGGATAGACTTCGCACAGCCCAGTCCAGACATAAGAGTTATGCAGATCGGAAGGTTCGCGATGTTACATTCATGATTGGAGAGCGAGTCTTGCTCCGACTTTCGCCTATGAAGGGTGTTATGAGGTACGGGAGAAAGGGCAAGTTGAGCCCTCGGTATATTGGGCTTTTTAAGATACTTAAGAAAATTGGAGAGATGGCTTATGAACTTGCTTTGCCACCTAGTCTATCAGGTGTTCATCCAGTGTTCCATGTATCCATGCTCCGAAAGTATGTCGGAGATCCGTCTCATATTCTGGATTTCAGTACAGTGCAGCTGAACGGTAAGTTGACTTATGATGTGGAGCCGGTGGCTATTTTAGACCGGTAAGTTCAAAAGCTGAGGTTCAAGAACATAGCATCAGTGAAGGTGCAGTGGAGAGGCCAGCCAGTCGGAGAAGCTACTTGGTAGATTGAGGAAGAGATGCGGAGTAAATACCGACACTTATTTGAGACTTGAGGTATTATTCTAAACCCGCTCGAGGACTAACGTTTGTTTAAGATGGGGAGAATGTAACGACTCGACCGGTCATTTTGAGTATTATAATCATGTTTCCCCATTTACTGCTAAATTTATGCTTTACATTTGTTGTGTGACTTGCCGGGGGTAATTGGTTCGGGTCCGGTGTGGTTTTTGAATGATTTGGAATACCTAGTTCCAAGGTTTTGAAATTTAGTTGAAAAGGTTGACCAGATGTTGACGTATATGTAGTGACCCGGAGAAATTTATCTAAGGAAATTAAGGTTTTGTGGTGACGAGGTAGATCAATTAGTCGCTCGGACGTTTTGGGTTGGACAATGCACCGGGAAGTAAAAGAAACTTTTTGGCAGAAAAATATGTTTCTGTGGTCCATTATGTGACCGCATAATCACTCTACGGGCCGCATAATGTCCCCAGAAGTGAGGCAGAAGAGGGCCAGTTTGGATAAAATCTGCGGTCGACTATGCGACCGCATAACTGATCTGCGGTCACTATGCGACCGCAGAACAGGTATGCGGGCCGCATAGTGATCGCATACACATACAAATGTTTGCCAGTATTTGACATTGATATGCGATCCACATAACCATTATGCGGTCGCATATGCGACCGCAGAACCTGTTCCGGAGCTTCATTTTTCTGATTTTATAAACCCGACCCCATTCTTATAAAACACTATTGGGGGTCTTTTTGAAGGGTTTCATCTGATATTTTAGAGAGAGGTGAGAGCATTTTAGAGAGTGAAAGTGAAGACTTAGTCATTTATCCATCAATTTCTTGTTCAAGGTTTGAAGATTTCACAAGGATCTTGCTAGGGCTTCAAAGAGGTAAGAATTTCTTTCCTCAATTCTTCAATTTTGGGTTTGGAGTAAAGATGGGTGATTAATAGTATGATTCTTGGGTGTAAGAGTATTATGTATACATACCAATAAGGTTGTGGAAAGATCGTTAAGTTCAAATGGGTAAAGATTGGGTTGAAAATGGTATAAATCTTCATAGACTTTAATTGAAGATTTGAGGTTCGAGTTGATGTCAGATTTTGGTGAAATTTGTATAATTGGACTCGTGGTTGGATGGGCGTTCATATTCTGTAACTTTTGTCGGGTTCCGAGATGTGGTCCCCACAGGAGATTTTGAGTTAATTTCGGAATTTTCGTTAAAATATTGATTTCATTAATTAGATGAGTCTATTATTGTTGTATTTATGATACGTAATTGTTTTTGGCTAGATTTGGGCCATTCAGAGCCGGATATTAGTGGGAAAGGCATTGTGACCTATTGATTGAGCTTGGTTCGAGGTAAGTAGCTTGCCTAACTTTGTGTGGAGGAAATCCCCTTAAGATTTGGAACTATTGTGCTCTGTGAGCGCCGTGTACGTGAGGTGACGAGTACGTACACGGGCTAGTTGTGGTAAAACCCGATTTTTCTTAACGAGCAGCAATATGTTTTCCTGTTATTTTGAGTTATACCATTTTAATGAGCACCAATCTATTTTTCATTCTTAATTGAGTTATTCCAATATGTGTAGCTCTCATGTTTAGTCTAATACAACATGTCTACGTGTCTTAATTGTTTATGTGAATTATGTGCAGCATGCTTAGTGAATTTCCTGCTTTTTCCCTGACTGATACTTAGTCTAAATTATAAGAATTTCATGATGTAGTTGTATTTCTATCATTCGCGCTGCATACTTACTTTGGGACTACAGAACGGTATTCCTGGAGATTCCCATGTACTGCATATTTACTTTGGGACTACGGAACGGTATTCTGGGAGATCCCCCATGTCTTTCATATTTACTTTGGGACTACGGAACGGTATTCCGGGAGATCCCCCTGCTCATTTATGTTTGGGACTACGAGACGGTATCTCGGGAGATCCCAGTTGTGTTTCTGTGTACTGAGCTGTTACCTTCTATGATTCCATTGTTGTTAAATTTTAGCCTTTATTTTATTGCGGTATTACACTCTATATTGTTTTATATATATTTACCAGTAGGGCCCTGACCTGACCTCGTCACTACTCGACCGAGGTTAGGCTTGGCACTTACTGGGTACCAATTGTGGTGTACTCATGCTACTCTCTGCACATGTTTTTTTCGTGTGCAGATCTAGGTGCACCTTATCAGCCGCACTATCAGTGAGTCGGGACATCTCTGGAGACTTCAAGGTATATCTGTCGCGTCCGCAGACCTCGGAGTCCCCTTCTACTCTTTCTCATATCCATCATCTTCTGTATTTTTCCTTGTTAGACTCTGACGTATATAGACACTAGATTTTTCCTTCTATAGTTTGTGATTCACGATGTTCCGGGTTTTGGGATTTGTTGTGTATTTTTGAATAGTTGGTTAAATTTATATTTTTATTTCATTATTCTGTAAAATGTTAGGCTTACCTAGTTATAGAGACTAAGTGTTGTCATGACGTCACACGGAGGGGAAATTGGGTCATGACATATGGTCACTTTATTAGAGAAATTTTCCATTCCTCAACAGTCACATCAACTTCACAACTGTAACTATCCGACTTGTCATTTCAAGAATTTAAGTCTCATTCGGCGGCATAAGACCCGGAGCAGCTTCGTATTACGCGTATTGACTTGCGTGTGTGGTTGAATTCATTTACCGAATGATTCAGAGTGATTTGGGACACTTGGTCCCTAATGGAAGCTTAAGTCTTAGGATTTTGACCGTAGTCGGAACTGTGTGAAGACTACTCTAGAATGGAGTTCTGTCAGTTTTGTTATCTCCGTATGATGATTTTAGACTTAGGAGCGTGTCCGGAAAATTATTTGGAGGTCCATAGTGGAATTAAGTTTGAAATGGCAAAAGTTGAAATTTTGGAAAGTTTGACCGGGGAGTTGACCTTTTGATATCGGGGTCGGAATCCGATTTCAGAAGTTGGAGTAGGTCCTTTATGTCGAATGTGACTTGTGTGCATAATTTGAGGTCAATCGGACGTGATTTGATAGGTTTCGGCATCGATAGTAGAAGTTGAAGTTTATTAAGTTTGAATAGGGTGCGATTCATGATTTCAATGTTGTTTGATGTGGTTTGAGGCTTCGAGCAGGTCCGTGTTGTGTTATGGGACAGGTTGGTATGATTGGACGGGGACCCGGGGGCTCGGGTGTGTTTCAGGGTGGTTTCGGACCAAATTGGAGTTGTTTGGACTACTGTTGCTGAAGTCTGGTTTCCTTCTTTACGAACGCGAAGGGAGTCCCACGTTCGCGAAGAGGAATTTGAGGGACTATTGGTTTGGCCTTTGCGAACGCGAAGCAGTGCACGCGAACGCGAAGAAGAAGCTGGGCAAGCCTTCGTGAACGCGGCCAAGGCAATACGAACGCGTAGAATAAAATGAAGGAGTTGGGCCTGAGGTCGTTTGGCCTTCGCGAACGCGAAGCGTGGAACGCGAAGGAGATGGATAGCTGGTCATCGCAAACGCGACGAGGAGGTCGCGAACGTGAAGAGGAAATGATGGGGTAGAAATAGTTGGCCTTCGCGAACGCGACGAGGATGTCGCGAACGCGATAAAGGATTTGAGGCAGTTGGGTTTTGTCCTTCGCGAACGCGAAGAAGGTCTATCCGGGCAAAATTAAAAGTCCCAAAAATGGGGGTGTGAGTTCAGAACTCAAAATCAAATTTGGAGCTTGGTAGAAGACGATTTTGGGAGAGATTCTTGCGTGGGTGTTTGGGGTAAGTGATTCTTATCCAGTTTTAATTAATTTTCATGATTATGCCTTTGAATCCATCATTTAATTCGGATTTTTATGGAGGAAAATCAAGATTTTTGTAAAATCTTCCAAAAATAAAAATTTAAGATTTGGAGGTCAAATTGTTATTGGAATTCGATAAAATTGGTATGGTTGAACTTGTATCGGAATGGGTATTCGAATTTCATGAAAATTATATCGGGTTCCGAGGGGCGAGCCCTGCATTGACTTTTGTTGACTTTTTGGAATAAATTTTTAAGTCGACGTATTATTATCCGGAATTATTTCCGATGAATTTTAATGAAGTTATACAATTAATTTGGATAGATTTGAGCTGTCCGGAGGTCAATTCAAGCAAGAAGGCTTTGGAATATCGGCCTAACTTCAAAAAGGTAAGTGTCTTGCTTAACCTCGAGTGGGGGAATTACCTCTTAGGCATCGAGTCTTATGTGCCATTTGTGAAATGTAAAAAGCCGTATACGCGAGGTAACGAGTACGTACTCGGGTTTATATGTGCAAATTTTATTGGATTAAAGTGTTAGGCATTATTGTGTAGTAAATTGGGTAATTGTGAATAATTATTAAATCATCTGTTTGCCATGCCTAAATCCTTGTTGTTGAATTTATTTTTATATGACAATTTGATGTGATTGTTATTTGAAATATTTATGAAATTTTCGTAAAAATTGTTGGTTTAATATTTCTTGGAAATTAATTTCAATATGAATTTTCCCTGTGTAAATGATTAATTAAATAAACTTAATAAGAGGTATTAATATAATTATCTAAATCTGGATTAATGAAGGTGTGCCTTATGTTGATTATTTTTCTATCTCTGTTAATTATTTTTGAGGTTTTATATATACATTGTGTGGGCCTTGGGCTATTGGTTGTGAAATTAATTAATTTTGTTATATCCTTGAAATTTGTTGTGGCCATTGGGCAAACTGTAATGTGAATTGATTTTGTTATGTTGCCGTGATAAATTGCTATGTAAATTGTTGTATTGTGTGAGTTATTATTTTGAGGAGATAAGGGTGGCATTTCACTGTTGTTGTGTTTGTTGGAATATTGTCTGGGCGGAGTGATAAGGGCGGCTATAAGAGCAATAAGGGTGGCAATAGGAGCGATAAGGGTGGCTATTAATATTGTCTTGGCGGAGCGACAAGGGTGGTTATAGGAGCGAAAAGAATGGCAATAGGAGCGATAAGGGCGGCTATTGTCAGGGACGATATGTGATGATGTGGAGTTGTGGTGTTGGTGATTTTCATATGATGTTGTGATTTTCTTGTATTTATTTTTATGCCTTGTGCATTTTATCTTATTGTTGGTAAATTGATAATAATCTGATTTATGTTGAAATTGGGAGCCTGTGGCTATTGCCAGGCAGATTACCGTGAGTAAATAATGAGGATATTGGCACGTGAATTGTCTGTGCAGTTATAATATGAAACGTGGGTACGAGGTGATGTGATTAAATGACAATGATATTTGGCACGTGAATTGTCCGTGCAGTTGTGATATGAAACGTGGGTACGAGGTGATGTGATTAAATGACAATGATATTTGGCACGTGAATTGTCCGTGCAGTTGTGATATGAAATGAGGGCACGAGGTGCTGGGGAAATATGTAAAATGGGGTGAGACCCTGTTTACGAAAAAATATAAAAAATGGGCTGAGACCCGTATTTACGAAAAATATAAAAATGGATTGAGACCCTTATTTTTATCACTATGAAATGAGGTGTCACATGGTGACCTTTTTATATTCAAAATATTTATTTGAAAGGATTTTTATTCAAAAAGAATTATATGAAAGAATTGTATTTGAAAGATATTTATCTGAGGAAATTATTTTTGAAAAGAGTTATTTGGAAGAATTATATGTGAAAGACATTTATTTGAAGGACTTGATTTAATTAAGTATAATTGTATTTATTAATTGTTGAGTGATATTAATGGTATTCTTGTTGTCTGCTATGCATATCAGTGGTTGTTTCATGTTTCCCTTATTGTTATTTGTTTGCTATTATTTTGTATATTATATTGCACATGTTATTAGACTAGTGAGTATCTTGACTGTACCTCGCCTCTACTCCACTGAGGTTAGTCTTAATACTTACTGTGTACCGACCGCGGTGTACTCATACTACACTTCTGCATATTTTTGTGCAGAGCCAGGTATTGGAGATATCAGACTTGGGCAGAGGTTAAGCGGGATCATAAGAATTCAAGGTAGAGCTGTTTGGTTGTCGCAGTCCCTTGGAGTCTTTTCATTTCATTGTACTGTTAATTTGTAATAAAAAAATATTGTATATTCGGTTCTCGTGATCATTCTATGTATCCAGTTAGAGTTCGTGACTCAGTTCTACCAGTCTTGGGAGGTTGTATATCTATATTTGTAATTATTTCAGTTGTTAGTTTTAAAAAAAGTAATTGAAATCGGCTTACCTAGTCTAAGAGATTAGGTGCCATCATAACGCCATTGGTGAGATTTTGGGTCGTGACAACAACGACAGTTTTTTACTATAAAAATGCTCAAACATTTTTAAGAAAAAAATTAACACATAACTTATTCCTTCTAAAATTGGGGGCCTAAGGCATATGCCTTACTTGCCAAGCCTTTTGAGCCGGCTTTGTACTAAACAAGGAAAGAAATCGATCGACAACTAAACACAAAATAAATGAAAAATATGAAAGAAATCACAACTCATATATAGCACTGCCTCTTCCCTAGAACATGAATGCAAACAAGGCACCAAACACAACTGAAAATCCAACCACCACTTTGCTCATGGTGCCGAAAACTCCAGAGGCACCATCAGGCTTATTGGTGAGCGTCGAGCCGGAGGAACTTCCTTGAACTTTAATGGCCAATTTCATGCCAGTACCACAGTGATTAAGTTTAGGACAAACAAAATAGACGTCAACATATTATACAACTATTTTCAACTTTCATACAACATTCAAATAAAAATATATATAATTGCAACAGAATACATTTCGTAACTAGTGTATGTCATGTGTTCTTCTTCTTCTTCTTATTCTTCTTCTTCTTCTTCTTTCAATCTGAAATTCAGCCAAAATCAAGTCTAATCTTTACCAAACACCTTCAAATTTAATATATAAGCTCCAAAAAATATTCTTAATTGTTTGCAACAACACCCAATCCAAACAAATAATAGTTTTTAAAAACTCAAATTCGAATTCAAAGTTTCGGAGCTTTTTAATGACTGTCAGTGGTGGAGAATCAAATACCATTAAAATTTATTGATTGACAATTTCAATTCGAACACCAATTGCGCAACATGAAAAAAAATTGCTAAATTAAAACTCTATATTGTAACAATTGAAATTTATTGATGAATTCCTTGGGAAAAAAAGGATGAAAAGCAGAGAAAAACAAAGGAAGTAAATTGGGGGAAAGAACAGAGAAGGATTGAAAGAGAGACAAGGAGAGAGAAGAGAGAGACGGAGAGAGAGAAAGAGAGAAAGAGAGACAGAGAGAGAGAGAGAGCGCAGGGATGTGATTTTCTATTCAATTTCTAATATAAAGAGATATTTATTTATTTGTATGTAATTGGTAAATTGTATATACCATGTAATTAAGTTAAAATTTAATTATGAAAGGTAATAAAATTTCATATAAAGTAAAGGAATGTAAAAATACCTAAATTAAAATCTCCCTAATGGGACGTCATTGCCCATGTTTTCTTTTGGCATTTAAAACGTTAAAGGTAAAATAAACTTTGGTCAATACAGACTTTGGTCAGAAAATGAGATAAAGACAATAGTAAAAAAAAACAACACTCACTTGTCCTTTTTGTCTTAACTTCTTTATAAATATTAACTGGTGTTTAAAATAAATGGAAAATATCATTAGGAGGCAAGACTCTAGTCATGGATTTTAAATTAAACCATGTGTCATCATTCCTGTTTCTGGAAGGAGATCAAATCCTTCCATTGACCAAAGTGAATCTTCCTTACGTTTACAAAGTCGACAATTAAATCACCAAAGAAAACATTGGTAATCTTTCAAGACGTGAAACTAGCGTAACCATGACAACCAAAACTATATACTCCCTCCGTTTTAATTTATGTGAACCTATTTCCTTTTTAGTCCGTGCCAAAAAGAATGACATCTTTCCTTATTTAGAAACAATTTACCTTTATGCAATAATTTATAACCACACAAAATATGTGTGCCTCATTTTATACCACAAGTTCAAAAAAAATTTCTTTTTCCTTTAACTCCGTGCTCAGTCAAATGAATTGACATAAATTGAAACAGATGGAGTATATAGAAACCAAATAAAAAAAAGAGAGGGGGGAGGATAAAGAAAGGGAACTTTTATTTTGTTCCAATATCTAGTACTAAATCTTCCTTCAAGTTCAGACGTCACTGATTACTTCAATTTTATGACAACGAATTTAGTGGTTGAACCAAAACTGATTGCCCCTGCAATTGATTTAGATTACCCCTTTGTTTCATTGAATGTATCACCTAATTGAACTCAAGGCCTAACGACTAACGTAAAATGTAGACTTGTATATCATAAAAGAATACAAAATTTTCTAATTAGTATTAAAGAAAAAAAGGAGAAGATTTTAATACAATTCTGAAAAATGATGGAATATGTAACCCACTATGGACATGTGTCTTTTATCGAGCATTCAACAATGTGATGGTAACTTCATTTATAGAACTAGGTGTTTGTGTACTCCAAGAAAATTCAGCATCTTTAACATTCCTTTCAGTGAAAAAGCCAGGATGTTTAGGTGGTGGCAAAATGCCTTCATTGCTCAGCATCATAATCACAGTAGACATATTTGGCCTGTCCTCTGGATTCTGTTGAACACATAACAATCCCACATGGATTGATCTAAGCACTTCTGATACATAACATGAGTCCACCAGATTTGGATCTACTAGTTCCAATTGTCTTCCTTCTTTATGAAGCATCCATGTCTGCACATCAACGGATTTAACTTATATAAACTAACAATGTTTACACTATCAATATGGTTTAACCTGTGATAGTAATTTAGTTATCCATTTTTAACAGATTATCAATTAGCTTATAGTAGAAATTTACATGTAATTTACCATCAGCGCATAAAACTTAAATGCATTAACAAGTACTTTGTCTAAGTAAAGTCTTTTTCTCTTAGGAGTTACAACTTAGGACTTACATGTCCAAGAAGGTTGAGGTGGTGGTCTGGATGAACAAATCGTCTGTTCTTCTTTCCACTCACAATCTCTAGTACTAATACTCCAAAACTAAAGACATCTGATTTTACTGAGAATATCCCATCGACTGCATATTCTGGGGACATGTAGCCACTGCAACAAAGCAATCAAATTTATAGTTAGTGAAGGAATATGTATGTGTTAATGTACATAACTACATGTATGATCTAACATCGAATCTTACTATGTTCCAACAACACGGCGTGTATTGGCTCCTGTCTCGTCTCCTCCGAAACTTCTAGCCATCCCAAAATCTGAAATCTTTGGGATCATTTCTATATCAAGCAAAACATTGCTAGCTTTCAAGTCTCTGTGGATGATTCTAAGCCTAGAATCTTGATGAAGATACATCAGTCCTCTAGCAATTCCATTGATAATGTTGAAGCGTTTAGGCCAATCAAGTAGTGCGCTCCTTTCTTCATCTGCCAGAAGTTTTCAATTATTATTATAATTTATCTCTAAACATGAAAGTAAATTATGTGAAATCAAATTAGAAATTCCCTTCTTGAACATTTGCCATTTTGAGTATGAGGTTTTTTATATCACTCAAAAGAATTGATTGCATTGAAAGAAATGGCTGCACACTAGATGTAAAAAGACTAACCAAATATATACAAATCCAGGCTCTTGTTTGGCAAGTATTCGTACACCAACATCTTCTCTTCTGCTTGAATGCAGCATCCCAGAAGCTTTACAAGATTTCGATGCTGAAGTTTTGCAATGCAGTTAACTTCATTCTTGAACTCGTGGAGTCCTTGCTTTGAAGTTTCTGAAAGCCGCTTCACTGCTACTTCTTGTCCACCTTCCAATACACCCTGTAAAAGTAGCAGTCCTGTTAGAAAGTCGATGGAGCGAATGGTCATTTTTACCCTACTATTCCAGTCAAGTTTTTGTTTAAGCAGCATCCACTTGCACAGTTCATTTCCATTTAGAGGCTATGATGCTAGAAATTGTTAAACCTACCACTATACAAAGGACACAACTCTTCACTAATTTGCACCAAAAAAGGGACAAATTCAAAAACTGCTTTTTGTACTGACTCCAAGAATTAATCTTCATTTCAGGAAAAGCAAAGAAATTAATGGGATTTGAGGTTTCAGTGTGCTCTAGAGTATTATTACTTGGAGTCTGAGAAATGTTTCTACCTTGTGAACTTGTCCAAAGCCACCCTCTCCAATCTTGTTCTCAAATGAAAAGTTGTTAGTAGCCTTGGTTAATGTAAATAAGTCAAAAAGTGGTAGCTCAAAATCTTCATGGTGATTTTGATTACTGTCATCATTCTTGTTGCTGTGACCACCTAATCTCCCTGCCATTTTAACATACAAGTAGAGTTCGTTCGGACTTCAGACCACACTTCAAAAGACATACAAGTGACATATACAGAACTAATAACCATAATTAGCTGCTCCCCGGCTTTTCAATAGATAAAATTGGTATAATTCACTTACTCTTTGTTGTGAGCACTGGATCCTCTCTCCTTTTACGTTTATAAAGAATCAGGCCTACACCTAAACCTAGCAGAATCAACGCAACCAATAGTGGTAAAGCTACTGCAAGTATGACAGCTTTCTTACCCTTTGATCCAGCTGAACCTGCAACATTTTCCATCCAAATATTTTAGGTAGCTGTTTAAATTAGCAGTTCCTACATGCTTCATTGTATTTGTTCGATTTATTTCCTGGAAAACAGGATGGTCCTATAAGTCTTTTTCAGTTTTTCTCCACAATGTGGACTTGGATTACCTAGGCATGAAAGTGTTTAGAACTAAAGGATAGTAAATCTTTTCGTAGAGAAGTAAACCAACATTCTTAAGTTTATAGCTACATTCCTAGTAAACACACTCTTCTTTCTTTGCTAATCAACCTTATATAATTGAATTAGCAGTGAATCATGGTTGACCACAACTCCACAAGCATTATACAGTGACACTGGTGTTGAGGCAGGAAGGTTTTATTTTGGCAAGATTCAATAGAAAGAGGTATTTACAAGTATAAGATTTAGAAATTTAAATTTCTTAAATGGAAGAAATTTGATGCTTTCTACACATCTTAGATCCAGGCAATCAAGAAAAACAATAGCTATTAACATTAAACATCCATCAGTGAAATTGCATAGGAGTATTACCTATGTCTGAAGCAGACATTCTAATGTAGATATCCTGTCCTGATTGTGATAGCTGTCTGATGTCAACCAGCTCATCAATCCATAACAAGCACCCGCTTCCTCCATTGCGTATGTCCAGATTAGTATAACCCATACACGAACAATTTCTCAAGCAAACTGCCCTGCATTCATCTAGTGTCATTGTCTCACTGAACCAAGAATTTCGTGTATCAGGCAGTTTAATACCAGAATACATTAGAAACCCATCTCCCGTGCAATTTATTGACCGTTTTCGGACACAGCCACTCGACCAATCGGCCCTATTCCAATCATATGGATGTTTTGGCTCGAATTTGTCTAAACATTGACACACAGGATCACTCAAAACGTTGCAAGTGCCATATGCACCACATAGTTTATACGCATCACAATCATCTGCATCTGTCGAATGGTAATTAACCCAACCCTGAGTCTTTTCAATCCAAATCATACGCATAGTATTCCCATTAGGCTTTATCACTAAAGTGTTAATAACAGATTTATTCACAAGTTCATACTTGTAATAAATTTCCTTACTGTTCATGATCAAGCCAAAAGAGGTGATTGAATTGTTCACCATATTAGGTGCACCACTCCACCGAAGACCATTCCATGGCCCTGCTCTATAAATAACATTAGGCCCTTTTCTCATAAGGTCTTGCGGATAACCAGTAGGATCACAGTGATAAGTATATTCCCCAGGAGCAGGATCATCATTACTTCGCCACGAGGTAAGATACCTTTCAAATCCAGTCACCAAGTCTTTTCCAAGTTTCATACTTGCTATCAACGTATCAGTAGGATAATCAAAGCTTTGCCAAAGGAAATTTTCAGGATTTGGATCATCTGCATCTCTCACCACAAAATTTCCTGTGTCCAGCAACTGAGCAACAGGATTTTGCACAGTTGTTGATGAATTGGTTGACCAAACAGTGGCATTAGTATCATTGACAAGAACAACAAGACCTGACTGAATGACTTTCAAGACCCCAGATTTGTTGGTGACAGGAGCTACTCTATTAGCAACCCAAACTGGAGTAATAAGAGAGATTTTCTTGTACCATATTCCAACATAGCGATTTGCGGAAGTGTCAAGAGGACTGAAGAATCCCATCTCGAATGTTTCATCAGAGGAAACAATAGTTTCACCATCTTTAATGAACTGAGTTGTAGTTATGGTATCCCCTTGACCATTAACCTTGTGAAGAAAAATTAAGGAGAAGAAGAGGAGGAGAAGAAAGGGGAATGTTTCCATGGCTAACTCTTCTTCATATCTTGGCTGTATCTTTGTACAAAAATAGGAAAAAAGATTTAACTGTAAAGGGTGGGGGTGATAACAAGTCACTATATTCTATTTCTTGTGGTCTTTGGTCTGAGGGACGACTAAGACTTCGTTTTATGACTCAACTTGGAGGATAAACTGGTTTTGCAAGATTTGGACAATTTTGACACACTTGTCCACATCTTAAATTAAATAAAAACTTATATATGGCCAAGTTTTAGTCTGGTTATTGGTTACTGGTGATTCTACATATCCCACAAAAGCAGGGCACTAGAATTAGTCAGACCAGCATCTTTCAAATATACTTATACTGGATGATTATAGAAAAGGGACTACACAAATGACGTGAACAGAAAACTAATGAAGAAATTGAGATTTGAGAATTCGACACCAGTCTCATCTTTCTTTAATTTTCTTTTTTGGTTTAAATAAAAATATTGTGCATCACATTTGGCGGTTTAATAATCGTCTCAGAGTTTCCATCTAATTTGTTGTCTTTTCTCTTTGCGGATGTTAGTACACCTCTTTAATTCAAAACTAAAATGATTAGCCAGACTTTTCTTAGTCTAATTCATAAATTACATTATGCAAAACCTTTTTAGTCAATAAAAGCCAAAAGAGAGAAATTAGATTTGATTACTATTTGATAGCATCGAGGAGTTTGGAATTCATTGCATCCTGTAATTATCATTTCCTAAACTAAACGATAATGGCCGATTGCAACTTCATGAACAACAACAACTCAGTATAATCTCACTAGTGGGGTCTGAAGAGGATAGATAGAGAAACTATTTCCGATAGACTCTCGCCTCCCTCTCTCTAAGAACTTCCTTCCATTTATAATTTGGTGCTCTAAAATACAATGAGGCAACCCTTTTATTTGTAGACCAGTGGCAGAATTTTTACTATATATATTAGAATTCTAAGTTTCATTACGAGAATTTGTTTAGTGATTATTGGACTTTCTGAACCATAGTCGTTACCTGTTTTACCTAACTACAACGTTATTCAATAAATATTACCCTACTCAATCGAAAGGTTTTACTTGGTCAAACACGTGTTTTCTTTAGTCTATAACATCCTCAATTGGACAGGCACTTAAAGATCTTCCTGGTCCTCTTCCTACTCCAATTGATATTTGATAGCAACCTGCATAACCAAATATGAGTATATGACCAAGTCATGCATATTTCTTCTGTTTAATCTTGTATGACACTCTTAACTATTTTGGTAGTTATAAAAACCTTTTTTGGCAAATATATATTTTGAATACTTGTTATTTTTAAATACAACAATAACCCAGTATAATCTCACTAGTGGAGTCTGGGGAGGGTAGTTTGTACGCAAACCTTACCCATATCTTTGGGTAGAGAGGCTGTTTCCGATAGACCCTCGACTCCCTCCCTCCAAGAACTCCACACCTTGCTCTTGGGGTGACTCGAACTCACAACCTGTTGGTTGGAAGTGGAGGGTGCTCACCACTAGAGCAACCCACTCTTGTCATACTTGTTATTTTTAAATATTGTTATTTATTTTTTTATCTGTGTGGGATAAAGTTGGTTTATAATATATGGTCAAATGGTAGCATGATACGTGGAACCGAAGGTAAGGAAAAAGCAAGTCACGCAACAACCAATATCGGACACAACGAATATAATCGATATCGGGTAAATTCCGAAGGGAACATATTTAACAGGAGGAGATCAAGGGTTTGCCATCGGATATCATTCAATGAGGGAATATTCTCTAACATTAAATGAGCAACTGTTGCAGGGAATATTTGCATTCATGGCCTGCCGTTATATATTCATCAATGACTCTTTTATTATCATTTAAGACGAGCTTGATCCTAGGATCTTATTTCCCTAAATAAAGCTATAAATAGCAGGCTCATCACCCACTGTAGAGGGACGATATTTTCTGCAGACATAAGTTATAATTTACTTTTGCTCTCAATTAAACAACTTTATTCACACTTTATCATTGCTTTCACTTATGTTCTCGGAGGCATTGCGCTCGGAGTCGGGCTTTTCATCTTCTTCAATTTCAATTGCTAAATCTCATTTTTAATCTTATCTCTTTATTATTTTTGAATCAAATCAGTTCGCTTGTCTATAAATCACGTAACAAATTTAACTGTACCATTTTACGGGTAAACAATATTGTTCTCAAGTATAATATTATTTTATTTTATTAATAATCATTCTAGTATTAATAGTACTTTTAGGATGGAGGGAGTAACATTTATTTTAACGATATAGAAAGCAAAAAGAAAGTGATTCTTTCTTCTTTTGTGAGGTTGTGGAGGGAGTTGGGTTAATTAAAAGGACGCCACTGACTTTCTCAGATTTGGCTCCAAGAAAGTTTGCTTTTAGTTGAGTTTGGTATCTTTGAAACTTGAAAGCAACATAAAAACAAAAACAATAATTATAAAAAGGCGGGGCGTGAGGTTTTGTTTCTTTCAGCCACTCAAATTACATGACTTTTGGAGGAAGAAAGATTAATAAAATAGAAATATTAAATGTGGTGATGGATTATCCGAGATATTAGAGATCAAGCATGGAGTTTTGTCAAAGGATTCACATTCTAACAAGCTATCATCGTTTAAGAAATAAATAGTTCTAAAACTTATTGCATTAAAAACATCATATTTGTGATTATAAAAACTTAACCTTAAAAATAAAATATTAAATTTAATATTAAATTAATTCTAAATATTACAACGTATTATTCTTCTGTAGCTAATCATGCCTATGTCCTTCCATTATTGGTAGGCAAAATATATAAGTTATCCCTTAAATTATGGACCAAAACTCTATTACAGACTTTTTGAAAATTACCTTACACTCAACCTTTGTAAAGTGTGTCTACTACACACTATATTTTTCTTGATCAATTTTTCAAAATATGTGTAATTTCATGCTCCAATCAAATAGTGACATGTGTCATTAACTTATACAAAAAAAAAAAACTTAAAATTATAATTAGATCCCATCATGTTCATTAAATCCATCATGGCTGTCTTCTCTTCTATTGGCCACCTTTTTTTAATACTCTCAAATCTTGCTTTCCATCTCCGACCACTATTCTTCAACCAAAAATCAGCTATGTGAAGTTCTCTAATACCAAAGTAGCATCATCCGTAACCCCTCATCTCCATTAAAATTATTTTTCTTTCACTTTAAAAGAATCCCAAAATAATAATCTGGATTAACTTCCTTAAGTAAGAAAGCCTACACATTCCCTTTCGAACTTATTATCTTTCTGCTAAAATCTTTAAATTTCATATTATT
This sequence comes from Nicotiana tabacum, assembly GCF_000715075.1. Lineage (NCBI taxonomy): Eukaryota > Viridiplantae > Streptophyta > Magnoliopsida > Solanales > Solanaceae > Nicotiana > Nicotiana tabacum. The sequence continues at coordinate 82,798,915 of NC_134081.1, read as the reverse complement.
CTTCATAAAAATCAAGGATGGCAAGTGGTACTGTAGAGGGCGGAGGAGGACTGCCGCTGGCGGCCAAGGCTGTGGCTGAACTAAAAAGGAGTTGCAGAGAGCAGTGAAGGCTCTAATTGAAGACGACATAGATCATAGATTCACCTTTTCATCAACCAATATCCATTAATTTGGACAAACCTAAAAGATCTCTTTTTAAAAAAAACATTATCTCTCTCTACCTTTAAAATTTCATAGGCTATCAAGCTTCGTTATTAGACTCGTCATAATTTCTATGGAGGAGTTTCACAAAGAAAACAAACAAAGGCGGGTACGGGGATATGGGGGACTATGGAAGACAAATATGGGAGACCTTTTGGTTTCGTTGAAGAATGAACAAAACAAAATAAAAGAAAATGGAATAGTAATAAAAGAAAGAAAAGGAAAAGGAAAATCAATTTGAAACGTTCAAATAAAACATCACATATAGTATATTTTTGTTTCTTCACACGCCTTATTTTGTTGGTAAAAACGCGCTGGTCACGTAGGCAAAATAGTGTGTATTAGGCATATTTTGAAAAAATTGAGTGTGTAACGTAATTTTCGTCCACAAAAAATTTGTAATAGAAATTTCATTTATAGTTCAGGGGACACCCTATGTATTTTGCGCCTTATTGATATCATCACGAGACGATACATTAATACTACATAATTTCTCTGCGATTCAAGGAAATACATATTTGTTGCTAATAAAATCAAGAGTTTATTTGAGTTTCTTGGGACATAGGAGCCATCTGCATAGTCAGTACCAAGGACGAGTAGATCATTTATGTCATGGAATTTTCACTTTTATCCCGTGCCAAATATTATTTATATTCGCTAGTCAAAAAATATATAAAATTTGTATAATTTTTGTATATAACATACAGAATTGATATATATATATTCGACTATTATTTTGAGAGCGACTATACAATATCATTTTCCCTTATGTTATCATTTTGTGTCTGGATTAGTTGATGGACCTCGGCCGACCCAAGAGCCATCTTCTATAATACAAAGGGAGATTCAAAAATAGCAAGGTTTTCAAGTGATAATTGAAAAATAGTCATAGTTTCAAAAATAATCGAAAATACTGTTCAAAATCCGAAAAATATTCCAGCATAATATACTAAAGTTTATGCTGGAACTCCAGTATATTATACTGGAGTTCCAGCATATTATACTGGAACTCCAGCATATTATACCGGAGTTCCAGTATATTACTACTGATCGAGCATAATATGCTGGAAGCTCATACACTGGTGCTCCAATGTCTAGTATATTATGCTGGAACTTTTCGCGTGTTGGAGTTCCTGCATAATATGCTGGAAATTCATACACAGGTGCACCAATCTCCAGTATATTATGTTGGACTGGTCCGTATTGCAGCAAAATAGTTGCTATTTTTCAATAATTTTACAAACGCTGACTATTTTACAACTACCAGTCCGAAAACTGGCTAGCACGTGCTATTTTTACTAATACAAACCATGATTTATGCTAATTTGGACTTTCAATAGAAAGAGTCGTTTGATATTGGGCAGGCCATGTCTTCCTCACTCAGTCAAGTCTAAATTCAATTAATTTTCATGACTCCTTGCCCCAGTAATTAGCTTTTCTATTTCTGTAAACATCTGCTCTGAAAATTTTCAATTGTCCATGCGCATTGTACAACTGTGCTGCAGTATAAGATGACGGCCACAAATCTTTAGCTCCAATCACGACAAAGTCAATTTTAAGTGAAGACCAATTCTCCAAATTGCAGACTAACTTGAGTATTATTTGACAGAATACAGAGAGGAAGAAAATCCAACCAAAGTTTAACAAGTTGTTAGTTTTATCATATCCCTTATTCAAGATTTTGCAACTATTACTGGTTATGTAAATAGTATTGACTTTAACCAAGTGCCACCTAAGCGTTAAAACCATAATTTGACTCAATTAGTATTTAAATACCAAAACAACTTTTATCTATATCGAGGAACTTCTTTTGCATCTTGTTTCGATTATTGTTACGTGTTGTTTCATAATGCATCGTATTATTGTATTGTACTGTATTGTATTGCATTACTTGAAGAATACAAACGTTTGGATAGATTACATTGTTTGTCGTCCTTTATGATGTCGCACACCAACAATATGAAGAATAAACTTGTAACATTACTAAGAAAAAATAGGATACAGAGTAAAATTATTATATAAAAAAGTAGGGTAAATGATAAAATATGATTATATAATAATAAGGAAAGGCAAGATAAAAGGAAAAAAATAAGGAAACAACGCCACCACACTAAATTCATCATTCCATAAAGTGACGTTTTTCGTTGTTACATAACAATAGATTTAAGGATATGATACAATAAAATTTAAGTAACAATCAAAACAAACGTTATATTTTAAGTAACAATCAAAACAAACGTTATATTTAAAGTAAAAATACAATACAACAGGTAACAGCCATCAAAATAAGTTGTAGTCATTCCATATTCTTTTTTTTGTTTTTTTTGTTTTTAGTCATTCCATGTTCAAAATTCACTTACTCTATCAATTGGAATTCGCATCAAATAGGCCTATTAAGGAGTAAAGCGCGCTTTACTAATAAGTTGTTCATAAGTTGTTTATTCTTAAGGCTCGACCCAATTCACATACTAAAGATTAATTCAATTAAGACAAAAATTCAAAAATCAAATATAGAATTTTGTAAAAAGAAGAAAAAAATGAGAAAGACAATACATAAGCGTGACGATGAGCTTCCATCATTAACCTGCTCAAGCAACCACAAAGGATTTTGTAAATAAAATCCCGAATTTTCAAGTTAGGTGGCATATCTCGTCCAGTCCCAAAACATCAAGAAGAAAACTGCAATCACAAGTTGTGAGTAGTGAGTAGTTTCTGTAAGGAATAAATTTTCTAGTACGTGGGAATATGTTTCCACTGTAATAGAAAATAAGTTTTTTGTGAAAGCAAGTTCTAGTTCAGCCAATAAATTAAAGCTAAGAGTTCAACGTATAGGCTGACGTGACAATGGTGCTTTTTGCAAACCTAAGTATCCATGAACTTGTATGATTTCTGATTAGGCCACCCAAACAACTAGTATGGTTGCTAGCATCAAAGGATCCATCCATATTGAATTTGCAATACATTAGTGGGGGTGGCAATGGCATCCATTTGATAGGGACGACAAGAGATTGTTTTTTGGGGAGCTTTGAGTTGTGAGTGTATAAAACTCGATCATTGCTGAATGATTTTTTTAGAGCACACATCATCAAGATTTTGTTAAAAAAGTTTGAATTTCTGGTTAGAAAAATATTTCAAAGGATGATGCGTGGGAAGGAACACAAAATATGGAATATGAACACCATGCTGGATGGAGAGGAGGGAGTCATTTTGACAGAAATATTTAAGCCAAGGTGCCATATTTTGCTGGGAATGGTGGAGTTTTATTGAAGAAAGACTATATTTGGTTAGATTTGGGACAGTGAAAAAATATATGTAAAGTTTCTACCATAGAGTTAGGGACAGAATATGTGTAAAGTTTCTACCATAGAGTTAGGGCAGAACTGTTACCGTATTTGCTACTTAGGATGAGTGGTAAAGTTAAATTTGCAGCAAATAGTGTGCTAATAAATCTTCCATTGCAATTTTTGATTTTTTTTTCCCTTTTTCTTTTTATTATTATTAGTTCTCTTTTTTTTGGTTTGATTTGTTGTTACTTTAGAGATCGCTATTAGGAATTTTGTACGGTATGTTCCATTTGTTGTTTCGAAAGAAAGTGTTTCAAATGAGTTGTTGGGGATGTAAGCACCCTACTATGTACATTTGTACTTAACTTGAACATGCAATATTATCCTTTGTATGTTTGACGGGAGGTGGAACATTAGTATATTAATTGGAATTCTAAGTTTTATTAAGAGATTTTTAAAAAAAAAATTATTAGACTTTCTGAATCTCACAATCGTGATCTTCTTTTTCTTCTCACAATCGTGATCTGCATAATCTAAACACGTCAATATATAGACCCTATTCATTGAAAGGTTTTACTAGGTTAAACACGTATGTTCTTTGGTCTATGACATTCTTGACTTGGTAGCACATAACAAATCTTCTTGCTCATCTCCCTTTTGCTCCAATCGATAGCAACCTGCATAACCAATATGATTATATGACTAAGTCATCAACATTCTTTATTTCTTCTTCTAATATCCGGATCCCAGTGGACCGATTAATTTAAATTCGTGATTAAGGTCTATTTGATGCGGAAGTAATTTTTGTTAGGAATTTCTCTATTCTCAAGACTTGAATCTGAGACCTTTGATTAAGGTCGATTGTCCATCCATCCCCACATCCCTTGATGGTAGTCATGAACTTTAAAATAAAAACAAGAACTTATGTATGTTATTTATTAAAATAAGTATTGTTTCTGTTTCACTTTATACAATACTCTTACTATTTAGGTTGTTAAAGAAATATTTTTCTTGCAGTAACTTTGAAGTAAATATATTAGAAGTTACGTGCCTAGTTAGTTAATTAGTTAGAATAGCTAAAGAATTCTCTTTCACATCATTTATTCTTCTCTCCTCTCGTTATCTTCTAGAATGCGCGAGTAACTGCAATGGAGAATTCCTTCATTCTAACACGGTATCAGAGCAATGATTAGGGAATTGATATTGTTTCTTCTTCACCCAGCTGATAAGTTCTAGAACAATCTTCCATGGGAGAAACCTCGACCATCGTCATCCACTCCACATTCAACCATCCGATACACCTGGAGCGATATTGATAGATATCAAGCTCACAGGTCCAGAGAATTACGGCTTGTGGAGTAGAACAATGCATTTGGCTTTATTAGGGAAGAACAAGTTAGGTTTTGTCGAAGGAACATGTGTGAAAAGCTTATGCAAAGGATAATTAGTAGATCTGTGAGAACAATGCAATATTGCGGTCCTTTTGTGGATTGGAAGGAGTGTATCGCATAAATTACTGCCAAGTATAGTCTATGCATCAAATGCTTCAAAAATGTGGGATGAATTCAAGGAAAGGTTTGGTAAATCGAACTTGACCAGATTCTATCACCTTTGGACTCAAATTAGAACCCTAACTCAAGGTACTAATTCTGTCACAACATATATCACTAAAATGAAGGACGTTTGGGATGAATAGGACACCTTGATACCAGGTCGAGGATGTAATTATAAGGAATCCGAACTATTTTTTGAAATATTCTATCAGCAGCGCCTAGTGAAATTTCTAGTAGGATTAAATGAGACGTATACTCATGTCCGTAGTCAAATTCTGTTGAAAACCCCTGTGTTGATAGTAAACCAAGCATATGACTTACTAATACAGGAAGAGAGATAATGAGCTCTTGGTGTGATGGACTTGAACAAGGAATCACTAACTTTGTTGGCTGGAAGAGGATAAAATGATGAAAGGAAAGAAGTCTGGTTTGATTTGTGAACATTGTGGGTATAAGGGACATCAAAAGGAGAACTGCTGCAAAATTGTAGGATATTCACTTGATTTCAAGAGTAAAAAGAAGCCAATGCAGGGAACTGGTTTCAGAACTTATGTTAAACAATTGAAGGAAATAGCTCCGCTGAAGGTTAAAAATAAGGCCTGTAAAGAAAAGCTAGTTGATATTAAGAAACTAGGGAATTAGGAGGACACGAAGGTACAAGTGCCAAATGAGAACAAGTCACAGATAAAAAATATAGGAGATACAACAATCTTAGGAGGTCAAAGGATCAGAAATGTCTTACATGTGCCAGACTTCAAGTTTAACATACTTTCAGTATAAAAGTTAACTAGGGATCTTGTTTGTATTGTTAAATTCTTTCCCGACTTCTGTCTTCTTTAGGGTCTTTAGAGTAACAAGGTAATGAGGATTGGTAGGGAATCATATGGTATCTACATTCTCCAAGAAGAAATAAAACCAATATTAGGAGCAACAGTGACAAAAGGAAAGCATGACACAAAATTATGGCACTCAAGATTAGGACAGCCTTCCATGAAGGCAATGCAACACATACCTATTTTGAGAAATTTAATAGATGAGCATGTCCAACGGGAATGTCAAGTATGTCCAATGGCAAAGCAACACAGATCAATCTTCCTAGATAGTACAAGTACAACAGATTGTAGTTTTCAGCTTATACATTTAGATGTTTAGGGTCCCTATAAGAAGCCTACATATGATATGAAGTATTACTTTGTCACAATTGTTGATGACTTTATTAGATATACTTGGGATTGTTTGATACAATCTAAGTGTGAGGTGTTGGTTATATTGACAAACTTCTTTTTAATGATAAAGAATCAGTTTGGTATGACTGTTAAAGTGCTGAGATAAGACAATGTCATATAATTTTTTAATTTTAAATGCAATGATTTAATTCCTACTCTTTGAGTAATTCATCAAAGTAGTTGTCCATATACTCCATAACAAAATGGGAATGTGGAGAGGAAACACATGCACATTTTGGAAGTTGTAAGAGCACTGAGAATTCAAAGATTTATACCAATTAAATTTTGGGGTGAGTGTGTTACAACTACAGTTTATTTGATTAACAAACTTCCAACTAAAATACTCAAAGGCAAATCACCCTATGAAGTGCTTCATGGGAGAGTACCAAAGATTGAGCACCTGAGAGTGTTTGGATGTTTATGTTATGCCAGTGTCTTATCAAAGGAAGATAAGTTTGCTACAAGAGCAAATAAGACATTGCTTATGGGGTACTCAGAAACACAAAAGGGATATAGGTTGTATGCTTTAGAGTGAAAGACTATTTTTGTGAGCAAAGATGTTTCTTTCAGAGAGGATATCTTTCCTTTCAACGAGAAAAACTATGAAGACAATGGTGAAGATGACTTGTTCTTGATAAATTTTATACCAAATGAAGGTATGAACTCTATCAATTTAGAAGTAGAGTTTCAGAATAGTCCCATTGCTGAGCAGGATACAACTGCTGAGAGTTCTTTAGATGCAACACACTTGGAAGAAAATATGAATAACTCAGGGAGAGATGATATTATCTTAGAGCTTGAAATGCCAAATTAGCAGGATTCAAACACAGATGATATCAACTCAGAGCCTGCACTGTTAGATGAGAAGAATCAACATGAGACTTTCATATATGCACAAGTTGCAGGAGAGCAGCCTCATGGCCAGGAAGTGGATAAAACTAAACCTAGTGGAGTTACTAAACCCCCTACGTGGCTGAAAGATTATGTCACTAGGAAGAAATCTTCAACATTTTTCAAGTATCCTATCACCAACCATGTATCATGTAATCATCTTTCTGACACCTACCAGTCATATGTAGGATTTGTTATAACTCAAACAGTACCAAGAAGCTTCAAAGGAGCAGCCCAAGATGATAAATGGATAAAATCCATGAAGCAGGAAATAAATGCATTAGAGAACAATCATACTTGGGAGATTATTGATCTCCAGTAGATAAACAAACAGTAGGCTCTAAATGGGTGTACAAGATCCAAGTAGGGTTTGTACACACGGTTTATCAAATCCATGAATACTGCTGGGGCATTTGTCAGCCCAAATGCCATTACTAGAAACTCATAATTCCCATACCGAGTCCGAAAAGCTGTCTTAGGAACATCGAATGCCCTAATCCTCAACTGATGGTAGCCAGATCTCAAATCAATCTTTGAAAACACCTTGGCACCCTGAAGCTGATCAAATAAATCATCAATCCTCGGCAATGGATACTTGTTCTTGATGGTGACTTTGTTCAACTGCCGATAATCTATGCACATCCTCATCGATCCATCTTTCTTCTTCACAAACAACACAAGTGCACCCTAGGGCGAGACACTAGGTCTAATGAAGCCCTTATCAAGTAAATCTTTCAACTGTTCCTTCAATTCTTTCAACTCTGGCGGGGCCATACGGTATGGAAGAATAGAGATGGGCTGAGTGCCCGGAGCCAAATCAATATAGAAATCAATATCCATGTCGGGTGGCATCCCCGGTAGGTCTGCAGAAAACACCTATGGAAACTCACGAACAACTTGTACTGAATCCATGGAAGGAACCTTCGCACTAGAATCGCGAACATAAGCCAAATAAGCTAGATGCCCCTTCTCGACCATACATTGAGCCTTCATATAAGAGATAACCCTGCTGGTAGAATGGCGAGGAGTCCTCCTCCACTCTAATCGAGGAAACCCCGGCAAGGCTAAGGTCACCGTCTTAGTGTGACAGTCCAATATAGCGTGATAATGTGACAGCCAATCCCTACCCAAGATAATATCAAAATCGACCATATCGAGAAGTAGAAGATCCACACTAGTCTTAAGACTCTAAATGGTGACCATACACGAACGATAAATACGATCTATAACAATAACATCTCCACAGGTGTGGACACATACACAGGAGCACTCAAAGAATCATGAGGCACAACCAAATATGAAGCAAAATAGGATGACACATAGGAATAAGTAGAACACGGATCAAATAGAACTGAAGCATCTCTACTGTAAACTGAAAGAGTAACTGTGATAACAACATCAGATGACTTAGACTCAGTCCTAGCTGGAAAAGCATAACATCGATGCTGGGCCCCACCACTATGAACTACATCTCTAGAACGGTCCCTAGTTGGCTGGCCTCCACCTCTAGCGGCCTGACCTCCACCTCTAATGTCCTGACCTCCACCTCTAGCTGCCTGACCCCTACCTCTAGCTAGCTGAGCGGGCGGTGAAGCACCCGGTGCCGGGACCATAGAATGAGAACCCTGATGCTGTGAGTTTCTCGATGGAAAAATCTAGCAATGTGCCTCGGATCATCACAAGTATAACAGGACCTCGGCTACTGTGACTACTGACCATGAAACCGACCCTGTCGACCTGAGTAACCACCCTGAAAAATCTGGAGCAGAGGTGCACTAATAGGAGCTGGTGGTGCACTATAGGCTAGCTAGTCGGAATAAGGCATATGAGGGCCATGACCACTTGAGGCACCGTGGGATGCTTGGAGTGCTGAATGAAATGGCTTGGGAGGATGGCCTCTACCAAAAGTACCCCTGCCTCCAGATGAGGCACCGTTGAACCCCCAGGAATGACTTGGTCTCTTGTCAGACCCGTGACCTCCCTGAGCAAGAACCATCTCGACTCGCCTCGCGACATTGGCAGCCGCCTGAAAAAAAATCTCACTCCCAGTCTCCTTAGCCATCTGCAATCTGGGTAACAGTCATACTGCCCTGCTGGAGATGCTAGAACAAACAACGGTGCTCCTCTCTCAATGTGATAGGGAGAAACTTCTCTAGAACGAGCTGAAAGAACTGGTCCGAAGTAAGAGCAGGCGATCCAGCTGGTCTAGTCAACAAAACATCTCTCCACCATTTCTTGGCGGAAACCAGTCATTTGAAATGCAGCAAAATCAACCCCACTGGTCTCCACTAGACCCATGTTCTGTAGCATCTCATGATAGCTGTCAAGATGCTCCTGGGGATCCTCTGAAAAGAAGCACCACTGAAGTAAACTGGAAAGAGCTTGGTAAACCTGTCTTATCTCTATAAAGCCTCAGAAGACATAGTTGACCCATCGCCGGCCTGTGCCGCAACAACCGGCTGAACTATTCTGACTGGATGAGCTGCTGGAGTTTGATACTGGGGAACCATCTGCTCCGGAGTGTGGGTAGCAGGAGTCTGTGCTCCTCATCCAGCCTGAGAGATGGCTGGTGCCATAGGGAATGCGCCAGTCTGGGCCACACTCTCCATAAGGCACACCAAATGGACCAAAGCATCCTGAAGCACTGGGGTGGCCATGAACCCTTCCAGGACCTGAGCTGGCCCAGCAGGAACAGTCTAGGCTGGAACCTCCTCGTCAATCTCTACCTGAGGCTCCACTGCTGGGGCTACTGTTCGGGCTCTAGGCTGAGCCCTGCCCCTGCCTCGGCCTCTAGCATGGCCTCGGCCTCGACGTTTGGCATAGCCTCAGCCTCTGGCATGGCCTCGGCCTCGACCTTTGGCATAGCCTCGGCCTCGACCTCTGCCACTCGTAGGAGCTCCTACTGGAGGCTCTGCCTGCTGCTCAGCTGAAGATGCGGTATGTGTCCTCGCCATCTGCGAGAGAATAAGAGTAGAAAAGTTCAATTAGCATTGAGAGAACAAAAATCGCACGACAAAGAAGAATATAAGTGAAATTTGTTCCTAAACTTCATAGCCTCTAGAAGATAAGTACAGACGTCTCCGTACGGATCCTCCAAACTATACTAAGCCTGCTCATGAATTGTGAAACCTAGGCAACCTAGTGCTCTGATACCAACTTGTCATGACCCAGAATTTCCCATCTTTCGTGACCGTGATGGCGCCTAATATTTCACTTACTAGGCAAACTAACCTTAGAGGATTATTAAGCCAATCCTTATGCAATTCAATAAATAACAGTAAATAAGGTAAAACGAATTAAAGCGAGTGCGTAATAATATAACAGCCTCAATATTTACTACAACCCGGATCTGGAGTCACAATTCACAAACTTCTAAGATTTACTATAAGTAAAAGTTTGAAAGAAATACAACTGTTTGAACGAAAGAAAAAGTAAAAAAACAAAAAAGATAGACGGGGACTCCAAGGTCTGCGAACGCCAACAGATCTACCTTGGTTCTCCGATGAACCAGTCCGAGCTGCTACGCCTCTCGATCAGCTGGGACCAATACCAAAATCTGCATAGGAAGTGCAGACTACAGTATCAGTACAATCGACCCTATGTACTGGTAAGTTTCGAGCCTAACCTCGACGAAATAGTGACGAGACTATGACAAGACACCTACATAACAACCTGTGCAATTTAACAGTATATGTACAAATAATAGCAAGGAAAAACTTGACAGGTAATATCGAGAGGGGGAACATGCTGAGGGGAATACGAGATAGAGAACTACAATAGAATGGTAACTTGAACGGCCAATATACTATGAACCAATAAGAACAAGTAAACATAGTAAAGGAAAAATGCATGATATACTATGAACCAATAAGAACAAGTAAACACAGTAAAGGAAAAATGCACGGCATCACCCTTCATGCTTTTCCTCTCAACCTCAGCATAAAATCAATAGAAATGACACGGCATCACCCTTCGTGCATTAACACTCACAATATGGCACGGCATCACCCTTCGTGCATTAACACTCTCCCTTACTATAATGCAATGAACAAATCACAACAGAGAGATAGAATAACAAGTACAAGCCTTACTTCAATATTTGGTTCCACAATATCAACCTCAACTTCGGAATTAATACTCAATTATCACCAGACGATCCGTAAATATGATAAGAATGATCAATTTAATAATACTAGTCTAAACACGGATAACATGAACAAAGGAAGCTATAATTGCAAGAAACCAAGTCCACCCGTATGCTTTAACCTGACTACAATGCATAAGTACTCGTCACCTCACATATACATTGTTCCCCAACATTTAAACATGTAGCAAATAGACAAACAAGTTTTATTCTCTCAAGTCAAGGTTAACCATGATACTTGCCTCGCTCCGAAGATCAAACTCAAAGCTCAACCACAACTTTTCCTTTCAAACAAGCCTCCAAACTAATAGAATCTAGCAATTTACCAGCCAAATGATTCAAATTAAGCCTTAAGAACTACTCATGATTGCAAAGAATTCAATTTAGGCAATTATTGAATAAGTCAACAAAAGTCAACACCCAGGCCCGCTTGGTCAACACCCGAGGTTCGGACCAAAATTCATTTACCCATTCACCCCCGAGCCCGATTATATAACTAGTTTCGAAATACGACCCCAAATTGAGGTCTAAATTCCCAATTTATAAAAACTCCCAATTCTCCCTAAATCCCTAATTTTCTACCATGAAAGAACAAAGCTTAGGGCTAGGAATTTAATGGGTGATGTTAGAAATGAAAAAAATGAGTTAAAGAGTACAAACCTATGAATTGGTGTTGAGTTTTCCCTTCAAAATCGCACCTAGGCCGAGCTCTAATGGAGAGTTTATGAAAAATGGGTAAAATCTCGTTTTTGAAATGTTTTAAGGTCTTGGCGTCAGGCCTTCTTCGCGTTGGCGAAGGGCCTGCTGCGTTCGCGATGTGCAACAGCCTAAATGGATTTCGCGTTCGCGAGTCCTCCTTCGCGTTCGCGAAGGCTGCTCCCCCCTGGCCTTCGCGTTCGCGAGCCAGTGCTCGCGTTCGCGTAGGAGAACGAGTGTCCCCTCCCCCAGGTCCCTCAAGCTTCGCGTTCGCGAGAAGCTGGCCGCGTTCGTGAAGGGTAAGCCACCCCCATTGCTTCACGTTAGCGACCTAGCTACCGCATTCGCATAGAAGAAAATCACCTTGCCCCGTTTTACCCTTCGCGTTCGTGAGAGTACCTTCGCGAACGCGAAGAAGAAAACACCAGATAACAGCCGAAGCCAAAACAAACCAGATTTTCCTAAGTTCAAAACACCCGTAGCCTATCCGAAACTCGCCCCGAGCTCTCGGGGCTCCAAACTAATTATGCACACAAGTCCAAAAACCTCATACGAACTCGCTCGCCTAAACAAAAAACTAAAATAACGCATAGAACTACGAATCGCACACCAAATCACTTAAAATTTTCAAAAAAACTTTAAAACTTATATTTTCACAACTGAACGTCTGAATCACGCCAAACCAACTCCGTTTCTCACCACATTTGACAGACAAGTCATAAATATAATAGTAAACTTGTATCAGGCTCCGGAACTAAAATACGGATCCGGTATCAACAAGACCAAACATCAGTCGATTCTTAAAAATCATAAAACTTTCAAACTTTCAATTTTTAACAAAAATCAATAACTCGAGTTAGGGATCTCTGAATTCGATTCGGGGCATACGCCTAGGTCCCAAATTACGATACGGACCCATTAGGACCGTCAAAATACGGATCTGGGTCCGTTTGCTCAAAACGTTGACCGAAGTCAACTCAAATGAGTTTTAAGGCAAAATTCTTATTTTTATCAATTTTTAACATACAAGCCTTCCGGAAAAAAAACCCGAACTGTGCACGTAAATCGAGGAATGCTAAAATGAGGTGTTTGAGGCCTCGAAACACAAAATTAGGTTCTGAAACCTAAGATGACCTATCGGGTCATTACATTGCTACTGTAAGGTGAGCCTGGGAAAATTATAACATATTTAAGTAATGAAGTGCAAACAAATTTACAAAAATCCAACTTAGACTAACTGGCATGTGAAAAATCTATTTTAAAAAACAATCTAAAGCTATCCATAGCAGTTTGGTGCTTAAGAGGCAACAATAAACTCTCACCAAAGAAGTATTACATGAGCTTTAAAGGTAACAGAGAGATGTACTTTTGAAATTTAATTTTGAGCTTCTTGAATAATTTGAGGTTGGATATAACCTCCTTAACATTCACTATTTTTTCTTTACTTACCGACCGAATTAGCTACAAGATATGGTTTGTGACGTCCAGACTCCAGTGAATTGTTCTTTTCTTTTTTGCTTTAACTGCAGGTTAACTTTATGTAAAACTAATCCTTGTTTGTAATATGAAAAACTGTGGGAACTTGTAAATGGTATCCTGCGGTCAAGTAAGCAACTTGTAGTGAGCAAAACAAAAGTATGTATTGTACAAAAAAAATAGAATGGCGAAATGGCTATGCTTGGAATCTGATTATGCAAACTTCAGTGATTGAAGTTCAATCCATATGCATTATACTTTATGCTTCTTATTATCTTACCGGGTAAACTGATAACCGGACCGATAACGATCGATAACCGATATCTTATCGGTTCGGTTATCGGTTTAGCATATTTATAAACCGATAACCGATATGCTAAACCGATAATATTCACAACCGAACCGAATCGACCCATGTCCACCCTACTAAGGAGGGTGTTTGCTAATACGAGACGGCGGGTGGCAATATTTGAGGACGACGTTTACAACTTTGAGCAAAGAATTTTTTTTGATAAAAAAAAAGAGGGTTTTTTTTTCACTTTTATCCCGCGCCAGAAACTATTTATATTTGGTAGCCGAAAAAGTGTATAAAATTTAAAAAATTTTGGATTTAACATATAATATATATATACAAAAAATATATATTTTTCGACAATTAGTTTGAGAGCGGCTATACAGTATCATTTTTTCAATAAGTAAAATGTAAAATACTGGGTACATATTAAATAGCATGGTAGAAACAGGATACCTTGTGAAATTTTTACAGATAATATGCAATGACCATATGTAAGTGGACTCATGTATGGTATAGCAGGCCCAATGCATCCAGAGTACAACATTAACGGGGCCTAACTTTACGTCTAGGATGGGCATCCTTAATGGTGTGGCCAATATAAAGGAATTTTTATTATATGTGCAAAACTGCAAACCTAATTACTATTATTATAGATAGAGGTTTCTAAATTAATTACCTAACATAAGTATATTTATCAATTGTATATAAAGTAAGAGATTAGGCTCCAATCTTTCTCATTTTAGACTCCAAAAACTTGAGCTCTATATTGTCGATTTTAATCCTCAAAGACCCAACAACTAGATCTCGAACAAATCCGAGTTCAAATCAGTTTTCAACCCCACAGTTTCAAAATCCAATTCTACTTTCTACTCCAAACACCAATAGACTCTCAAATGCAAGTCAAATAACTTAATCGACAACTATTAAAAAGTTTTGAAGCTTTGAATTTGCAAAATTGAATTTTGCGAAATTATTATTAATTTGAATTGGATTTTGTTGCAAATGATTAAAATTTTTTTTTGAAGTTTATATCTCAATTTTGAAGGAATTTGGCGAATATTAGAGTTAATTTTTGTTGAATCTCAAACTGAAACTCAAAGAGGTAAGACATAAATAAGTTATATGCAAGATGTATATAAATTATTTGTAAATTATATGTAAGTTGTATATTTTGATCGATTCTGTATACGGCAAAAATTTTATATGCAAGTTGTATGTAAGTTATATGTCAGTTGTATATTTTGACCGGATTCTATACAACAGAAAGTTGTATGCAAATTATATGTGAGTTGTATGTTTTGAACGAATTTGTATCTATTTTATAAAAAATATCTTGCTACTGTTTGAAATCCCCCAAATCTCGCTAAATCGAGTAAACATTATTCTATTTTTTTGTAGCTATAAGAAAAAATCCCTAATTTAAATGACTTTGTGTGTTTCCTTTGGATTGTTTGCACTATATGGCCTTTTTGTGGCCACTCTATAAATTCAGTTCACATTAACTCAACGAGCTATATTTCTCTTTTAAAAATAATTTAAATTAAATTTCTTAAAGATAAATATAGCCAATTGAACAAATGGATGCATAATTTAAATAGTGTCTTGAAAAAGGTCATTTGTGTAAATGCTCCATCTTCTTGTGGTCGAATGCTCTTTGCTCCTGAATGGCTCTCTCTCTTCATCCCCATCCCTATCCCCTCACTTGATTCTTTGCCTCACTATCTTTTACAACTGTGATATTTTTTTACTGAGTTTATCGTACAGTTTACTGACATAATTGACATACATTTTTGTTAAACTAAAAGAATTGTTACGTTACGGAATGAGAGAAGAGACAAATCAAGAGTGGATGGCACTTGCTTTAAAATGTTCACTTTAGTTAAATTTTGTGGAAATGACACCAGATAGCTACTTTTAAGTACGTCGTTTAAAATATACTCACACTTTATAATGTATTTAATGATTAACCAATTTCAATCAAACTTCAGGACACGACGTTCTAGAGTTTAAATCTCAAAGTTCAAATTTCAGGACATCGTGTCCTAAAGTTCAAAAATTATGTCCACAAGTTCGAATCTTATGTTCTGAATTTTAAATTAGTAGTTCAAAAATTCAGGACACTTAGTCCTAAATTTCAAATTAGCAGCTCAAAAATTCAGGACACTAAGTCCTGAATTTCCAAATTCAGAATACTTTATCGTGAAGTTTTGGTGATTGACTAATCTTTAAATACATTATAAATTATGGATATATTTTAAATTGCGAGCTTAAAAGTGACTATAGTTGCGCTTCGCCCTTAAATTTTCTATTAAACTCTATCAGACACCCTTAATCTTTTGGATTTGATAAATAATATTTCAATGATCCTTTGTGACAAAGAACTCTCTGACCTCAAAATCAATAACCAAAATGAGATTATCATTGCCGGAATTTTTCAAATGACCATAGAAATGACCCTAATTTAGTATGGATTACCAATTTTTTTAATGGTTCGAATTATCAAATATTGTGTAGAAATTGTAAACGCACGGCTTTATATTTTCTCTTTTAATTTTCTATTAAAATTTAAAGCCCAATTATTCTTTATAATATCTTTTACCTTAGAGTTTCTATGATCAATATACGTTGCTCCTTTTATTTTTCTGACACGCAGTTATTACTAGTCAATTTTGTGCCAACTACTTTTTTCCTGTTATTTTCTATTCATTTTCATACTTATACTTCTTGTGGAATTATCTGATAATCAAGAAGAATCATCTAGACAATTCAAATAATGATTTTAAATGTTAAAATATTTTATAAGTCATATAAATCTACTTTAGAACATTTCGGTATATTGTGAAACCACTAAAAAATGCTAAATCAAAGGGGTTCGTTTTATCTTATAAAAAATGAAATTCATTTGTTTTCCTACCTAATAAGATTAAGGAAGTAAATTTACTATTCTTTATAGATGATACTATTCTGCTATTATTTCTTGAGAAAATAGTATTATAATCTCATACATAAATAAGGGTCATTGTTTCCCAGATTCAAATGGTTTAAAATATTAAGTGGAATATACTCTGCATTTTTTTAGTTATGTGATTAGGGTATACATGTATTTCACTCAACCATTCACTCTCAATTTTCCGCAATAATTAATAATGCTTACATGTTTTGCTTTTGTTTCCTTCGTTTACATGCCATTTAATGACAAAATATGTCGTAGTCTCTATTCCAATCAACTTGGGAAGTACATCTGAGCAAAATGCTTAACACGTAAAATGTTGTAATTGCTTTGAACTTTTCAATCACCTTGTATCTTTTACGGTCGTAGCGTTTCTCTAGTTAATAGAGAAATTTGGGTGTGGGTGGGGTGGGTGAAAATTTACTTAGAAGCGAATTCAGAATTTAAGTTATATGAGTTTAAGCTTTAAAGTTTATAACATTAAATTCATTGTATTTTTTTTTAAAGATATGAGTTTTATACCTACAGTTTATTACAATTTTAATGAATTGTTAAACTAATATGTTACATCCGCGCGCCTCTACTCGTAGGATGCTTACATCAACTTAATATATGCATCCACATGTTTGCACATATACTTCTTACCTAATCATGATTAAGTAATATATATATTCTCATTCTTATTAAATCACAATAGTAATAAGTTGACATGATTTGGTATAAACACCTATTAAAATAAGTTTTTACCGGGAGTATATCTAGGATTGGAACAGGTCATGTCCACAAGACCAAGAAAGGTCTTGAAATCAATCATCACAAATGAAGAAAAAGAAAGGGAAGAGAAGGAGATTGGGGGTTGAATAGCGGGTCCAACCAAGCTTTTCTTCTCAATATGTGATAAACTTTCATCATGATTTATAGAAAGTTTGCATTGTGCATACTGATATCAAATGAAAACCTCAGTTTCTTCTTAATTATAAAACAGAAGACCCACAACATTATTTTTTAACATACTTATGTAACGGAATATATATGTTATGATGATGCAACGATGAGGTAAGCCTCGCGATATCAAAGAAAAAAGAGGTCTTTTAAATAAAACAAATATTGGCATTACATTATATCCTAAGTGCGAAACCAGCGGGAAAGATAGCAATAAAAAGCGACAGAAGGAATTGAGATAGACAATAAATAGTATATAAATAACTTATCATAGCCATTGTATCCACCCCATAGCGCAGAAACAATGTCACTCGCATATTATATTGCTAAAATAAGAACAAAAGTTAGCAAGTTACGGAAGTAAGCTGATTTTGTTCGTATTCTTTGTTAAACAATATGTTAACAATGTCTTCTCTCATGTATGTTGATCATACGTATAATATTGACATGACTACAGATTACTACAAGTTCTAGGGTCGTTTTTTTTAAACGTTTAACCATTTGTATTTGAATTCATCGGCCGATTAATTTAGATTTATATCATGCAGAGTCTTAAGAAAGAGCGCACCTTACGAGAAATTCTCTATTCCGAGGACTCAATAATACCTCTAATAGACGATCAAGCGATTTCATCCATCATACCCATTCCTTGATGGTGTGGTGACTACAGATTAGTACAACTTCTTGTGGTCGTTGATATTTCTAATGCACTTTTATCTAAGCTTCTCATGATTGATTTTTCTTATTGAATAATCTTATAATATCAGTAAATTACTAAATTCAATTCTCAAGATAAATCACATTAAAAGGAAAATATTAAATGTTATTTTAATCCATGGACTTTACGTACTATTTCTCTTTCCCATTCTCTTTTGGCATAAATCTACAAGAAAACTTGAAAATTAGTCAACTAAGTCAATCTTCATGTTTCATTTCTCAATATTAACCTTTTGGGAATTGTTATCAATCTAAATTAGTTCTCAAGAGTTGGTTTCTTAGAGTTAATTAGACGCAGCAGAACGTAAAATAGGGTGTGAAGAAATCAGATAATAAGCAATATGAAAAGAAAAAGAGTAAGCATTATAATCACTAGAAGAAAAACACATATTTGTGAAGAAGTATTAATCCAAATAGCCGCCCACGTGATCTTTTAAACATAAAATAGCCGATAGATGTATAATATACGTATAATTAAGGTATAACATATGTATCACTGTATATAAATAATGTATAATTTATGTATACCGCTAAAAAAAGTAAATATTGAATCTGACCGGCTATTTGTGAATTCATTTATGACGGACAAGCATGTCACAGAATTGTAACGGAATTTGTGACGATTTTATGACGGAATTTATAATGTGAACATAATTCGTGACGGACATGATGATCTGTCACAATCCAGTATATGTTGTAACGGAGATGACAGTCACAAATCTTGACTTTGTCATAACAGTACATAAACCCAGTTTTCTATTTTATTTCCACATACTAAGCATGACGAATTCAAGTCAGCCTCGAAATATTATAGGACTTTATTTAACAGAATATGTGATAAAGTAGGGCCGGAATTTATCAAAAACAGTAGTCAACTACGAATGCCTAAACTCACCTGAGATAATGGGACACAATCCCACTAGTCAAATTATATTTTTAATTTATTCATTCGCATTTGACGTACTTAATTTAATGGTTGAAAAAATGGAGGACTTCCTTTAACTTGGCAAATTCAAATAAGTCATTCAGTAGATTGGAGGTCAGACTATAAAATATTCAACGGAGATATAGTCGTACAAGGCATTGAAATCGTGACTCAATGTCAAAAATTTGGTCGCCAAAGGTCTTTAGCAAAAATTTCTTCTCTAATAAAATATCTTCTAGGCGTGCATTTGGGACCATTGCTGCTAAAGTGAGTTGATATAGACAACATTAATTCAAACATAAATAAAATTAATTGAAATACGACCTGTCTAGTGTACTTCCTAGATTATTTCATCGGATTTTGTTTGTTTTTTTTTAAAAATAAATAAATTGATACGATACTCGCAGCACATATTCTTTCCTGGATAATATTTCCTTGTTGATATTTTAGCTAGAATTTTTTCCAACACACCGCTATCATTAGTAATAGTTAATTGAAGAATTAACCCAAATAGCCGTTTATCTAACCGGTTAAACTAAAAATAGCGGATGGAGATATAATATATGCATAATTTATACATTATATAAGTATTATATAATAAATGTATAAACTGTGTATATGGCTAGAAAGGGTAAATAATAAATATGACCGGCTAAATTAACCAAAATAGCTACCCATTCTACCACTTAAACTAAAAATAGCCAGTGAATGTATAATATATGTATAATTATGGATAATTAATGTATAATCTTTGTATATGGTTAGAAAAAGTAAACAATTAATATGGTCCTCTATATGAGCCCAATGTGAGTTTGATGAATCTGAGTCTATCTCTCAGATTCATCCATACATTTTCGGATAGAGCTCAATTTGGGAAGAAACTTGAGTGAAGAATATAGGTGCATAAAATGAGAGAAATGAATTCTATATCACAAAATGTAATTACGGGTGTATATGTACTACTAATTTAACTGCGGTTCTAATAACTTAACCATGGTCAGCTGGGACCCACCACTAACTACTTTTAACTAACTAGAGTCTAGCTTAACTACTTAACCACCTATTAACCACTTATTCTTCACACTCCCCCTCAAGCTGGAGGGTGCAATATGTTGAGCACTCCAAGCTTGCCCAAAAGAAATGTATGCTGCTTTTTTGATTTCCAAGAGATGAGTAAATCACCAAATTTGATCAAGTATCCAGTGACTGATCTGCGTGTATTTGGACAACTTGCCCAATCAGCATCACAGAAGCAGGTCAAGCTATCTTCATTAGATTAGCTTAGAAATATTCCCATCCCTGGCTCTTGTTTAATGTATCTGACAACTCTCATAGCTGCATCCCAATGAGACTTTTTGGGCTCTTGCATGAATTGACTAAGAGTTTGCACTACAAACACAATATTTGGCATGGTAATGGTAAAGTAAATCATCCTACCAATCAGTCATTGGTATTCACTTGCATCAGGCAGTACTTCATCACCTGCAACCCCAGTGTGTCTGTTAAATTCAGCTGAAGTGAACTTTTGATTGAGGTCAATTGGAGTGGATACAGGCTTGGCACCACATAAGCCTAAATCAGAGATCAGCTGAAGACAATATTTTCTCTCATTCAACAGAATTCCTCTCTTAGATGTCAACTTCAATTCCCAGGAAGTATTTAAGATCGCTAAGATCTTTGACCTTAAACAGTTGATGAATCACATCCTTGGTCTCATTGATGAACTGTGTGTTGTTTCCAGTTATCAACAAGTCATCTACATATATCAATATTGCCACAAAGTCTTCTCCTTTTTTCTTAGTGAACAAGGAGTAATCATGAAGACTTTGAACATAACCTGCAGCTATTAGAGCCTCACTAAGCTTAATATTCCACTACCTCGAAGCTTATTCTAGACCATACAATGACTTCAGTAGTCTGCAAACCTTTGTCTCCCTCTATTTCTTAAAACTTTGAGGAAGTTCCATATACTCTTCCTCATACAAATCTCCCTGTAAGAATGCATTATATACATCTATTTGTGAAATATTCCAACCTCTAGAAGCAGCAAGAGCAATAACAGACCTCACAATTACCATTTTGGCAACTGGTGAGAAGATTTCATTGTAATCCAAACCTTCTCTTTGGCTATACCCATTGGCAACTAGTCTGGCCTTAAACCTTTTTACTTCTCCACTGGCCTTATACTTAATCTTGTATACCCATTTTGACCCAGTGGCCTTTTCCCCTTTTGGCAGGTCCACAATACTCCAGGTTTTATTATCTTCTAGTGCCTTGATCTCCATTTCCATTGCCTCAATCCACCTTTTGTCCTTTGAAGCCTCAGTGAAGGTCCTTGGCTCAGTCAATATGGAAATGTGAGTCAGGAAGCTCCTGCATTTGTCTGTCAACTTTACATAGGATAAGTAGTTGGACGGTGGATATGAGGATCTCTGTCCTTTCTTGGTGGTCACATAATCTTGTAGCCTTAAGTACTCCTTTGAAGCTCTTTTGGACTTCCTTACTTCATTGTTTTCCAGCTCTACAATTGGTGGGAGAATGACATCATTTAACAATGTTGATTGTTGTTGTGTATGTATTAATAACTCTGCATCATCTGGACTTGAATCAACAACTCCAATTTCAGGCATGTCAACATTGTTCACCTCTGCAACTACTGGTAGGTCCTGCTCAACATGAGCATTTCCTTCTACAGCTTTTTTACTTCCTCCAGTGTCAACTGTTGTATGTGCATCATGACATCTTGGCTCAGCAGACTCCTCTAGGCTACCATTTCCAATTCTATCAAGCTGCAAATCTACATTATTGGGAGGATGTGTCACAAACACATTAGCTGTTGTGTGTTCTACTGCAATGTGAGTTTGGGGGGTGAATTTGGCAAATGGAAAGATATGCTCCTTGAATACTACATCTCTGCAAACAAAGAAATAGTTAGTAGATAGATCCATTAGACTATAGCCCTTCTGTGTTTCTGCATATCCCAGAATCTCTTGGTGAAATATTTTCTTCTTTAATCACATAGGTAGCATAACAAAGACATCCAAACACCTTGAGATGAACTAAGGAAGATGGCTTGTTATGTAGAGCTTCATATGGAGTTCTTCCATTTAACAGAACAGTGGGTAGTCTATTTATCACATGGACTGCTGCTTTAACACATTCACTCCAGAATCTTGTAGGGACACTAGCTTGAAACTTCATTACTCTTGCTGTGTCTAGGATATGTCTGTGTTTCCTCTCTACTACTCCATTTTGCTGTGAAGTGTATACACAGCTGCTTTGGTGAATTATCCCATAAGTATCAAATAACTCTGTCATGTGTTTATTAAAAAATTCCGTCTCATTATTTATCCTAATCATTTTGACTCTAAACTGAAATTGTGATTGCAACATAGAAAGGAACTTCTTTAGTACCACAACAACATCACTTTTCAATTGAAGTAAGTGTATCCAAGTATATCTTGTATTATCATCAACAATATTTAAAAAAAAATATTTCCTATCATGAGTTGGGTGCTTGTATGGTCCCCAAACATCCAAATGCAAGAGAGAGAGGATTCTCACTTTTAGTTAAACTTCTAGGAAACACTAATCTACTTTGCTTAGAAAGAGAGCATATAGGGCAGTCATTATATATAGCTATATCTATAGCTTTATTATGAAAGAGATCCATATTCTTCATAGTACTAAATCAAGCATGGCCTAGTCTTCTGTGCCAAAGTGCTCCATCCTCCTCATTATTCTTTGTGGTTGTGGTTGATGCAAACTGTTTTATTCCTCTGATTAACTTGTCCAAATCTCCTATGAATCCTTTCTTCAATATATACATACCACCCTTCTCTCTACCAATTCCTCTCACCTTACCATTGTAAAGGTCCTGGAATAAGCATAATTCAGGAAAGAATTCACTGAGCATGATAGTTGTCTAGTTAACTTAGAAACTGGCAAAAGATTAAATTTGAACTCAGGCACAAACAGGACATTATCCAATTCCTCTTTATCAAGAATAACTGGTTTTCCAATGTGTAAAACATTAGGCTTTCCTCCTATAGGTAAGTGAACCTGTTCATTGCTATATGCACTTACTTTGTCTTTGGCTTCTAATGCATCTAAATCACCAGCAATGTGATGTGTAGCTCCAGAGTCAATTATCCATTATGTACAAGGAAAATTTACCATTAATGAGGTAGAAATACCTGCCATGTTAGCTTGACATCCAGGAGTTTCTCTATTCAGCATGCTTAAAATCTGCCTGTACTGATCTTTAGTGAAGTATGGCCCTGACTTCAATCCATCATTGCTGCTTTTCCCTTCCTCTTCTTGTATTGACTTATCATTTTCAGAACCTCCAGTCACTATGTTATCTGCATATGATCTCTTATTTTTGAAGTCAGTTGGCTAACCAACAAGGTTGTAACAGTTCTCCGTTTGAATGGCCAGGTTTGTTGCAATATTCATACTTCACAAATGGCTTCTTTCCTTTGTATTGTTGTCCTCTATTGGTTTGCATTCCTAATTATCCTCTACCTGCTTGCATAGCAATAAGATATCCTCTATTTCCTACAGTAGAATTAGAATTTTGACTTTCATCTTCAATGATTAGAGCATAACCTTGATTCAGTGTTGGCTCTGTAGTTTTCATCAAGATCTGTCGTCTTGCTTGATCATAAGTCTCATTGAGTCTACTCAGAAATTACATTAAGCTTTGTTGCTGAAGGTGCTCGGCATATTTCTTCGAATTTGGAATGGGAACCATTGCATCATATTCTATCCACAACTCTTTAAGCTCGGTGAAATAGGCAGATACAAAATCCGTTCCATATGAGATGGTGACTCTCTATGTGCAATTGAAAAGTTCTCACACGATTCACCTTGTCGAACCTTTCTCTCAGATCCTTCCAAACCAAATGCGCATTAGATGCGTATACAATGCCGCTAAGCAAATTCGGAGAAACTGTGTTCATGATCCAGGAAAGTACAATTGCATTGCATGTTTCCCAGTCCACATGTAATTCAGACTTGAATGAGTCCTTTTTGCATGTCCCGGGCACAAACCCTAGCTTCCTCTTAGCTTGCAGTGCAATTCGCATTGATCGACGCCATAATCCATAATTTTTTAATCCTGTGAGCTTTACAGGAATCAAAATCGAACTAGGAGTATCTGAAGGATGAACGAACAAAGGATGCGTATGATCAATTTTATCAGCCTCCATTGACGATCGTCCGTCAGAGCTTCGCGAGGAAGATGATGATGAAACTACTGTCAAATTGAATGAAATTTGCAGAATTATAGATCTTCACCGCTCTGATACCATATGAGTTTGATGAATCTGAGTCTATCTCTCAGATTCATCCATGCATTCTCGGATAGAGCTCAATTTGGGAAGAAACTCGAGTGAAACAGATAGGTGCAGAAAATGAGAGACATGAATTCTATATCATGAAATGTAATTACACGTGTATATGTACTACTAATTTAAATGTGGTTCTAACAACTTAACCAAGATCAGATGGGACCCACCACTAACTACTTTTAACTAACTAGAGTCTAGCTTAACTACTTAAGCACCTATTAACCACTTATTCTTCACACCCAAGAAGAAACTTGAGCGCGCACCTTCTAAATGAGGGAGACATGAACACAAGTTGGTGCAGAAGATGAAGAAGTGTGAAACGTAACTATCGAAGCTGAACCATTTAACTTGCAAACCACCTCTAGCTCTAAAATTATATACTACTCCATCTGGTTCAATTTAGATGAGGTAGTTTGACTCGGCACGTAGTTTAAGAAAAAAAACTTTTGAAACTTGTGGTCTTAAAAGTTTAAGGGATAAAAGTTTTGTGGGGCCATGACATTTATGTGGTTATAAAATTTTTTCATTAAGGATAAAATGGATAGAATGAAGAGTTTAAAGTTGAATTATTTCTAAATTTATGTGTCATTTATTTTGGAACAGACTGAAAAGGAAAGTATCTCATCTAATTTGAAATGGAAGGAGTATATAACATGACTTCGAGTTGACTTACGTGTGCTCACGTCATAATTATTATGAGTCTGTTATTATACTGTTTGATTTATTAGGTTACACTTAACAGTTAAAATCTAATTGGTTCTCTTTGTTATTATCGCTTAAAGTTTAAGGAACCTTTAGATTCAAGGGATTAGGTGGGTTATCCCTTATATAAATTTTGGGATTAGATTTATCCCGTATTTGATTGAAAATATTAGCTATAACGAATATTATTGTTATACCAAAATCTTAGTATAACTTGTTCCATATAAAAAATGAAATTGATTATCTGAGCTATAATCATGATTGTAGTCCCAAGATTAAAGTCCTGAATTATTCTAATTTTAAACCAAACAACTCCTAATTTTTTCTCTTTGATAATTTATTTTCTAATAAACCGCTTTGTAACCTCTCACATATCTTTAGAACTTTTTCTCTGCCTTCTGTCTAACTTCTAGAGAGAGAAACTAACCACCCGTGTTAGCATCATGGAACATCAATAGGAGACGGAGCATTCACTATCTCAACAAGAAACAAATCAACTAGCACGTAGCACAAACAAACAAAAAGATCCCACCACATCCAACCAACCACCCTCCAAACCTACATACCTCCATAAATTAAATCTTCCGTCACTAACTACCCACTTAGACTACGAATCTGACCTTCTCACATACCTCACTCTTAATAACGAAAATGACAACCCTACCAATCACCCACACTTTATCCCAATTACTAGGCATGAAAAAACCAGACTATACAGCCCTTGGACCCAATCTGTTATTATCAAACTACTTGGAACAATAGTGTCCTACAACTTCCTAAAAAATAAAATACATACCATATGGCAACCCAAAGAACCATTCAATCTCATCAATTTGGGTTACGATTACTATCTTATCAAATTCACAGTTCAAGAAACCTTCCAAAATATTCTGCAAAAAGGGCCTTGATTCATTGGTTCACAATATCTCTCTATTCATCACTGGGAGCCCAAATTTAACCCATATCAAGCCCATACTCCTTTTTCCACCATTTGGATCCATTTACCACAACTCCCTACAGAATACTATGACCGCCAAATTCTACAAAAAATTGGAAATATTTTTGGTCAACTTCTGAAAATTGATGACTGCACCACGCATACCACTCGAGGACGTTATGCTCGTTTATGCATTCTAGCACCTCTTGGTAAGACTTTACTAACTGAAATCTTAATTGTCACCCATCTGCAACCTATTCACTACGAAGAAACGACCCCATTATGCAAGCTCTGTGACTGCCTAGTCCACACTTTACACTCTTGCCCGTCAATACTATCAACTGGACCCTCCAACAGTGCTAAAGCTCAATCTCATGAACCAATTGTGGCCAATGATGACAAAAGCCCATGGCATACAATGACTTTTCCAAAAAAAAAACTAGAAATACTCCACAACGTACCCACATTCATCAACAGTCTACCAAACCCAACACACACATACCCCCACTTTGCCTATAATTACCCAAAAACCTGCCTCTCAAGCCACCTTTAACACCCATAGTATTCTACTTTCCAGCCGATTCATTTTTTCCACCCCTGATCCTACCATTGATGACAATCATTCTTCTCATATTCCTACCCCACATGTTCCCCCTCTTTCTAACCACATAAGTTCCCATGTGGATCTGCAACAACCTAGCCCACCCTGCCCTATGTCATCTGACATGACCCCACCGCCCACCATAGCAACTGTATCACCTTCTTCATCCAATATCAGTCTGCATCAAACCTATTCCACATCAACACACGTTCCCCCTATTTCTTCTACTACCTCTACTTCAACAACATCATCCATACCCAACCCTCTTCCATGAAATTACCACGCCTCCAACACAGCCAATCAGATCCATATCCTTATACCCTTATCTAACAACACCACACCACATTACATCACACTCTACCCGACTACGATCATCCACTCTGATAAACCTACTCCGTTTCCTCTAGATACTCAAGTGACATCGGAACTCATGAACACTCAACAATTGCCAGTCACCCTATCACCGCAATTGCAAGGTCATGATTCATCCACAGCTATAAAATCCAATAACCCCATCCATGCAGCACTATCACTGCTATCTTCTTCACCCGACACTCCTCTCTCTGCTTACAATGTATCACCACTACCCTCCAAGAGATTGCTATAACAGGAATAGGAACCATGTTCCTTACATACAGATCAACAATTACCATTTGCCACCTCCACACTTTGTTCCACCACCACCTCTCCAACAACCCCTCCTCCTGGGTTCCCCAATACCACCATCCCCTTTCAACTGTACTACTACCACCAGAACATCCTCTAGTGAACTTGCCGTTGAACTTCCCCTACTCTGCAATAAGTCACGACAATCCTAGATCACAATGACCTACTCATGATGCTCTTCTAGGATAGACTACCATACATCCATCAGTAGGATCATGCCATGCAAATCCTCCACCTACATGATGTTGCCGCTTTGGAACTCAACAACCAACTCACTCAAGCTCAGTAATGGTTGCCTCAACTGTGACTACTGTAACTTTGAATGTACCCCCACCTCCATAATTCTGGCCCTACTACAATGGCCAACCTCAACAGGTATTCCCAGAAATGATGCACTATGCTCCACCACAATTGGGAATTCCTTCACGACTAGTGACTCCGCCTCCATCACCACCACCGGCCACGCAACCATTGGACATCGAAGATGAAGATCAGGACTATCCACCTCTACACGATACTTTTATGGAGATATTGAATCTGAAAAACCCCCTGACTCTTTCCATGCAAGAAAACATTGGAAGAAGGTACTTGATTTTGGCTTGTCTAACCTTGTAGATAACCTTCTTGAATATATTTCTCGATCCTTACTCTGTGGACCAGAAGTATGTCATCCTATTGATACCAACACTGCATCCACCACCACCACCTCAGAAAGAGATGGCGAACAATCATCAACTCACAATGAATTTGGCAATGGCACTAGCTCCAGGAGGGAGCTCATCCCCTATGACAAATAAATCCATGAAGATCATGTTATGGAACTGCGGTGGCGCCAACGACCCAGGTTTTAGGCGTAACTTGCATTTTTTGCTTAATTTGAATAACCCTACTATTCTCTATCTCACGGAGACAAGATGGAGGATCACATCTCTCTCCTTAACGAGTTCAACTTCACTAATCTTATCCAATTTGCCACTCAAGGATACTCTGGTGGTATTGTCATGCTCTAGAGCACACATTACCTCACTGTTGATCCAATAGAAGTTACTGCTCAGGAGCTTCATGATTCTTTTCAGGTATCCCCTACTATACCTATTTGGTATATCTTCTTAATATATGCTAGTATATCATACCACAATTGCCAAACACTTTGGCACAACATACAACAGTTTTCACACGCTCATACAAATGCATGGCTACCCAAGATTAAGCACTTTCTCTGGCTTCTCCTCCATGGTAAGTTACCCATAGCTGCTCTTCTAAACTCTTATCATATCCTGGCTCACCCTGCATGCTCCGTCTGTGTCCATGCTTGGGAAGATGTTTCACATATATTCACCGCTTGTTTACCCGCTACACACATTTGGCAACACTTTTCTATTTCTGTCCCCCAACAACAACCTATCACATGGCTTCAACACATATGCACTGATACTGATGCTACTTACATACACCACCGTATTGTTATTACTTCCCCATCCTTGTCCCTTTTATCCTTTGGCATATTTGGTTGACGTGCAATCATATTCTTTTTAATCACTCAGTAACACATGTATCTCATCATGCAATTCTCACCCATCCTATTAAATTTAACATCTTAGTCACTACTCCACAACAGTCTAAACCCACTACAATCATTCATGTTGGCTAGTCTCCTCCCCTTACTGGGTATACACTTAATATCGATGGCACTTTTGATAATAACTCAAAACATGGAGGAGCCGTTGGTGTTGTCCGAGACTCTTTTGGTAACTGGATTATGGGCTTCTCTAAGACTTTGTATCTCTCTAATGCCCTACAAGCTGAATTATTAGGTTTTCACTTTGGCTTACAGGTTGTCATTGCACAAAATCTCACACCACTTATTGTGGAGACTAACTCACAGGTATTACTCACCCTTTTATCGACGACCAGTTCTAAATACTCACATTTATTTGATGAATGCGGGTTGGTGCTCCGTAATCCATAATTCCATAGGATCCAACACACATTTTGGGAGGGGAATAGAGTCGTAGATAAATTAGCACATTTTGGCAAGCAAAGGGCTTCTAAACTACATCATGATGCTACGATTTTTTAAACACCCCCACTTTTATTTTGTATTGCTTAATGTTTGACTCAACGAGAACTGTAACCTCGCGTTCAATACCCTCTATGTACTAGTACTTTACATTTTCTAATATATCAATGGTACTCCATGAGAGAAGCATTCTCTTCAGAAACTTCACTTCTCTCTGTAAATAAAAATATTGCATAATTAATTGGACCCTATGCTCGGCAGGTAATTTTTGTGCAACTAGACTTTCTCTGCCTCTGAAGAAATGAATTTTAGTTTCTTTATTATTCAATTCAGAGAAAAAAAAGATATCATTTTACAACACCTGTTTAAGAATCATAATGGATTAATAAATTCTCCTATATGTTATTTGCATGGGGTAAAATTAACTTATATAAATAGTCGAATGGTAACATGACACGTGAAACCGAAGATAGTCAAAGGACGAGTCAAAAAACAACTAATACCGGACACAATGAATGTACTCGATATTGGATAAATCCTGAAGGGAGCGTAGCCGATGGGAGAAGGTCAAAGGTTTGCCATAGGATGGCATTCAATGAAGAAATATTCTCTAACATTAAATAAGCGACCTTTGCAGAGAATATTTGCATTCATAGTTAGCCGTTACACGTTCATCAATGTCTCTTTTATTATCATTTAAGAGCAGTTTGATCCTAGGATCTTAATTCCCTAGGTAAAGCTATAAATAGCAGGCTCAGCAGCTATTGCAGGGACATAAAAGTTTCTACATACAAAAGCTTTATTTTATTACATTTGCTCTCAATTAAACAACTCTATTTACACTTTGTTGTTACATTCACTTTTGTCCTCGGAAGCATTATATTCGGAGCCAGGCTTGTCATCTTCTCCAATTTCAGTTGCTAATCTTAATTTTAACCTTATCTCCTTATAATTTTTGGATCAAATAAGTTCACTTGTCTATAAACCACGCAACAAATTTAACTGTACCATTTTGCGGGTAAACAGTTTGGCGCCCACCGTGAGGCATAGACAGCTGACTAATTGCTTTGATTCATTCGTTTATTACTAATCTATTTGATTTTTTCCTTAGTAAGAAATCAGATATGGCAACTAATGATGTCAATATCTCACAACGTTAAAGAACGCGAAGATTTTCCTCAACATGATGACTCAATTAGTGACACTCGTAATGAAGGCGACACATCAACCTTGGTTCGTGAAGGACAGTACCCTCGGCATGTGCGGGAACCAACTCTTGATGATGACATGTCGTGGAAAAAGTAAAATTCCTAAGAGAACAACAGAAAGCAATCATGAGCCACCTCTTAAGTAAGGATCGAGTAATGACGGAGTTAAAACAAGCATTGTTAGGCGCCTCCAATAATGCAAACGGAAGGGTCACAGTTCCTCCTAGTGTTCCTGCAAATCAAACGGCTCATATTCAAAAGAAACACACACAATTACCATTCAAGCCGAGCGTAACACCAGAGTTAATTCCAAAGATGTTCAAGATGCCGAACATACCAAAATACGATGGGACTTCATATCCTCAGGAGCACATCACAACCTACACCACAATTGTGAAAGGGAACGATTTGGCTCAACATGAGATCGAATCGGTCTTGCTGAAGAAGTTTGGTGAAACCCTCACAAAGGAGTCCCTGACATGGTATTTTCTCTTACCCGAGCATTCAATTGACTCTTTTGAGATGCTTGCAGATTCATTCATTAAGGCCTACTCCGGGCAAGGAAAGTTCAGCCAGGAAGGCAGACATATTTAGGATTGCGCAGGGCGAATCCAAACTGCTGCAAGAATTCGTGATATGGTTCCAGAAAGAGAGGATGTTGCTACCGTCCGTACCGGATGAGTGGGCAGTGAAGGCATTTACAAAGGGTCTAAATCCGCGGAGCTTCGATACCTCCGAAAGTTGAAGGAAAGCCTGCTCGAGTTCCAAAAAACCATATGGGTAGATGTCCATAACTGTTATGGGTCAAAAATAAGGATAGAAGATGATCAGCTCAGGTTCTCGATATCAACAATGGGAGTGATCAAGACAAAAATAAGGACAATCTTAAAAGCAACTTTGATACAGATCAGTGGTCCTCCAAAGGTCATTTTTTGCCGTATGAAAGAATCAGAGGTCATAGCAATAAAAAGTTTCGGTCAACGAAAAAGTTCACTTGCGATAGAAGAACAGATCGTGGCTGGAGCAATAGATCATTACAGGAGAAGGAAGTTCCAGGGGCCTGAGACTCTACATATCCAGGTTATCAGACTACAGATTTAACATCAGTTTAGTAAAGTTGGTATCAGTAATGAGGAATATCAAAGAAGCACAGCTCCCAGAGCCATCATAGGGATCCCAGTTTATGGTGTGATTATCACGGGACTCACGCCATAGAACCAGGGATTGCTGACATCTTCATAAAGAGGTGGCGACATTGTTGAAGAATGGTCATCTCACGGAATGTTTAAGTGACTGAGCCAAGAATAACTATGTCCAAAGCCGGGATAATGCAGAGCCTTCGAAGGTAGCAGAAGGCTCCCCTCGGCTGACTATCAACATGATTTTTGGAGGAAACAAAAGTCAACGGTGTAACCTTTTCAGCAGCAAATAAAATAAAGATATCGCTGACTCACAAGCAGAGACTTTAGGAACTCGCAGAAGATGATACCATGTTCACGGAGGAAGATGCTGACATATTCCATCTACCAAACAACGACGCTTTGATAATCTCTCTCAATGTTTTAGATTTCAAAATTAAACGTGGTTTGGTTGACCCAGGAAGCTCAGCCAACATAATACAATGGAGAGATTTGGAGAAAGTGAAGCTGACCGGAATAATGTGTACACTCCCAAGGGTCGAACGACATAAACCATAGATGCATCTATTATACTGCCTAAGCGAACGGCCCGCTCCCATAAGAGTGTGGTACATAATCCTGCCGAGGCAAACGGCCCGATCCCATAATAATGTGTACATTGCCGAGGGTCGAACAACATAAACCATAAATGTACCTATTATACTGCCGAGGCGAACGACCTGCTCCCATAAGAGTGTGGTACATAATCCTGCCGAGGCAAACGACCCTATCCTATAATAATGTGTACACTGCCGAGGGTCGAAAGGTACGAACCATAGATGCATCTATTATACTACCGAGGCGAACGACCCAATCACATTAGAGTAAGAAGCTTTAACGGGTCCTTGGCCCCACCCACGAATATACATGTGAGTTATGAAATTTTAGGAAAACTTTGCAATGAATACGCATAACGCGGGAGAAATTCGTAAGGGAAGCACAAATTATTCCGCGGATTATCAAGTAGCTTATCACATCTCTGCAATAGTGAGTCTATCACCCTATGCAAGTATAGTCTCAAGTCGTAATGCAAAATAAAGGAATCAGGCGAGCAAGAATAACTCAAATAGTACAATTATAGCATGGCGTGAACCTAAGTCTACCCGGACGTAAAGTCTATCGTACGCACAGACACCCGTCACCTCATACGTGCATAGCTCTCACAACATGAAGCACATAAGAATATAATACCTACGGGGTAAATTCCCCCTCACAGGGTTAGATAGGAGACTTACCTCGCTCTAAAGTTTCATAACCGGCTCCAATGCCTCTCTAACACCTCGACTCAAAGCCAAAAAAATCCGAAACTAGTCAAACAATGTGCAAATCTATCAAAATATACTCCAATGCTTATAATTAATCAATTTATAACAATTCTCAACTCCGCTCGAAAAGTCAATACAGTCAACCCTCTTGCCACGTGCCCAGATTCCAAAAAAGTTCGAAGATAAACTTTACCCATAACATCACGAACTCAAATATATAATTTATTCCAAATCCCATGTCCAATTTTGTGGTCAAAATCCAAAATATGATTTTTAGGTTTTTCTTCAAAAATCCCACAATTTTCACCAATTCCATGTCACAATCTGTATATAATCCATGTAAAATAGTTGGAAATTGAACAAAATTACTTACCCAAAGATTGTAGATGAAAATCCCTCTTCAGAATCGCATCTTACCGAGTATAGGGTCCAAAAATGAGAGAATGTCTCCAAAATCCCGTCTCCCAGCCCTTTTACCCGGTGCAGATATCGCATTTGCGACACAGGGTCGCATTTGCGAACCCTCAAAATTGTGGACAAGTGTTAGCAATTGCGAACCAAGGCAAAATCTACAGACTTTGCGATTGCGAACAAATGTTTACAATTGCGAACCAAGGCAAAAATCTACAGGCTTTGCAATTGCGAACCAAGGCAAAAATGTACAGGCTTCGCAATTGCGAGCCAAGGAAAAAATTTATAATCTTCGCAATTGCAAACAAATGTTCGCAATTGCGATACCTGAGCACCAACAACACCGGCAATCATTTCCGACATGGAAATGAGCATAACTATCTCATACGATATCAGAATTTGATGATTCTTGTTGCTATGACTCCGTAATTACGACAAGGATCTAATGGTTCAATAAAATCACAAATAAAAGGTCGTTTGCTCAATATAGTATCCTTTATACCCAAGAAAATGATGCCGAAACATTAAATAAGAGCGCGACACAACCCAAATACATCCGAAACACACCCGAGGCCCCCGTCCTATTACACAAACCAGTCCCAAAACATAACACAAACTTGCTTGAGGCCTCAAATCACACCTAACAACACCAAAACCATGAATCGACGATCAAATCCTCCTTTTAACTTTCAAACATTCAAACTTTGACGAACATGTCCGAATTACACTTAAACATTCCGGAATGACGCCAAACTTTACGTACAAGTCACAAATCATGATACGAACCTATTCCAATGCTCGAAACCCCAAACGGACATCGATAAAATCAAAGTTTACCTCAAATTAAACTTAGGAAATTCTAAAACCTTCAAAATGCCCACTTTCCACAATAAGCGCTGAAATGCTCATGGACCACCCGATACTCAACCCGAACATATGCCCAAGTCCGAAATAATCATACGAACCTATTAGAACCTTCAAATCCCAATTTCGAGGTCGTTTACTCAAAATTCAAACCTTAGTCAACTCTTCCAACTTAAAGCTTCCGAATTTAGAATTTTCTTTCCAAATCAACTCCGAACTTACCAAAATTCAATTCCGACCACATGTACAAGTCATAATACTTAATGTGAAGCTACTCAAGGCCTCAAATCGCTGAACGGCACTTTAGAGCTCAAAACGAACGGTCGGGTCATCACATCCTCCCCCACTTAAACATACGTTCGTCCTCAAACGTGCCAAGAACTATTCCGGAGTTGTCCAAAATCACTGTTTAACACCTCGTGCACGTACTCTTGTCAACACAACTCATGTGAGCACATTAGCTCGAGCTAGACTGAAGATCCTCCCTTTTATTAGTCAATAAGCCTTAGAACCAAATTCCAACATCCAGGAATTCTCTATAAGACCTCATTCTAACATACGAACACCGTATAAATCTCCACACGCTAAACCCTTATATGATCATGCACCCATGCTGACGTCACACAATGCACTGCATAACTTATTTGCCCGTGATAACCTCCTCCAAGAACAACATCTGCAAATTCACTAACCCGATGCCCGTAGTATACCTCATAACACATATAAACCAGGTCTCAACCCTCACAATACTGTAATGATGAAAGAGATATGCAATAACTCATAACCACCCATCAAATCAATAACTCACAGAGTTTCTTTGCTCGACAACAAACATTACCTCATTTTGAGTTGAATAGTGACATTTTCCCTTTAATATACCTTACATAAATTCGATCGCACCAATTTCAGGTCCAATAACCTCGTTTCACCCAATACAAGCCACAACTTGAATATGACACATAAGGAAGAGCAAACTCTGGAAAAGAACTACCCAGCTGCGTAACGAATAAAACAACCGAAAAGATGCTATGAACCCTTCCCAACGAATGAGAAACAAAATACACATAAATAAGTATAGAGAACCGTACTCAACATCTCACTGTTGCGGTATGCAACCTGATCCACACATGATATCGTTGCGGTGTACAGCCCGATCCAAATAACATACCTATGGCGGCGTGCTACCCGATCCACTCATAACAATCAATAAGGAAATACTCATCAAGCCATAATGTTCATACCTACGGAATGCCCGAATATCGACCACAAGCACGCCAAAATGCATAAATACGACTCTGGGGAGATGGATAGCGCCATACGCCACAAAAATCAAGCTCGACTAAGGTGCAACAACGATAAGCTAAACAGGACCACAACACCCGTGCGAATGATCAATCTATCTTACAACCCACATGGCATAATATAGTATTACATAGGATAGCTGACGACAGGAATAACATCCAACACCCGAAGACTCCTCCATAAACAGTGCTATGCTAAATGAACATATCCGACCTGACGTAGAGCATACATTCACATTAGATCTAATAGAGGACCTCAAACCGATTCTGATCATCCCGCACTGGGCCAATAACCTTTCGAGAATCCACAATGACCTATTCATGACACATAAGAATAGCCGTCAAATCCGGAACAACTCACACAGTCCACAACCAAAGGAATAGAGCGTCTTTCAGGCATAAACTCTCCCATTGGCGACATTACCAAAATCTCCATGCCTGTTTTAAATCTCTAACAATCGAATGACTAACATGTCACACTTATACGAACTTACCGTGGGATATACTCTCACAACCTTCCGCACCAGGTAATAAAATCTGAACATTAATGGCCATCGACCATGCTATTTCTATAATACTGGCCAAGCATCCACATTTCAATACCCAACACTCCTACCACAAAACAGACCATCCTCAGGCTGCCCGAAAATAGTGCCAGAATATTCCGAACATCTGAAAACTTCTCATACTCCTTCGAGCTCGTGAGATTCTTATCGAAACCGAACCATAACCTTGATCCCAACTTCCCATTACTATACCGCTCACCGCACCTATCCTGCCACTATACGAGAGTCAAAAGATTTCAGCATCACCCCTGAACCACTAGTACAATACATAGTTCATCGGCTAGAATCCCTTTTACTCCACTTATTTCTGAAGAACAATTGCAACACGCAATCAAATTCCCATAACCGCAGAAAATCAAACCTCAAGTTGTGGTCTAAACCACCATAATTCTTCAAGGATTCATTTACATATAACAAGTCCATCATAATCAACTACTTCCAAATCAACCCAATTACGGTGTCTGTCAACCCGCACGTACAACCACGAATCACCTACATATCCTTAACACACCGAATGAACTGATCATTTCCACAACCATGCTGATTCAAACCATTGCTAACTGACCCAACTTCTTCCAATTTACTCTTGACTTGCCTGCGAAGTAATAATAGCTCCATTAAAACACATAACAGGCCTCAAACAACACTCATCCCGAGTGAGCCAGTTTAGGAGATCACGTCGTCTCAATACCCATGAACCATCTCATACCCTCCTTATACGCACAATATCATCTCCAACTGGTATACCCATTCTGAAACACCTTCCACGAATCCGAAACTATTTCTTCCATTTCTCCAATATTGCCCCGCAAACCAAATGATAACATAGAAAATTCCCCAAGTATTCTTCACACTCTGCTGCAAAATCCTAGTCTTCAGCCACATAACGAACCCAAAATCCTTAGACACTGCACTTTAATTTTTGAACCTACTAGAACCATTATTGAGAGTCACCCCCTCCAACCTGGTCCCGAATGTACTCAAACTCCAACGCCCTGTTAGCACATGAACACTCCCAAAGAAGCAACCAAAAGAATTTCTTTTTCTTGTACAACACATCCACAAGAAGCATAAACTCTGAGTCTTTCTAAAACCTGCACTTGAATCGATAAGGCAAAATATAACACACATTCATCAAGTTCTTTACTCGAATTACCTCTGATGTTTTCTTTCCTTAGTCATAAATAATCCACCAATGCACCGATCCCCTACTTAGCTTTAAGCTACAATCACATAAATCTAGAACCCACAAAGATTCCTCCTTCTCAATTATCATGATCTCGCACCGTTAAGCCGCCAAATTTCTCACAATCTCTTGTTAGACTTTTCATGAACAATCCGAATTGTCAGCCACAATCGCATATTCGACCTTCTGTCGGGTAGTAAGTAAAACACTTCATAGAAAATTCATCAAATCACGTAACTGCTAACCTGCTCACCGGAGATAACCCACCTGTGGAATTCCATATCGACATCTTCCAACGATGCTGCACTGGGTACAACTACCACGAATTCAGTAAACCTTCCTGAGCCCATGCTCGTCCACCAGCTGTACAAGTCTGTTTCTTCCCCATTGATATCAACTGAAAGTCTGACAATACATTCCAAACTCGAAGTCACGTTGTATCCCTTAACGATAATTAAGGTCTTACACCCCTAAACACTCCAAGAAAACTTCTTTTCATCATATTCAACCTTCCTCAGCATAGAAGCTACCATTCCAAATAAAATCCGTAGACCTAGTCACTGTCCACCATGATTCCCCAAATCGCTCTAAACTTTTCTCAAGGCAAGTGGATTTCCTACCATAGAATTCATATGCTACTCTGCCACTCCCACTTTGGTTAAACCACCTCCTTTAAGCAACTTCTCGACCTCTGCTTTTCATACTTGACCTGCTAGCAATTCAACCACCGCAAGACACATCCCACCATGTCCTACTTCATCCTTCGTTGCCCAAATGTTGCCTCAAATCAAAATCCATCTCTGTAGCACCTGAACTAATAAGTTACTACTCTAAGCCTCCTCTAAGTTCACCTTTCTCGATCCATGAACATTAGAAACGCCGATTCAATTCTGAAACCTCTACACACCGCCATCTCTGACAACCGCTTCTTAGACACTATTTCACAACACTCTGCCCCGAAGGCAAATCAAAGAAGGCCATAACACCCATAGGCCTTAATGCGTTCAAATAAGGATGATGATACCACATCCCAAATGAGAATACCACCACGCTAAAAAATATCGAGTCTCGTTACTCCATCAAACAAAGCCTGAACATCCATAGTCCGATTGCCTTTCCTCTGCTAGAATTAAATGTCGAACCTCCAAACCATGCACTGAGAAATCCTCCTTTCGAGTCATTCATTGCCGTGACACATAAATAAGCACCTTACCATTTACACCAACACTGTGCGATAACCACTCATGAACATTATAATACACTGTGCATAGCCGCGAAACCGTAGGCGACACTAATATTG
Organism: Nicotiana tabacum; assembly: GCF_000715075.1. Taxonomy (NCBI): domain Eukaryota; kingdom Viridiplantae; phylum Streptophyta; class Magnoliopsida; order Solanales; family Solanaceae; genus Nicotiana; species Nicotiana tabacum. Next base: position 82,760,056 of record NC_134081.1, on the reverse strand, counting down.
CGCTGAAAATGACAGAACATCCCTCCACGAGGCGACGGTAATAGCCCACTCGAACATGCAGCGAAAACATCTTGCACCGCATTTGCGGTGCCATGTACAACTCCTCAAAGCCCAATTGATACCAAGCTCTCCACGTCGCATAAGATTGAGTAGGAAGGAAATAAAGGCATAAGCCTCAAAGAAATCAAATCGCACGATGAGGAATCAAGAAGGGAAGTGCTCCTAACAGCCATGTAACCTCTCGAAGATAAGTACATATGTCTCCGTACCGATCCACAAGACTCTACTAGACTTGCTCATGACTCGTGAGACCCAAGTGAACTTATAGCTCTGATACCAAGCTATCACGACCCAAAATTTTCTATAGGCCGTGATGGCACCTAACATCGCCGTCAGGCAAGCCAACAGTGAATTTCAAATTATTTACTCATTTTAATATTTTTTTGAAATCATAAATCCCATTAAATAAATAAAGTAAAATTCTGGTACTCGGTCAAACCCGTGATCCTCTTTACCAATATCCATATAAGGTATAAATTACAAGATAAAGTGATAATAATTACGTGACTACAACAATGAACATCCCCTATGCACCCCCAAAATCCGATGTCACAAGTGCACGTGCATCTATTAAGAAGTATAATAAAATACAATATCTGTCTGGAATATAAATTAGACATGAGAATGTAAGTAACTCTGTTGAAGACTCTGTATGCTGTGGATTGTAACATGGAACGCAGCTCGCCATAAAGTCCCCGCAATAGCCACGCCTCTGCGCCTAAAAGAACACCAGACATGTATATACCTGCACAATAAGTGCAGCAAGTGTAGCATGAGTACGTAATTCAACACGTACCCAGTAAGTATCTAGCTTAACCCCGGAGAAGTAGTGACGAGAGGTCGACATCGACACTGACTAGTGGTCCAATAAATCAAATCCAGTAAGAAGTAAACACATAGGAGGGAGGGTAAATAAACAGTATAAACAAATATAGGCATGTGGTACAATCCTCCTCTGAACGGTAAACTCAAGCTCTCAATTATCAGTTACCTCCTTAACCGGAGTATATATGAAATGGACCTCACCAGATAGGTCATCAACACTCAAATAAGGAAAAATACATGGATAAGTTGATTTCTTGTCAAATATTATACACGACGTTGCCGAGGCGAACTGCCCGATCCCATAAGAGTATTATAGAAATGCCGAGGCGAATGACCCGATCCTATAATAATGTGTACACTATCAAGGGTTGAACGACACGAACCATATATGGATATATTATACTTCCGAGGTGAACGGCCCGCTCCCATAAGAGTGTGGTACATAATCCTTCTTAGGCGAACGGTTTGATCCCATAATAATGTGTGCACTGCCGAGGGTCGAATGACATGAACCATAGATGCATCTATTATACTGCCAAGGCAAATGGCCCACTCCCATAAGAGTGTGGTACATAATCCTGCCAAGGCGAATGGCCCGCTCCTATAAGTGTGTGGTACATAATCCTGTCGAGGCGAATGACCCGATCCCATAATAATGTGTACACTGCCGTGGGTCGAACAACACAAACCATAGATGCATCTATTATACTACTAAGGCGAATGACCAGATCCCATTAGAGTAAAAAGCTTTAACGGGTCCTTGACCCCACTCACGAATATACGTGTGAGTTATAAAATTTAAGGAAAACTTTACAATGAATACACATAACGTGAGAGAAATTCGTAAGGGAATCACAAATTATTCCACGGATTATCAAGTAGCTCGTCACATCTCTACAATAGTGAGTCTATCACCCTATGCAAGTCTAGTCTGAAGTCATAACATGAAATGAAGGAATTATGCGAGCAAGGATATCTCAAATAGTACAATTAGGGGTCGTTTGGTAGCCGGTTAGAGAGGAGTTATCCGTGTATTAAAACTAGAATAACTTTATACATTATTTGGTTAAAATAAGGGTAACCAATAATCTCCACATAGAAGCTAGCATAAGTTATACAATGTTTGGTTATTTTTTCCTCTTTTCCACATAAAATGTAGCATTGCTATACAATGTTTGGTTCATGTTTTTTCTTTTCCACATAACTAATACATGTATAAGTTATGAGGGAACCTATGTTTTATTTATGCTAGATAGAAGGTAGAATAACTTATACATGTATTAGTAATACTTGTATTAAAACACAAAATGACAAGAATACCCGTTATTCAAACTTGTATTTTTTTGTTTAAAAATATATATTTAAACTATATTAACAATTTTAATAAAATAAAGTAAGATAATAATAAATAACACTCATATTACATTTATATTACTAATCCTTATATAACTACCGTATAATTAATCTCCGCATAACTAATCCAAACATAACTCAACCTTGCATAACTTATCCCTGCATAACTAATCTCTGCATTACTTATTCCTGCATAACTAATACATACATAACTAATACCTGCATAACTAGTACATATATAACTACGCATAACTCTAACCGGCAACAAAACGATCCCTTAAAGCATGGCGTGAACCTAAGTCTACCCGTACGTAATCAGGAATTCAAGAGTACGCACGGACACCCGTCACCTCATACGTGTGTAGCTCCCACAACATGTAGCACATAAGAATATAACACCTACGGGGTAAATTTTCCCTCACATGGTTAGACAGGAGACTTACCTCACTCTGAAATTCCATAGCCGGCTTCAATGCCTCTCTAACACCTCGACTCAAAGCCAAATGATCCGAAACTAGTCAAACAATGTGCAAATCAATCAAAATATACTCCAATGCTTATAATTAATCAATTTATAATAATTTTCAACTCTGCTCGAAAAGTCAATAAAGTCAACCCTCGGGCCCACGTGCCCGTATTCCGAAATTTTTTAAAGATAAACTTTACCCATAGTATCACGAACTCAAATATATAATTTATTCCAAATTTTATGTCCAATTTAGTGGTCAAAATTCAAAAATTCGATTTTTAAATTTTTCTTCAAAAATCCCACAATTTCTACCAATTCCATTTAAAATCTGTATATAATCCATCTAAACTAGTTGGAAAATAAATAAAATTACTTACCCAAAGATTGTAGATAAAAATCCCTCTTCAAAATCGCCTCCGACCGAGCCTATGGTTCCAAAAATGAGAGAAATTCTCCAAAATCCAATCTCCTAGCCCTTTTACCAGGTGCAGATGTCGCATTTGCGGACCCTCGCAATTGCGGACAAGTGTTCGCAATTGCAAACCAAGGCAAAATCTACAGACTTCGCAATTGCGAACAAATGTTTGCAATTGCGATACTTGAGCACCAGCAACACCAATAGTCATTTCCGACATGAAAATAGGCATAACTCTCTCATACAACATCGAAATTTGATGATTCTTGTTGCTATGACTCCGTAATTATGATATAGATCTAATGGTTTAATAAAATCACAAATCAAAGGTCGTTTTCTCAATATAGTATCCTTTATACCCAAGAAAATGATGCCGAAACATCAAATAAGAGCGCGACACAACCCAAACACATCCAAAACACACCCGAGGCACCCGGGACCCCGTCCAATTAAACAAACCAGTCCCAAAACATAACACAAACTTGCTTGAGGCTTCAAATCACACCAAACAATACCAAAACCATGAATCGATAATAAAATCCCCCTTTTAACTTTCAAACATTCAAACTTCGACGAACGTGTCCGAATTACTCTTAAATATTACGGAATGAGGCCAAACTTTACGTACAAGTCAGAAATCACGATACAAACTTATTCCAAGGTTCAAACTCCAAACGGACATCGATAACACCAAAGTCCACCTCAAACCAAACTTAGAAAATTCTAAAACTTTTAAAATGCCAACTTTCCACAATAAGCGCCGAAATGCTTCCGAACCACCCGATTCTCAACCCGAACATACGCCCAAGTCTGAAATCATCATACAAACCTATTGAAACCTTCAAATCTTGGTTCTGAGGTAATTTACTCAAAATTCAAACCTTAGTCAACTCTTCCAACTTAAAGCTTCCGAATTTAGAATTTTCTTTCCAAATCAACTCCGAACTTCCCGAAATTTAATTTCGACCACACCTACACGTCATAATACCTGAAGTGAAGCTATTCAAGGCCTCAAACCTCTGAACTATGCGCTAGAGCTCAAAATGAATGGTCGGGTCGTTACATAAATTTTGGAAGTAAAATTTTGAGTAGCAAGGATGTTATAGACGGCAAAAATCGTGGTCATGATTGCCTCATAAACTGGAAAAAATATTTGCTGAATCGTGGGACAAGACATGTTCAGGATATTAAATGCTAGAAGATGTGCATCCTTTCAAGCGTCAGAGATTGTTCAAGAACTTTTCCGCCAAGAAAGGAATCCTCACTAACTTCCCGGTAACACTAAGATATGTCACTGAGAAGTAGAGGGACTATATGTATGGGGTAAATTTGGTTTATACAAATGCTCGAATGATAACATGACACATGGAACCGAAGATAGGCAAAGGGCGAGTCCGAGAACAACTAATACCGGACACAATGAATGTAATCGATATCGGGTAAATTTTGATGGGAGCATAGCCAATGGGAGGAGGTTAAGGGTTTGCCATAAGATAGCATTCAATGAGAAAATATTCTCTAACATTAAATAAGCGACTATTGTAGAGAATATTTGCATTTATGGTCAGCCCTTACGCATTTATTAGTGTCTCTTTTATTATTATTTAAGAGGAATTTGATCCTAGGATCTTGTTTTCTTAGGTAAATTTATAAATAGCATGCTCAACAGCCATTGTAGGTGTACGACCTGACCAGTCATTTTGAGATCTAGTGCATTGTTTGATGGTTTGAGGTCTTGAGTAGCTTCAGATCATGTTTTATGACTTGTACATGTGGGCAGAATTGAATTCCAGGAAGTTCAGAGTGGTTACAGAAGGAAAATTCTCAATTTGGAAGCTTTAAGTTGGAAGAGTTGACTAAGGGTTGAATTTTTGAGTAAACGACCTTGGAATCAGGATTTGAAGGTTTCAATAGGTTCATATGATGATTTCGGACTTGGGCGTGTATTTGGGTTGAGTATCGGGTGGTCCAGAAATATTTCAACGCTTATTATGGAAGGTTTGCATTTTTAAAGTTCAAGGATTTCTTGAGTTTGATTTGAAGTGAATTTTGATGTTATCTATCTCTGTTTGGGATTCCGAGACTTAGAATAGGTTTGTATTGTGATTTATGACTTGTAAGTAAAGTTTGGCATCATTCAGGAATGTTTTGATATGATTCAGACGCGTTCGTCGTAGTTTGGAAGTTCGATTCATGATTTTGATGTTATTTGGGGTATTTCAAGCCTTAGGATAAGTTTGTATAGGGTATTGGGACCTTTTTGTGTGATTGGACGGGGTCCTTGGGGCCTCGGGTGTGATTCAGGGTGGTCTCAGACCCTATTTGGATGATTTGCTATTGCTGGTTGCTGGTGTCTGGTTTTGTTCTTCGCGAATGCGAAGGGATTCACGCATTCGTGAAGAAGGATTTTTGGGGCTGCTGGGATTTTCCCATCGCGAACGCGATGAAAGAGACGCAAATGCAGAGCAGAGGATGGAGTAGCCTATGCGAACGTGACTTGGTGGTCGCGAAGGGGAAGAGGAAAGGGAGTTGGGGCCTGCCAGGCGTTAAGCTTTCGCGAATGCGGCTCGTGGTCCGCAAACGCGAAGGGCAGGGGTCAGAAGGCTTCACGAACGTGGCCCTTTGGTCGTGAACATGTAAAGGAATTTTGGAGGCAATGAATTTTTAGCCTTAGCGATCGCGAAGATTCTCCCGCAATCGCGAAGAAAGATGGGCCTGGGTAGACTTGATTTATACGTGATTTGGCCCATTTTCTTTCATTCCCTCTTGGTTTGGGTGATTTTTGGAGAGATTTAAGGGAAAATATTAATCATATATTGCAAGTTAAGTAATTCCCACATAATGTTAGTGAAATACATGGATTATATGTGGATTTAAAAATGAAAATTAGTAGAAATTGTGAGATTTTGAAAGAAACCTAGAAATTGGTATTTTTGAATTTTTACCACGAAATTGGACATGGAATTGGGAATAAATCATATATTTGAGTTCGTAATATTATGGGTAAAGTTTATCTTCGAAAATTTTCGAAATCCGGGCACGTGGGCTCGAGGGTTGACTTTATTGACTTTTCGAGCGGAGTTGGGAATTATAATTAATTGATTAATTATAAGCATTGGAGTATATTTTGATTGATTCTCACATTGTTTGACTAGTTTCGAATCGTTAGCTTTGAATTGAAGATTTAGAGAGGCATTGGAGCTGGTTATGGAACTTCGGAGCGAGGTAAGTCTCCTGTCTAACCCTGTAAGGGGGAATTTACCTTGTAGGTGTTTTATTCTTATGTGCTATATGTTGTGGGAGCTATGCACGTATGAGGTGACGAGTGTCCGTGATTTGTTCGGTTAGAATTAGGTTTATGCCATGCTTTAATTGAACTATTTGAGTTATCCTTACATGTTTATTTCCTTTATTTTGCGTTACGACTTGAGACTAGGCTTACGTAGAGTGATAGGCTTACGTAGAGTGATAGACTCGCTATTGTAAGAGATTTGACGAGCTAATTGATTAGTCGCGGAACAATTGTGTTTCCTTTACAAATTCCTCTCGCGTTGTGCGTTTGATTGAAAAGCTTCCTTAAATTTCATAACTCACACGTATCTTCGTGAGTGGGGTCAAGCACCCGTTAAAGTATCATATTTCCATGGGAGCGAGCCATTCGCCTCGGCAGTATAATAGATGCATCTATGGTTCGTGTCGTTCGACCCTCGACAATGCATACAGTATTTTGGATCGGGCTGTACGACCTCGGCATTTCTATAACTACTCTTATGGGATCGGGCCGTTCGCCTCGGCAGTGTAGTGCGTATTATTTTGCAAGAAGCCATCGTATTCGTGATTTTTTCCAAATTTGAGATGTGACGATCTATCTGGTGGGGACCATTTTCCATATCCACTCTGGTTGAGGTGATGACCGATAATTGAGGGCTTGCGTTTACTGTTCAGAGGAGGATCGTACCACGTGCTTAAATTTGTTTACACTATTTTTTTTACCATGCCTCATACTTATTTTCTTTTTGTTGTACTTGATTTATTGGACCACTAATAAGTGTCGATATCGACCCCTCGTCACTACTTCTCCGGAGTTAGGCTTGATACTTACTGGGTACGCGTTGATTTACGTACTCATGCTACACTTCTGCACTAAATGTGCATAATCTGACAGGTTCATTTAGTGATCATCTTGGCATGTAGGCGTAACTGTTGAGGAGACTTTAGGTGAGTTGCATTCCAGGCTATTATTTTACTTCCTAGTTGATGCTCATACACTTGTGACACCGGGTTTTGGGGGTTCCTAATGGATGTTCATTATTGTAGTTCACGTAATTATTACCATTTCACCTAGTAGTTATATTTTATATACGAAAATTGGAAAATAAAATCATGTGTTTTCTATGAGTACTAGGTTTTGCTCTACTTATTCAACGGGATTCATGATTTCGAAAATAATAAAATGAGTAACTTAGTTGATTAATCACTGTTGGCTTGCCTGACGGTGGCGTTAGGCGCCATCACGACCTATAGTAGATTTTGGGTTGTGACAGCTTGGTATCAGAGCTCTAGGTTCACTTGGGTCTTATGAGTCATGAGCAAGTCTAGTAGAGTCTTGCGGATCAGTACGGAGATGTCTGTACTTTTTTTTGAGAGGCTACAGGGTTGTTAGGAGCACTTCCCTTCTTGATTCCTCGTCGTGCGATTTGATTCCATTGAGGATCATGCCTTCGTTTTCTTTCTATTCATTATTATATGATGTGGAGTGCTTGTTATCAATTGGGTATCGAGGAGTTGTAATGGTACTGCAGATATGGTGCAGGATGTTTCTCCTTGCATATTTGATTAGGCTATTGTCGTCGCCTCATGGAGGGATGTTCTGTCATTTTAGCATAATGTTAGTGTTGCCTACGGGTTCACGGCTATGCACAGTGCATTATGATATTCATGAATAGTTATCGCGCATTGTTGGTGTAAATAGTAAGGTACTTATTTATGTGCCGCATCAATGAATGACTCGAAAGGAGGACTACTAGGTTATGGCTTAGAGGTTTGACATTTAATTCCAGCGGAAGAAAGGCAATCAGACTATGGATGTTCAGGCTTTGGTTGATGCAGTAACGAGACTTGATATTTTCGAGTGTGGTGGAATTCTCATTTGTGATGTGGTGTCGTCGTCCTTCTTAGAATGCATTAAGGCTGGTCGGTGTTGTGGTCTTCTTTTATTTGCTTTCGAGGCAGGGTGTTGTTTCATGAAATGTGGTTGTCAGCGATGGAGGTGTGTAGCAGTTCCATAATCGAATTGGTGTTTCTAATGTTGATGGGTCGAGAAAGATGATCTTCAGGGAGGCTTAGAGTTAGTGGCAATTTATCTGTTCAGATGCTACAAATAGACTATGCTATGAGGTAGAATTTTGGCAGCAAAGGAGGAGGAAGGACATGGTGGGAGCTGTCTCGCGGTGATTGAATTGCAAGCAGGTCAAGTATAAAAAATAGAGGTCGAAAAGTTGCTTAAAGGAGATGGTTTAATTGAAGTTGGAGTGACGGAGTAGCATATGGATTTCGTGGTAGGATAGTCACATGCCTTGAGAAAAGTTTAGATCGATTTGGGAATCATGGTGGATAGTGACTAGGTCTACAGATTTTATTTGGGATGGAGGCTACTGTATTGAGGAAGATTGAATATGGTAGAAAGAAGTTTGCTTGAAATGAAGAGGGGTGTCGAAACTTTATTATCGTTTTGGGATGCAACGTGACTTCGAGTTTGGAATGTATTGTCGGACTTTCAGTTGATGTCTATGGGGAATGAACAGACTTTTATAGCCGGTGGATAAGCATGGGATCAGGAGGGTTATTGATTTCATTGTTGTTGTACCCTGTGCAGCGTCATTGGAAGATGCCGGTATGGAATTACACAGGTGGGCTATCTCCTGCGGATATGTTAGCGGTTGCATGATTTTGATGAAGTTTCTACGAAGAGTTCTACTTACTACTCGACAGAAGGTCGAATATGCGATTATGGTTGATAATTCGGAATGTTCATGAAACGTTTAACAAGGGATTTCAAGAAATTTGGCGGGTTAACGGTGCGGGATCATGGTAAATTGAGAAGGTGGAATCTTTGTGGGTTACAGATTTATGTGATTGTAGCTTAAAGTTAAGTGGGGGAGCCCACCATCTATGACTCGATCATGTGGTTGTCTACTTGTACGGTTTCTCATTATCGGTGCATTGGTAGATTATTTATGACTAAGAAAAGAAAATATCAGGGGTAATTCGAGCAAAAGAACTTGATGAATGTGTGTTATATTTCACCTTGTCGACTCACGTGTAGGTTTGGGGAAGACTCAGAGTTTATGCTTCTTGTGGATGTGACGTACAAGGAAGAGAATTAATCTGGTTACTTCTTTGGGAGTGTTCATGTGCTAACAGAGCGATGGAGTTTGATTATATTCGGGACCATGTCAGAGTGGGTGACTCTCAATAGTGGTTCTAATGGGTCCAAGGATGTAAGCGTGGTGTCTAAGGATTATTGGTTCGTTGTGTGGCTAAAGACTAGGGTTTTGCAGTAGAGTGTGAAGAATACTTGGGGAATTTTCTATGTTAATATCGGGTATGCGGGACAGTATTGGAGGAATGGGAGAAATAGCTTCGGATTCACGGAAGGTCTTGCAGAATGGGTGAACCTGTTGGCGATTCTATTGTGCGCTTGAAGAGGGTATGAGATGGTTCATGGACATTGAAACGATGTGGTCTCATGATTCGGGTCACTCGGGATGAGTACTAATTTAAGTTCGTTATGTTTTTGAATGGAGCTATTATTATCTCTAAGGAAAGTCAAGAGTAGATTGGAAGAAGTTGGGTCGGTTAGTAATGGTTTGAATCAGCATGATTGTGACAGTGATTAGTTCCTTCGGCGTGTTGAGTTATATAGGTGGTTGTACATGCGGGCTTGATAGCCACCATAATTTGATTGATTTGGGAGGTATTTGATTCTAATGGCCTTGTTATGTATAGATATATCTCGGAAGAGTTATGGCGGTTTAGACCACGATTTGAGGTTTGTATTTTCTACGGTTATAGGAATTCAGGTGCGTGTTGCAATGGTTCTTCTGAAATGGGTTAAGTGAAAGGTTTCTAGCCAATGAAGTGTTTGTTCTACTAGGGGTTTTAGGGGTCATGATGAAGTTTTTGTACTGTCGCATAGCGGCATGACAGGTGCGGTGAGCGATATGGAAATTAGAAGTTGAGGATCAAGGTTACAGTTTAGTTTTGTTATGGATGTCCCGAGCTCGGAGGAGCAGGTTAAAGGATTCAGAAGTTCAGAGTAAGCTGGCATTATCTTAGTGTCACCTAAGAATGGTGCCCTATGTAAGAGGCTTTGTGTATTGATTTGCGGATTCGTGATTTGCTTTACAAAATTAGTACGGTTGGTGGTATGGAGGTGCAGACTTTGCTACCTGGTGCGGAAGATCGTGAGAGCGTATCCCACGGGGAAATTTGTATGAGTGTGACATGTTAGTCACTTGATTGTTAAGGATTGAAACCAAGTATGGAGATTCTGGTACTATCGCTAATGTGAGAGTTTATGCTTGAAAAGGCGCTCTATTCCTTTAGTTGTGGATTGTGGGAGTTTTTTCTGGATAAGACGGCTGCTTGTGTGTGTCATGAATAGGGCCATTATGGATCCTTGAAAGGTTGTTGGACAATATGGTATGGTCAGAATCGGCTTGAGGTTCGTTGGTGGGTCTAATGTGAATATGTGCACTACGTCAGGTCGGATGTGTTCATTCGGCATAACATTGCTTATGGATGAGTCTTCGAGCATTGGATGTTATTCTCGTTGTCAGTTATTCCATGAATACTCTATTGTGCCATGTGGGTTGTGAGACGACTTGATTATTCGCACATGTGTTGAGATCCCGTATAGTTTATGGTGTTATCTGAGCAGGATGTCTCTTGAGATGCAGGTCATTTATTGCAATTTAGTTGTGCTTGGGTTTTTGTAGCGCATGGCGCTATCCGTCTCCCCATGGTTGTATTATGCACTTGGCGTACTGGTAGTCGATATTCGGGCATTCCGTGGGTATGAGAATTATGGCTCGATGAGTATTTCCTTATTGATTGTTATGAGTGGATAGGGTGGCACGCCGCCACGGGTATGTTGTTTGGATCGGGTTGTGCGCCGCAACGGTATCATGTGTAGATCGGGTTGCACGCCTCAACAGTGAGATGCTGAGTATGGTTCCCCATACTTATTTTTTTTTGTGTATTTGTTTCTCATTCTCTGAGAAAGGTTGATAGCATCTCTTCAGCTGTTTTATTCGTCGTGAGGGCCTGGTAGTTCTTTTTCCAGAGTTTGTTCTCCCTTATATATCGTATTCGGGTTGTAGCTTGTTGGCGCATTGATGGTGTCATATGAGATCTTGGTCAGTGCTTGAGGTGGCTTATTGCCTAAGCAGTGTACTGGGTGAGACGAGGTTATTGGACCTGAAGTCAGTGCGATCAGAGTTAAGTAAGGCATATTAAAGAGAATATGTCATTATTCAGTTCAGAATGAGGTAATAGTGCTTGTCAGGTGAAGAGACCCCATGATTTATTGTCTTGGCAGGTGGTTATGAGTTTCTACACATCTCTTTTGTCGTGGCAGTATTGCAAGAATTGGGACAGGTCTTACATGTGTTATGAGGCGTATTGTGAGCATCAGATCCATGAAATTACAGCTATTGTGGTCGGAGGATGTTATTATGGGCATGTGAATCATGTGGTGCATGGTGTGAATTCAGCAAAGGTGTATGATAATATTTTGGTATAGTGTATAGTGATTGATACGGTGTTCGTATGTTAGAATTAGGTCTTGTAGAAGAATTCAGAGGTTGGAATTTGGTTCTAAGGCTTATTGACTAAATAGAAGGGAGGATCTTCAGTCTGGCTCAAGCCCATGTGCTCAACTGGGTTATGGTGGCATGAGTAGGTGCACAAGGTGTTGAACAATGATTTTGGGGCAACTCCAGAGCAGTTCTTAGCACGTTCGAGGACGAATGTATGTTTAAGTGGGGGAGAATGTAACGACACGACCAATCATTTTGAGCTCTAGCGCGTCATTTGGCAGTTTGAGGCCTCGAGTAGCTTCACTTCATGTTTTATGACTTGTACGAGTGGCCGGAATTGAATTCTGGGAAGTTCGGAGTGGTTACAGAAGGAAAATTCTCAATTCAGAAGCTTTAAGTTGAAAGAGTTGACTAAGGTTTGATTTTTTGAGTAAACGACCTCAGAATCGGTATTTGAAGGCTCTAATAGGTTCGTATGATGATTTTGGACTTAGGCGTTTGTTCGGATTGAGTATCGGGTGGTTAGGAAGCATTTCAGCGCTTATCATGGAAGGTTGGCATTTTTAAAGTTCAATTATTTCTTGAGTTTGATTTGAAGTTAATTTTGATCTTGTCGATGTCCGTTCGGGATTCTAAGTCTTCGAAAAGGTTCGTATCATAATTTATGACTTGTACGTAAAGTTTGGCGTTATTCCGGAATATTTTGATATGATTCGGACGCGTCCGTCGAAGTTTGGAAGTTGGAAGTTGAAAGAAGGATTTTGATCATTGATTCATGATTTTGATGTTATTTGGGGTGTTTCGAGCCTTAGGATAAGTTTTTACAGGGTATTGAAACTTGTTGGTGTGATTAGACGGGGTCCCGGGGGCCTCAAGTGTGATTGGGGTGGTTTAGGACCAAGTTTGGATGATTTGCTGTTGGTTGTTGCTGGTGTCTGGTTTTGTTCTTCGCGAATGCGAAGGGATTCACGCATTCGCGGGGAAGGATTTTTGGGGCTGCTGGGATTTACCCATCGCAAATGCGATGAAAGAGACGGGAACACGGAGCAGAGGCTGGTGTAGCCTATGCGGACGCGACTTGGTGGTCGCGAACACGAAGAAGAAGGGGAGCTGGGGTCTGCCAGGCTTTAAGCCTTCGTGAACGTGGCTCGTGGCCCGCGAACGCGAGGAGCAGGGGTCCTAATTTGTCTTGGTAGACTTAGGTTTATGCCATGCTTTAATTGAACTATTTGAGTTATCCTTGCCTGTTTAATTCCTTTATTTTGCATTACGACTTGAGACTAGGCTTGCGTAGAGTGATATACTCGCTATTGTAAGAGTATTGTAAGAGCTTTGACGAGCTACTTGATTAGTCGTGGAACAATTGTGTTTCCCTTACGAACTCCTCTCGCGTTGTGCGTTTCATTGAAAAGCTTCCTTAAATTTCATAACTCACACATATCTTCGTGTGTGGGGCCAAGGACCCGTTAAAGTATAATATTCTCATGGGAGCGGGCCATTCGCCTCGACAGTATAATAGATGCATCTGTGGTTCGTGTCATTCGACCTTCGGCAATGCACACCGTATTTTGGATTGGGCCATACGACCTCGGTATTTCTATAACTACTCTTATGGGATCGGGTCGTTCGCCTCGACAACGTATTGCGTATTATTTGGCAAGAAGCCATCATATTCGTGAGTTTTTCCTGATTTGAGATGTGACGATCTATTTGGTGGGGATCATTTTCCATATCCACTCTGGTTGAGGAGGTGACCGATAATTGAGGGCTTACGTTTACTGTTCAGAGGAGGATCGTACCACGTGCTTAAATTTGTTTACACTATTTTTTTTACCATGCCTCATACTTATTTTCTTTTTGTTGTACTTGATTTATTGGACACTAGTAAGTGTCGATGTCGACCCCTCGTCACTACTTCTCTGGGGTTAGGCTAGATACTTATTGGGTACGCGTTGATTTACGTACTCATGCTACACTTGCTGCACTTTTTGTGCGGGTACATATATGTCTGGTGGTCATTTGGGCGCAGAGGCGCGACTATTGCGGGGACTTTACCGTGAGCTGCATTTTATGTCATGATCTGCAGCCTGCAGAGTCTCCATCAGATTTATTTATATTCTCCTGTCTAATTTGTATTCCAGACAGATGTTGCATTTTATTATATTTCCTAGTTGATGCTCATGCACTTGTGACACCGGATTTTGGGGGTTCCTAAAAGTTGTTCACTATTGAAATTCGTGTAATTCTATTTCATACTATTTAAATTTTATATACGGAAATTGAATAATAAAATCACAGGTTTTCTACGAGTGCCAGGTATTACTGTACTTATTTAATGGGATTCTTGATTTCGAAAATAATAAAATGTGTAACTAAGTTGATTAATTACCGTTGGCTTGCCCGACGACGGCGTTAGGCGCCATCACGATCTATAGTGGATTTTGGGTCGTGACACTAGAGACACAAAATTTTTTGCATACAAAAGCTTTATTTTTTTACTTTTGCTCTTAATTAAACAGTTCTATTTATACTTTGTTGTTACATTCACTTTTGTCCTCGGAAGCATTGCATTCAGAGCCAGGTTTGTCATCTTCTCCAATTTCAATTGTTGATCTTAATTTTAACCTTATTTTTTTATTATTTTTGGGTCAAATCAGTTTGTCAGTATATAACCCACACAACAAATTTAACTGTAATATTTTGCGGGTAAACATTATTTATGTTAAGCGTTCCTTTATATTTATTTGCGAAAATTAAGAAGTTTTACGATCATGAAGTCATGTATAAATTTTGTGATAAATTGGCGAAAGTTTACAGTTTATAAATGTTGAAATTCCTTGCAGGTTGACTTGTGGCTCAGCTGAAATATAGCCAAATGGTTTTTTTATTTTATATAAAAAGGAAAAACAAAAAAGAAAAACTTACGAGCCACTCACGAGTTGCTCTGGCCTTGAATATTTTACGTTTCCAAATTTACTGTTTATAATTCAACTTATTAAAAATAAAACTTTCCAAAAAAGGCCTATCTACCCCCGAAATCATGTGTTACTTCCACTAATGTTATGTTTGACTTTTTTCTAGTTCGAGTTTTTAATATACATGTAATTATTTTAATTTCAAATTACTAGTTGATTTTTTTTTTATATATATATATATATATATACATATATTATTATTATTATTATAAAAGCACGAATGCTAGAAAATTAAATGTTGAACGACGAAAATATTCCTATAATATTGACCGATAATTATACCCTTTATAAACTAAAATTTCCTTTAAAGAAACAAAATTACATCTTGGATAAACTTGAAATATTAGAAAAAAATTTAAACTATCTGGACGTTTAGTTCCACTAAAAAGTAGAATCCTGTATTTAAGAATACTTGATTTATGTTACAAATTTAAGTTAGTCAATGACTCTTCCTTCTCATTATAATAAAATAAGATAATCTGATCTCACACAAAAATTATTACTTTCAATTATAAGAAATAAACCGGTTCAAAGCAAAATAAAAGTAAGACAAGAAGAGCTTTCCCTAGCCCACTGGCATCTTCCCAAAGCAAGAAAAATTTGATTCCAATTTGGAAGACAACTTAGGCTATTGGCTATCGAACTAGAGTTCCAAAATCCAACCAAATAATGCTTTTGGATTTTGGTTCTTATTTCTAATTCTTTGTTCTATGATGCCCAAATATCAAGTCTAGCTCAAATTCGTTTCTTAAAAAAAAAAAAAACAATCACGAAAATAGCAGAGCTAATTAAATTTATAAAGACGAACTTCTATCCTATTTCGCATGGAAGATGGATAACCAAGAAAACTTAGGCAAAAAAAAGTCTGAAAAAAATTGATTGGAACTTACAGTCAGACTTATTTTATTTTTCTTTTAATACCGTTTGGAATACTACTCTAATACATAATTTAAGGTAGATTGCTATTTATTTGCATAATTTTAATGTTTCAATAATCAGTATTTTGTTTTTTTTTTTTGTATAATTACCGTTATGTTAAGTGATCATATGGCTATGTTATTTACATGATAATCTTATGCGTTTAAATTTCTAACTTTTATGAATATTTAATTGGTTAAAGTTCAATGAAATACTTTGGTGAAATCAATATGATTGTTGTTTTGGTTTCACCTAATCTTCTACATCTTTTACTGTAGAAAGAAAAATGATGCTGATCAAATATAATATTTATTGGAGGTTTTTTGCATTGTCCTAAAAAATATAATATCCCATTCTTTTTATTAGTGACTTTTACTTTGCTATGCGAAGAGAATTACAAGAAAAATAAAATATTACTTTTAGGACATACTTCTTAAAAATTTCTATTATTAATTTAATTTGAAAACGTATTAAAATGTCCTATTACTAATTTAATTGGAGAATGTATTATATTGTCCAAATCCATTTAGAAAAATGAGAGACTATATTATTATAAAAGCATAAATACAATATTAATATATCAAAATAGCCTTAAAATATTAAGCATAATAACTCATAATAAAAGGATATAATCGGAATTCTAGATATTAGCCTTATAATCCTATTAGTTTTAGGACATAATACTACACGTTAGAAATCCCACATGATTTCCTTTAGGAATCCTATTAGTATTATTTCTTTCAGCCGTCTAATTCATATAAAATTGAACAAGTAAATATCTTTAGTCATGTAATTCTATTACTTTTAGGATATACTTCTTAAAAACTCCTACTACTAATTTAATTTAAAAACGTATTATAATGTCCTATTACTAATTTAATTTAAGAATGTATTATATTGTCCAAATTTATTTAGAAAAAGGAGAGCCTATATTATTATAAAAGCACAAATACAATATTAATATACCAAAATAGCCCTAATATATTAAACGGAAGAACTCATAAGGAAAGGGCATAACTGTAATAACTTATTTTTTGGACTACAATACCTTCTATGCTAATTTTTAATATTTAATATTTTAAAATTAATATAATTTATCTATTAAATTATTAATAAAAATATGTAAGAAAGTTTAATAAAATTAATTTCATCAGAATCCTCTGTATTGATAATAAATTACCACTCCATAATGCCCAATAACAAAAAAAATTAAAAGTAATATTAAATGAACTGCATAAAGAGTTAAAATTGAGAAAACAAATACCCCCACGATAATATATTTTTATATTATATTTGAACTATTTTTCAACTCAAATAATATTTTTTTATCAATTTTTCGTGCAATATTAAAAAATACCTAATTATTAAACATCAACTAAGAAAATATTTAAGAATATAAATGTGTGAGAAAGAAAAAATAATGGTTGGTAAGAGTCAATACCACTAATGATTCTACACACATAAAGATTTAAAAGTGAAATGTCATATCAATCTTTTACTCTTTGAAAATAAAATTTATGGTGGATAAAATTATAATTAAGATTAAATATTCAAAACAAGAGATGAACTAATATT
Organism: Nicotiana tabacum; assembly: GCF_000715075.1. Taxonomy (NCBI): domain Eukaryota; kingdom Viridiplantae; phylum Streptophyta; class Magnoliopsida; order Solanales; family Solanaceae; genus Nicotiana; species Nicotiana tabacum. The sequence goes on along the minus strand of NC_134081.1, from coordinate 82,742,644 downwards.
AAGATCTGAATCAACATAGAATAAATTATTTTTATATTAAAATCAAATAATTAAATCTTTTAATTAATTATTTAGCAAGAGAATCCAATTCAATTATTTTAGTAAAATTCTTATTCAAATTTAATAAAAAATCTTAGGGTACATAAATTTATTCCATAGAAAGAGCGTTAGAATAAAACTAAAAGGGTTAATATATTATTAAGAATCAAAATGCTATACAAGTGTCTGAGGAAGCACAATCAAAGCTAAATCCAAACAAGAACAAGCTTTCAAGACTACATTATAAAGAGTCGACTCTGCTATAACGGGATTATTCTTTATAGATACCTCCGGCGGAATCGAAATAATATTTCTATGTCATGCATTACTTGCAAATATGATATCAAGAGGCATGGCACGGTTAGCAATAATAGTAAGTGGTGTACCAATAACGATTTTATTGTAAGGCCACCCACTTTAGATTTGATATACCTCTTTAAACAACTTAAATAACCATCACAAATATATCAAAGCAGAGCAATGATGCTAAATTTATAAGGAAAGAAAAAGTGATAATATGGGATGAAGTACTTATGGCTAAGTGTCAAACGGAGTTCTAGAGATATATTGGATATTAATAAACTGTTTAGTGAAAATTTAATAATTTGGGAGGTAATTTATGTCAAGTACTACCAGTAGTTCCAAATCGATAAAAACAGAGACTGTAAAAGCTAGCTTGCCAAAGTTATACTTCTCGCCTCAAATAAAAAAGATTTAACTGATAAGAAATATAAAGTAAGAACAGATCCTGTAACGACCCGACCGGTCGTTTTACTTTCTAGAACCCCGTTCAGTTAAATAAGACTCCCCGTATGTGCTTTTAATATTTTATGACTTGCGGGGGTAGTTAGTTCGGGTTTGGAAGGGTTCGGGTTGAGATTGGAACACTTAGTTACTTAATATTTAGCTTAAAAAGGGTTAAGTTTGACTTGGGTCAATATTTTTAGTAAACGACCTCAGAATCGGGATTTGACGGTCCCACTAGGTTCGTATGATGATTTTGGACTTGGGCATATGTCACGACCCAAAATACTCTTCTAGTCGTGATGGTGCCTAACACCGTCGTCAGGAAAGCCAACGGTAATTTACCAATTTAATTACTCATTTTAGTATTTTGAAATCATGATTTTCATTAATTGAATAGTATAAAATAGAATTTAAAGAGTAAATAAAAACATTTACACAATTACAACAACGAACAACCGTAGTAAACCCCCCAAAACCGGCGTCACAAATGTATGAGCATTTTCTAAGGAATATAATAATAATACCACATCTGTCCCGAATATAATAAGAAAGGATAAAATAAATAGTACAATGGAGACTCGGTGGACTGCGGTGGGCGTAGCCTGGAATGCATCTCACATGAAGTCTCCTCAACAGGTGCGCCTACGCGCCAAGATGATCATCAAATAAACCTGTCAGATCCTGCACATTTAGTGCAGAAGTGCAGCATGAGTACGTAAATCAACGCGTACCCAGTAAGTATCTAGCCTAACCCCGAAGAAGTAGTGACGAGGGCCGACATCGACACTTACTAGAGGTCCAAATAAATAATATAATAAATCATAACAGATGTGAAGTGCACAACAATAGTGGAGTAAGTATGTACTTTCATAATTTTTCCCAATTATTTCCTTTAAAGTATAATTTTCTCAAACTTGTTTTCTTCCTTAATATCCCAGAGCAGGCCAAGTGTCAATACCAAATAAATAGAAAATACCATAAAATGCCGAGCACCAATGGAAAGATTAGCTCATAAATATTCGGGCTATTAGCGACATAACGCACGATACTGCCGAGGTCGTTCGGGCCGATCCAGAATAACATGTTGTCACGCCCCGAACCTAAGAGCGATACAAGCACCCGGTGCCTCACCTAACCTGGCGTACCAAATTGCGACTAAGGGACTCTGAACACATAATGTCATACTTTGGCCATGGGGCCACCTTGCAAGACAATTTGCGAAGCAAAATATAAAACTGAATGGAAACTAGCGCTAACTAAACATCAATATAAAGCTAGGCTGAAAAGGCCGTCATAGCTACTACAGCTGACAAACCACCAAATTATACATACCAGGCCTACAAACCCAATATACTGCACTAACCAACAGGATATGTCTACAAGCCTCTACTGATAGATATATTGTAATCGGAACAGGGCCCCGACCTACCCATATTATATATATAAATACATACATAAGATGCACACAAAAACCTAGACCCGATAACTCCGAAGGATGTGGAGCTTACCGATCAGGCTAAACTCTGGAAACACCTACTAAGGAGGTCTACTCGTCTGTCTATCTGAACCTGCATGCATGAAATGCAGCGTCCCCGGAAAAGGGACGTCAGTACGAAATAAAGTACCGAGTATATAAGGCAATAACATAACTGAAAATCAAAATTGAACTGATAATATAATAACTGGAAGTAACTGGGAGTCAAAGATGATCTGGAGATATACTTATCTGCTGATAGTGACTAAACTCCTTCAATATAGTAAGTAAAATAAATGTCCGGCCCTATAAGGCTCGGTACATGTAAATGCTCGGCCGTAGTAGGCTCGCTCATAGGCGCTCGGCCATACTGGGCTCTGTATCTCGGCCATCCTGGGCTCGCTCATAGGTGCTCGGCCACAGTAGGCTCGGTATATGTAACTTACCATCTGATCAGAGGTTGCCCAATAGGGGCCTGCCCACCGATTATAGCTCGATGGTGGTGAAAATAGTGTAATACTGTATATATATATATATATATATATATATATATATATATATATATATATATATATATATATATATATATATATATAGACCCTCTGCTCTCTTGACTGAATAAAGACAAAACTAAACTGAATATGAAGTCCCTATAAGGAATAATATTGTAACTTATGAGACTAGAATAATGTGAATAAATTCATAAATACGAACTTCTCTTTATGTCTCATTATTAACACATGTAGCTACGAGATCATGCCAAAATGAAGGAAGGGCTTAGCCTTAACATACCTTATCACAATCTTTCCAATCACCAAGTTAAACTCACCTCTTTGCACCTTAATCTACAAGAATGATAATAATACTATCGTTAAGTTACGAAAGGTACAACTATCGCACAACGAACGACAAACTTATTTTGTATTAAAACGGGTAGCATCTCCCCTATAATCCTTACTTCCTCCAAATTCAAGATAATACCAACAATACAAGAACAGAACAATAACAACATATATACATCATTTTCCAGCCCTATATACACCATCAAATACTACAAAACAGCCCAACACACCCCAATCTCTTCGTACACAAAACGACCACCGTAGTAGTGTCAAACGACCCGAAAATGTTATGACGAACGACCAGCCAATCACCCTACATTTATATGGTGTTTATAAACCCCCTTCCTCCTCCAAAACTCAACAAAATAGTAGTAAAACACGCAGCCCAACAGCAACACAAAATAGTCCACAAAACAGTCCGCTACAAGTGAATAACTCGAACTCACGGCTTCCGATCACCGTCCCGTGAGTTCTTACAAGTATAGAACGACTTACCATGAATTTACAGAAGAAAAATTGGATGAAAGAGAGCAGTAAACTCACCTTATTTGTTGGATAACTCAGCTCTTATCTTGGTTCTTCAAACTCTAGGTTTTACCTCCAATTAGAACTTGAAAGGGAGAGAAAATCAATTAGGGTTTGTGGGAAATATTTGGGAGGATTCTTTGCAGAGCTTATATCTGGTTATTATGCTCTATTTTAAGTCTAATATATGAAGAAAATAGGCCCTTAAAAGGCCTCTTTGGACGACCCGAAATGGCCCATTTTTGGGTTTTCATTTAAGCAAGTAGGTGACACACCTACTTGTCACCTAGTAGCTTGCGCAGTATCGCGCAAATGCCCATATCTTTCTACTCCAATGTCGTATTGAAAAATGGTTTAATGCGTTGGAAAATAGACGCATAGATCTTTAATTTGATGGGTGGAACACCCCATAACTCTAAGTATATTGGGAGAAAATCGCAGTTACATTTGACCCAAAGTTTCAGTAAAACTTATGAATGTAACTTGTGATGACTTTCATCGACTTTTGTTCCACAACTCGCTTGACTTCAAAACATAACACACGGATGTCATACGACTAATATAAATCATAACATAATCTCCTTATCATGTTAATCACCCTAGTCTCACCCCAAAGGTACATGTTATAACATTTCCAACTTGTCGACTTTCGACGAAATATTATTTTATTTAATTGCTTTAGCTTCTGAACTGTCCAACCCTCTTTGTACTTGTTGTTCATGATCTTCAATATTTGTAACCTCAGAGGTAACATGATTAACTTACTTTATATACTTTTAAATATTATCTCATTTTTGGTCCTAAATTAGTTTGCTTATGACACATTTTTACGCGTACGAAAATATAGGGTGTAACATCACTCCCCCCTTGGGAACATTCGTCCTCGAATGTTTACTCTTAGAGACTTTGGAAAATTTTGCCAAAGTATCCTTCGTACACTACGTTAAAACCAACCTGCACGTAGCCAGAAACATACTATGCATGCCACACATGGCCAATCTTTATAAATAGCAGCAATTTGCCTCACCGACCGTAAATCATAAATATTGAAAGTGAAAAATAAAAGCTTACCTGATGACCTGCTAGCCTACATAGAGCTATGTTGTAGCGTCCCATCTCGAACCATATCTTCAGTTTGAAATAGGTGGGGGTATTTAGACTTCATTTCTTCCTCCGATTCCCATGTCATCTCCTCTACATTCTTGCTTCTCCATAAAACCTTTACGGAAGCTACCTCCTTATTTCGTAGATTGCGGATTTGTCGGTCTAGGATGGCAACTTGAATTTCCTCGTATGACAAGTCCTCTGTAATCTGTACATCATCCGTGGGCACCACTCGGGTAGGATCGCCAATGCACTTCCGTAGCATAGATACGTTAAAAACCAGATGGACAGACTCCAATTCTGAGGGCAACTCTAACTCATAAGCTACTTGGCCCACTCTCCGAATGATCCTATAAGGCCCAATATACCGTGGGCTAAGCTTGCCTTTCTTGCCAAACCTCATCACGCCCTTCATAGGTGATACCTTTAAGAATACCCAGTCATTAATCCTGAACTCTAAGTCTCGTCGCCGCACGTCAGAATATGACTTCTGATGACTCTGAGCTGTCAACAGTCGCTCCCGGATAAGCTTTACTTTCTCTATGGCCTGCTGAACCAGGTCTGGCCCATGTAACCCAGATTCTCCAACATCAAACCACCCTATAGGAGATCTGCACTTACGCCCATACAAAGCCTCATACGGAGCCATCTGGATACTGGAGTGGTAACTGTTATTATATGCAAACTTGATAAGAGGTAGATGTTCATCCCAACTTCTTTTAAAATCCAACACACATACTCGTAACATATCCTCGAGCGTCTGAATTGTGCGCTCGGCTTGTCCATCAGTCTGTGGATGAAAAGCTATGCTGAGATTCACCTGAGTCCCTAGACCTCTCTGAAATGACCTCCAAAAATGTGCTGTAAACTGAGCCCCACGGTCAGATATAATAGAAACTGGTACTCCATGTAGCCGCACTATCTCCTTAATATATAACTTTGCATAATCTTCTGCTGTATATGTAGATCTGACCGGTAGGAAGTGAGCTGATTTTGTGAGCCTATCGACTATCACCCACATGGAATCGAACTTACGATTAGAATGAGGTAAACCCGTGATAAAGTCCATGTTTATCGCCTCCCATTTCCATGTCGGGATCTCTATAGTCTGCATTAGCCCTCCAGGCTTCTGGTGCTCTACCTTCACTTGCTGGCAACTAGTACATTGGGCGACAAACTCAGCAATGTTCTTCTTCATATCGTTCCACCAGTACACATCCTTAATGTCATGATACATCTTCGTCGACCCAGGATGGATGGAATACCATGAATAATGTGCCTCTCTGACATAATCCTGTCTCGTAGCCCTGCTACATCTGGAACACATAAACGACCCCTATATCTGAGAACCCCATCTCCCTTTAGCTCTAACAGTGGCTTCTTCTGCTGCGGAACTCGCTCTCTCAGCTCGACCAACTCTGGGTCCTCGTACTGCCTTTCCTTGACTTCCGCTATGAGGGATGATTTTGTAGTGTTTTGGAGTACAACTCCACCATCCTCAGAATCTACTAACCGAACCCCCAACGAAGACAATTGATGAATCTCTCTAGCTAATTGTCTTTTCTTGGGCTCTACATGTGCTAAGCTACCCATAGATCGGCGACTTAAGGCATCTGCTACAACATTAGCTTTCCCTGGATGGTAGAGAATGTTAACATCGTAATTTTTCAATAACTCAAGCCATCGCCTCTGTCACAAATTCAACTCTTTCTGCTTGAAGATATATTGTAGGCTTTTATGATCAGTAAATACATCAACATGAACACCATATAAATAATGCCGCCATATCTTAAGTGCATGGACAACTGCAGCTAACTCGAGGTCGTGGGTCGGATAATTCCTCTCGTGCTTCCTCAACTGCCTTGAAGCATACGCAATTACCTTCCCATATTGCATCAGGACACATCCTAACCCGACACCTGATGCATCACAATACACGGCATAACCCTCTAGACCCTCTGGAAGTGTTAGAACTGGAGCTGAGGTCAACCTGTTCTTAAGCTCTTGGAAACTCCGCTCGCAAGCCTCTGTCCATTGAAACTTAGTTTCTTTCTGTGTCAACTTCGTCAATGGTGCCGAAAGGGAAGAAAAACCCTCTACGAACCTCCGATAGTATCCTGCTAAGCCTAGAAAGCTACGAACCTCTGTCGGAGTGGTAGGTCTAGGCCAAGATTTCACGGCCTCAATCTTCTAAGTGTCCACCTTTATCCCTTTATCTGATACAATATGCCCCAAGAATGCTACAGACTTCAACCAAAACTCACATTTAGAAAACTTAGCATACAACTTACGATCACGGAGGGTTTGGAGTACCGCTCATAGGTGGTCCGCATGCTCATCCTCCGAACGGGAATAAACCAGAATATCATCAATAAATATTATCACGAACAGATCTAAAAATGGCCGGAATAGGCTATTCATCAAGTCCATAAATACAGCGGGTGCATTAGTCAACCTAAAGGACATGACAAGGAACTCGAAGTGGCCATATCGGGTCCTGAAGGCTGTCTTCGGAATATCTTTTTCCCGAACTCTGACCTGGTGGTACCCCGACCTCAAATCTATCTTTGAAAAGCATCTAGCCCCCTGTAACTAATCAAACAAGTCATCGATCATTGGAAGTGGATACTTATTCTTAATAGTTACCTTGTTCAGCTTCCTATAATCGATACACATCCTCAGCGAGCCGTCTTTCTTCTGCACAAATAGTACTGGTGCACCCCAAGGTGAGGTACTGGGCCTGATGTAACCTTTCTCCAGCAAATCTTTTAACTGCTCCTTCAACTCCTTCAATTCGCCAGGTGCCATTCTATACGGAGAGACGGATATTGGTTGAGTTCCTGGAAGCAAATCGATGCTAAAATCAATCTCTTGCTCTGGAGGAATACCTGGAAGCTCATCTGGAAACACATCTGCATACTCTTTGACTACGGGAATAGACTGAAGTGTAGGTATCTCAGCATCTGCATCTCTAACTCGCACAATATGATAAATGCACCCTTTTGCGATCATTTTCCTCGCCTTCAGATAGGAAATAAACCTACCTCTGGGTGTTGGTGTATTACCTACCCATTCAAGGACTGGCTCACCCGGAAAATGAAATCTGGCTACCTTTGCTCGGCAATCAACTGTGGCATAGCAAGCTGCCAACCAGTCCATGCCCATGATAGCATCAAAATCCATCATCTCTAGCTTAACTAGGTCAGCTGAGGTCTGATGACTACAAATTGTCACCGTACAACCTCGGTAAACCCGTCTAGCAATAATCGATTCTTCGACCGGTGTAGATACCGCAAAAGGATCACTTAGTATTTCAGGCACTATACTAAACTTCCTCGCGACAAATGGGGTAATATACGATAAAGTAGATCCTGGGTCTATCAAAGCATAAGCATCGTGAGAGCAAATGGTTAATATACCTGTCACAACGTCTGGTGAAGACTCCTGGTCCTGTCGACCCGCTAAAGCATAGATACGGTTCTGATTACCACTTGAACTGGAACCTCTACCTCTGCCCCGACCTCTACCAGCCGAAGACTGAGACTCGTGCCCTGAAGGATGCACGAACATAGATGATCCTGTTACTGAACTCGCTGGTTGTGCCATTTCCCCCGAATCTCTATTTGGGCAATCTCGCATCATATGCCCTGGACGCCCACATGTATAACAAGCATCAGAACCTGCTCGGCATTAGCCCAAGTGTCCTCTACCACAGATGTCACACCGTGGAGGAAATGACCATGTCTACACAGATCCTCACTGTCGCTGCAAACCCGACGCCCGTGAGCTCTCACCTGGTCCTGACTGATTATAGCGGTCATACCTGTAACCCTGTAACTGAGGTGGCGGAGGCCTAGGTGGCCGTCCGAAGTACTGGGTCCTATAACTACCCTGATATTGCTCCTGAGACCTGGGAAATCTCATCCTCTTACGTTGCCCTTGCTCAGCCCTTTCTGTACCCTGCTGCCGACGCCTACCCCTTTCTATATTCTGGGCGAATGCCTGAATCCGGGAGATATCCATACTATCCTGCAATGCAGCGGTGGCACATGCCTCGGTTAACTCTGGGGCTAACCCTGCTATAAACCTGTGAATCCTGTCCCGCATAGTAGCAACTATGGATGGTGCATATCTGGCCAATGAGTCAAAACGGAGACTATACTCTCGAACACTCATATTACCCTGCTTGAGGGCTAGAAACTGATTGACTTGAGCCTGTCGGATCTCCCGTGGTAAGTACTGGTCAAGGAAGGCATCTGAAATATTCTCCCAAATAGCTGGAGGTGCATCACGTCCCCTGGACCTCTCCCATCCCTCATACCAAAGGATGGCTATATCTCGGAGTCGAAAAGCTGCTAGCTCAACTGCCTCTTTCTCCGTGGCATGCATAACACGAAAGATCCTGTGAAGCTGATCTATGAAATCCTGCGGGTCCTCCCTCTGATCTGTCCCCGTGAACTCTGGGGGACTCAAAGCAATAAACTCTCGGACCCTTGAACTCCCAGACCCCTCAAAAGTTCCTGCACTAGCTGATGCCCTAGCCTGTTGCTGGGTAGCTACCAACTGTGTCAACAAATGCACCGCACTCCTTAAGTCCTGATCTGATGGAAGTGGAGGGGGAACTGGATGTGCGGTTTCCCTAGGAATCTCCGTAGTTGGTGGAGGAGCCGGTAATGGCTGAGTAGGGGTCTCACCTTGAGCCTCAGACTGGGCCCCATCTACTGGGGGTACCCTGCTGGTCCCCTCACCTACTGCTGTATCTCTTCTCTGGCTAGCCGTAGTCTTCCTAGTCACCGTCATCTGTGCATGCAAACACCAACACATAAGTTTAATTCAAATTTCCTATAACTCAGTTCTGTAGCACGATTTAGATTTCAAAGAAGGGTAACCAACTCCTAAATGCCCTGTAGTGCCCTGCTTATATAATGTGGTGCACAACACATCTATAAACAAGACCCTACTAGACATGGCTTGTAGACTCCCTAGGACAGAACTGCTCTGATACCAAGTTTGTCACGCCCCGAACCTAAGAGCGATACAAGCACCCGGTGCCTCACCTAACCTGGCGTACCAAATTGCGACTAAGGGACTCTGAACACATTATGTCATACTTTGGCCATGGGGCCACCTTGCAAGACAAATTGTGAAGCAAAATATAAAACTGAATGGAAACTAGCGCTAACTAAACATCAATATAAAGCTAGGCTGAAAAGGCCGTCATAGCTACTACAGCTGACAAACCACCAAATTATACATACCAGGCCTAAAAACCCAATATACTGCACTAACCAACAGGATATGTCTACAAGCCTCTACTGATAGATATATTGTGATCGGAACAGGGCCCCGACCTACCCATATTATATATATAAATACATACATAAGATGCACACAAAAACCTAGACCCGATAACTCCGAAGGATGTGGAGCTTACGGATCAGGCTAAACTCTGGAAACACCTACTGAGGAGGTCTACTCGTCTGTCTATCTGAACCTGCATGCATGAAATGCAGCGTCCCCAGAAAAGGGACGTCAGTACGAAATAATGTACCGAGTATATAAGGCAATAACATAACTGAAAATCGAAACTGAACTGATAATATAATAACTGGAAGTAACTGGGAGTCAAAGATGATCTGGAGATATACTTACCTGCTGATAGTGACTAAACTCCTTCAATATAGTAAGTAAAATAAATGTCCGGCCCTATAAGGCTCGGTACGTGTAAATGCTCGGCCGTAGTAGGCTCGCTCATAGGCGCTCGGCCATACTGGGCTCTGTATCTCGGCCATCCTGGGCTCGCTCATAGGCGCTCGGCCACAGTAGGCTCGGTATATGTAACTTACCATCTGATCAGAGGTTGCCCAATAGGGGCCTGCCCACCGATTATAGCTCGATGGTGGTGAAAATAGTGTAATACTGTATATATATATAGACCCTCTGCTCTCTTATATATATATATATATATATATATATATATATATATATATAGACCCTCTGCTCTCTTGACTGAATAAAGACAAAACTAAACTGAATATGAAGTCTCGATAAGGAATAATATTGTAACTTATGAGACTAGAATAATGTGAATAAATTCATAAATACGAACTTCTCTTTATGTCTCATTATTAACACATGTAGCTACGAGATCATGCCAAAATGAAGGAAGGGCTTAGCCTTAACATACCTTATCACAATCTTTCCAATCACCAAGTTAAACTCACCTCTTTGCACCTTAATCTACAAGAATGATAATAATACTATCGTTAAGTTACGAAAGGTACAACTATCGCACAACGAACGACAAACTTATTTTGTATTAAAACGGGCAGCATCTCCCCTATAATCCTTACTTCCTCCAAATTCAAGATAACACCAACAATACAAGAACAGAACAATAAAAACATATATACATCATTTTCCAGCCCTATATACACCATCAAATACTACAAAACAGCCCAACACACCCCAATCTCTTCGTACACAAAACGACCACCGTAGTAGTGTCAAACGACCCAAAAATGTTATGACGAACGACCAGCCAACCACCCTACATTTATATGGTGTTTATAAACCCCCCTTCCTCCTCCAAAACTCCACAAAATAGTAGTAAAACACGCAGCCCAACAGCAACACAAAACAGTCCACAAAACAGTCCGCTACAAGTGAATAACTCGAACTCACGGCTTCCGATCACCGTCCCGTGAGTTCTTACAAGTATAGAACGACTTACCATGAATTTACAGAAGAAAAATTGGATGAAAGAGAGCAGTAAACGCACCTTATTTGTTGGATAACTCAGCTCTTATCTTGGTTCTTCAAACTCTAGGTTTTACCTCCAATTAGAACTTGAAAGGGAGAGAAAATCAATTAGGGTTTGTGGGAAATATTTGGGAGGATTCTTTGCAGAGCTTATATCTGGTTATTATGCTCTATTTTAAGTCTAATATATGAAGAAAATAGGCCCTTAAAAGGCCTCTTTGGACGACCCGAAATGGCCCATTTTTGGGCTTTCATTTAAGCAAGTAGGTGACACACTTACTTGTCACCTAGCAGCTTATACAGTATTGCGCAAATGCCCATATCTTTCTACTCCAATGTCATATTGACAAACGGTTTAATGCGTTAAAAAATAGACGCATAGATCTTTAATTTGATGGGTGGAAAACCCCATAACTCTAAGTATATTGGGAGAAAATCGCAGTTACATTTGACCCAAAGTTTCAGTAAAACTTATGAATGTAACTTGTGATGACTTTCATCGACTTTTGTTCCACAACTCGCTTGACTTCAAAACATAACACACGGATGTCATACGACTAATATAAATCATAACATAATCTCCTTATCATGTTAATCACCCTAGTCTCACCCCAAAGGTACATGTTATAACATTTCCAACTTGTCGACTTTCGACGAAACATTATTTTATTTAATTGCTTTAGCTTCTGAACTGTCCAACCCTCTTTGTACTTGTTGTTCATGATCTTCAATATTTGTAACCTCAGAGGTAACATGATTAACTTACTTTATATACTTTTAAATATTATCTCATTTTTGGTCCTACATTAGTTTGCTTACGACGCATTTTTACGTATGAAAATATAGGGTGTAACACGTGTACACTGCCGAGGGACGTGCGGCATAATCCACAGATGCATCTATATACTACCGTGGCGTTCGGCTCTCTCTACAAGAAAAGGAAGGAATTTTCAAATTACGAAACACGCGTTTACAATAAAATACATGGGCATCAATTAATTATAATTTTTATTATTTCTCAAATAACTCGCCCACAACCCAAAGTGTTAAGCCTTAGCCTAGTGTACATATATTTACTTCTAAATCAATTTCAATTATAACTTCAATTAATTAAGCCAGCAGAATGAGTTCAAGTAATTCAAATATTTCATGATAAGATCCTAAGTCTACCCGGACATAAACATGCTTTAGCTATGTACTGACTCTCATCATCTCGTGCGTATGTAGCACCCACAACTAGAAGCACATAACAATAAATATCACCTAGGGGTAGTTTGACCCTCACAAGGTTAGACAGGAGACTTACCTCGCTCCGAAGTTTCATAACCGGCTCCAAAGCCTCTCTAACACCTCAAACCAAAGCCCGTTCATCCAAAACTATTCAAACAAATGTGAAAACCAATCAAAATATACTCTAATACCCATAATAATAATTTTAAACAATTCCCAAGTCCGTTCGAAAGGTCGAAAAAAATTAACCCTCAGGCCCACGCGCCTTGATTCCAAAACTTTTTCGAAGATAAACTTTACCCATAACACCACAAACTCAAATATATAATTTATTTCTAATTCCATGTCCAATTTCGTGGTCAAAACCCAAAAATACCAAATTCTAGGTTTTCTATCAAAATTCTGAATTTCTACCAATTTTCATGTTTAAATCCTTATCAAATCCATGTATTTATCTTACAATAGATGGGAATAACTTACCTCACCATAGATGATGAAGACCTCCACTTGAAACTCTCCAAAAATCGCCCAAACCAAGAGGGAATGCAAGAAAAATGGCCAAATGCCGTTCTTAAAACAACAATGCCCCAGCGACCTTCTCGCATCTGCGGAACAGTAGCCGCTTCTGCGGAAACTTCCTCGCAGATGCGGCTTCCCCCATGGCCAGTACTTTCAGCTTCTGCGGCCAATCAACTGCAGGTGCGCATCCGCTTCTGCGGAAAAATCTCCGCACCTGCGGACTATCCAATTCGGGCACAACTCCGCACCTACGCGCTCATGACCGCACCTACAATCAACCAGCCCCAGGACACTTCCGCTTCTGCGCTTCCTCGCCCGCATCTGCGAGCCCGTAGGTGCAGCAAATTCCTCGCACCTGTGAATCCCATCCAACTCACTCCCTACCGCTTCTGCGACTCCTAGGCCACTTCTGCGGTCTCTCACCTGCGGCCATAACCTCGCAGGTGCGATCGCACCAGAAGCCTTAAGCTTCAGTAGTTCTTCCAAGTCCAAACTCGACCCGTTTTCAATCCGATTCGCACCCGAGGCCCCCGGGACCCCGTCCAAACATACCAACACATCCCAAAGTACAATACGAACATAGCCGAAGCCTTAAACTACGTCAAACAACATCAAAATCATGAATTGTGCCTCGAATAAAACTTATAAATTTTCAAATTTCCAAATTTCATATCTTGTGCTGAAACGTATCAAATCAATCCGAAATGACTTCAAATTTCACACAGGAGTCATAAATGATATAACGAAGCTATTTTAAGGGTCAGAACTCCAAACGGACGTCGATAACATTAAAATCCACTTCAAGTCAAACTTTAGAACTTCTTAAACTTTTAAAATACCAACCTTCCATAATAAGCGCTGAAATGTACACGGGTGATCCAATACTTAACCCGGACACACGCCCAAGTCCGAAATCATCATACGAACCTATTGGGACCTTCAAATCTTGATTCCGAGGTCATTTACTCAAAAGTCAAACCTTAGTCAATTCTTCCAACTTAAAGCTTCCGAAATTAGAATTTTCTTTCCAAATCAATCCCGAACTTCCCGAAATTCAATTCCGACCACACGTATAAGTCATAATACCTGAAGTGAAGCTACTCAAGGCTTCAAACCTCTGAACGATGCGCTAAAGCTCAAAACGACCAGTCGGGTCTCTATATTCTCCCCTACTTAAACATACGTTCGTCCTCGAACGTGCTAAGAAATGCTCTGGAGTTGTCCAAAATCACTGTGCAACACCTTGTGCACCTGCCCGTGCCACCACAACCCAGTTGGGTGCATTAGCTCGAGCCAGACTGAAAATCCTCCTTATAACCTTAGCTAACAAGCTTTACAACCAAGTTCCAACTTTCGAATTTCTTTACAAGGACCAATTCTAACACACGAACATCGTACCAAATCACCACACACTGCACCAAAACATGATCATGCATCTATGTTGAAATCACACCATGCACCACATAAGTCGGTTGTCCCTAATAACATCCCCGGACCACAATAGCTGAAATTCTGCGAATCTAATGCCCACAATACTCCTCATGACACATGTAAGTCCTGTTCCAACTCTCGCAATGCTGCCATGACGAAAGAGACGTGTAGAAATTCATAACCACCTGCTGAATCAATAATTCATGGAGTCTCTCCTCCTGACCAGAACCATTACATCATTCTGAACTGAATAACAATATTTTTCTCTTTAGGGTACCTTATATAAATCCGATTGCACAATTTCAGGTCCAATAATCTCGTCTCACCCAGTATAAGCTGCTCAAGCAATAAGCCACCTCAAACACTGACTCAGATGTCATATGACGCCATCAATGCGCCGACAAGCTACAACTAGAATATGACACATAAGGGGGAACAAACTTAGGAAAAGAATTACCCAGCCCGCGTAACCAAAAAAACAACCAAATAGATGCTGCAAACCTACCTCAGGGATGAAAAAGAGACACACAAAATAGGTGTAAAGAGCTATGTTCAACATCTCGTTGTTGCGGTATGCAACCCGATCCGACATGACACTGTTGCGGCATGTAACCCAATCCACCTAACATGCCCGTGGCAGCGTGCCACCCAATCCGCACATAACAATCACGAAGAAAACACACATACCAAGCTGTAATGCATATGCTTACGAAATGCCCGAATATCGACCACAAGCACGCCAAGTGCATAATACCAAATCCTGAGGAGATGGATAGCGCCATATGTTACGAAACCCAAGCACAACTAAGGTGAAATGATGACCTGCATCTCGAGAGCCACCTGCTCACATAACACCACAAGCTACATGGGACCTCAACACGCGTGCGAATAATCAAGTTGCCTCACAAACCATATGACACAATAGAGATTTACATGGAATAATTGACGACGAGAATAACATCCAATGCCCGACGACTCCTCTGTAAGCAATGCTATTACGAACAAACACATCCGACCTGACGTAGAGCACACACTCGCATTAGTCCCACCAACGTACCTCTCACCGATTTTTGATCATACCATACTGGGCCAATGACCTTGCGAATACCCACAATGGCCCTATTCATGACACATAAGAACAACCGTCAAATTCGAAACAAACTCACACGGGCCACAACCCAAGGAATAGGACACCTCTCAGCATAAGCTCTCGCATTTGCGATATTACCATAACCTCTATACTTGGTCTAAATCTTTAACAATCAAGTGACTAACATGGCATACTTATACAAACTCCCTGTGGGATACGCTCCCACGACCTTCCGCACTAGGTAGCTAAGACTGCACATCCATACCACCAACCGGACTAATTCTGCAAAGCAATTCAAGAACCTGTAAATCAATACATAATGCCCCTTCCACGGAACACCATTCCCAGGCGACACTAGGACAATGCCAGCTTATTCTGAACATCTAAATTCTTCCCGGCTCACAGGAGTTTGTTACATTCTAGTCAACACTGAACCGCAACCTTGATCCTCAACTTTCAAATTCCCATTCCGCTCACCGCACCTATCACGCCGCTACGCGAGAATACAAGAATTCATCATAACCCCTGAATTACCAGTAGGATAAACACTTCATTGGATAGAAACCCTTCACTTAGCTCATTTCAGAATAACAACTGCAACACGCAACTGAATTCTCAAATCGCAGAAAATAAAATCTCAAGCCGTGATCTAAACCATCATAACTCTTTCGGAATCCATTTACACAACAAAGCCATCAAAATCAAATACTTCTCAAATCAATCAGGTCGTGGTGGCTGTTAAGCCTGCACGTACAACCACAAACCACATGTATGACTTCACACACCGAAGGAACTGATCATTGCCACAATCATGCCGACTCGACCATTACTAACCGACCCAACTTCTTTCAATGTATTCTTGACCTGACTTATAAATATCATAGTTCCATTCACAAAATAACGAACTCAATCCGGACTCATCCCGAGTGACCCAAATCGCGAGACAGCATCGTCTCAATACCCATGAATCATCTCATCCCCTTTTTCAAGCGCACAATAGCATCTCCAATTGGTACACCCATTTTGCAAGACCTTCCGCGAATCCGAAGCTATTTCTTCCTTCACTCCAATACTACAATGCATACCCGACAATAACATAGAAAATTCCAAGTCCCGTTCGTAATCCACTGCAAAAACTCGATCCTAAACCACACAACGGAACCGAAATCCTTAGGCACTGCAGCTTAATTCTTGAACCCACTAGGTCCGTTATTGAGAGTCACTCACTCTGACATGATCCCGAATCTAACCAACCTCAATGCTCTGCGAGCACCTGAACACCCTCTCAAAGAATCAACCGGCTGAATTCTTTTCCTTGTACATCACATCCACAAAGCATACACTCTGAGTCTTCCCAAAACTTGCACATGAATCGATAGGGCAGAGTATATCACACATTTATCAATTTCTCTGCTCGAATTACCCTTGATATTTCCCTTTCTTAGTCACAAATAATCCACCAATGCACCGATAACCAGAAGTTTCACGAGCCGACATTCGCACGATCCAATCATGGACGGTGGGTCTCCCCCACTTAGCTTTAGGCTACCATCACATAATGTAGAGCCCAAACGATTCCTCCTTCTCATTTACCATGACCCCGCACCGTTAACCCGCCAAATTATTCGAAGTCTTTTGTTAAGCCTTTCATGAACATTCTGAATAATCAGTCACAACCACACACTCGACCTCATACCGGGTAGCAAGTAGTATCTTCGCAGAAGCTTCATCAACATCACGCAACCGCTAACCTGCTCACAGGAGATAACCCACCTGTGGAATTCCATGTTGACATCTTCCAACGGCGCTGCAATGGTGACAACTACCATGAAATCAGTAAACTCTCCTGAGCCCATGCTCACCCACCAACTCTATAAGTATGTTCCTTCCCTGTTAACATCAACTGAAAGTTCAACAATACCTTCCAAACTCAAATCATATTGCATCAGAAATGATAATCAAATCTTCACACCCCTCTTCATTCCAAGCAACTAATTTCTATCATATTCAATCTTTCTTCGTACAGTAACCATCATTCCAAATAAAATTCGTGGACCCAGTCACTCCCACCATGCCTCCCAAATCGCTCTAATCTTCCTCAAGGTACGTGGCTACCTTACCAAAAAATCCATACACTACCCTGCCACTCCCACTTCGGTCCAACCATCTCCTTTAAGAAACTTCTTGACCTCCGCTTCTCATATTTGACCTGCTAGTAATTCATCCACCGTGAGACACCTTCCGACGTATCCTTCCTCATAATTCGCTGCCCCAATGTTGCCTCAAATCAAATCCATACCTGTAGCACCAGAACTAATGAATTGCTACCAACTTTAAACCTCCTAGAAGATCATCTTTCTCGAGCCATCAACACTAGAAACACTCCTTCGATTCCGAAACCGCTACACCCCGCTATATCTGACAACCGCTTCTGAGGTACCATTTCACCACACCTTGCCATGAAGGCAAAATCAAAGAAGACCATAACGCTAGCAAACTGTAATACGTTCAAACAAGGACGACGACACCGCATCATAGCAAAAATTCCACCACGCTAAAAGATACCTAGTTTCGTTACTCCATCAACCAAAACCTGAACATCCATCATCCAATTGCCTTTCCGTTTCTAGGATTAAATGCTAAACCTCTAAATCATGTATTGAGAAATCCTCCTTCCGAGCCATTCACTGTCGCGGTCCATACATAAGCACTCTACCATTACACCAACATTGTGCGATAACAACACATGAACATCATAGCAATCTGTGCATAGCCTCAAACCCATCGAAAATGCAGATACTGAATGGAACAACATAACACCCTTATGCAAGGCGACAATAATAGCCTACCCGAACATGCAGGGAAAACATCCTGCACCACGTCTACAGTATCAATACCACTACTCGACGTCCAATTGACAACAAGTGCCTCACATCGCATAAGATTGAGTACGAAGGAAATAAAGGCACAAGCCTCAATGGAATCAAACCGCACGATGAGGAAATCAAGAAGGGAAGTACTCCTAACAACCATGTAGCCTCTCGAAGATAAGTACAGACGTCTACGTACCGATCCGCAAGACTTTACTACACTTGCTCATGACTCGTGAGACCTAAGTGAACCTAATGCTCTGATACCAAGCTGTCACGACCCAAAATCCACATCTGGTCGTGATGGCGCCTAAAACCGCCGTCAGGTAAGCCAACAGTGATTTACCAATTTAATTACTCATTTTAGTATTTTGAAATCATGATTTTCATTAATTGAACAATATAAAATAGTACTTACAGAGTAAATGAAAATATTTACACAATTACAACAACGAACAACCCGTAGTAAACCCCCAAAACCCGGTGTCACAAGTGCATTAGCATTTTCTAAGGAATATAGTAATAATACCACATCTGTCCCAAATGTAATAAGGCATGATAAAATAAATAGTACAATGGAGACTCGGTGGACTACGATGCGTATCCTAGAATGCAGCTCACATGAAGTCTCTTCAACAGGTGCGCCTACGCGCCAAGGTTATCATCAAATAAACCTGTCAGATCCTGCACATTTAGTGCAGAAGTGCATCATGAGTACGTAAATCAATGCGTACCCAATAAGTATCTAGCCTAACCTCGGAGAAGTAGTGATGAGGGGCCGACATTGACACTAACTAGAGGTCCAAATATATAATATGATAAATCATAACACATGTGAAGTGCACAACAATAGTGGAGTAAGTCTATTGTCATAATTTTTCCCAGTTATTTCCTTTAAAGTATAATTTTATCAAACTTGTTTTCTTCTTTAATATCCCAGAACAGGCCAAGTGTCAATACCAAATAAATAGGAAATACCATAAAATATCGGGCACCTATGGAAAGATTAGCTCGTAAATATTCGGGCTACTAGCGACATAACGCACGATACTGCCGAGGTCGTTCGGCCCGATCCAGAATAACATGTACACTGTCGAGGGACGTGCGGCACTATCCATAGATGCATCATATACGACCGAGGCGTTTGCCTCGCTCCACAAGAAAAAGAAAAAAGTTTCCAAATTACGAGACACACATTTACAATACAACACATGAGCATCAATTAATTATAATTTTTACCATTTCTCAAATAACTCGCCCATAACTTAAAGTGTTAAGGCTTAGCCTAGTGTACATATATTTACTTCTAAATCAATTTCAATTATAACTTCAATTAATTAATCCAGCTGAATGAGTTCAAGTAATTCAAACATTTCATAATAAGATCCTAAGTCTACCCGGACATAAATATGCTTTAGCTACGTACGGACTCTCGTCACCTCATGCGTACGTAGCACCCACAACTAGTAGCACATAACAATAAATATCACCTAGGGGGTAGTTTGCCCCTCACAAGGTTAGACAGGAGACTTACCTCGCTCCGATGTTCCATAACCGGCTCCAAAGCCTCTCTAACACCTCAAACCAAATCACGTCGATCCAAAACTATTCAAACAAATGTGCAAACCAATCAAAATATACTCTAATACCCATAATTAATAATTTTAAACAATTTCCAACTCTGCTCAAAAAGTCAAAAAAATCAACCCTCGGGCCCACGCGCCCGGATTTTAAACATTTTTCGAAGATAAAGTTTATCAATAATACCACAAACTCAAATATATAATTTATTCCTAATTACATGTCCAATTTCGTGGTCAAAATCCAAAAATACCAAATTCTAGGTTTTCTACCAAAATCCCAAATTTCTACCAATTTTCATGTTTAAATTCTTATAGAATCCATGTATTTATCTTACCATAGATGATGAAGACCTCCAATTGAAGCTCTCCAAAAATCGCCCAAGCCAAGAGGGAATGCAAGAAAAATGGCCAAATCCCGTTCTTAAAACAAAACTGCCCCAGCGACTTTCTCGCATTTGCGGAACAGTAGCCGCTTCTGCGGAAACTTCCTCGTAGATGCGGCTTCCCCCATGGCCAGCACTTTTCGCTTCTGCGGCCAATCAACTACAGGTGCGCATCTGCTTCTGCGGAAAATTATCCGCACATGCGGACTCCCCAGCTTGGGCACAATTCCACACCTACGCGCCTATGACTGCACCGGCGGCTTCGTAGGTGCGCTACAGCACCCGCACCTGCGATCAACCAGGCCCAGGCTACTTCCGCTTCTGCGCTTCCTTGCCCGCATCTGTGAGCCCGTAGGTGCAGCAAATTCCTCGCACTTGTGAATCCCATCCAACTCACTCCCTACTGCTTCTGCAACTCCTGGGTTGCTTCTGCGGTCTAGCACCTGCCGCCATAACCTCACAGTTGCGATCGCACCAGAAGCCTTAAGCTTCAATAGTTCTTCCAAGTCCAAACTCGACCCATTTTCAATCCGATTCTCACCCGAGGCCCCCGGGACCCCATCCAAACTTACCAGCACATGGCAAAGTACAATACGAACATAGTCGAAGCCTTAAACTACGTCAAATGACATCAAAATCATGAATCGCGCCTCAAATCAAACTTATAAATTTTCAAATTTCCAAATTCCATATCTTGTGCCGAAACATATCAAATCAATCCGGAATGACTTCAAATTTCACACACAAGTCATAAATGACATAACGAAGCTATTCCAAGGATCGAAACCCCAAACAGACATTGATAACATTAAAATCCATTTCAAGTCAAACTTAAGAACTTCTTAAAATTTTAAAATATCAACCTTCCATAATAAGCGCCGACATGCACCCGGGGTGATCCGATACTCAACCTGAACACACGTCCAAGTCCAAAATTATCATACAAACCTATTGGAACCTTCAAATCTCAATTCTAATGTCATTTACTCAAAAGTCAAATCTTAGTCAATTCTTCCAACTTAAAGCTTCCGAAATTAGAATTTTCTTTCCGAATCAATCCCGAACTTCCCAAAATTCTATTCCGACCACTCGTACAAGTCATAATACCCGAAGGGAAGATAATCAAGGTATCAAACCACCGAATGATGCGCTAGAGCTCAAAACGACCGGTTGAGTCGTTACAACGTATGTCGGAGAAGTAGTGACGAGGGCCGACATCGACACTTACTAGAGGTCCAAATAAATAATATGATAAATCATAACAGATGTGAAGTGCACAACAATAGTGGAGTAAGTATGTACTTTCATAATTTTTCCCAATTATTTCCTTTAAAGTATAATTTTCTCAAACTTGTTTTCTTCCTTAATATCCCAGAACAGGCCAAGTGTCAATACCAAATAAATAGGAAATACCAAAAAAATGCCGGGTACCAATGGAAAGATTAGCTCATAAATATTCGGGCTATTAGCGACATAACGCACGATACTGCCGAGGTTGTTCGGCCCGATCCAAAATAACGTGTACACTGCCGAGGGACGTGCGGCATAATCCATAGATGCATATATATACTGGCGTGGCGTTCGGCCCTCTCTACAAGAAAAGGAAGGAAATTCCAGAATTATGAGACATGCGTTTACAATAAAACACATGGGCATCAATTAATTATAATTTTTACCATTTCTCAAATAACTCGCCCACAACCCAAAGTGTTAAGGCTTAGCCTAGTATACATATATTTACTTCTAAATCAATTTCAATTATAACTTCAATTAATTAAGCCAGCAGAATGAGTTCAAGTAATTCAAACATTTCATGATAAGATCCTAAGTCTACCCGGACATAAACATGCTTTAGCTATGTACTGACTCTCGTCATCTCGTGCGTATGTAGTACCCAAAACTAGAAGCACATAACAATAAATATCACCTAGGGGTAGTTTTTCCCTCACAAGGTTAGACAGGAAACTTACCTCGCTCCGAAGTTCCATAACCGACTCCAAAGCCTCTCTAAAACCTCAAACCAAAGCCCGTCGATCCAAAACTATTCAAACAAATGTGCAGACCAATCAAAATATACTCTAATACCCATAATTAATAATTTTAAACAATTTCCAACTCCGTTCGAAAGGTCGAAAAAAATTAACCCTAAGGCCCACGCGCCCAGATTCCAAAACCTTTTCGAAGATAAACTTTACCCATAACACCACAAACTCAAATATATAATTTATTCCTAATTCCATGTCCAATTTCGTGGTCAAAACCCAAAAATACCAAATTTTAGGTTTTCTATCATAATCCCGAATTACTACCAATTTTCATGATTAAATCTTTATCGAATCCATGTATTTATCTTACAATAGGTGGGAATAACTTACCTCGCCATAGATGATGACGACCTCCACTTGAAACTATCCAAAATTTGCCCAAACCAAGAGTAAATGCAAGAAAAATATCCAAATGCCGTTCTTAAAACAACACTGCCCCAACAACCATCTCGCATCTGCGGAACAGCAGCCGCTTCTGCGGAAACTTCCTCGCAGATGCGGCTTCCCCCATGGCCAGCACTTTCAGCTTCTGCGGCTAATCAACTGCAGGTGCACATCTGCTTTTGCGGAAAAATCTCTGCACCTGCGGACTCCCCATCTCGGGCATAACTCCGCACCTACGCGCTTATAACCGCACCTGCGATCAACCAGCCCCAGGCCACTTCCGCTTCTGCGCTGCCTCGCCCGCATCTGCGAGCCCGTAGGTGCAGCAAACTTCTCGCACCTGTGAATCCCATCCAACTCACTCCCTACCACTTCTGCGACTCCTAGGTTGCTTTTGCAGTCTCTCACCTGTGGGCAAAACCTCGTAGGTGCGATCATACCAGAAACTTTAAACTTCAGTAGTTCTTCCAAGTCCAAACTCGGCCCGTTTTCAATTAGTTTCGCACCCGAGGCCCCCGGGACCCCGTCCAAACTTACCAACACATCCCAAAGTACAATACGAACATAGTCGAAGCCTTAAACTACGTCAAACAATATCAAAATCATGAATCACGCCTCAAATCAAACTTATAAATTTTCAAATTTCCAAATTCCATATCGTGTGCCGTAACGTATCAAATCAATCCGAAATGACTTCAAATTTCACACACGAGTCATAAATGATATAACGAAGCTATTTCAAGGCTCAGAACTCCAAACAGACGTCGATAACATTAAAATACACTTCAAGTCAAACTTTAGAACTTCTTAAACTTTTAAAATACCAACCTTCCATAATAAGCGCCAAAATGTACATGGGTGATCCAATACTTAACCTGGACACACGCCCAAGTCCGAAATCATCATACAAACTTATTGGGACCTTCAAATCCTGATTCCGAGGTCGTTTACTCAAAAGTCAAACCTTAGTCAATTCTTCCAACTTAAAGCGTCCGAAATTAGAATTTTCTTTCCAAATCAATCTCGAACTTCCCGAAATTCAATTCCGACCACACGTACAAGTCATAATACCTAAAGTGAAGATAATCATGGTATCAAACCACTGAATGATGCGCTAGATTTCAAAATAACCGGTTGGGTCGTTACAACATATCTGCGTATCGAGTTTTTGATGACGCGGGAACGTTTCGGCGCTTAATATTGAAGATTGGCACATTGAAGGTTTTTCAAGTTCTTTAAATTTGGTTTAGATTAAATTTTGTTGTTATCAAGGGCTGTTTGAGATTTAGAGATTGGGGATAGTTCCGTATAATGATTTAAGACTTGCACACAAAATTTGGCATCATTTCGAGTTGTTTTGATAGGAATCGGACGCACAGAAGAGTTTCATAATTCAATTCATGCATTTTGGATTCCGACTCGTACCTCAAGATGTTATTTTGGTGTTTCGAGCGAGAGCAGGTCCGTGTTACTTTGTTGGATGTGTGAGTGTTATTGGATGGGTTCCCGGGGGCCTCGGGTGTGGATCGGATTGGAAATCGGACTCGGAATTTGGCTTGGGGGACTGCTGGTGCAACAGTTCCGGTGCGTTCGCACCTGCGAGATTTTGGTCGAAGCTGCAACCTCCCAGGTGCAAGCTTTTGATCACAGATGCGGGTTTGGACGAGGGGTCTATGGCCCGCAGAAGCGGAGGCATTTCTGCAGAAGCGGCTTCGCTTGATTCTTAGTTTTGATGTTATTTTTTGTGTTTCGAGAGTTTGAGCAGGTCCGTATTATGGTTAATAACTTGTTGATATGCTCGGACGAGGTTCCGGGGGCCTCGGGTGAAATTCAGATCGGAAAACGGATTGGAACTTGGAATTGGGAAGTTGTTATTGCTGCTAAAGTCTGGTGTCTTCGCACTTGTGGAGGGTATGGCCACAGGTGCAGTCACGTAGATACGGTAGGGTCATCGCAGGTGCGAGGTCTGTGGAGATGGCCTGGGAATGCGGGTGCGAGGAATATTCCGCACCTGTGAGGTCACAGATGCGGAGTATGGGCCGCAGATGCGGAAATGACCAAGGTCGCCTGGAGGCGCAGAAGCAGACTTGGTCCACAGGCTCGTTCGCACAGGTGCGGAGAAAAATATACAGAAGCGGACATCGTCTGCAGAAGCGAGAGTGGCTTGCCTGGGCAAGGTCCGCACCTGCGACGATTTGTCCGCAGAAGCAGAACCACAGGTGTGACTGTTTTGTCGCAGGTGCGAGATTCGCTGGAGGCAATGAGGTTCATTTAATGTCAGGACTTAGGCTTTTTGGTTCATTTCTTTTACTTGTTGGGCGATTTTAGAGCTCTTTGAAGAGGGGTTTTCACCTAGCACTTTGAAGTAAGTAATTTCTAAACAATATGAGTTTAATACATTCATTTTGGGTAGATTCTTAACATATAAATTGTAGAAATTTTGGGTTTAGTTGAAAAACCTAGGTTTTGATAAAAATGGGATTTAACCACGAAACTGATTATGAAATTGGGTGAAAATTATATATTTGATTTCGTGAGGTTATTGGTAATAATTATCTTCAAAAATTTCCAAAATCCGGGCACGTGGGCCCGGGGTGAATTTTAGGAATCTTCCAATTTGGGTTGGGTAATTTCTCTACTAGATAAATTATGAACTTGTGAGTGTATATTGATTAATTTATATAATATTTGGCTAGTTTCGGATTGTTTGGCACCAAGTTGAGGCTTTAGAGCGGATTTGTGGACCGGAAGTGAGCTTGAGAACGAGGTAAGTCTCTTGCCTACTCTTGTAAGAGGGAACTCATCCCCTTAGGTGTATCTTGTTGTATATTACTTGTGTGGGGAGCTACGTACGCACTAGGTGACGAGAGTCCGTGCGTAGCTATATTCCATGAGGTGTTCGGGTAGACTTAGATCCACATCATGCCTTTAATTGTACTATTGTGTTTATTATGCATATTAATCGTCTTGAATAGAGCTGAGACTAGGGATTTTAAAGTTGCAATTTTCCACTGAGATTTCTTATTTTTGGAAGAATTGAGGAATACTTAATAACTTTGGGAAATCCATGTCCTCTCGCATCGCAAGTACGTCTGCGAGTGAGATAAAATTCTCTACTCTTACAACATTGGGTCGTTCGCCTCGGCAGTACGATAACACTACTCTTATGGGAGCGGGTTGTTCGCCTCGGCAGTATAATAGATGCATCTATGATTCGAGTTATTCGAACCTCGACAATGTACATATTATTCTGGATCGGGTTGTACGACCTTGGCATAAATTGTGCGTGATAAGGCATGGAGCTCGAATACACTTGATATTTGTTTTTATGACTTGAGAGGTTATGATTTATTTAATGGCCTGAAATTGTTGATGTTAGCTTGTATCAATTGGAGATTTTAAATTGACTATCAGTTAAAGAACCATTTATTCACTGTTGGTTATTATGTTATTATTATTATTCATGTGTTCCATGCCTTTTTAGAATTTCTGTATTTTTATTATTGGCCCGTAGTAAGTGTCGATGTCGACCCCTCGTCACTACTTCTTCGAGGTTAGACTGGATACTTACTAGGTACATGTTGTTTATGTACTCACACTACACTTCTGCACTAATCGTACAGGATCTGAGGCAGGTGCATCTGGCATTCATTCAGGCGCGCACCCCCGATACCCTGAGGCATAGTGGTGAGTTTCTCTTTGAGTCCGTTCTGCAGCACTCGTAGTCTCTCTTTTGTATTTATTTTCTGTCTATCGTATTTCAGACAGTAGCATAGGTATTTTGTATATTCTATTAGTTGCTCATACACTTGTGACAACGGGTCTTGGGAATATGCTAGTAGACACTTAATGGTTTTAGGTATTTATTTCCCGTATCTTGTTTCTTCGTTGGTTCACGCTTTACTTTACTATAATTTTTCCACTTCTCATTTACTTAATAAATAAAAATCAACTATTTTGAAATTATTAAAAAGAATTAATACATGGCTAGTTCACTGTTGGCTTGCCTAGCAACGACGTTGGGCGTCATCACGGCCTATAGGGGAAATTGGATCGTGACAACATGGTATCAGAACACTAGGTTCACGTAGGTCTCACAAGTCATGAGCAGGCCAAATAGAGTCTTGCGGATCGATGCGGAGACGTCCGTACTTATCTTCGAGAGGCTATAGGGTGTTAGGAAACTACTCTTTCTTCATATCCTATCGTGCAGTTGATGTTGTGTGATGGTAGGCTATAATCTTATGTTTTAGTCGCGTATTGCACTCTTATTTACTGCACTTTAATTGAGTTAGAGCTTTAATCGCTAGTGTTTTGCACTAATTGTGTGTTTTATGCCTTGTAGGAATGATTCCGATCTATGTAGATGGTTTGGAATGAATTCAAGATATTCTGGAGCTTTAAAGTCTGGGTAAAAGCCCAAGGATTAAGTCGGGATCGAGTTTGGGGATCAACGGATGATAGTGGAACGAAATGAAGAATCGATCAGGCATATTGCGGAGTGTCCAGTAAAATGTACATAACTATTTGCTCGGAACTCCATTTGGGCTCCACAATATATCGTTGGAAAGCTATTTAAAAGGGCTAAAACTTTAGTATTTTATGTTTTTCCAAATTCCCAACTTACCAACCAAGTGCGCGCGCACCTGTGCGCACACTTGGGGCAGAACAATGTCAGGTGCGCGACCGCGCATGTCCTGTCCGTGAAAAGTCCTATTTCACTAAGAAAATGGTAGTTTCGTCTGGGATTTGTTTTAAAGGCGGATTAAATACCCCCAAAACACCATTTTTGAAAAACTTTTGACATACCTTAGACCTAAGGAAGCTAAGGAGAAGAGGGATGTCATGACCCAAAATCCATTAAAGGTCGTGATGGTGCCTAACGCCATTGTCAGGCAAGCCAACAATAATTGATTAACTTAATTACTCATTTTAGTATTGTTGAAATCATAATTTCCCTCAATTTATTAATAAGAGATAAAATTTACATAGTAAATGGAAATCTCTCCACAACTACCCTACTGAACAACCCAAAAGTACCCACAAAACTTGGTGTCATAAGTGCATGAGCATCAACTAGGAAGTAAAATAAAATACAGCATCCGTTCGGAATACAAATTGGACAGGAAAAGTATATAAATAACTTTGAAGGAGACTCTGGTGGCTTCGGATCATAGTATAGAATGCAACTCACGTAAGTCCCGCAATAACCGCGCCTCTGCGCCCACAAGGCCACTAGACATATATGTACATGCACAAAAATATGCAGCAAGTATAGTATGAGTACGTAAATCAACGCGTACCCACTAAGTATCCAGTCTAATCTCAAAAAAGTAGTGACGAGAGGTCGACTCTGACACTTACTTTGGGCTAACAATAAAATGTCGATGTTATAATTAAGCATGGATTTTCATAATATAGTTGAAAACTCAATAACGGGAAATAATAAACAATCCTCTTACTAATAAAAATTCCCGAATTTTATTCTCATCATTTAACAATTTATATCTCAAGCCAATGAAATGTCAATTATTATTAGTTCCAAAGAGTTATCATGCACAAGTCATGCCGAGGTCGTAAGGCCCGATCCAACACAAATATTTAAACTGTGCACTGTCGAGGGTCGAACGACACGAACTATAGATGCATCTATCTGCTACAGAGGCGTTCGACCCGTTTCACAAAGGAGAAAATACATTTAAAACAACCAATTCAAGATTTATTTAAGGCGCAATTATTCAAGGAAATACCAATTCTCATTAAGGGTCAAGAAAATGAAGTTTAACCTTTTACCGTTCATTTACCAAGTTTCAATATGATTCAAGCAATTAAATTAACAAGTAGGTTGCAAACATCGCAAGTATAAAATGATATGGGTCCTAGACTACCCGGACATAAGCATAATAGTAGCTACGCACGGACTTTCGTCACCTCGTGCGTACGTAGCCCCCAGAAATAGAAGCACACATTAAATCAATTCACCTATGGGGTTAATTCCCTCATACAAGGTTAGAAAAGAGACTTACCTCACTCCGAAGCTCCATAGCCGGCTCCAACGCCACTCTAACACCTCAAATCGATGCTTGTCGATCCAAAACTATGCAAATAAGGTGCAAACCAATCAAAATATGCTATAATACCCATAATTAATCAACTTAAATAATTTCTAGCTCCGCTCGAAAAGTCGATAAAAATCACCCTCGGGACCACGTGCCCGCATTCTCAAAATTTTCAAAGATAGCCATTACCCATAACCTAACGAATTCAAATATATAATTTATTTCCAATTCCATGCCCAAATTCGTGGTCAAAATCAAAAAATACCATTTCTAGGTTTTCTAAAAAGAATCCCACAATTTTTCCCAATTTTCCTCCTTAAATCCACATATAAACTTTACATTTAGCTCACAACAAGTAAGAAACTACTTACCTTGTGTTACATGATAAAAACTCCTCAAAATCGCCCAAGAAGCGAGCTCCAAAAATCCAAAATAAAAATGAAGAAATGACCAAGTTCGATCCCTTATGTTCTGCCCAGTTTCCGCTTCTGCTGATTACTTGACCGCATTTGCGGTCCTGCTTCTGCGGATTTCCCATCGCTTCTGCAATCCAGGGCTTCCAACCCATTTCCACATATGCGGTCTCCCTTGCGCAAATGCGCATCCACTTCTGCAAATATGTTTCCGCACCTGCGCCCCCAGGATTTCTTTCAATCTCGCACCTGCGACGCACCTCCGCATCTGTGACCTCGCAGGTGCGGACAACCTTTCGCACCTGCGGTCACTACCCAGCTTCGCCCAAACCGCACATGCGACCATTTTCTTGCTTCTGCAGTCATGCACCTGCGGTCAAATTTGCGCATGTGCAATTACACCAGAACATGTGCACTTCAGCCATCCTTGAAGCTTCAACTTGGTCCATTAACCATCCGAAACCACCCCGAGGTCCCCCGTGACCTCAACCAACCTACCAATAAGTCTTAAGACACCATACAGACTTAGTCGAGCCTTCAAATCACATCACACAATGCTAAAACCACGAATCGCATCCCAATTCAGGCTTAATGAACTTTAGAACTTCAAACTTCTACATTCAATTCCGAAACCTATCAAATCACGTCCGATTGTCCTCAAATTTTGCACACAAGTCATAATTGACATTACGGACCTACTCCAACTTCTGGAATCGGAATCCGACCCCGATATCAAAAAGTCTACTCCCGGCCAATCTTCTCAAAATTATCCAAATTTCCAACTTTCGCCAAATGACCCTAAAATGACCTACGGACCTCCAAATCCACTTCCGGACGCGCTCCTAAGGCCAGAATCATCATACGGAGCTATTCCCATACTCGAAATAAATGGAAATCGATAACATTGAAATACACTTCCACCCAAATTTATGAAATTCTTCCAAATACCAATCTTCCATAATAAGCGCTGAAATACTCCCGGATCATCCAAAACCCAATATGGACATACTCCCAAGTCCAAAATCATCATACAAACCTGTTGGAACCTTCAAATCTCGATTCCTAGGTCGTTTACTCAAAATCAACCCTTAGTAAATTCCTCCAACTTAAAGCTTCTGAATTTAGAATTTTCTCTCCAAATCAACTCCGAACTTCCTGAATTCCAATTCCAACCACACGTACAAGTCATAATATCTGAAGTGAAGCTACCCATGGCCTCAAACCGCCGAATGATGCGCTAGAACTCAAAACGACCGGCCGGGTCGTTACATTCTCTCCTACTTAAACATACGTTCGTCCTCGAACGAGCTAAGAATTGCTCTGGAGTCATCCAAAATCACTGTTTAACACCTCGTGCACCTACCCGTGCTACCACAACCCAACTGAGCACATTAGCTCGAGCCAATCTGAAGATCTTCCTCTTTATTTAGTCAAGTAAGTCTTAGAGTCAAATTCCAACATCCGGAATTCTCCACCAGGCCTGTTTCCAACATACGAACACCATATCAATCACTACATACTGCACCAAACACGATTGTGTACCCTTACTAAATTCTTACCATGCACCGCATAATTCACATGACCATAATAACATCCACCAATAATAATAACCGAAATTCCATGAATCTGATGCCCACAAAATACTTCATGACACGTATAAGTCCTGTTCCAACTCTTGTAATGCTTCCATGACGGAAGAGATTTGTAGAAATTCATAACCAACTGCCGAGTCAAAAAATCATTGAGTTTCTCCTCTTGACAAGAACCATTACCTCATTCTGGACTGAATAACAATATTTACTCTTAAATATGCCTTATATAAATATGATCGCACTGATCCCAGGTCCAATAATCTCATTTCACCAGTACAAGTTGCTCAGGCAATAAGCCACCTCAGATATTGCAAAAGCCTCATATGATGCCACCATGTGCCAACAAGTTACAAACTCACATGTGGTATATAAGGAAGAAAAAAAATGAACTCTGGAAAGAACTACTCCTCCCACGTAACTAATTAAACAACCGAAAGGATGTTATGAACCCTCCTCAGAAAATGAGAAACAAAACACACAAGAATAGATATGGGGAAACTTTACTCAATATCACATTTTTGCGGCGTGTAACCCGATCCACACATGATACCGTTGCGGCATGCAACCCGATCCAACCATGATACCCGTGGCGGCGTGCCACCCGATCCAAACAACGTACCCGTGGCAGCGTACCACCCGATCCACACATAATACTCTATAAGGAAATACTTACCGAGCTAAAATGCTCATACCTGTGAAATACCTGAATATCAACCACAAGCACGCAAAGCACATAATAAAAATCCTAGGGAGACGGATAGCGCCATACGCTATGAAACTCAAGCACAACTAAGGTGCAATAAATGACTTGTATCTTGAGAGCCATCCTGCTCTCACAACACCACAAATTACACGGAATCTCAACACGAGTGCGATTAATCAAACCACCTCACAACCTACATGGCACAATAGAGATTACACGGAATGGTTGATGATAGAAATAACATCCAAGGCCCGAATACCCCTCCGTAAGCAACGCTATCCATAAATGAACACATCCAGCCTGATATAGAGCCCGCATTCACATTTAGATCCATTCGCAGACCTCAAGCCGATTCTGATCGTACTGTACTAAGATAATAACCTTTCAAGGATTCACCCCCAAGAATAGCTGTCAAATCCGGAACAAACTTCCACAATTCACAATCAATTGAACAGAGCGCCCTTCAGGCATAAATTCTCACATTAGCGATAGTACCACAATCTCCATACTTGGTTCCAATCTTTAATAAATCAAGTGACTACATGTCACGCTTATACAATCCTCCCTGTGGGGCATGCTCCCATGACCATTCTGCTCAGGTAGCAAAGTCCGTACATCCATACCGCCAACCGTTCTAATTCTGTAAAGTGAATCAAAAATCTGCAAGTTACTACACAAAGCCTCTTCCACATGACACCGACCTCAGGTGACGCTAAGGACAATACAATCTTACTATAAACATCTGAATTCTTTCCTGCTTTTCGAGCTCGTGACATCCTTGTCAACACCGAACCACAGCCTTGATCCTCAGCTTCCAATTCCCTTGTCGCTCACTACACTTAACATGCCATTATGCGAGAGTACAAGAATTTCATCATAACTCCTGAACCATAAATAGAATAAATACTTCATCAAATAGAAACCTTTCACTTAACTCATTTCAGGAGGACCATTGCAACACACGACTGAATTCCCATAACCGCAGAAAATACAAACCTCAAGTTGTGGTAAACCACCATAACTCTTCCAGGATCCATCTATACATAATAGGCCTTAATAATCGAATGCCTCCAAATAAATCAATTTACGGCGGCCGTCAAGCCTCACACGTACCGCCACCAATCACTTGTATAACTTAACACACTGAAGGAACTGATCATTGCCACCATCATACCGATTCAACCATTGCTAACTGAACCAACTTCTTCTAATTTACTCTGGACTTGCCTTAGAAATAATAATAGCTCCATTCAAAATATAACAAACTCAATCCGCACTCATCTTTAGTGACCCAATTCACGAGACCACGTTGTCTCAAAACCACGAACCATCTCATACTCTTAATGTGCGCACAATAGCATCTTCAACTGGTACACCCATTTTGATAATTCCTCTACGAATTCAGAATTATTTTCTCCCATTTCTCAAATGCTGCACCGCAGACCGATGATAACATAGGACACTCCGATCCCCTTTCTTCGTAATCCGCTACAATGCTCGATACTTAACCATACTACGAACTCGCAATTCTTAGGCATCGCACTTTATTTTATTTTATTTTTTTTTAATCCACTAGGACCGTTGTTGAGAGTCACCCACTCTGACTTGTTCCCAAATATGATCAAACTCCAAGGCTTTTCTAGCACATGAACGCCCTCTCGAAGAAGCACCCGGCTGAATCACCTTTCTTGTATATCACATCTAACACGAAACATAAATCCTGAGTCTTCCCAAAGCCTGAACATGAATCGATAAGGCCAATTATAGCACACATTCCTCAAATCCTTTGCTCAAATCACCACTTTATGTTCTCTTTCCTTAGTCGTAATAACCCACCAATATGCCGATAACCAGAAACCTTACAAGTAGACAACCATGCAATCCAATCGTAGGCGGTAGGGCTCTCCTACTTAGCTTAAAGCTACCCTTACATAACCTTGGAACCTAACAAGATTCCTTCTTCCTCACTGACATGACCTCGCGCAATCGACCCGCCAAATTCCTCGAAATCTTCCTGTTAACCATTTCATGAACACTCTGAATCCCTAGCCACATTGACATGATCGACCTCATACCGGGTAGCCAGTAGAATTCATCGCAGAAGCTTCGTCAACAACACGCAACCATTAACCTGCTCACCGAAAATAACCCACCTGTGGAAATTCCATGCCGACATCTTCCAATAACGCTGCATCGAGTACAATTACCACGAAACCAATAAACCATCCTGAGCCCGTGCTCATTCACCAGCTGTACAAGTCTGTTCACTCCACATGGACATCAACTAAAGGTGCGACAATATATTCCAATCCAAAGTTATGTTGTATCCTTCTTCTTATCATGCAACTCCTTTCCGTCGTATCAAACCTTCCTTTGTATGGCAGCCCATATTCCAAATTAAGCCCGTAGACCTAGTCACTGCCCACCATGAACCCCAAATCACTCTAAACTTTCCCCAAAGTGTGCAGCTATCCCACCACAGAACCCATATGCCACTCTCGCACTTTGGTCAAATCCTCTCCTTTAAGCAACTACTCGACTTCTGCTTCTCACACTTGGCCTCATAGAAATTTAAACACCGCAAGACACCTCCCACATGTCCTTCCTCATAAATGCCCAGTTTTTGCCTTAAATCAAAAATTCATCTATGTAGCACCTGGATCAATAAATCGCTACCAACTTTAAACCTCCCCGAAGATCATCTTTCTCGAGCCATCAATACTAGGAACACCGATTCGATTCTGAACCACTGCACACTGCGATTTCTGACACCCGCTTCCCCGGCACCATTTCACAATACCCCGCCCCAAAGGCGAGTTGAAGAAAACCATAATACCGGTGAACTTAGCACCTTCAACAAGGACAACAGCACCACATCACAGATGAAAATTCCACCACGCTCGAAAATACCAAGTCTCGTTTCTCCATCAACCCAAATCTGAACATTTTAGTCCGATTGCCTTTCCTTCGCCGGAAATAAAATGTTGAATCTCTAAATCATGTATTGAGTAAAACCTCCTTTCAAGTCATTCACTGCCTCGACGCTTAGACAAGCATCCTACCATTACACAAAAACTGTGCGATAGAAATGCACGAATCGTTATAACAATCGATGCCAAATCTCAAAACCTTAGGTAATAGTGATACTAAGCTGAAATGACCACTACCAAAAACACTAAAATTAGCTACGAATGTTGTTGCTAATATGTCGCTAAAACGCTCGTAGCTAGCATAATTTCTTGATAATCCATTGCTAATCCATCGCTAAATGAGATTAGCGATGAATTTTTCTATTTAGCTACAAAATTTGTCCGTCGCTAAAACCTGATTTTTTAGTAGTGGACTAAACGGCCTTCCGCAAGGCGATGACAATAGCCGAATCAAATATGCAGGGAGAAACGTCCTGCACCACATCTGTAGTACCATTAAAATTCCTTGATTCCAAATATATAACAAGCGCTTCACGTCGCATAAGATTGAATAGGAAGGAAATGAAGGAATAAGCCTCAAAGGAATCAAATCACACGATGAGGAATCAAGAAGGGAAGCACTCCTAACAGTCTTGTAGCCTCTCGAAGATAAGTACAGACGTCTTCATACCGATCTGCAAGACTCTACTAGACTCGCTCATGACTCGTGAGACCTAAGTGAACCTAGTGCTCTGATACCATATTGTCACGACCCAAAATTCATTAAAGGTCGTGATGGCGCCTAACGCCGCTGTCAGGCAAGCCGACAATAATTGATTAACTTAATTACTCATTTTAGTATTGTTGAAATCATAATTTCCCTCAATTTAATAATAAGAGATAAAATTTACAGAGTAAATAGAAATGTCTCCACAACTACCCTACTGAACAGCCCATAAGTACCCCCAAACCCCGGTGTCACAAGTGCATGAGATCAACTAGGAAGTAAAATAAAATACAGCATCCGTCCGGAATACAAATTGGACAGGAAAAGTATATAAATAGCTCTGAAGGAGACCCTGTTGGCTACGGATCGTAGTATAGAATGCAGCTCACCTAAGTCCGCGCAATAACCGCACCTTTGCGCCTACAAGGCCACTAGACATATATGTACCTGCACAAAAATGTGCAGCAAGTGTAGTATCAGTACGTAAATCAACGCGTACCCAGTAAGTATCCAGTCTAACCTCGAAAAAGCAGTGACGAGAGGTCGACTCAGACACTTACTATGGGCTAACAATAAAATGTCGATGTTATAATTAATCATGGATTTTCATAATATAGCTGAAAACTCAATAACCGGAAATAATAAACAATCCTCTTACTAATAGAAATTCTCGAATTTTATTCTCATCATTTAACAATTTATATCTCAAGCCAATGAAGCAATGTCAAGTATTATTAGTTCCAAAGAGTTATCATGCGCAAGTCTTACCGAGGTCGTACGGCCCGATCCAACATAAATATTTAAACTGTGCACTGTCGAGGGTCGAACGGCATGAACCATAGATGCATCTATCTACTACCGTGGTGTTCGACTCGCTCCACAAAAGAGAAAATACATTTAAAACAGCCAATTCAAGATTTATTTAAGGGGCAATTATTCAAGGAAATACCAATTCTCATTGAGGGTCAAGAAAATGAAGTTTAACCTTTTACCGTTCCTTTACCAAGCTTCAATATCATTCAAGCAATTAAATTAATAAGTAGGTTGCAAATATCGCAAGTATAACATGATTTGGGTCCTAGACTACCCCGGACATAAGCATAATAGTAGCTACGCACGGACTCTCGTCACCTCGTGCGTACGTAGCCCCCACAAATAGAAGCACACATTAAATCGATTCACCTATGGGGTTAATTCCGTTTTACAAGGTTAGAAAAGAGACTTACCTTGCTTCGAAGCTCCATAGCCGGCTCCAACGCCACTCTAACACCTCAAATCGATGCTTGTCGATCCAAAACTATGCAAACAAGGTGCAAACCAATCAAAATGTGCTATAATACCCATAATTAATAAATTTTTTAAACAATTTCCAACTCGGCTCGAAAAGTCGACAAAAAATCACCCTCTGGCCCACATGCCCGGATTCCAAAAATTTTTGAAGATAACCATTACTAATAACCTCACGAACTCAAATATATAATTTATTTCCAATTCCATGCCCAAATTCGTGGTCAAAATCAAAAAATACCAATTCTAGGTTTTCTACCAAAAATCCCACAGTTTTTCCCAAATTTTCCTCCTTAAATCAACATATAAACTTTACATTTAGCTCACAACAAGTAAGAAACTACTTACCTTGTGTTACATGATGAAGACTCCTCAAAATCGCCCAAGAACCGAGCTACAAAAATCACAAATGAAAATGAAGAAATGACCAAGTTTGATCCCTTATGTTCTGCCCAGTTTCCGCTTCTGCGGATTATTGACCGCATTTGTGGTCCCGCTTCTGCAGATCTCCTATCGCTTCTGCGATCCAGGGCTTCCAGCCCATTTCCGCATATGAGGTCTCCCATGCGCATCCGCATCTACTGATATGCTTCCGCACCTGCGCCTCGAGGCTTTCTCTCAATCTCGCACCTGCGACGCACTTCCGTATCTGCGACCTCGCAGGTGCGGACAACCCTTCGCACCTACGGTCGCTACCCAGCTTTTCCCAAACCGCACCTGCGAGAATTTCCTCGCTTCTTTAGTCACGCACCTGCGGTCAAATTTGCGCATGTGCGATTACACCAGAACTAGTGCAATTCAGCCATCCTTGAAGCTTCAACTTGATCCGTTAACCATCCGAAACCACCCCGAGGTCCCCCGTGACATCAACCAAACCTACCAACAAGTCCTAAAATATCATGCGGACTTAGTCGAGCCTTCAAATCACATCACACAATGCTAAAACCATGAATCGCATCCCAATTCAGGCTTAATGAACTTTAGAACTTCAAACTTCTACATTCGATGCC
Organism: Nicotiana tabacum; assembly: GCF_000715075.1. Lineage (NCBI taxonomy): Eukaryota > Viridiplantae > Streptophyta > Magnoliopsida > Solanales > Solanaceae > Nicotiana > Nicotiana tabacum. Next base: position 82,704,916 of record NC_134081.1, on the reverse strand, counting down.
AAAACCTATCAAATCACGTCCGATTAACCTTAAATTTTGCACACAAGTCATAATTGACATTACGGACCTACTCCAACTTCTGGAATCCGAATCCGACCCCGATATCAAATAGTCCACTCTGGGTCAAACTTCTCAAAATTATCCAAATTTCCAACTTTCACCAAATGACCCTAAAATGACCTATGGACCTCCAAATCCACTTCCGGATGCGCTCCTAATGCCAGAATCATCATACGGAGCTATTCCCAGACTCGGAATTCCAAACGGATGTCGATCATATTGAAATGCACTTCCACCCAAATTTATGAAATTCTTCCAAATGTCAACCTTCCGTAATAAGCGGCGAAATACTCCCGGGTCATCCAAAACCCGATACGGACATACGTAGAAGTCAAAAATCATCATACAAACCTGTTGAAACCCTCAAATCCTGATTCCGAGGTCGTTTACTAAAAACAACCCTTAGTCAATTCCTCCAACTGAAAGCTTCTGAATTTAGAATTTTCTCTTTAAATCAACTTCGAACTTCCCGAATTCCAATTCCGACCACACGTACAAGTCATAATATCCGAAGTGAAGCTACTTATGGATTCAAACCACCGAATGATGCGCTAGAACTCAAAATGACCGGTCGGGTCGTTACATTCTCTCCCACTTAAATATACTTTCATCCTCGAACGTGCTAAGAACTACTCTGGAGTCGTATGAAATTATTGTTTAACACCTCGTGCACCTACCCGTGCTACCACAACCCAGCTGAGCACATTAACTTGAGCAAGTCTAAAGATCGTCCCCTTTATTTAGTCAAGTAAGACTTAGAGTCAAATTCCAGCATCTGGAATTCTTCACCAGGCATGTTTCCAACTTACGAACACCGTACCAATCACTACACGATGCACCAATACATGATTGCATACCTTTACTGAATTCACACCATGCACCGCATAATCACATGACCATAATAACGTCCTCTGATAACAATAGACGAAATTCCACGAATCTGATGACCACAACACACCTCATGACACATATAAGTCCTGTTCCAACTCTTGTAATGCTGCCACGACGGAAGAGATGTGTATAAATTCATAACCAACTGCCGAGTCAACAAATCATTGAGTTTCTCCTCTCGACAAGAACCATTACCTCAATCTGGACTGAATAACAATATTTAATCTTTAATATGCCTTATATAAATCTGATCGCACTGATCCCACGTCTAATAATCTCGTTTCACCTAGTACAAGCTGCTCAAGCAATAAGCCACCTCAGATACTACAAAACCCTCATATGATGCCACCATGTGCCAATAAGTTACAAACTCACATGCGGTACATAAGGAAAAAAATGAACTCTGGAAAAAATTACTCCATCCACGTAACTAATTAAACAACCGAAAGGATGTTATGAACCCTCCTCAGAAAATGAGAAACAAAACACACAAGAATAGATATGGGGAAACTGTACTCAATATCATATTGTTGCGGCGTACAACCCGATCCACACATGATACTGTTGTGGCGTGCAACCCGATCTAACTATGATACCCGTGGCGGCGTGCCACCCGATCCAAACAACATACCCGTGGCGGCGTGCCACCTGATCCACACATAATACTCTATAAGGAATTACTTACCAAGCTAAAATACTCATACCTGCGAAATACTTGAATATCAACCACAAGCACGTGAAGCGCATAATACAAATCCTAGGGAGACGGATAGTGCCATACGCTACGAAACTCAAGCACAACTAAGGTGCAATAAATGACTTGTATCTTGAGAGCCATCCTGCTCTCACAACACCACAAATTACACGGAATCTCAACACGAGTGCGAATAATCAAACTGTCTCACAACCCACATGGCACAATAGAGATTACACGAAATGGCTGACGATAGAAATAACATCCAAGGCCCGAAGACCCCTCTGTAAGCAACGCTATGCTGAAATGAACACATACGGCCTGATATAGAGCCCACATTCACATTTAGATCCATTCACAAACCTCGAGCCGATTCTGATCATACTGTACTGAGCTAATAACCTTTCAAGGATCCACCCCCAAGAATAGCCGTCAAATCCGGAACAAACTTCCACTTCACAACCAATTAAATAGAGCGCCCTTCAGGCACAAATTCTCACATTAGCGATAGTACCACAATCTCCATACTTGGTTCCAATCTTTAATCAATCAAGTGACTACATGTCACACTTATACAATCCTCCCCGTGGGGCATGCTCCCCCGACCATTACGCTCAGGTAGCAAAGTCTGCACATCCATACCGCCAACCGTTCTAATTCTGTAAAGTGAATCAAAAATCCGCAAGTTAATACACAAAGCCTCTTCCACATGACATCGACCTCAGGTGATGCTAAGGACAATACCAGTTTACTATAAACATCTGAATTCTTTCCTGCTTTACGAGCTTATGACATCCTTGTCAACACCAAACTGCAGCCTTGATCCTCAGCTTCCAATTATGTTGCCGCTCACTGCATTTAACATTCCACTACACTAGAGTACAAGAATTTCATCATAACTCCTGAACCACTAATTGAATAAACACTTCATCATATAGAAACCTTTCACTTAACTCATTTCAGGAGGACCATTGCAACACGTGACTGAATTCCCATAACCGTAGAAAATACAAGCCTCAAGTTGTGGTCTAAACCACCATAACTCATCCGGGATCCATCTATACACAACATGCCTTAATAATCGCATACCTCCAAATAAATCAAATTATGGTGGTCGTCAAGCCTCGCATATACTGCCACAAATCACTTGCATAACTTAACACGCTGAAGGAACTGATCATTGCCACCATCATGCCGATTTAACCATTGCTAACCGAACCAACTTTTTCTAATTTACTCTGGACTTGCCTTAGAAATAATAATAGCTCTATTCAAATTATAACGAACTCAATCCGCACTTGGAAATAGTTTGTAGTGCTAATTCAGGAATTTATTTTTATTCTTACTTTTATTTTTATTCTTCACGGGTTTCTCCTCTATGTGCAGGCAACAGGTTAAGTCCATGGTGTATGACACGATCTGCTTGTAGAGAAGTACTACCCTACAAACCAGAATTGGAAAAATACCTGTGGCAACTGAGGAAGGAGAAAGAGTTTACCGTAAGGTTATTGGGGCAACCTTCAACCCAAGAACACAGAGTTAATAACGATGACAATGAGGTAGAGGCAGCTACAAGGATAGCTACTGAGGCAGCCCATAGAGCTGCTGAGGAAACTGCCCAAGACAATAGGGGTCGAAGATTTAATCTAAATCGACCCTTAATTGAAGACCAGTTCGAGAATGCGCTACCAAGGCCTGGTAGAGCATTGGGTGACTATACCAGACCAGTCTACAATCAAGGATTGTCAAGTGTTAGACCACCTCCAATGGCAGCCAATAATTTCGACTTGAAGCAAGGTTTGCTTCGAACTATTCAAAGCAGCTGCGTTTTCATAGGGAAGATGAACGAAGATCCAAACACGCATCTGATGGACTTCGAGGAGATTATGAACACTTTTCAATATAATAGGGTGTCACAAGATGCAGTGTATTTAAGGGCATTCCCTTTTTCACTTAAAGATGATGCGAAGCAGTGGCTTCGAAGCTTGCCAAATGGATCAATTAGAACATGGGATGAAATGACCAGAACATTTCCTGATAAATATTTCTCCTCAGCCAAGACGGGCAAGATTAGAAGAGAAATCCATAACTTCTACCAGAAAGAGAATGAAACTATTTTTTAAGCATGGGAGAGGTTTAAGGAGAGAGTTAGAAAGTGTCAACATAGCGTAATTGAACTCTGGATGCAACTTCAGGATTTTTGGGATGGATTGACACCGGCCTCGCGTTGAACTTTGAGCAATGCAGTTGGAGGACCTTTTATGAAGAAACTCCAGAGGGGATAGTTACAATTCTTGATGAATTATCCGAAGATGCTAATCAGTGGCCCTCTGAGAGTATGGAAAGAAGAAAATCAACTAGTGTCCACCAAGTTGATGCTACTACATCTGCGCAAGTACAAATTAATGCTATGGCTAAAGAAATACGGAAGCTAATTGTAGCTTTAATGTAAAATGTACACCACGTAGCTTGTGATATATGTGGAAGAGGACACCCCACCCATGAGTGTCAAGCCTCAACTGAGGAAGTGAATGATGTAGGAAACTATAATGCAATATGTCAGAGGCACCCCAACTTTTCATGGAGTTCACCTGGGGGTACTGCAAATGCATGGCAATAAAACAACCCTAGATTCCAAGAACAAGGAGCTACAAGTTTTCAAAATCAGCAGAGGCAACAGTATTACTCTCCACAGTCGAATCAATCTAGCCTGGAAGATCTTATGAAGACCTTCATTATCAAGACAGATGAGAGGCTTGATGCCTATAATGCAGCTATCAAAGAATTGAGTGCATATTTTCGAAGACTGGAAAAATAGGTTGGGCACTTAGCTACTCTAATGTCGGAGAGAGCCCCATGAACACTTCCCGCTGATACTAAGAGAAATCTAAAAGAAATAGTGATGGCTATAACTCTGAGAAGTGGGCAAGTGTTGAAAGATCCCACCCCGATCCAAAATGAGGTGAACTTTGAAAAAGAAAGTGAGAAGCGGTTGAAGGGTGATGTTGATAAAAAGAATAAAGGCCCGATGAAAACAGAGAAAAAGAAGGAAGAAAAATCAAGAAGGGTGGAACATGATGAGAGCAAGCAAATGTTTGCGTTGCCTTTTCCCCAAAAGCTGAGTTGAGAAAAGTTGGACAAGCAGTTTGAGAGATTTCTAGATGTGCTGAAATGGGTTCATGTAAACCTACCATTCACAGAAGTGCTCTCACAAATATTGGTTTATGCCAAGTTCTTGAAGGATATTCTGATAAAGAAGAGGAAAATAGAAGAGACCTCAGTGGTCAAGCTCACAGAGCATTGCAGTGCAATATTGCAAAACAAACTCCCACATAAGTGTGGAGATTCAGGGAGTTTTACCATACCTTGCTCTTTAGGCACTACTAATTTTTATAAGTCTCTATGTGATTCTGGTGCCTCAGTTAATTTAATGCATCTATCTATTTACAGGAACCTGGAGAAGGAGATTGGAGAGATAAGGTCTGCACCAATATCTTTTCAGCTGGCAAACCAAATGACTCTAATACCCGAGGCAATAGTTGAAGATGTCTTAGTTCGGGTAGATAAGTTTGTATTTCCTGTGAATTCCATAGTGGTTAATATGTTAGAGAACAAAGAGATCCCCCTCATCCTAGGAAGACCATTCCTAGCAATGGGTAGAGCAATATTAGATATACATGAGAGAAAACTCATGCTTAGAGTGGGCGAGGAGACTGTGATATTTTAGATGGATATAGAAACTGGGGTAAAAAGGGAGAAACTAGCTGCTAGCGTTGTGTGGAAAGTGAAGGGCGAGAAAGAGAAGACTGCGGCGAGCGAAAAAGATAAGTGTGGGGTGTATCTAAGGAAGGCCGAGAAGAAGTTGTCTGCATGGATGTGTGCATTAGTTCGGGCACGAGGGATGGAGCCCAACTTCAATTCAAAACTCGACTAGATATTTAGGGAAGTTGTCCTTACCTATTTCTTTTTATTTGTATGTCATTGGGACATGACACAATTTAAAGTGTTGGGTAGGGATGTATATATGTATAGAATGTATAAATGTATATGTGTGATTTTGTAATTCATTTGACTGAAAATTTTAAAAAAATTTATTTTTTCCGATGATGGATGTCATTCGACAGGTTTCTTGAGGGATTAAGTCGAAGAAAAAAAATAATATATATATTATTTTCTTTAGGTAGTATAATAATTCTCCCTTGATTTTTTCTTTGTGTCGCGGTTCTTTTCCAAGGGTTTTGTTTGAACCGGGTGTAGTTAATATTTTTTAGGAGTAGGAAACTTTGTGTTGTGATTTTAAATGAAAGGAATATCTCTTGACTTCATTATACCTTGAGAATAAGAAGTGCTTTAGTTGTGATGCTTAGGCTCAGTTTTTGACTCTTGTATAAGCACCTTGAATTGTACGATCTAAACTTTACTTAACTACTTTGATTAGAGTGTCTTGATGAGTCTGATCCTGAGTGAGTTATGTGCCATGTCTGTGTGAGGTTTTGTATATTCTGTGCATTGCATTTGATGTCTAGAACTTACCCCGTGTGTCCGCAAAGAGAAATAGTATTTTGTTCAGTCTTGGAAGTGATATAGGCATTTTTTTGTTGAGCCAGCTATATAGTTTGAGCATGTAATCTTGTTTCTTTGGCAACCACATTACAAGCCTTATCCTTTTGTTTGAATTGACCATCTATTTGAACCATTTACCTCTCGTGAGCACTTGAAATTGTATGAACTTTGTAAAAGTTGAAGTGTGGGGTGGTTGGTTTGGCTTTTGAGTGGAACTATTAAACTAAGGAGAAATGTGCACTATTTTAAAAAAGAAAAAGCCACTTGAATTGGAAAAGAAAGAAAAAAAATAAGTATATGATTGTGAAAAATATTCCTTGATAGTGGTTACTTGATGTAATTGTACTTAAAGAAGTTGAGAGTTAATGTATATTGATGTGAAGGTGGAGTATTGGTTTGACATAAATGTGGGGTTTTGAATGAAATGTATGTATTAAAAGTGCTTAGGGAGGTGTAGTCACTCTTATATCCATATATATCATACCCGTCCCGCAGCCTACATTACAACCAATTAAAGTCCTACTTGATCCTTGACTGAATGAGCTCAATTAGTAGAGTAGTACACTACCGGAAAGCTTATGGTTCATCTTTTGTGGCATGTGAATGTTGTTTCTGATAGTGAGTGAATTCTTTCTATCTTGAGTTCCTAATTATTCTTAATTTTTATTGTGTGTGAAACTACTCTCTTTTGTTGTGAGGGCACTTGACTCATGAAGAAAAGGTAATATTGTTAACCTATATGTTAGAGTAAGTGAGTAAGTTGTGAATAATGCGTGGTGCTTGTTAGTCAATTCTTGAGGTGAAGATGTTACACTATTGAGCTTAGTCTATTTTAAATGTTCTTGGTATGATGAGTTATGAGAATTATTTAAAAAGGTCGTGTCATTATGAAGTGTAGTTTGATTACTCGAGAAAGAGCAATGATTTTAAGTGTGGGGTGTTGATGGTAGGCTACAATCTTATGTTTTAGTCGCTTATCGTACTTTAATTTATTGCACTTTAATTGAGTTGGAGCTTTAATCGATAGTGTTTTGCACTAATTGTGTGCTTTATGTCTTGCAGGAGTGATTCCGATCTATGTAGATGTTATGGAATGAATTCAAGCTATTCTGGAGCTTTAAAGTCTGAGTAAAAGCCCAAGGATTAAATCGGGATCGAGTTCGGGGATCAACGGATGATAGTGGAACGAAATGAAGAATCGAGCAGGCATATTGCATGGTATCCAGTAAAATATATATAACCTTTCGCTCAGAACTCCGTTTAGGCTCCACAGTATATCGTTGGAAAGCTATTTAAAAGAGCTATAACTTTCGTGTTTTACGTTTTCCCAAATTCCTAACTTACCACCCAGGTGCGCGACAAAGTGCACGATCGCGCACCTGGGCGCGCATTGGGGCAGAACAATGTGCAAAATGCGCAACCAAGTGCGCGAGCAGGTCTCCAGGTGCGCGATCACGCATGTCCTGTCCGGAAAAAGTCCTATTTCACTAAGAAAAGGGTAGTTTCATCCCGGATTTATTTTGGGGGCGGATTAAATACACCAAAATATCATTTTTGACAGACTTTTGACATACCTCAGACCTAGGGAAGCTAAGGAGAAGAGGGAGAATCAAGAGCACAAGGATTTCATTCTTCCTTCCTCACTCAAATCCGGGTTTGGATTGTATTTATGTTTTTCTCTATTTTTATTTCATTTGTGAATAACTCCTCCATGTCAATGGAGTAGAACTATTTGTGTTTTGATGGATTTGGTGTATTGATGGTTCTTTGTGGATTATAACTCTATGTTTATGTATTTGAATCATTTTTGGAAGATTTAATTATTACATCTATGTTCAGTTGTTCTTGTAATCGAAAGAGGTATAACTTGTGATATATTTGCACTATGTTATTGGTTGAGTTCATAGATTCTTCTAAGTAATCGAAAGAGGCTAGTTGAATCCTTGATTAAACCTAGTTAGGAGGATAATCGAAAGAGGTTCTCTTAAAGACCAATCCATTATGAATTCTTGCATATCTTCACCAAGCTTAAATTGGTTCATATTATGAGGTTGAAACTTAATCGAGAGAGGAGTTTCTACTAAACATTTATACTGATAATTAAGTGAATTTGATAGACTCACTTCAACATTAGAAGTAAATTATCTAGAGTTAGATCCCGAACAATTATCTTGCCTTTATCCTATCAACCCATATTTTCTCCCATTGATAACTTCCTTGCTTACCTTTGTTGAGATTGTCATTTGCAACAGTTTAGGCTCTTATTTAGTTTCAATTATTAATTGTATAAATCTCCAGTGTTGATCCTCCTGTATAGCAATCAAGCTACGAACTACAAGAATACTGTTTAAATCCAATCCCTGTGGAGACGATAATTATACTATACTATCTTTGACTAGCGAGCATAATTTAAGTGTGTGTTTTGCTCTCATCATTATGCTAGGTATCTTTCTTATTCTCTCACAGATGGTGAGAACGCGCGATAGATGTACCTGACCGTAGAGGAGCTACTCCCCCTGTTACTAGAGGCCGAGGGAGGGCTCCAGCTCGTGGTAGAGGACGAAGGCGTCCTAGAGTTTAATTTTTCAAAATATACAAATCTACTGCATCAATAAATATATTTAATATTATACTTTTAATTTTCAAAAGTTTTAAATGCACTATTATAATTATGCAAAATGTTGAGCACAAATCAATAATATGCACAAAAATAACAAGATAATTTATGAGATCTTTTAATTTTTAATCCATGATATATTTAGCTAAATATGTGTGGGTTCATTAGCTAGCTTTCAATTGTAGATTCTCTTACTAGCTTGCTTTTTCTTTTTAAATGTATTTTTTTGTTTAATATTGTACATTAATTTTGTATTTATTTAAAGTTCGCAAATTATCAGTTGACAGCTTATATGCTATAAGTTGTATCCGTCAAGAATATTTAGATTTTTCAAGACTTATTGTGAAACTGAAATTATGAAATTACAAACCTAAAAAAAATGTTAAGTTGAGTTATTGATGATTGAGGACTTCTGAGATAATTTCTTCAATTATTGAGTTAGTTATACACAACCAATATTCATGACCATCTTTAGGAACACAAATTATCAGTTGACAGCTTATATGCTATAAGTTGTATCCGTCAAGAATATTTAGATTTTTCAAGACTTATTGTGAAACTGAAATTATGAAATTACAAACCTAAAAAAAATGTTAAGTTGAGTTATTGATGATTGAGGACTTCTGAGATAATTTCTTCAATTATTGAGTTAGTTATATACAACCAATAGTCATGACTATCTTTAGAAACATACATTTTTATTGTACAACTTCAATACTATTTTTAAATAAATTTATACTCATTGAGAAATGATTCACACGCATCGCGCTTACCCTAAGACTATATATATATATATATATATATATATATATATATATATATATATATATATATATATATATATATATATATATATATATATCGATTGACAGTCAGTCACTCTGTATTATATAATGCCAAACCAAGAGGAAAAGATCGAGCAGTAGAAAACAAGTCGTCTAAAGCGCATGATAGGTAAGTGCAATTCTACTAAAATCATGTAAAAGGTTAATTTGTATATGGAAGTTTCATGATAGTGTGCTATATTAGTATACTTGTGGGTGGGCGTTCGTGTATTTCTATTTGCATGTGTTATTTTTCATCTTGGGATAGATAATAATACATCATACTCAAGATTCAAATTGTGTATACAAAAATATATCTAATTATCATTACCACATATAGTTGTAATTGAGTTAGAGGCCGGCATGTACGCTGCGTGGGTAGCACTAGGGTGGCGGAAGATGGTTCTGGCGCATATACATGGCATGGCAGAGCTAGGGTGGCAGAAGGGGGTTCGTTCCATTCGCCGGAAAATACATTGTATATATAAGATGAAAATTATCTCTTTATGCATATATATTAGATGTTGAAACCCCTTGACTTTCTCGTGTATTTACTTCTTTATATTTGAATTCCCTTATTGAAAATTTTAGTTCCGCCCCTACGCGGTTAAGGTCTTATACCCTGTTGACTCTTTGATGAATGTGTAAATGGATTTAGGGCGACTTTTGTGAACTTTAACTGAATTTACTGTTTCGGTCCAAACTACATCTATATAATCTAGAAAAAATCTACTGGAATAAAGAAATTAATTTTAAAAAAATACCTTGTTGGTCACATAAATTAATCTATAAATACATAAAAGTATTTAAAATTTTCATATATAATACCATCACACTAAATTTGAACTTCAAATTTAAATTGATGACTCAAATGTGTATTTTTCTCTTAACATGTGGACCTAATTAAGTATTAGAGAGTGACTTCAAATTGGTTTCCTTTGGTAAAGGATGTGACTACCTCCACTTGGACCCCCCATGTTCTCTAAAAGTTTTTTTTCTTATTTCTTTCTTCCTTTCAAAGAATTTAAAGGTCACTCTCACTTGTTCAACATTTGCTTTTTTTTTATTTCGTTAACAGTCGTAAGATACAAAAATTGGGGATGGAAATTGAAGAGACCATCACTTCATGTTGTTGACCTACGGCTACTAGTATATATATATTCTATCTTATACTTGCCTTTTCCACTTTGTCTGGTTTCACACCTCAAACTTGCGTCGCCACTACATCATCATTCGCTCTTTCACTCTTTATTTTATCTTTTTCATATTGTAATTTAACTGCAAGTTTTCCGCTGATGTGCCTTCACAACTGAATCATAATACCAAACGTGCACTTAATCTGTGTAATGGTTTACATGAAATATTATATTGCTCGGTAAGGTTTGCATTTCACTTCTTCTTTTTTACGCGTTTCACCTAGTGTTCGGATACTTTCTTTAGGACCCAACTAATCCAGATTTTCGTCACGAAATTTCACTTTGTATAAGGTGCTCCTGTCAAAAGGCGACTCAATACTTAATCTTTTTATGAAGCTCATGAGCCTATGTTACACGGTCTTTTTTATCATTGTTACAAAGGTCTTCTTTTCGTTCATTTTTAATGAGAGAATGAGCCCATGATAGAAAACCTTTACTGAAATTTGAAGCTATATATACACCACTTAGGTGCATGATGAAATTACAATCAATACTAATCTGTGATTCCAATTTCTCATCGTTACAACTTTACTACCAATCAACCATTAGTTTGGTAATTTTTTTACACGTATATACATATATATGCATGGATATACATATATACATATTGCTTGTATATCGTGGTCCAAAAACTTTTATTAGGTCATTGATTCAATTCCCACTAGTTACAATCTTAATTAACTCTTTTTTTTTTTGAACCCCTTAGTAAAAATTTTGTCTCCACCGCTGCTTCCGACAGCCGATATATAAAGGGAATTTAGTCATTATATCCGAACATGCGTGTGTTACCATCATGGTTACTATACCCTATTTGCTTCATAATGTACAGTTACGAATATGAAATGCTTACTTGATTAGTTTAACTCCTAACCTTTATGTAACTAGAACAACCAAGAGAACTTAAATTGAAGTTGAAATATTCTATTAAGTTAATTAATTATTTAATTAAGCCCCTTTCACAATAATGATTTTTCTGCATCCACAGAGCAAGAATAGTATCTTTCATGGGACATTACTGCGTCCACCTAGTTATGTCTGTTGATAGTTGCCTCTTTACCAGCATACTAATACAATAAGACAAAAACTAAGAATAATCACCTTCATCGATTGCTATAAATATCTATGATTAGTAATGACCCCTCTGAAAAAACTTAGTTTCACACTTCACAAACCAATAATGTTAAAAAATCTTTCAAATTGATGTTACAAGATAGTATGGTCATGATTTCAGCATTTTAAATTTACCCCGCAAGAAAGAACCTAGTATGCTCCAAAGTGATTATGATTTCACCCATGCTTTAACTAGAATGCGATTACTGTGTTTTAAGGTAAAATAAAATTAATTGGTATGGTTCACATTATTTTATGACATGGGCGAAGCTAGAAAATGAGATATGGGGTCGGTCTATTTAGTAATTTTGGTCCAAAACTTTATATTCGTATCAATAAATCCACTAATAATGTATAAAAATTAAATTAATTAATACTTGATATCCCTATCCTAGAATTAGAAAATCATAAAGTTTAAATTTTGGCTCCGTTTCTATTTTATGCTAAGTAGTAAATATCATTTAATCATGTGGATGGACACCTGACTAATGTAAGAGTTTTATGATAAATATTGATTACAAGATATAATGCATACTCAATATGCTTTTACTAAAAAAGAGACTAAGATATTATAGTTAGCATTGAGGAGGCAATAACATTTTTATATTGTCCCTCTGTGATCTACTAAAAGTTCTCTTTCTAGTTTGGTTGAACAAGTAGATACACAAAATGGAAAGTACACGTCCCTCTGTGATCTACCAAAAGTTCTCTTTCAACGTTTTTATGTAAGAATACGTTGCTTGATGAACTAACAAGGCGTTTTCTTTAATTAAAGTATTTATTTAGGAAAGGTAAAACCAAAAGGAAAAAAATAAGATAAGTAATGGATGAAATGATTACAAGTAGAATGTTTTGAGTCGCTCTCAGGCTCTGACTCTTAGGTCTCCAGCGAGGGCCCCTGTGTATCCGCACGCGCGCCAGCCGCGTGGACCCACCGTTGACTTCTAAGTTTATCAAGGTCTAAAGTCAAAATACGAAAAATAGCAATTACTCGGTGAATGACGCCGCCGGTTTGAGACTAAGAGAAGCGGTAACCGTCTTCTGAATGAATGTAGTTTTTTAGTTTTTAATTATCTGGCCACACATATTACAATCTGTCAAACCTTATTAGTGAATCCGAAATTTAAAATTTATAAGTTCTAAAGTATCTTTAATTTTTTTTTAATAACTAGATTCATAAACAAATTAAATACTAATATTGAGTTGTTTAATAAATTTCTTATTACTTATATAGGGTCTTGACAAAAATTATTGGAACAAGATATTACATTTTGGATCCACTCCAGCATACCAGAAATACAGTATTCCTTTTCCCTTTGTATGATTTTGCCTTAGCCCCGTAAGTAAAGCAGATGATAAGATTGGGATAGATAAGAAGTCGGATACGTATTTGATTTGCGTAATTATCCAAAAGTTTCGTACACCACATTCTCACCTTTGTGGCAATAATAGATCTATGACTAACAAATTCTTGTTTTAGTTTGAAACCAAAAGATTAAGTAAACAAAATGAAAATGAGAAAGACCGATACTCATGACCAGTTAATATCACATACACATCATCAACCCAGTGCTTTATCTTCTGCTATTTCTTTCTTTTTGTTTGGAGGGTGGGGGGTGTCAATTGTTCTTTTGGGTCCTAATGTACTAATCATCTCAAAGATTTGGGACATTGCTTCTTGTAGAACAAATGCGGTGAATTGATGTGTCAGCATCGTTATTATTTATTCTGAACTAAATAAAAAAGCCATGATTATATCTATCTAGTACCCCATATGTCTACTTGATCACTCTTCCATTTACATTTACGTTTTAGGATTCTGCTTTTATTGAAAACAGAAATAAGCTCATCTATCAATTTTATGATATTGATGATTGCAATTGGAAAGAAATAAATGATTCTCTAAGATGTTATTGTTTTGATGCAAGGATGGACATCAATCATTCAATATATACGATGCATATTAGAGAAATATTAACTCTAAAAATATTACCAAAAAATACATTAGCTCTAAAAAGTAGGTGATATCAAGAATTCAAGATTCACCTACCAAGCTGCCAAAAACTAACTAGAATAACATTCGTCAAGGAAGAGACATGAGAGACGTCGGGGCAGAGCTAGAAGGTGACGAGATACAATTTTAATAGCAATAAAATTCAAATCTTGATTCCGTCTCACAAGAGGCTACATGTTATTATTAATTACCAACTATGTTTAACTATGGGTTATGTGGTCCTTACGTACCGGTGGCTGACTGCTACTAAAGCTTAAGTACAAGTTGCTCGAGAAATGAAAGAACGGACTGTACTATTTGAGGGTTACCTTTGATGCTAAATTCATTGTCAAACACATTCAGGATTCAGGAGCTGATTTTAGTAAAACGTTTAGATGATGACATTTGTGAACTAAAACTGGTGGCAATAGATATTTGACATTGACTTCCACCACTAACCCTAAAAAATAGGGGGGAAAGGAGAAATTAATCCTTTTCTAGAATTCTAGTAGCTTCATTTTACTTATTTTGTAGTTATCGCAGTCTTTTTATACGAGCAGAAAAAGTCCTTAAGGTAATATTCATCTCATAGACTCCTTGCTTTTATTAGCCTTCATGAAAAGGTACAACAAATGAAAATTGTGCTAATTAATTAATTTATCTATTCTTTTTAAATTTCACTCCGTTTTTGTATCTCGTTTGGGCCCAACTAATTAGATTCACGCTAAAAAATTCTACTTTTAAAGTAAAATATGTTGGATTTTTTATCTAATTAGATAAAGATGTGTGAATGGGAAATGGAGGGAACAGAGGAAAACGAAAAGTTTGAAATAGTTTCCTTTACTAATGCACTTTGTCCCTCATTGGAAGAAGGAAAGAAAATCTTTGTACTTATATAGAGAATCACATCTTTTAGCTCTTAAAGAGTTAAGAAGAACCGGTGCCTTGCGTCGTTGTCGTCATCACTCGGCTCGGCTTCAACCAATTGATGTAATTGATAATTTTTTGGACCAAAATTCTGACTACCGAAAATTTGCATACTCTCCCCTCTCTCTTCTGCATTTTTGCATTTATTTTCCAAAAGAAAACAAATGTAAGCATCAGTGTGGTTTACTGCCGTTTGTTGAGTTCGACAAAGTTCTGTAATTTTCAATGCCGGTATTACAGAATAGTTGTTCCGTTCTAACCTGAAAAGAATTAATCCAACAACCTTGGGCAATAGTGAGCGGATTAAATTCCTTAAGAAAATACAGTTTTCTGTTGGACTCGGAACGTTATTCATTTCATTCTATTTCTGTCTTTGGTTTCTGGTTTTATTTTATTTTGCAGAAATTATACTTTCGAATACAAATTACAACAATCCTAAGGAATTTATTTTTTTTAATATTTTGTGTTCATCTTATTTTCTGTTGTGGGAGACTAAAATCCTAGCGATTTTCTACTCATGTTTTGGAGATTCTAACTTTAATCTCAATCCGAGATTAAAATCTTGTGATTTTCTACTCGGTTATTTGTATTTGGTTTGAAGATATAAAAACTTCATCGACTTGCTAATCTGGTTGTGTCAATTTCTTTTACAGAAAAATAATAACAAGTACGGAACAACACAATGCTTCTGCTGCAATGGCTACTGCGTCTTCAAGTCGCACAACTCATGCACCGGCAGTGGCACCGGCAGAAAAATCCGAAATTTTTTCCAGTATGGACTTTAAGCGTTGGCAGCAGAAAATGTTCTTCTATCTGACCACACTTAGTTTACAGCGCTTTATCAGCGAGGACGTTCCAGTTCTGGGAGAAGAAACCCCTGAAAATGAGCGATTCGTGGTCACGGAGGCATGGAAGCATTCTGACTTCTTATGCAAAAACTATATTTTAAGTTGCTTGGAAGACGACTTGTACAATTTTTATAGCGTCATGAAAACATCAAGAGAATTGTGGAATGCTCTTGAAAAGAAGTACAAGACTGAAGATGCTGGACTTAAGAAGTTTGTAGCCGCCAAATTTATGGATTTCAAAATTGTTGACGGCAAATCTGTCATAACGCAAGTCCAAGAATTACATGTTATTGTTCATGACCTCTTTGTTGAAGGTATAAACAGAGTCAATATTCTCATTCAAGATATTGATTATTTTACTAATTACAAATTTATGATTGAAGGTATGGTCATAAATGAAGCGTTTTAAGTTGTGACATTTATTGAAAAATTGCCTCCGCTGTGGTAGGACTTTATGAATTACTTGAAACATAAGCGCAAGGAGATGACACTTGAAGACCTTATTGTTCGTCTACGGATTGAAGAGGACAATAAGGCTGCTGAGAAGAAGTCCCATGGTAACTCAATAATAATGGGAGTAAATATTGTTGAAGAAGCGTCTACAAGCAATAGAAAGAAAAAGAAGTCGTCTGATCCAAAAACTTACCCGAGTAAGAAGAAGTTCAAAGGTAATTGCCACAACTGTAGAAAGGTTGGACATAAGGTTGTGGACTGTCGTGCACCGAAGAAGGACAAGAAGAAGAGTCAAGCAAACATGGTTGAAAAGAATGATGAGATGGAGGACTTTTGTGCCATGCTATCTGAATGCAGCTTGGTAGGAAATCCCAAGGAGTGGTGGATTGATTCTGGATCCACTCGCTATGTTTGTGCTAACAAAGAGTTATTTGCGTCTTATGTTCCCACAGGGCCCGACGAGACTATCTTTGTGGGAAACTCCGCAACAGCAAAAATTGAAGGAGTTGGGAAAATAACTTTGAAGATGACTTCGGGAAAAGTTGTGACTCTAAAGAATGTTCTTCATATTCCTGAAATTCGCAAGAATTTGGTCTCTGCTGAACTTCTTATCAAGAATGGATTTAAGTGTGTCTTTGTTTCTGAAAAAGTTGTAATAAGTAAGAATGATGTGTATGTAGGAAAAGGTTACCTAACTGAGGGCCTTTTTAAGTTGAATGTAATAGCTATTGATATCAATAAAGTTCAAGCTTCTTTTTACTTACTTGAGTCAAATAATTTATGGCATGCACGTTTAGGTCACGTCCACTTCAAAACTATACGAAAAATGATTAACTTGGAAGTATTGCCTAAATTCGAATGCGATAATTTGAAATGTCAAATATGTGTGGAATCTTAGTATGTTAAACATCCTTATTAGTCGGCTGAAAGAAATTCAAATCCTTTAGACTTAATTCACACAAATATTTGTGACATGAAGTCAATACCATCTCGCTGTGGGAAAAAGTATTTTATAACTTTTATTGACGACAGTACTAGATATTGCTATATTTACTTGCTTAATAGTAAAGATGAAGCAATTGAGGCATTCAAGCAATACAAAAATGAAGTTGAAACGCAACTAAACAAAAAGACCAAAATGATAAGAAGTGATACGGTGGTGAATATGTATCTCCTTTTGAAGAAATATGCTTGGAATATGGCATTATTTACCAAATAACTGCCCCTTACTCATCGCAATCTAATGAAATTGCGGAAAGAAAGAATAGAACGTTAAAGGAGATGATGAATGCTTTGTTGATAAGTTCGGGTTTACCCCAGAACTTGTGGGGGGAAGCTATTCTTACAGCTAATCAAATACTCAACCGAGTTCCCCAAAACAAAACGCAATCCATTCCATATGAAAAATGGAAAGGTAGGAAATCCAACTTAAAATATTTTAAAGTGTGGAGGTGTTTGGCTAAAGTGCAAATTCCTAAACCCAAAAGGGTAAAGATTGGACCTAAAACGGTTGATTGCGTTTTCATAGGATATACAAGAAATAGTAAGGCATATCACTTTCTGGTTCATAAATCAGAAAATCCCGACATTCATATTAATACGATAATCGAATCCGATAATGTTGAATTCCTTGAGAATATTTATCCGTATAAATATGAATGTAAGTAATCTATTGAAAAATCTAAGCGACCTCGAGAAGAAGAAAAGGAAAGTACGTTTAATGAGGAAAATCCAAGACGTAGTAAATATCAAAGGACAACTACTTTCTTTGGACCAGACTTTCTGACATTTTTGTTAGAAAATGAGCCTCAAACGTTTAAAGAAGCAATGTTTTCCTCGGAAGCACAACATTGGAAAGAAGCAGTTAATAGTGAGATAGAATCCATATTAAGTAATCATACTTGGGAATTGGTTGATCTTCCTCCAGGAAATAAACCTTTGGGTTCTAAGTGGATTTTCAAAAGGAAAATAAAAGCTGATGGTACTATTGACAAATATAAGAAAAGATTAGTTGTCAAAGGGTTTAGACAACGAGAAGGTCTTGATTATTTTGATACATACTCACTAGTAACGAGGATTACATTTATTAGGGTGTTAATAGCGTTAGCCGCCGTGTATGGCCTTGAAATCCATCAGATGGATGTGAAGACAACCTTCTTAAATGGAGACTTGGAAGAAGAAATTTATATAGAACAACCTGAAGGGCTCATGGTTCCCGAAAAAGAAAAGAAGGTGTGCCGACTTGTTAAGTCACTTTACGGATCGAAACAAGCACCCAAACAATGGCATGCAAATTTTGACCAAATAATGTTGGCAAATGAATTTAAGATTAATGAGTGTGATAAATGTGTTTACATTAAAAACACTCCAAATCATATAGTCATTGTATGTTTATATGTTGATGACATGTTAATAATGAGAAAAGACATTGCAGATATAAATGCTACTAAGCGTATGCTTGCTAGCAAGTTTGATATGAAAGACTTAGGAGTTGCTGATTTAATTCTAGGAATTAAAATTCATAGGACTCCTCAAGGACTAGCATTGTCTCAATCTCATTACGTTAAAATGATACTTGAAAAATTTAAGTATCTAGATTTCAAAGTCGCAAAGACCGCGATTGATGTAAATGTGGCTCTTACAAAGAATGTAGGTCAAAGTAGATCTCAACTGGATTATGCTCGTGTGTTGGGAAGTTTAATGTACACCATGAATTGTACACATCCTGATATAGCTTGTGCAGTAAGTAAACTGAGTCGTTACACAAGTAATCCCGACCAAACTCATTGGATGGCAATGAAACGAGTTTTGGGGTATTTAAGGCATACCCAAGATTATGCTTTGCATTACAGTAAGTATCCTGCGGTAATTGAAGGATATAGTGATGTAAATTGGATCACTGGGTCATCAGAAACAAAGTCCACAAGTGGATATATTTTTACAATTGGTGGAGGAGCAGTTTCTTGGAAATTATCCAAACAAACATGCATTGCTCGCTCTACAGTGGAGTCTGAGTTTATAGCTTTAGATAAGGCTGGAGAAAAAGCTGAATGGTTCTGGAATTTCTTGGAAGATATTCCATTTTGGCCCAAACCAGTGGCTCCTATATGCATACATTGTGATAGTCAAGCGGCAATAGGAAGGGCTGGAAGCGTTATGTATAACGAGGAAATCTCGTCACATATGACGAAGACATAATACCGTTAGACAACTACTCTCTAGTGGAATTATCACAATTGATTAAGTAAAGTCAAAAGATAATGTATCGGATCCACTTACAAAAGGCCTAAATAGAGAGGCGGTTGATAAATCATCGAAGGGAATGGGACTATGACCGAGGACAAGTCACTGTAGCGGTAACTCTACCTAGAAGACTGGAGATCTAAAGATCTAGGTTCAAGGAGATCAAACAAAGTCATTAGTGACGGTTCAAATAAAATTTTGGTCTATTCTCGTGATGAGACAATGTTCAGTACCAAGGATAAAGCATTAAGACTTTTTAATGGTTTCTAAGTTTGATACATAGTATATCAAATAGTGTATCTATGGGATAACACATTTAGGAATCACCTATATAAGTGTGAAGTGTAAGCCGCTTCAAGGAGAATTCTATAAGGCCAGTTCTCTACGCACTTATGAACCAAGCGGTGTTCATGACTGAAACGAACACAACAATAAGAACCAAAGGCGGTTAAAGGATTGATTGTGTGACTTATGGCTGTCTAGGTATACACCAAAGTTCGACGGTTCAAAGATATCAAATCTACCGATTGACCGAGTATATCCGACATAAGTTCACTATGAAAAGTTTAAAGGGAAACCTACTTATCCAGATGCAATTAATCCTTGCTTGTAAATCACACAATTTTTCATGCATGCATATTTTTAGATAGTCATTCCCCATTCATGTGGGAGATTGTTGGTTTTTTTATCTAATTAGATAAAGAGGTGTGAATGAGAAATTGAGGGAAAAGATTAGGAGGGAAACGAAAAGTTTGAAATAATTTTCTTTACTAATGCACTTTGTCCCTCATTAGAAGAAGGAAAGAAAATCTTTGTGCTTATATAGAGAAGCACATCTTCTAGCTCTTAAAGAGTTAAGAAGAACTGGTGCCCCGCGTCGTCGTCGTTGCTCGCTTGGCTCAGCTTCGGATTTGGATTTGGTCAATTGATATGATTGATCCAAATTTATTTTCCGTTTTCCGTTATTCATTTTTCTTTCCTGATATTTTCGCCCGGATTTTGTTTCGCGGATAATTTTCTAACGACTAACGGTCATTTTTTGAATCTGCGATCAAACAGAAAAGTATTTCTGCCGAAACAGTACCTCATGTGAGCAGGTACTTTCGCACCTATTCAACCCAGACTACTTGGCTATAAATTCAAAGGTTTGGTCTCACTTTCTGACCACCAAAAATTTGCATACTCTCCCCTCTCTCTCCTGCATTTTTGCATGTCTTCCAAAAGAAAAAAACGTAAGCATCAGTGTGGTTTACTGTCGTTTGTTGAGTTCGACGAAGTTATGTAATTTTCAATGTCGGTATTACAGAATAGTTGTTCCGTTCTATTATGGGAGGAATTAATCCAACAACCTTGGGCAATAGTGAGGGGATTAAATTCCTTAACGAAACACAGTTTTCTGTTGGGCTCGGAACGTTATTCATTTCATTCTATTTGTGTCTTTAGTTTCTGGTTTCATTTTATTTTGCAGAAATTATACTTTCGAATACATATTACAACAAAACATTCCTTACCAAAGATAACTTTATTCCCATGACTCAAACATAAGACATCTAATTTATCCCCTTCGTTTTGCTGAAATAATATAGTCCGCATGCTTGCTTGGTTTAGGTTTATGCTCTCGTATTTGTTTAAGGAAAATAGTGGTGTGGCTTATAAATCAGAGAATAATAGAGTTTTACTTTAAATGCGGTTAATGATTTTTGTTAATTATGAACATCGGCCAAAGAATATTGTGGGTATGACGTGTAAACTTTTGTCTGCTACTATCAATGGTATATTGACTCGACAGTCCATGCGAAAGCTTGTTTGGCATTGTTAGCTTTTGAAGCAAATACATAACCCCCAAATTGAAAATAATTTAAAGTCAAAAGTGAAAGCAGAGGAGAAAAGGCACGAGTGCTGCTGACTATAAAAGATAATACTACTAAAATAGGAAAATAAGTTTTATTTCTTATTTTAATTCAGCAAAGGTAAAAGCAAACTAAATACTTAATTCTATTTGGCTAAGCAGGAAATTAAAATTCGACTTCCTAAAAGGTGCGTGAGTACCCTTTCATTTGTCTAATCAGTCACGAAAAGTCAACCGAATTGTGGTCATTTCTGAATCTCAGAAACTCAAAATAGTTTCCCACTTTGAGTTAGGGGTACTATAAATAGTTTTACGCAGCGAAACGAAGTCACTTCAATTTTCAGTTTTTCTTTTATGAAAAAAAACAAGAGCCAAACAACAAATTAAAGCCATCGAGTAAAGCAAAGCGAATTCTAGAATATAAGAATCTAGCTCTATTATTATTCTAGCTTGGTCATTACGTACCAGAGAAAAAAGGAAAAACTTTATAAGGTGCTTGTAATTTATTAGCTCAAGTTGAAAATCTTTCAATTTTTTTCAACTTTTGTGATCTTGAAAGGAGCCATGGCAGAAGAATTTCAACTAGGTAGAGGAAACTGGTGGGAGTCGTCATCATCATCATCAACATCATCGTCTAGGAATAATAAGTTTGAAAGTGGAATATTATCATCTACTACTATGCCTTCAGTATCCACCGCACTAAATAGCATGGCAAACAACTTTGGTTGTTGGCAGACAGAATTTGAGGATATTAAAGCTAAATCCTCCTTGAATCCCATGTCTGTGTCGGGGTCTGATAATAGCTCTATGGTTTTTCCGGCTGATTCCCAGAAACTTCACGCCTCTGAATCTTCCGTCGGAGGAGGCGTTTTATCTGGTGGTCCAAATTTGCAAATCGTGGGCTTAGGTCTATCATCCCAAGGACTTGATTGGAACCAACCTTTCTTGTAAGTTTCCTGATTTAAACTTGACAGATTCAATCTAAAGTTTTTTATTAAAATTCTATTGAATATATATTAAAAACTTTAGTGATTTTTTACGTATAGGAGTAGTTTAATTCATAAATATACACTCCATCTGACTCTATAGCTTGTCCGACCAAGATAAACTTGATGTTCCACTAATTTCATATGAAGATTCCACTTGGGTTAACTTTTTTTTATTCTGTTTTCTTCACTTTTTGCAGCCGAGGTGACAAAGCTGGGAGTGGTTTTCGTTCCATACTTGAAGAAGGCTTGAGCTCGGATCCAAATTATCAGCAAGAAGGATCGAGTCAGCAAGATCATCATTGGACGCAGAAAATATATCCTGGGAATTCTGATGGTTCTTCAGTGAATGACTATAATAATAAACAAATGGACCGGGGTATTTCTTTAGACCATCAACCAGTATTTAATGCTCCAAATATGAGCTCGAATCTTGATAACGCACCATATGGAAGTCCTTCAAATATGTTACAAGGACTCTTAATATCTGATAGTCAGCAAGAATCCAACTTTACAAGTGCTAGATCGCTATATTATCCTCCCTATAACCCATCGAATTGTGACGTCAATCCTGCAGCAGCTGATGTAATGCCTACTTCATCATCTTCTTCTTCTTGGTCTAAATTTCCGAAACAGCAGTGGCCGCTGCCGCCGCCTCACGGCCAGTCGCATTTCTCGGGCACTCCTTTCTGGAATGCCACGTCAGCTGCCATGGAAGATGTTCGCTCAGGTTTCCTCCCATCTATACATCAGCAGCTGCCCAACCCAACAGTTGATATGAAACCTAAGGTAATGGAATCCATAGCAGTATGCCTCCGTTTCATTTTATGTGACAACAACAAAATTTAAGAAATAAAGAAATACTTTTGACATATACCAGTTAAAATCTCCTTATCACTAGTCATCTTAAACGCTGTAAGAGCATGTCATTCGAAGTAAATAAAAAATGTAAAGTAAAAATGTTCTTAAGTATAGTATTGTTATCATTCTTTTGGGAGCAGATTAAAAAAAAATGAAGAGTGCTATAAAAATGAAGGAGGGAGTAGTAACTAGATTTTGATTTTTCCTTTTGGTAAATTCATACAAACATGTAGTACTAATATTGATTCATTCATCGTGCTACAGCATACAGCTGAAGTTAGGAATATAAGAACAATAGCAAAGAAAAGTAGCAGTGAAACGTCAAATAAGAGACCACGGAATGAAACGCCATCTCAAATGCCAGCTTTTAAGGTATATATGTGCATGAATTCTCATGAGTTTTTTAACGACAACATAGAGCCTTTGGATTTATTTGTTAAATTTGTTCTATCACATATAGCGTTATATGAGAATATGTTTCTTTGTTCTTTTTTTTTCAGGTGAGGAAAGAAAAGATGGGAGACAGAATCACTACCCTTCAACAATTAGTCTCACCTTTTGGAAAGGTAACAAATTAAAGCTGCGCCTGAAATTTCTTTCACTTTACATAAAGAATACTTAGTAGAATACCATATGTCCTGTATATTGAGAGAGACAAGTAACTTTCTGAATTCACCAAAAAGATACTCTCATTCATTAAATCTTGATTTTGTTTTTCCCCAGACTGATACAGCTTCTGTGCTCTCCGAAGCGATTGAATACATAAAATTCCTCCATGAGCAAGTCAATGTAAGTTTTTCAGAGTTAGCCTTTATTTGTTCAATTTGCTTTTGTTCTAGATAGCTATTCTTTTCCTTTAATTCAGTGCAAGTTAATTTGATCAGAGTCTTAACAAGTTTGATAAGAACCTCGAAACCAATAAAATTAATGAATTCAATTAAGATGAGGCTAAAAGAAAATGCTGCATCTTAATTATAGTCAATACCCGGTTAGAATTTGACATGGAAAGAAAGAAGAATATACTCTATCTATTGTGATTTTTTTGAGGTACGAAGTCAAACTGACTAATTTTCAGCGTGACTTCAAACATAGAATTTTCAATTTTTTTGAAATAAAATTTCATATTTAGAAACTACATAAAAAGTGCTATAAGTCAGAATAACTAATAATTTAAAATATTTTAAAAATATTTGCAAAAAAAATATGGTAAGAAAAAACTTTTTTTAGCTCTCAAATAGTAATAGGTTTACAACCTGATATTATCAATATCTCAAAAGAGTAATTGTCCGGTTGTTTCGTGTAATTTTGCATAAAAGATTTGAACTTTTTCAGTACATATGTATCCTTTGCAAATTAACTTCTAATAGTAATTATTAAAAATAACGAAAATAAAATATAATTAAGGAGTGTTTTTGATTTTCAAGTCCCCAAGAACAATATATATATATATACATAAATATTACTCCTTCCGTCCTAATCTTTGTGATTGACTTAGCACATAGTTTAAAAAAGATCAAATTAAAGAAAAACTTTTGAAACTTATAGTTTAAAACACGTTATACAAATTAGCTAATCATCTCAAAAAGGGTAACATGAGAAGTTTAAAATTAAGTTGTTATTAAATACTATGAAAATGGTTAGTCTTTTTGGGACAGTCTAAAAAAAATATCATCTTTTGGGACGGATTAAAAAGAAACGTGTGTCATATAAATTAAGATTGATGAGGAAGTATATATAATATGGACAAGTAATTTAATCTCGAATAGGAAAAGAATGGACAAGCTTTAATAATATGTAGTTACATTTCCAATATAACAAACTATACCACATTGATATTAAGCATTTCTTTTAACCATGTCACATAACAGGTCTTAAGCACCCCATACATGAAAAGTGGAGCTTCCATGCAGCAGCATCAGCAGGTAAAACTACATGTTATTCTTCAATAGTGCTACTTTAAACCGAAACTATTAATCGTGGATTGCAAATAAAAGTAGTTTATCCAAATTCTGCCTGCAGACTAGTGATAAATCCAATGTTAATCCAGAAGTAGCAAAGCAAGATCTTAGAGGTCGAGGATTATGTTTGGTCCCAGTTTCTAGCACCTTTCCCGTAACTCATGAAACAACAGTAGATTTTTGGACACCAACATTTGGAGGAACATTCAGATAATGAAGAGGCCCGGACAAGAAGGCAACAACAGATAAATTAATCACACAAAGAGTTGATTTTAAGTTATATACACCGGTAGTCTAAGAAAATTTTACATCAGGTCATCTTTACTTATTATAGCAGGTAATCTGTTTGTAAAAAAAAAACTATTGACTGACGGTGTATATGACGTAAACTCAAGCACAGATTGTATATATGTTCCACTGGTCATCCCTAGGATCTTATCAAAACCCTAGACAAGTGGGGGATGAGAATGAAAAGGAGGGCCAAAAAGAAGAAAAAAAGCAGCAGCAATGGGGCGATATATTTGACAGTACTAGCATTCCAGGTCCAGGCATATGATGATGATGATGATGGAAAACAAAAAATAAAGAAAGCAAAAAGAGAAGGAAAAGGAAGTGACCCTTTAAAAAATGGACCAGCTCATGCAAAATGATGCAGCTTTGGCCAATATTTGGGACCACTGTATGCGACTAGGGGGGTTGTAATTATTGAAGAATAATTATGATCAAATCTAGTTGATTACTCGTTAGGAATGGGATGATAAATTCAAAAAGGTTTTTTTTCTCATTGTGCTAGTTAGTTTACAAAAAGGAATTTTGTTTGTAGCTGAATTTAGTTGAAATGAGGGATAAAAGGAGCTTTTAGCGCTAGCTGTTTATATCTGTTATTTGTGCATATAGCTGGCACTACCATTACTTTAAAACAAAAGAAATGAAGGAATAATTCATTTGATTGGAAATCTAACTTTCCATTTGTTTTTTATATGTATATGTCTGGAATAAGTTAGTGAAACTTTTAGGGATTTTCGGACTTCTTTTTTCTTTCTAATTTACATATTCTTTGAATGAGTAATGGAAGGATGTTGGTGAAGGAGAAATTGATATGTTTTTCTTTTTTCTGCTTTTTCGTCTAATGGTTACATTGAACTGCTTCCATTAGAAGGCAAAGAGAAGCCAGAACTCAATTCTTCATTCCCTTCTCCTTTAACTTTTGCACTAGTTTATATTGCATCTTCATTCATTTTCTAAAACCAGCCATCATGTTCCCGTAGTTTGCTGAGTCTTTTGTTAGATATATAGTGAAGAATGAAAATATTAAAAAAAATTAGGAAATCCAATAAATTTAAAATGTCTATTAGAAAACTTTTGTAAAACCCAACAATAACCTAGCAGAATGAAAAGTCACCTAAATTTTCCATTATTTTTTGGGTGAAGCGCGCCGGCTTCCCTTTTGGTCCATCAAAATTCAAGACTCTTTAAATTCAAGTATTTGTTAACAAAGAAGAAATAGGAAAATAGCTTTATTTGATGTGAATTTGTTTTTGTTAAATAGATTTCACTTGGTGATTATCTTAAAACTTAATTAGACTTGATGATGTACCATAATTTTACTCGAACACTAGCGTATTCACAAGCTTAGTGATAGGCTACTTTTAGTATTGGCATGATGTACTTTAGAATATCTATATTTATGGAAAATTGTGTGGGCAAACATTATTAGCTTTACTTAGAAGCTTAATGAATACAAAAAGATAGCATAAATGCAATCATCACCATCATTGTGCTTTGTGAAGTGCCAATTCGATATTCTTATGTATTAGTATCCAAGAAGTATAACCACGAGTTCCTCCCTTTCTGTTTCACTTTTTATTAGTTTCCTTTTTTTTTTTTTTGCTGATAAATATATTAAAGACAAAATTTAAAGAGTTTCATTACTTTTCAGTACACAAAGTTGGTGTTTTTAATCTTAGATGAATGATATTGTAAAGGGTCATGTAGATGCTTGTTCTCTTGTTTCTCTCCAAGTTCATGGCATGAATTCCATCCATTTACCATAAAAATAAATTAAAGAATGCATATAATTAAATAAATATATAGGAAAAATTAGGCAAATGAAGTCGGTGTTAAAACTTGTCATATTATGTAATTGATACAGGAAATACTAAGCTCATAGGAATTTCTTTAATAAAAGTACCTATACGTTCAACTTCTTGTACTTTGAAGAAAAAACAGAAAATGTAGTTTCCAACCAAAAGGAGCATCAAGTTAAAGTAGAGTTGTTCAATTGACTTCAACGAGCAGCTTGAGGTTAAATTTTTGTTATGTTAACTATTAAAAGGAGTGCTCCACTGCATTATTAGAGTGCATCCATAGAAAGTCGTAATATTTTAAATATTTCTCCAGAAAGAATAGTTTTAAAAACTCGGAATCGTGTGGGTATTACTAGCGATTGTTCGGTGTTTCTATCGTGTAAGGAAACACATTAGCAAGAAATCAATAGTTTAATGAGGCAGAAGCACCTAATTAAGCTACTAAGGTGCCCACTAACTTGTGCTTTGAGCATAAAATATTAAATTACCAACGTGCAACTTATCAACAATATTTATCATTATTCATCTTGCCAAACAAGCGGACATTTGAGTTTGGAGATGGATGGATGATAAAAAAAACAAGGATTTATTTTTGCATCAGCCACGGTTTATTTGGCAATCATACGGCAGTCTCATGCCACTTAAGGTGAAGATGGAAAGCTGAAGGCACAGTCTCACGCTCATTACCCTTATGCAGATTATTCCTTGAAAAGTCATCTAAGTTTAGAGCTATATATCCTTTGCAAAATTGAGATTTGAAGATCCTAGTATCTTGATGTTGTTATCCATAATATAAAGAGCAGCTGTATGTCATCAACATTATTAGATTATACTAATGAAATTTTGAAAAAGAGAAGCTAATTTTGCAACATTTTTTTTAGCCAATGCCCAGTTAGTGGGTAACCATTTTCATTTCTTTTTGGTTATAGAACATAATGCAATATCCTGCCACTTTAAATTAGAGTCTCGGAGCTATGTAACTTGTTCTAACAGCAAGAAGTCACATATTACTTTCAACTGGTTGATAGTTCTAAATAAGAGCTGCATTTGTTCCCAATAAGCAGATCCGTACTTCAATAAGAGAACTCAAAACCATATCAAAGTTACCAAAAGTGAAATATGCTTCACATCCACAATGTCCTTGACAATACCTTAGCTTCTGTGATGAGTGAAGGAGATATCAAAATGAGTTAACAATTAGGATAAACAATATCCAAGATTTAGCATTTGCAAACTATTTTATACTGCGATTTTCTTGATTTTGACAACACATCTTTACACCGAATCAGATGCATATAGATTATATACCCGGTAAAGCAAAAATAAAATTTGCAATCAGAGAGATAACACAATGACTGTCTTTGTTGAGATTTACGGAATGAAAAATATATGATGCAATATTATGTTTGTAGAAGAAATTAGGCTGCACCCCCAAAACTTCCTTGGGAAAAGCCTGCTGCAATTCAAGCTCAGATGGCTGTCTAGAGCCATCCCCAGCAAAAGTTCCAGCACCATATGGTGTTAGAATGAGGAATTCTCTATTGCAGTTACTCGCGCATTCTAGAAGATAACGAGAGGAGAGAAGAATAAATGATGTGAAAGAGAATTCTTTAGCTATTCTAACTAATTAACTAACCAGTGCATATATACACTATCTCACACGTGCACATTAGCTAGGCAAAAACCGTCCAAACAAAACCGATCAAAGTAGGTCGGTAATGACCAATAACCGTTCAAAACGCGACCATTAACGTGTGGTCGGTATTTTGAAGGTTGGAAGGGCATATCGACCAAAGTTGGTCGGAAATTATTTTTAATTTAATTTAATTTTCGGCAATTTATTTTTAATTTAATTGACCGACCAAAGTTGGTCGGTATTTTAATTATGTAATTAAAAAATGCACCTTCTGGGAATCGAACCGGGGTCTGTACTGTGGCAGGATACTATTCTACCACTAGACCATTGGTGCATTTTGTTTTAAGACTGTCTTTTATTTCATTTATACTCTTTAATCTTATTTTCGCATGAAAATAACCGATCAATGTCGGTCGGTTTTATTAAAAAATAAAATTACCGACCGAATTCGGTCGGATTTTTAAAATGACCGGCAGAATTAACCGATCGATTGCGGTCGTTTTTTTAAATATTAATTTTAATTTAATTTAATTGAAAAACCGACCAAAGTTGGTCGGTTTCTTAAAAAATAAATTTCGCGGGACTCAAAAATAGTTTTTCGCATTTTTGCGCCAAAGAAAACCGACCAAAGTTGGCCGGTTTCGTAAAATAAAATTAAAAAATAAAATATTTTGAAACCCGGCCAACTTTGGTTGGTTTTTTGACCGACCAAAGTTGGTCGGTCGACCTTGGCCGGGTTTTGCCGAATTTCTAGTAGTGCAAGAGCATTCCCACCGAATTTCTAGTAGTGTATATTTTGTACTCATCACAATTGAATATTTCTGATCAAACTGGAGGGTGATATACATCCAACAATCCTAGCTTGGATAACAAATAATGATGTTGTACTGCACCTAATCCTTTAGTGAACAGAACAGCTAGTTGTTGATCAGCCAGTTGTTGTTTGCTTCCCAGGTACTCTGGTTATCAGCACATTCTTGATTTTTTTTCCTAATGAAATGGAAGTCAATTTTGATATGCTTTGTTCTCTTGTGGTATATTGGGTTGGAAGCAACTTGCATAGCTGCTTTACTATCACTGAACAATTTAATTGGCATTGATACTTCCACACTCAACTCTTTTAGCAAGCCTTCTAGCCAAACTACTTAAGCTACTGTTGCTGCCATGCTTTTATACTCAGCTTCAGCTGAGCTTCTGCTTATAGTCTGCTGCTTCTTGGATTTCCAAGATATCAAGGACTCTCTTAGCTTGATTGCATAACCTGCTACTGATCTCCTTGTATTTGGACAAGCACCCTAGCCCGAGTCACAAAAGGCTACCAATTGTCCTATATCTGAATCTCTTTCAAAAGTATTCCCTGTCCAAGTGACCCGTTTATATACCTTACCAACCTCAAAGCTGCACTCCAATGTGATAATTTTGGTTGTACTCAGTACTTGCACCGCAAAACTAATATCTTGCCTGGTAATAGTTAAATACAACAATTTTCCCACTAGCTTCTGATAACTAACAACATCTGTCAATTGTTCATCATCAGACTTTCCCATATGAGTGTCATACTCAACAGTTGTGAGTTTGAGGTTCATCTCTAAAGGTATATTAGTAGGCTTAGATCCACTTAGATCAATGTCAGCTAGTAGTTCTAAAGCACACTTCCTTTGATTGAGTAAGATCCCAAATTTTGATCTTAAAATCTCAATTCCCAGGAAATACCTCAATTGTCCTAAATCTTTCACTTTGAACCTATTATGAAGTGTATCTTTAGCTTCCTCAATTAATTTCTTATTGCTTCCTGTGATGAGAATATCATCTATATACACTAGGACAATGAATATATCATCTCCAGCCCATTTTGTGAATAGAGAATGGTCATAGGACCTCTTACTGTAGCCTGCTTCTATCAAGGCATCAGTGAGTTTGATGTTCCATTGTCGTGAAGCCTTTTTCAAGCCATATAGTGACTTGAGGAGTTTACACTCCTTATACTCTCCTTGTATATGAAAATCTTGTGGCAGATCTATGTATACTTCTTCAAATAAATCCCCTTGTAAAAAAGTATTGTTTACATCCATTTGCCACAGTTCCCAAGCTTTTGATGCTGCAATTGCTATCACTGTTCTCACAGTTACCATTTTGGCAACTGGTATTTCATGATAGTCCAAGCCTTCTTATTGTGTGTACACTTTTTCTACCGACGAGCACAAAATACAACACGAAATTGATGCTCTCTATTCAAAGATAGTATAGTTTAATTATTGTCTCCACATGGATTGGATTTAAACAGTGTTCAAGTAATTTCTAGCTTAACGCTATTCAGGATGATTAACACTTTGGTTGGGATGACTTATAACTAAAATTAACTATGTAAACTAAACAGGTAACAATTGACATAGAAAGACAAAAGTTGAGCAACACCAAATTAATCAATAAGAGAAATAAGGGTCGTGACAGGATAGGTGCAAGATAGCTAATTGGGATCCAACTCTAGTTCAATTCACTCTAATGTTCTAATAATTCTCATGAATTTACTCGATAATTAGTTCAAATGTGTAGCCAAGACTCCTCTCTCGATTAAATCTTAACTCTACGAGGTGAACTAATATAAGCACTGTAAAAATATGCAAGCATGCATTAATGGATTAGTCTTCAGAAAAATATTTCTCGAATATTCTCTTAACTTGATTTAATGAACAATTCAACAAGCTCTTTCGATTACTTAAGAGAATCACTAAATTAAAACAAATAAAATAATGCCAAGATAATTACCACAATATTCCTCTTTCGATTAAATAAATTGGTGAATAAAGTTGCAAATAATTTAAAGCTCCATAAACGAATTCGCGCAAAATAACTAGAGTTAAAATCCACAAATATCCATCAAAATATCATATCCGTCAAACTCTAAAGTAAACTACTCCATAATCATGAAGAAAGTCATCACAAATAGAGTTAAATAATAAGAAAACATGAATTCAATCCAAACTCGGGTGTTGGGTTGAAGAAAGAATGATGAATCCTTATGCCTTAGAATCTCCAATGCTCTTCCAGTCTTCCGTAGGTCAAAAGTCCTCCAAAATTCATATTTTTGATGTATTTATACCATGTAGGAATGGGCCCGGATAAAAGTATCCTTTCCAAGCCGGTGGGAAAAGTTGGGCGAGAAATACACTACCCCGACGCGTCGGGCGGTGCACCATGCGCTGCATTAGTGGAAAAGTTCAGAGGCCTATTTTTTTCACTCTGTAGGAATTTTGCACTAGCACCCTACGGCGCATGGCGCATGGCGCGATAGTGCATATTTTTCAGAGTAATCTTTTTTTCTCACTTTTTAACATCCAGACTTGGTCCTTGATCCCCGAACGTGATCTCGGTTTAATTTTTTGGGCTTCTACTCAGTCTTCAAAGCTCTAAATTATCTATTTTAGCTCCAAACTTGCCTTTTTTACTCGAAATCACATCCTAGACAACATAACACACATAATAAGCATAAAGTACTAATAGTTAGGCTCAAATACAATCAAAGTATAGTAATTAAAGTGCAAAATGTAGCTAAAACACGAGCTCCTAGCCTACCATCAACACTCCACACTTAAACCATTGCTCGTCCCCGAGCAATCAAACTACACTTCACATACAAATGACCTTTTTATCAAACAACTTCCCTAACCCATCATGCCAAGAATATTTTAAAATAGGCTAAGAACCATATCATAACATCCTAGCATTAAGACTCGACTAAAAAATACCACGTATTTTCTAAAAACCTTCTCACTTACAATAACACAGAGGCCAAAGACATTACCTTTCCTTTGCAAATCATGTGCCCTCACACCAAAGATAGAGAGTAGTTCCATACACAATAAAATTCAAGAACAAATAGGAACTCAAGATAGAAAGAATTAACTCACTCTCAGAAATAAAACTCATGCGCCACAGAAAACGTACCATAGGCTTGCCCGTAGTGTAGTACTCTACTAATTTGAGCTCATTCAGTCAAGGATCAAGTAGGACTTTAATTAGTTGTAATGTAGATTGCGGGACATGTAGGATACATTTGGATATAGTGACCACACCTCCTAAGCACTTTAATACATATACATTAACACATTAAATCCTACACTTGTGTCGAACCAAACCCCACCTTCACACATTATAATATCAAGCTCCCAATATCCTTAAGCACAACAAAATGAGAACTACCACTAGCAAGGTATCAAAATTATTCTCTTTTCTAATACATACACAACTCTTTTTTTCTTCTCTCCTAATTTCTGATTTTTTTTTCCAAGTAAACTCACTTTTTTTCAATTTCTTACAAGTGACCCTCACAAATTTTCAAACAATGCACCTTTCTCCTTTTTCAATAGTTCCACTCAAAAACCCAACCATAACCCCACTTAGCTTTTATACATATCATAAATATTTTAAGTGCTCATGAGAGGTAAAAGGTTCAAATAAATGGCTAATTCAACAAATAGGTCACGCTTGTAGTGTGGTTGCCAAATAAATAGGATTACAGGCTCAAAGGGGCTAATACATCACAATTAGGTGGGTAAAAACCTATATTCGACTCAATAAAGAAATACCTATATCACTTCCTAGACAGAACAAAACTGCCATTTCGCTTTGCAAACACCAAGAGAAAGTTCTAGACATCAATTGACATGCACAAAATATCAACAAATACCTCACAAACACACTGGCACATAACTCACTTAGGACCAAATCTATCCCGACTCTCTAGTAAAAGTAGTTAAGCAACACCAAAATCAAATAATTTCAGGCACTTATCCAAGAGTCAAAAACTAAAGCCTAGGCATCACTACTAAGGCACTCTGTAACGACCCGGCCGGTCGTTTTGACTATTGCAATCCCGTTCCCCCATTTACTGCTCAAATTGTGAATTACAGTTGTTATTTGGCTTGCCGGGGTAATTGGTTTGGGTTCGATGAGGATTTGAAATGA
This sequence comes from Nicotiana tabacum, assembly GCF_000715075.1. NCBI lineage: Eukaryota > Viridiplantae > Streptophyta > Magnoliopsida > Solanales > Solanaceae > Nicotiana > Nicotiana tabacum. The sequence goes on along the minus strand of NC_134081.1, from coordinate 82,671,155 downwards.
TTTAGAGTGCTGAGTTCCAAGGTTTAGAATTTAAGTTAAAAGGGTTGACCAGATGTTAACTTATGTGTAACGACCCCGGAGAAATTTTGCTAAGGAAATTAAGGTTTGGTGGTGCCGAGGTAGATCAATTAGTACAAAGATTATAGAAACTTTTTAGGTTGAACAATGCACCGATGTGTAAAGGAAAATTTTGTCAGAAAAAGGTCATTTCTGCGACCACTATGCGGTCGCAAAATCACTCTGCGGACCGCATAATGGTCGCAAAGTGGATCAGAAGAAGGGCAAGATTTGAGGAAAATCTGCGATGCACTATGCGACCGTAGACCTGTTTTGCGGTGCATTATGTGACCGCAGAACAAGTATGCGGGCCGCATAATGATCACAGACCGGGTTAGTAACGCCCAGCTTTAGAGGACAAATTATGCGGCGGATATGCGTACCGCATACCTATTATGCGATCGCATATGCAGACCGCATACCTGTTATGCGACCGCATAACTGCATCGGAGCTTCCATTCTTTCTAATTTTTGACCCGACCCAACTTCGATTTATAGCCCTTGAAGCTCATTCTTTAGCCAAAATCTGATATTTTAGAGAGAGGTGGGATCATTTTAGAGAGAGAAAGTGAAGACTTAGTCATTTATCCATCAATTCTTGTTCAAGATTTGAAGATTTCACAAAGATCTTGCTAGAGCTTCAAAGAAGTAAGAATTTCTTTCCTCAATCCTTCAATTTCGGGTTTGGAGTAAAAATGGGTGATTTATAGTATGATTCTTGAGTGTAAGAGTATTATGTATACATACCAATAAGGTTGTGGAAAGATTGTTAAGTTCAAATGGGTAAGGATTGGGTTGAAAATGGTATAAATCTTCATATGCTTTAATTGAAGATTTGAGGGTTGAGTTGGTATCAGATTTTGGTGAAATTTATATGGTTGAATTCGTGGTTAGAGAAGCGTTCATATTTTATAACTTTTGTCGGGTTCCGATACGTGGTCCTCGCGGGTGATTTTGAATTAATTTCAGATTTTATTGGAAAAATTAGTATCTCCTTATGGAATTAATTACAATAATTGGTATTGACTGAATCGAATTAATTGTGGATAGATACGAGGCTTTTGGAGACCAATTCTCGTGGAAAGGGCATAGCGGAATAAAGAATTACACGGGTTGAGGTAAGTAACAATTATAAATCTAGTCCTGAGGGTATGAAACTCTGGATTTTGGTATCATGCGATTATTTTGGAGGTAGAGCACATGCTAGGTGACGGGCGTCCACCGAGGGGATTGTGACTTGGTCCGTCCCGAAAAACTGTAAAGTTAAATAATTTATTGTTAGCTATATGATCTCTATGTGTTGAAGAAATTTGACTATAAATCATGTTAGAAATCATGCTTAGGCTATGTTATAGTACTGTTGAGACCCGTAAAGGTCGTGTACTTGTTGAATTATTTGCTAATTGTTGTCTTGTACTCAGTCATGATTTTTCTTGCGTATTATACCTTAGTCTTTCTGGATATTTGTTGATATACTATGTTATCTTTGTTTGGGCTGATCTTTGTGATTCCTGAGAGCCCGAGAGACTTGAGAGGTTGAGGACTGAGTAAGGACGAGGGCCTGTCGGTGAGGTAAGGATATTATGGAATATGAGTTGTCCGTATAGGATATTATAGCACATGAGTTGTCAGTGCAGCACATGAGTTGTCCGTGCAGATTATGGCGCTTGGGTTGTAGGAGCCCCTCTGAAGTCTGTACACACCCCCAGTGAGCGCGGGTACCCATTGCGTGTGAGTGCTGAGGGCTGAGAGCCGAGTGGTTGAGCTGTTGTGATGAGCTGAGTGACTGTTGCCTGAGAGGCTGTACTTGCTTTGCATTTATTGTTGCACTTGGTTGCTATCTGTCATTGTTGTGAAATATCTGAAAGAGTTTATATCCGGATTACTTGAAATTGAACTGTATAAAATTAATTTGACTTAAACTGCCGGATTTGAAAGCATGTATATTCTTTGCTGGAACTACTGAAAGTGAACTATGACTGTGTAGCTCATCATTATCTTCAGTTCCTTAGTTATTATTGTTACTTGCTGAGTTGGTTGTACTCATACTACACCCTGCACTTTGTGTACAGATCCAGATATTCCTGAACATAGTGGGTGTTGATCATTTCGTGCAGTTGATTTTCAGGAGATTTTGAGGTAGCTGATGTGTTCCGCAGACCTTGTCTCTCCTTCTCTATCTCCTTGTTTACTGTATTTGGTCTCAGACTATTATAGACCGTATTTTCCAAACTTGTACTCATATTAGATGCTCATGTACTTAGTGACACCAGGTTTTGGGAGTGTTGTATCGGAAATTGCTAGATCTTTGGTATTGTATTAAACGTTACGTTTTTAAATTTAAAGGAAATCGTGGGTTATTGATGTTGTCGGCTTGCCTAGTACTGAGATAGGCTCCATCACGACAGGTTAGGATTTTGGGTCGTGACACACTCACTACTCTCAAGGCACAACAAAGTATAGAACAATTATCTCCATTTACCACCAGAGCACAAGACTTCCCTTTTTCTAATAAAAGAAAAATTAACTACACCCGATTCTAGCAAAACCCTTGGAAAAGAACCACAGCACAAAGAAAACCTAAGGGGGAATTGTTACACTACCTAAGAAAGTAAAAAAAAGATGAAAGAATTGTTTTTTCCTCGACCTTGATCCATCAAGAAGACAGTCGAGGAAATCCATCGTTAGGAAAAGTCAAAAAAAAAGAAGAAAACAAACACACATACATATATTTATATCCCCCACCCCACACTTTAAATTGTGGCATGTCCCCATGATAGACAAATAAAAGCAAGAGGTAAAGGAAACTCCCCTAAATAATCTAGTCGGGGTCTGAATCGAAGTCGAGATCTCTTTTGCACGCCTGACCCAATGCACATATCCATGCCGAGAGCTTTTTTCTCACTTCCTTGGGTACACCCCACACTTATCATGCTTACTCTCTCTAGTTCTCTCCTTTAGGGCCCCCATTGCTCCTTCTATCTTGAAGACTACCCTTTCATCTCCCACTTAGGTATGGGCTGCCTTTCTTGAATGTCCAGAATAGCTCTCCCAGTAGCCAAGAAGGGTCTCCCTAGAATTAGAGGGATCTCCCTATTCTCTTCCATATTCACCACAATGAAGTCCAAAGGGAACACAAATTTGTCCACCTGTACTAGAACATATTCTACTATTCCTTCAGGTATGATTGTGGTCTGATCCGCCAAATGCAAGAACACAGGTATCGACCTGATTTATCCAATCTCTCCCTCCAATTTACTGAAAATAGACAAAGGCATAAGATTAATAGAAGCACTTGAATCATACAAAGGTTTTTCAAACTTAGTACTTCCTAAAGAGCAAGGTATAATAAAACTCCTTGGTCTCCACACTTTTGAGGGAGATTATTTTACAGAATGGCACTGCAATGCTCTCTGAGCTTGACCACCGGTGTCTCTTCCACTTTCTGCTTGTCGGACAATATCTCCTTCAAGAACTTAGCATAGGCTGGCATCTGTGAAAGCACCTCTGTGAATGGTAGATTAATATGTACCTGCTTGAGCACATCTAGAAAATGCCTAAATTGTTTGTTCATCTTCTTTGTTCTCTGCTTCTAAGGGAAAGGTAGATCAAGCATGTATTTACTTTCCTCGGTCGCCCCATTCATTGCATTCCCATCTTTCTCCTTCCGCTGAGCTGTAGTCTTCCCCTTATTCTTCAGATCATCATCTACCACCCCTTCACCTTCTTGCATGTTGCTATTTTTCTGTTCCTCCATAATCTCTACATGTCGTTCAATCAACTCCTCCTTTTATTATGCTCTGGGATCCTCTAATACGTGCCCACTCCTCAAAGATACTGAATTTATTGTCTCTTTTGGATTTCTCTTAATATCAGCAGGGAGAGTTCCTGGAACTCTCTCAGACAATAGATTAAAAAGCTACCCCACATGTCTTTCCAAGTTTTGGATGGCCATGCCCTGTTCTCGAATAGCTGTGCCATGAGTTCGTATAGGTGAACCATGGGTTTCAAGCCTCTCATCTGTATTAATAATAAAGGTTTTCATCAGATCTTCCATGCTACACTGATTAGACTGTGAGGCTGATATTGCTGCCTCTGATAATTTTGAAAACCTGGAGCTCCATGTCCCTGGGGTATGGAGTTATTTTGTTGCCATGCATTCGCACTACCACTTGGTAAACTCCAAGAAAAACCTAGGTGCCTCTGCCCCAGGGAGTTAAAATTATTGCCACCTTGGTAGTTGCCTCTGTCAAACCTCCCTACAACATTTACCACTTCATATGTAGTCGAGGCCTGACACTCATACATTGGATGCCCATTTCCACAAAAATCACAAACCAAGGATGACTGTCTCTGGACCTTGTCTAAGGCTAACTTTCGTATCTCTCTGGCCATGGTGTATAGTTGGGCTTGCATTGATGTGTTAGAAGCCACTTGATGTTCCCCAATCTTTTTCCTTCTCTCATTATCATCTGCAGGCCATTGATTTGCATCTTTATATAATTAATTTAGAATTGCAACAATCTCCTCATGAGTTTTCTTCATAAGAGGACCTCCAACTGTATCGTTTAGCGTCCTCATGTCATAGGGTGTCACCCCATCCTAGAAATATTGAAGTTGCATCTACAAGTCAACTTTATGATGCTTACATCTTCTCACAATATCCTTAAATCTTTCCCATGCTTCAAACACCATTTTTGTATCTTTCTGCTCGAAGTTGTTGATATCTCTTCGAATTTTTCCTGTTTTTGCAGTTGAAAATTATTTTTCAAGGAACTTCTTTGTCATATCTTCCCAAGTTTTAATTGACTCAGTCGGCAAACTACGCAACCAGTGATTAGCATCTTCCCTCAGTGATAGCATCTTTCAATACTCCGTTGTGCTGGAAAGTATTCATAATCTCATCAAAATCCATAAAATGAGTTTGGATCTTCATTGGGTTTGCCTCAGAAGACACAATTGTTCTAAATGGTCTGAAATAGCCCTTGCTTGATCTCAATATTATTGGTTGGGATCGGAGGAGGTTGCATACTAGAAACTCCTTGGTTGTAAACTGGCCTGGTGTAGTCTCCCAGTGATCGTCCAGGCCTCGGCATATTATTTTCAAATTCATCTTCAACCCGGGGTCGACTTAGGTTGAATCTTCATCCTCCGTTCTCCACCGTTTCATCATCTCTAAGAGTTGCTTCAGCAGCTGCGCGTGCGACTGCTTGCTGTTGGGCTGCTTTCCGTGCAGCCAAATCAACTACCTCCTCACCGTGTTTAGGCATGTTCTCTTGGGTTGAAGATTGCCCCAAGAAATTTTCGATGAGTTTTTCCTTTTTTCTCAATTGTCGTATATGTTTTTCCAACTCCAGTTTTTAGGATGTTACTTCTTTTGAAGAAGATTGAGTCATACCTCAACGAACATAACCTGTTTTCTGCACACGAAAGAGAAAAACTGTGAAGACTAAAATAAAATTGATTCCTGAATTTGCACAAAAAACTATTTTGAATACTATTGATTGCCAATCCCCGGTAATGATGCCAAAATTTGACAAGGGCCAAACACAATACGAAATTTATGCTCGCTAGTCAAAGATAGTATAGTTTAATTATTGTCTCCACATGGATTAGATTTAAATAATGTTTAAGTAATTTCTAACTTAACGCTATTCAGGATGATTAACACTTTGGTTGGGATGAATTATAACTAAAATTAACTATAAAACCTAAACAGGTAACAATTAATCACAGAAAGACAAGAGTTGAGCAACACCGAATTAATCAATGGGAAAAATAAGGATCGTGACAGGATAGGTGCAAGATAGCTAATTGGGATCCAACTATAGTTCAATTCGCTCTTATGTTCTAATGATTCTCATGAATTCACTCGATGATTAGTTCAAACGTGTAGCTAAGACTCCTCTCTTGATTAAATCTTAACTCTATGAGGTGAACTAATATAAGCATTGTGAAAATATGCAAGCATGCGTTAATGGATTAGTCTTCAAGAAAACGTCTCTTGAATATTCTCCTAACTTGATTTAATCAACAGTTCAACAAGCTCTTTCGATTACTTAAGAGAATCAGTGAATTAAACCAAACAAAATAATACAAAGATAATCACCACAATATTCCTCTTTCGATTAAATACACCGGTGAATAAGCCAATAATTCAAAGCTCCATAAATGAATTCATGCAAAGTAACTAGAGTTAAAATCCACAAATATCCATCAAAATACCGTATCCGTCAAACCGTAAAATAAACTACTCCATAATCAGAGAAAAAGTCATCACAAATAGAGTTAAATAATAAAAAAATATGAATTCAATCCAAACTCGGGTGTTGAGTTGAGGAAAGAATGATGAATCCGTGTGCCTTAGAGTCTCCAATGCTCTCCCAGTCTTCCGTAGGTCAAAAGTCCTCCAAAACTCGTGTTTTTGATATATTTATACCATGTAGGAATGGGCCCGGACGAAACTATCCTTTCCAAGCCGAAGTGGAAAAAGTTGGGCGGGACAATTGGATTGCAAAAATACACTGGCGCGCCGCCCCATGTGCCACATTAGTGAGGATCTTCAGAAAGTTGATTTTTTTCACTCTGCAAGAATTTTGCACTAGCGCCCTGATCTCCGCGGTGCGGTAGTGCATTTTTCTCAGAGTAATCTTTTCTTTCTCAGTTTTTGATATCCAGACTTGGTCCTCGACCCCCAAACGTGATGCCGGCTTAATTTCTTGGACTTCTACTCAGACTTCAAAGCTCAAAATTATCCATTTTAGCTCAAACTTGCTTATTTACTTGAAATCACACCCTACACAATATAACACACGTAATAATTGTAGTAAATATTGAAGCTGTTATATTATTCCGCACTCGCTTTAATTCGTTTTACCTTATTTGTTGTTATTTATATATTGAATTGAATAAGGATTGGCTTAATAATCCTCTAACGTTGGCTTGCCTAGCAAGTGAAATGTTAGGCGCTATCACAGTCCCGAAAGATGAGAAATTCCGGATCGGGACAACCAATCAAGTATCAACTAAGTATTTTGATAGCCGCATTCTTACACGATAATTTTCGTTTTGTTGCAGTTTTCGTAGCAGATATTTGTGTTAAATTCTTACCCCAACTTCAGACAACACCTGTTGCAGTAAAAATTTCAGACAAAAGGGACTAAAGTTTACTTGGAATAGTGCAAACTTCAAATAAGTTTGTGTGAAAATTGCCTACGAAAGTGCAAACTTGAGACAAATTTATTAGAAGCTTATAGTAAAATGTCTGAAGTTCGTATTAAATGTCCGAAGTTCATATCAAAATATCCATGTCCGAAGTTCATCTAGTAGCTACTCACTTGCAGTAGGTTGAATCAGTTGAATTTGTATTCTAAAAGAGAAACCAAAATATCAAATATATGACTAGTGTAAAATATGGCCCACGTTGGTTACATGTTATTTTGGGTTTAATAAATATTAAATTAAAATTGTTAAATTTCTATTGGCTACTTGGGGAAATTAATTTTGATTAAAACTCCCACTCCTCACTTTGATGGAAAGTGGGATTATGGGTTAAAACTACCAGTTCTCTCTCTCTTTAAAAGGCAAAGAATAACATATTCCGTCTTTGTTATTCCGAAAGAAAGCAAGAAGAAAAGAGAGAGAAAGAACTTACTAATCACAAGTAAAAGTCACATAATTCTGTTGCGAATCATCAAGAAAACTTTATGGAATCAGGTATGTTTCTTGATTTATGTATTTACTTTGGTTAGCATGTGAAAATCGCATAGTTCCTAGATCCTGAAACTTGTGATAGGTTTATTATGTTAGATTGCTTATAATCACAACCTAGAATTGTAAAACCTTACATGTGGTATCAAGAGCATAAGTTTTTGGAACTAGTGATTTTTCATAAAGATTAACGATTTCTTTCAACTTGTAAACCCTAATTATGTAATTTAGGAATTTACATAACTAATAAAGTAATATAGAATGTAGTTGTTTTTATATTATTGGAATTGAAATTATTTCTGGATGCCGATTACACACTGTTAAATCTTCAGTTTTTCTTTGATTGAGTATTATGCTATCAAAGAAACCCACTTTGCACGCCACAACCTTAAGAGTCCATGTAATATATTTTTTGCTTCTATATAAGACTAGTTTTAAAGTACGCGCGTTGTGCATGTATCATGTCTGAATAAGTATAATTTTTTTTTCAAAAATCACATAAATATTATATTCAAAAAGTTCAAATTTGACTTATAAACTAAAAGTGTACATTCCTAAAAATGATAAGTATTTGTCATATATAGCTTACTCAGCAAAAAGGAGGTCCTCGGTCAATAGTTATTATACTCAACTTACGAAAATTTTCACAAGTCTTAGAGTACGCACTTTGTACGTGTATTCATATCAATGAGTAAATAAATCAATGAGTAAATAACTGATAACGACTACTTTTTAGAAATACATATAACTAATAGTTCGAAAGATGTCCGGAAGTTTGAATTATACAAAAGAATAACCAATAATGACTAAATTCCTAAAAGTGCATATCTTTGTTTATTGTTATCACAAAGACCAAATGAGCGTAAATTTTCAGGAACACTGCTTAACCCACGCAAAGTTGTCAAAACCGTTACTCTGGCCCTCTGCACCCTATGCATAGTAGTCAAAATCATCGTTGGTTCGAATACAACTATTGAATTTTCAATCTCTATTCAATGTGAAATCGTTACTACGTCTTCGAGTTTCAACTTTCTAACAGACAATATTATTCGTCTTGTTCTCTTACACAAGTTTTCATATATATTGACCAATAACAGACAATAACTGCTTTTTTAGAAGTGCATATAACAATTAGCACGAAGAATATTCAGAAGTTTTGAAATTTTACAAAAAAATAACCAACAACGACTAATTTCTTAGTGCATATATTTGTTATCATACAAAATCTGATGAACATCTTAAAGCTCAAAATTTAACAAAAGAAGGAATTTAAACGTATACAAGGGTTGAAAATAAACAAAGTTTAACAACATGTTATGATGGATGATAAAATAGATTCATGTAAACAAAACTTTGTTATGTGAAACCAATTACATCGGACTCCCAAACGAAGACAGTTGCTGAAGGTGAACTTCCATTGGCGACTGTTGAAAAGTTGGAACTAATACTCCTTAAAAATTATATGAAAAAGAAAAGGAGCTCTACTAATTAATGACTTCGATAATTCTGGTCAAGTTGATAGGACTTATGCAACGACCTGACCGGTCATTTTGAGCCCTAGTGTGTCGTTCAGTGGTTTGATGCCTTGAGTAGCTTCACTTCAGGTATTATGACTTGTACATATGGTCGGAATTGAATTTCGGTAAGTTCATGATTGATTTGGAAAGAAAATTCTAATTTCGGAAGCTTTAAGTTGGAAGAATTGATTAAGGTTTGACTTTTGAGTAAACGACCTCGGAATCGAGATTTGAAGGTTCCAATATATTCGTATGATGATTTCGGATTTGGGCGTGTGTTCGGGTTGAGTATCGGATCACCCGGGAGCATTTCGGTACTTATTATGGAAGGTTGGCATTTTGAAGGTTTAAGAATTTTTTAAGTTTGGTTTGAAGTAGATTTTGATGTTATCGATATCTGTTTGGGGTTTCGAGCCTTGGAATAGCTTAGTTGTGTCATTTATGACTCATGTGTGAAATTTGAAGTCATTCCGGATTGAATTGATACGTTTCGGTACAAAATATAGAATTTTAAAATTTGAAAATTTATGAGTTTGATTCGAGGCGTGATTCATGATTTTGATGTTGTTTGACGTGGTTTAACACTACTAGAAATTACCTAAAAATCGACCAAAAAAACCGACCAACGTTGGTCGGTTATGGCAAATTACCGACCAAAACGCGACCATTACAGTGTGGACGGTGTTTTGATGGTCGGAATGGCTTACCGACCAAAGTTGATCGGAAATTACCGACCGACTTGGTCGGTAGATTAAAACGACCATCTGACAAGTTTAATTACTTACCGACCAACTTTGGTCGGAAACATATTTTATTAATTTAATTTTACCAACCAAAGTTGGCCGGTTTAACTAAATTATGTTTTTTTTATTAATTATTAAAATTAAAAAAAACCGACCAACTTTGGTCGGTAATTGAAAATATATATTTTTTAAAAATAATTAAAATTAAACATTACCGACCAACTATGGTCAGTAATCTCAACAGTGCAGGCAAAATACCGACCAAAGTTGGTCGGTAATGTTGAATTCTGGGAATTCAATGTTCATTAACCGACCAACTTTGGTCGGTATTTTGAAATAATTTATTTTTTTTATTAAAAATCGACCAACTTTGGTCAGTTTTTCTGGGTTTAATTTTAGCATAAAATGCCTGTTTTGGCAGCTACACCACCTGCCAGCATACCAATACAATAACACAATAATAACAACAACACAACAACAACAACCAAAACATTCAATAAATACTTTAAAACTAACAAATTAAAGTTCAATTGAACATAAAAATCCAAAACCAAGTTAAAACTAATTACAACTAGTTCAAAACTGGTTCTATTTGTCTAGTTCAAAACAACAACAACAACAACAACAACAACAACAACAACAACAACAACAACAACAATAACAACAACAACAACAACAACAACAACAACAACAACAACAACAACAACAACAACAACAACAACAACAACAACAACAACAACAACAACAACAACAATAACAACAACAACACAACAACAACAACCAAAACATTCAATAAATACTTTAAAACTAATAAATTAAAGTTCAATTGAACATAAAAATCCAAAACCAAGTTAAAACTAATTACAACTAGTTCAAAATTGGTTCTATTTGTCTAGTTCGCAGCTACACCACCTGCCAGCATACCAATACAACAACACAACAACAACAACAACAACAACAACAACAACAACAACAACAACAACAACAACAACAACAACAACAACAACAACAACAACAACAACAACAACATAACAACAACAACACAACAACAACAACAACAACAACAACAACACAACAACAACGACAACAACACAACAACAACAACAACAACACAACAACAACAACCAAAACATTCAATAAATACTTTAAAACTAACAAATTAAAGTTCAATTGAACATAAAAATCCAAAACCAAGTTAAAACTAATTACAACTAGTTCAAAACTGGTTCTATTTGTCTAGTTCAATGTATATAAAAGTCAAGGGGTGTTTTCTACAACATCGTCATCACTGTCTGATGAACTTTCATTTACAAGACGATATAGAGAACGGACTTGTGGAGGACGGGAAGCACGATCACGGGGAGGACGGGAGGAACGATCACGAGCAGGACGGGAGGAACGATCACGTGGAGGTCAAACCTCTGGAGATGACTCACGAGATCGGGGCAACGGAAAAGCTCTACTAGATAGGAGAGTTCTGATCTGAGCTTGCATGCCAAGGAATTGAGCATCTCTAAGCCTTTCTCTTTCCTTGGCTGCTTCTAGCTCTGATGTGAGCTTTGTCACTGTCTCCCGTATAGCGGAGAGGCTCTCCCTATTAAGTTGCTCGTCTTGCAAGGAAGTCCCTATTCCTCGCATTCCACACTTATAGCGATGGAAGTTTTTAGTAGGAAGCCCGTATACCTTCCCCCATTTTGGACCGCAAACAGACTCCAACCATATTCTTTCAGCATCCTCGTCCGAAGGTTGGGTTGGCTCACCCGATTCACCAGCTGGATGACTACGGATGAATTCCTTCACGTTACTTTGGTAGCGACCCTATATTATTTTAAATTAAATCAGTATTTCAAAATTTTTATAAAAGTAAATTATAATACTTAAAGAAAATTGAAAGCTTACATATGCAGTCGAGGCCCAGTCCTCGACCCACCAATCTTGATCCCCCTATTTCTTCTTCTTCACAATATGTGTCTCCTTGAATAGCTCATCATGACTCATTGGACGCCCATACTTTTTTTCCTAAAAATAAATTAATTTAGTTAATAAACAGAATAGATATACTTAGAAAAGTAAAATAATTTAAGCAATTACGGACCGATCTTCTTTTTATTGTCCCTAGGCTGATCGCACCTCCAATGTGCAAGGAGCCTCCCTTCTCGGATGCGCGAGCTTTCTTTCCTTTTTCGCTCCTCTCTAAGAACTCTGCGGTAAGCCATTGCCTTTGTAAATCATTCCATAAATTCTCAAGTAACCAGCCAGGCCTCTTGTTCTTCTTTCTAGCATCCGAGAAAGCATCTGCCAATCTCTTGCGAGCTTTATGATAAAAATTTGTAGCCACTTCCGCGCTATAGCGGTCTTCCCATACACACTTGCTCTGTATTTCAAAAGTTAAATATTAGATGGAAACATCATAAATATAAATTATTAAACTATTTAAAAGAACATTTATACCTTAAATTGATTGAAAATTTGCTCTTTCAGTGAGAATGGGCAATCAGTCCAAGTCGCATAAGGGCCATCATAAAGCTTTCTGATGGCATTGGTGATTATCCTCGTAGTCTTATTACCCGGCCTGAACCTGCAATTTAACAATAAAAATACATTAATATCTTAGTAAAAATGTTACAAATCAATAGACGCAAAAATAATGAATAACACTTACCCATCACCCTCAGGGACTATGATGATCCTGCCATATCGATCATAATGCACTACCTCGCCATCACCATCCGAAGCATGTGTATCAGAGGCATGTGAAAACGGTGTAGGCGGGTCAGAGCTAATGCCTCGCAGGCGAAGGCCTGCAATAGATGGAGTCGATGATGAAGATGGTTGCGATCCCTGTGACTGCGACATAGCTGGATGCGACCCAAGTGGATGTGATACCGATGGCTGTGACCCGAGTGGCTGTGACATGGATGGATGCGATCCATGTGGCTGTGATATGTAGGGATGTGATCCATGTGGATGTGATGCAGATAGCTGTGAGTCAGCTGGACTGTATGTCGGACGTATAGTCCTATGGCCCTGTGATGGAAGACTGGGTGTCTGAATGAAGGTGTACGGCTCATGATGATGTGGCAGCTCAGTATAGCCGTGTGGTGGAGGATAAGACATAGGCATCTCTGAAAATGGTAGATAAGAGGGAGTATTATTTTCTACCCTCCTGTTTTCCTTCCTACCCTTTTCTCGTCCCCGAGAACTAGTAGGGTCATTGTTACCTTGACCCTTGCCTGCCATCTGCATAATATAATACACATTTAGATTGAAACATATAAGAAACTAGCTATAAAATGAGAGTGCTTTGAAAAACTAACTTTTTAATCCTCATCGACGTATTGTTCCTCGTCCGAGAATTCTTCGTCCTCACTTGTTTGAGCTTCATCAGTTGATTCTTCATCCTCATTTTCTATAATTGTTACTTCATTTATATCAACTTCTTCCAATATGCGTTCAGGATGTTCCAAATCATTTTCTAACTGATCGTCCACTATTTGGTGAACATTGGAGATATCGTTTTGATATGCAACATCTAACATATTCTCGACTTCCACCCTACCTACAAGCTTAGTTTTTATTACAACCCACCAATCGGACTTATTCCGCCGCAATGGATAAGGAGCATAATACACTTGCCTAACGTTATGTGCAATTATGAAAGGATCATAGCGATCATACTCCCTCGTATGATTAACCTCAATTATGTTGTATTGGTTGTGTACTCTTGTACCTCTTGTTGGATTTGGGTCAAACCACTTGTAACTAAAGAGTATCAATTTCTTATATGGCCAACCTATATATTCTAGTTGTAATATTTCTTTGACCACACCATAATAATCAATATCTCCAACTTGGTTGCCATCACCACCTTGAACCCACACCCTGCTGCTGTTGCTATTTTTATTTTTAGAGCAATCCTCTGTATGAAACTTATAACCATTCACTACGTACTTAGACATTGTTGTGACCTGAAGCCCAGGTCCCCAATATATATCTTTCAAAAATTGATTTACACCATTATTTGGATTATTTACCTAGATAGAGTTAAAAAAATTCATAAGTTAGCACAACTTATGAATCAATTTTTATACATTCACTACACACACACACACACACACACACACACACACACACCACACACACACACACACACACACACATATATATATATATATATATATATATATATATATATACACTTACAAACTGTTTGAACCACGTATCAAATCTCGTATATACAGCATCATAGCCAAATTGACCCACGAAGTGACTGTGACATATCAAATATTTTTAGTAGTTGCATCAATATGTAGTCACAGTAAATTTTACATTTTGATAACTAATAAATCAATACTTACTTGAGAAATGGTACAACTTCGGGACAATTTAGCAACACATGAAGTGTAGCTGACTTGTACTCCATATCACTCAAACTTCTCTTTCTAACATCCTTAGAACATTGGCCTGGTTGATTGAATATGGATATTGGTGGATATAATGGATCATTCACACATTCGACCGTATGCCTATTGGGCCTATTCCTAGAACATGGCGCGTTACTCTCAAAATAATAAGAACAAAAATGTGCAGTTTCCTTTGCAAGATAGGCTTTGCATATAGATCCTTCAATCTTATTCCTCTGCTTAACAAATTGTTTACATTTGCCAATTGTCCTACATAATCTCATGTTAGCCAAGAACATTCAAATAAAATAGAATATTACATCAAACTTATAATATTACCTCTCAAAGGGATACATCCATCTGCATTGAACAGGCCCTCCAAGTCGTGCCTCGTGTACAAGGTGTATTGGAAGGTGTTCCATCACATCAAAGAAACCACATGGGAATATTTTTTCCATCTTACTAGAAATTACACGGATGTTCTGGTCCATCCGAAGTAGGTTTTCTTCCCTTAATGTGGTAGAATACAAGTCTTTGAAAAACAAACTAATCTCTGTGATGGGTTTTCAGATTCTTTCAGGCAAACCACAAAATGCAATAGGAACTAAGGTCTCCATGAAAACATGGCAGTCATGACTTTTCAAATGGCTCAACTTCCCTACCTCCATATCTACCTTTTTTCCAAGATTCGACGCATAACCCTCAGGCATCTTCAATTTCGTAACCCAATCACAAATTTATCGTCTTTCCTCCAAAGTGAATGTGTAACTTGCTTTGGGCTTGAATACCTTACCATTGTTTGCTGTCTACAAGTATAATTCAGGCTGCCTACAATATTCTTGTAAGTCCATTCTAGCCTTCGGGTTATCTTTTGTCTTACCTTTAACATCCATCACTGTGTTGAACAAATTATCAAAATAATTCTTCTCAATATGCATGACATCAAGGTTGTGTCGAAGAAGATTATCCTTCCAATAAGGCAACTCCCAAAATATACTCTGTTTCGTCCAATTATGATTAACACCATATCCGGGGAATCTATAAGGTGGAGCCTCATTAACTTTACTGAAGTTCTGGACCCTCTCCCAAATTTTCTCACCTGAAAGTATCGGAGGTGGAGAATCATATTCCACTTTATTCTTTTTGAATGCATTTTTAATCCTTCAAAACTCATGATCATCAGGCAAGAATTGACGGTGACAATCAAACCATGATTGCTTTCGGCCATGTTTTAAAGTGAACGCTTTACTATTTTCCATGCAGTAAGGACAAGCTAGCTTCCCAGCAGTCATCCACCCAGACAACATTCCATACGCAGGAAAATCATTAATAGTCCACATTAAATTAGCACGCAAATTAAAATTCTTTTTGGTTGATATGTCATATGTTTCAACACCATCATACCACAATTGTTTTAGCTCATCAATCAAAGGTTGCAAATATACATCAATCAAACTTTTTGGATTATGTGGATCGGGGAATAATACAATTTAAGAATATATATGGACTAGTCATACACAACTCAGGTGGTAGATTATAAGGTGTAAGAAAGACAGGCCAAAATGAATATGGTGTCGCAGATATAGAAAAAGGCGTGAAGCCATCCGCACACAGACCTAACCGAATGTTCCTTGGTTCACTAGCAAAATCTGGATATGTCCTATCAAAGTGCTTCCAAGCTTCTCCATCTGAAGGATGACACATAACACCAGGTGGTCTTCTATTTTTAAAGTGTCATCTCATATGAGGAGCAGAACTCATCGACGCATATAACCTCTTTAACCTAGGTATAAGAGTTAAATAATGCATCGCCTTGATAGCGACCATATTCCCGCTGGAAAGCCTTTTGAAATGAGGCTTTTCGCAAAATTTACAACTGTCTAAAGTTGCATCATCTTTATAATATAACATGCAACCATCTTCACAACAATCAATTCTCATTGACGAAAGTCCTAACTTAGAAACCAATCTCTTCACCTTATAGAAATCCCCAGGTAAGTTGATATTAGGGTCAACTAGTTCACTCATAAGGTCAATGAAAGAGTCCATGGCTGCTTGAGAAATATTCCAATTAGATTTGATACTTAGTAATCTAACTGCAACAGACAGCTCAGAGTGCGGACTTCCTTCACGTAGTGGACGACTAGCTTCCTCTAACTGTTCATAAAAATATTTTGCGTCATCATTAGGAGTTTGTTCAACATTTTCATTGGGCTCACCCCCAAAAGCATCCGCAACCATATCCTGAATTCTAGAATCAAGATTTGTATTCTCCACCGACCTACTACTTTCACCAACAACCATGTTATGAAATATCCCACGGCTACCATCGATCTCTCCATGATTAGTCCACACAAAGTAATTCTCTATAAACCCCTTCCTATAAAGATGAAGCTTAACTTCCTCCGATTTTTTAAACTTCATACAATCGCACCTGACACAAGGGCAACAAATTAATTTATTCTATAATTATAAATTAATTATATCTTTTTTAGTTAATTCAAGATAATTATTTTTTCCTAATTACACCAATTTATATCCTAAAAGTTCAATTCATATCCAAAAGGTCCAATTCATATCTTAAAAGTTCAATTCATATCCTAAAAGTTCAATTCACAAGAACAAATCCTAAAAACTAAAATTTTAATTCATATCCTACGAGTTTAAACATAAACTAACTAAACTAAAGAAATTCAACCCATACCCTAAAAGTTCGATTCACAAGAACAAATTAATTTATTCTATAATTATAAATTAATTATATCTTTTTTAGTTAATTCAAGATAATTATTTTTCCTAATTACACCAATTTATATCCAAAAAGTTCAATTCATATCCAAAAGGTCCAATTCATATCTTAAAAGTTCAATTCATATCCTAAAAGTTCAATTCACAAGAACAAATCCTAAAAACTAAAATTTCAATTCATATCCTACGAGTTTAAACATAAACTAACTAAATTAAATAAATTCAACCTATACCCTAAAAGTTCGATTCACAGGAATAAATTAATTTATTCTACAATTATAAATTAATTATATCTTTTTTAGTTAATTCAAGATAATTATTTTTTCCTAATTACACCAATTTATATCTTAAAAGTTCAATTCATATCCAAAAGGTCCAATTCATATCTTAAAAGTTCAATTCATATCCTAAAAGTTCAATTCACAAGAACAAATCCTAAAAACTAAAATTTTAATTCATATCCTACGAGTTTAAACATAAACTAACTAAACTAAAGAAATTCAACCCATACCCTAAACTAAACTAATTCATAACTAATTGACTAATTAATAAAACTAATTAGTTAATAAAACTAATTAACAAAACTAATTAAAACAAGACCTAAACCCTAATCCTCAATAAAATGCAATGTTCAAATAATTGAAACACTAATCAATTAAAACTAATTCATAACTAATTAACAAAACCTAGAAATAATAAATAAATGGGTTGTAATTCAAACCTAGAATTTTTAGGAGATGGAGAAGGAGAGGGGCGGCAGTGGCAGTGGCAACGGCGACGGCGAGGCGACGGCGCGGCGATGGCGACGGCGAGTCGACGGCGCGGCGATGGCGACGGCGACGGCTGGGCGGTGGCAACGCGGGGTGGGGAATGAGATTTATGTGAGGGAAATAGAGAAGGAGAGGGGAAGGTTTTGAGTGAAGAGAGGGGAAAATTTCAGAGAAATGGGGGTTTCCCCCGTTTTTGAATTCTCTGATTTCAGAATTACCGACCAAAGTTGGTCGGTAATTTTGGTCGGTACATTAAGTGTTGACCGTTTGACCAAAAACCGACCAACTTTGGTCGGTTTTTTTATATAAAAAAATTAAATTCTTTTTTTTTGGTATTTTTTTTCTTAAAATATTATAAACTATAAAAAAAATATTATAAACTACAAGCATTTATTTTATTTAACTATGCAATTATTATAAATAATTATAAACTATAAGCATAATCTTTATAAATAATTATATTAACTATTTAATTTTAATAAATTATAATAGCATCTATCTAAGTAAATTTTCTAAGTTATAATTAAGTATGTGAGTAATTTCTCACACACACACATACACTATATTGTAATTGATGCTAATAACTTCTTTTTTCATTCGTTCATCACTAATAATGCATGACATAGATTAATCGATATATAGGTCGAGACGTTTTGATGAATCATCGATTAATATTCATCGATATATCTAAGTAAGTTATAAGTCGATGAATCAATTTACAAATAGATATATTTGATGATAAAGTATATATACTAATTAGTATCTTCCCAAGTCTATCCCTAAAAGAACCCGACCATGTGGTCCTAGCGCTTCGTGTTCTTATATATATATATATACACACACAAACACACTTCACTGTAATACTTTAACTATATATATAGCTTGTTATAGTATATGTTAGTGTGTATATATATAGCTTGTTAAAGTTTGACCATGTTTGACCTATTAATTTAACTCGTTTACTTAATACTAATAGCTTCTTTCGTTTATTTAATTTGTGATCCATATATATATGTCAAAGATGTTTAGTATTAATTCTTTTATTTTTCATTCATTCATCACTAATAATGCATGGCATAGCTAGATTAATCGATATAAGTCGAGACGTTTTATTTTTACTATTAGTCGATATAGGTCAAATGTTTTGTTTTTAATATTCATCGATGCATCTAAGTAAGTTATAAGTCGATGAATCAATTTACAAATAGCATGTTATATATAGTATATGTTAGTGTATTCATTATTTGTATTACAAAAGTGTTAATGAATTACATTTATATTATTTAGATAGTAAATATAAAAGTAATTCGAAAGTTTGATCAATGTTGACGTAATAACCGGCCAACTTTGGTCGGTTATTTTGCAGAAAATAACAATTACCGACCAAAGTTGGTCGGTAAATGCTTCCCCTACATTAACCGACCAACGTTGGTTGGTAATTTTAAATATAAATTCTTAAATATTATAAAATATTTTAAATAATAAAATAATTATTAAAATTTTAAAAATTAGATCTAGATTACCGACCAACATTGGTCGGTAATCCAAAATTTTCTTGTCTAGCCAGCTGGGTCAATTCGTTGACCAATTTACCGACCAACGTTGGTCGGTATTTAGTTTTAAAAAAATGTAAAAAAAATTTTTTCCAGTTTCCGTCCAACCTGAACGGTTTTTGGTCGCTTTTTTTGACCGACCAACGTTGGTCGGAAATAGTTGGTCGGTTTTTAGCAGATTATTAGTAGTGTAAGGCTTCGACTAAGTTCGTATTGTATTTTGGGACGTGTTGGTATATTTGGTCAAGGTCCCGGGGGCCTCGGGTGGATTCTGCATAGTTAACGGATCGGATTATGGACTTAAGGAAAGCTGGGGGATTCTGGTTGCTGGTGCAACCGCTTGTGCGGAAGCTTCATCGCAGAAGTGGCCCTGCAGAAGCGAGGCAGTGGACCGCAGAAGCGGCTAGAAGGGAGATGGTAAGAGGCCGCAGGTGCGAAAGAATTCCCACACCTGCGTGACCGCAGAAGCGGCCCGGGAGTCGCAGAAGCGGTAGGGAATGAGGTAGGCTGGAGGCGCAGGTGCGAGGTTTGTGCCGCACCTGCGAGATCGTAGAAGCGGATTCTTGGTCGCAGGTGCGGCGCCGCCTGGTCCGCAGATGCGAAGGCAGGCACTACTAGAAATTCACTATTTTTCGACTACCAAAATAGTCAAAAATAATCGGAAAAGTACCTATTTCGACTACTTTCTGACTGATTTAGAGTAGTCGGAAAAAGGTACGTCGGAAAAATATTTCCAACTACTGTAGTCGAAAAGTTTTTCCGCCAAAAATTTGAAAAGGGAGCTATTTTCCGACTGAAGTATTCGAAAAATAAAAAAAATTATTATTTATTTTAAAAAATATTTCCGACTACAGTAGCCAAAATATTATATAAATAATAATTATTTATTAGTTATTTTTATTTTATTTTCCGACCAAAGTAGTCGGAATGTTGAATTTCCTGAAAATTTTCTATAATCTTTCCGACTACAGTAGTCGGAAAATGTATTATTCTGGGTACATTTTTCGACTACAGTAGTCGAAAATCTAGGTTAATTTTTGGCAGAATACTTCCATTTTATTATGCACACCGCCTGCCAATTGACCAATACTATAAACAACCAATTCAACCAACCAATTCCAACTACACAACTAATTCCAACTAAACAATCTAATAATCAAACCAACCAATTCCAACTTCAACAAACAAACATTCAAATCCCATAATATCAAAACAAAATATTTGTTAAAGTCTAAATATTCAATATCAAGTCTAAGTAGATAATACACATCGACACTAATATAATAAAGTCTAAACATATATACCACATTATCCAAATCTACCATAAAGTCTATGTATAAATCTAAACATCCAAGAATAGTAATCAACCATAAACCACTACTATGCATTAGATTTAGTCTCTTCATCATCATAAGAGTGGGGCATGTGTTTTTTCATGAATTTATCCACTCTAGCAATTTGAGTTTCGGCTGTTTCACACCGTTTCGACAGCAACTCAATTTGCTTTCGCATTGTGTCCATTTCTTCCTGATTTTGCGCAGTAGGAGCATCCGAAAATAATGGCGATGGACGAAATGAGGAAGGTCGGTGTACTCCAAGTCCGTAAACTCTTCCTTTGGATACACCACCTGCCACATCTGTCCATATTGAAACTATATCATCGGGTGACCGTTGGATTGAGATACCATCATCAGAAGTAGGTTGCGTCTGACACCATTCATCCAAGCTTCTATGATATCCATCCTGAAATAAAAGTAATAAGGATTATATAAATAAATTAATATCAAAGCAAAATGAAAATAGTCTTAAAGTTGTGATCTTACATATTGTTCCGATGCACATATCTCAACCCATCCTTTTCTTGAACCGTTTTTCTTCTTTTTCTTATGTGTCTCCGCAAAGACCTCAGCATGAGATACTGATCCCCCTTTTAACTTTTCTTGCAAAATTAATAGGATATATAATTTAGAAAAAAGTTTAATTGTGTTTAAACAAAACCAAGAAAAATAAAGGTGAAAGTTACCAATATCCGTCGATGCGCAGCAAAACTCATAGAAGAGAAGTCACTGTTTTTCTTCTTACTTTAACTCATTGTATGAAGTCACTGTTTTTCTTCTTACTTTAACTCATTTTGTTGCTTTCAAGAAACCAGTAATACTTAATTAAGACTTCAGCAGATTTTGACAATTAATTGTGAAGAGAATGAAAAGCTCTGAAGTCAATAATATCAATCACAAATACAAAAGGGGTGTATATTCTTGAGGTATATTAAGTATCTGCATCTAAACCAAACTGCAACAATGCATTTTACATGAAAGAAAAGTGTACCAATAGAAACACAGAGACAGGACCTTTTATTGTTCTTACTCTCTGCCTTGACATATTCACAAATATTCTTAACATTTTATTTTAATCTTATCCCGGAAAAAGAAGTACAACTCTGCAATATAGCACCTTACTTATTAAATACTTAAAGCTTTTAGTCAATTGAGTGAACTCCCATGTAGTTCAACAAGATTGAGATTCCATCTCAATATAAGTTTACTCTTATTTTTGTAGTTCTAAAATTAGTTCATTCCAACTACTATTGTAAGTTCCATGTCACTCAAATTTAACATCTCCTAAGCTTTTGACACTAAGTAGCTACAGACTAATTAACATGTGCTTTCAGCACTCAAATTGAACACACACAGACCACACGCGCACACACACACAAATACATATATATACACATAAATCCATACATATAGAGATAGAGTGTGTGTGTCTGTGTAGAGGGGAGAGAGGACAAAACAGTTTTTATAGGACAAAAAAGAAGAAGCAAGAAGCTGTTTCCTTTTTTCAAACATCCAAATGAAAACAGAAAGACTAAAAAAATAGGACACAAAAAAAAAAAAAAAAAAAAGCTCGAACTCCAAGCAAGTAGTACCAAAATAATATGAAATTACAACATAAATTCCTATGTACATTTGTTTAAAAATGGAACAAGAACAGTCTAGAAAAAGCTCGGTCACAATTGGTATTTTCTATTTGCATTACAGTGCTCTTACGGTAGATTCTCTATTTGCACTATCCAATCAACTAATTAGACAGTAGATATAAGAAAGCAAAAGCTGGGTCACCATCGGTATTTTCAATAAGCACGACTAAATAAAGCATCAAAATATAGTTGCACTACCAAAGATCTGGAAACATTGAGGGCACTCCTATATTCCACTATTTGAAGGGAGAAAACCAACAGAGAGATCTGTAAAATTGAAGAAATATGTAAATGTAATTTGTATTACAAGTAATATCCAGGGCATAATCACTTACAACAACATTTATGCCTCTAAGGTGTAAATAAAATCTTAACATTAACCATAGTGGTGACGTTGATTTTGCACACTAAAAACGAAACCCTAGTCTTGGCCGAAGATTAAACGGAGAGAGAGAGAAATAGAGAGAGAGCATACTTGATGAAGACCCGTCACGAATTTTGCAGGTGCCGTTGAGAGCGTACTTGAGAGAAAGAGGCAAGGAGAGAGTATAGAGAGAGACACAGAGTAAGAGAGAGTGTGTGTGGGAAAAAAGAAATAGAAAAATAAGGGATTAGGTAGAAAATAACTTAACTTTTCCGACTTCTGTAGTCGCTAAGTACGGTCTGCCAATCTTCCAATCTTCCAACTACTGTAGTCGGAAACTATATATTATTTAATTTTTTTAATTAATAAAATTCTGACTACAACTGTCGGAACCATTTGGTCAAAAGTTGTTTGACTTCACTATCTAATGTTCCGACTACGGTAGTCGAAAAATTATATGCGCAAAATTTTTCACGAAACTTTACGATTATATTAGTCAAAAATATAGTTGGAATAATTCTTAAAAATAAATAAATAAATATGAGGTTTCCGACTACAGTAGTCGAAAAATTGCGACTGGCATTTTGTAGTCGGAATTTATAGTCGGAAAAAGGTATTTTCTCGTAGTGAGGGGACTGAAGGGAACCGCGGAAGCGGTATTTTGGCCGCACCTGTAGAATCGCATAAGCGGCTAAGGGACCGTAGGTGCGAGAGGTCGCTGGGCAGTGTGTTCTTTTAAGAACGGGATTTGGCCCATTTTCTTCCATTTTCACTTGGTTGGGGCAATTTTGGTGAGTTTCAAGGGAAGATTTTCATCAAGCAACACAAGGTAAGTGATTCTTACCTATTACAAGTTAAATACATGATTTGTATATGGATTTAAACATAGAAAATCGTGAAAACTTGGGATTTTGGGTTAAAAACCTAAAATTTGATATTTTTGGATTTTTCCACAAAATTGGACATGAAATTCGGAATAAGTTACATATTTTAGTTCGTGGTATTATGGGTAAAGTTTATCTTCGAAAATTTTCGGAATCTGGGCACGCGGGCTCGAGAGTTGTCTTTGTTGGCTTTTGAGCAGAGTTGGGTATCATTTTAAATTGTTAGATTATACGTATTGGAGTATATTTTGATTGGTTTGCACATTGTTTGTCTAGTTTTAAATAGACGGGCATCGGGTTGAGGTGTTTGAGTGGTGTTGGAGCCTGTTATGGAACTTCGGTGCGAGGTAAGTCTCCTGTCTAACATTGTGAGGGGTAAACTACCCCTAGGTGATATTTATTATTATGTACAACTAGTTGTGGGTGCTACGTATGCACGAAGTGACGAGAGTTTGTATGTAGCTAAAGCATGTTTATGTCCGGGTAGACTTAGGATCTTATAATATAATATTTGAATTATTTGAACTTATTTTGTTGGCTTAATCAATTAAAATTATAACTGAATTTGATTTAGATATAAATATATGTATAATAGGCCGAGCCCTAACACTTTGAGTTGTGGGCGAGTTATTTGAGAAACATAAAGATTATATTCGTTATGTGCTCATGTACTATATTGTAAACATGTGTCTCATAATTCGGTAACTTCCTTCCTTTTCCTTGTGAAGCGGGTCGAACGCCTCAACAATATATAGATGCATTTATGGTTCGTGCCGCACGACCCTAAGCAGTGTACACATTATTCCGGATCGAGCCGAACAACCTCGGCAGAATCGTACATTATATCGCTAGTAGTCCGAATATTCACGAGCTAAACTTTTCACTGATGCTCGATATTTTATATGGTATTCCTTATTTATTTGATAATAACACGTGACATTTTTCTGAGCTTTTAAGGTAGAATACAAGATTTAGAAATTTATGCTTTGAAAGAAGAAATTGGAAGATTATGTAACTTGCAGATTTACCCCATCATTGACGTATGCCTCATATCTGCTTATGTCTTATTATATTATTTTATTGGACCTTTAGTAAGTGTT
Source organism: Nicotiana tabacum (assembly GCF_000715075.1). Lineage (NCBI taxonomy): Eukaryota > Viridiplantae > Streptophyta > Magnoliopsida > Solanales > Solanaceae > Nicotiana > Nicotiana tabacum. Next base: position 82,646,326 of record NC_134081.1, on the reverse strand, counting down.
AATGTTGACCCCTCGTCACTATTTCTTCGGGGTTAGGCTAGATACTTACTAGGTACGCGTTGATTTACGTACTAATGTTGCACTTCTTCACTAAATGTGCAGGATCTGGCAGGTTCATTTGATGATCACCTTGGCGCGTAGGCGCACCTGTTGAGGAGACTTTATGTGAGCTGCATTCCAGGCTATGCATCACAGACCACCGAGTCTCCATTGTACTATTTATTTTATTCTGTCTTATTACATTCGGGACAGACGTTGTAGTATTATTGTACTCCTTAGAAATTGCTCATGCACTTATGACACCGGATTTTGAGAACTTTTACTGGTTGTTTGTTATTGTAGATCACGTATTTATTATCATTTTACCCATATATATTCCATTTTATACTATTTAAGTAATGGAGATTATGATCTCGAAAGTAATAAAAGGAGTAAATAAATTGATAAATCAACATTGGCTTGCCTGGGGGCGGCGTCAGGTGTTATCACGACCTATAGTGAATTTTGGGTCGTGACAGCTTGGTATCAAAGCGTTAGCTTCACTTAGGTCTCACGGGTCATGAGCAAGTCTAGTAGAGTCTTGCGGATCGGTACAAAGACTTTTGTACTTATCTTTGAGAGGCTACAGGGATGTTAGGAGCACTTCTCTTCTTGATTTCTTCATCGTGCGGTTTGATTCCATTGAGGTTTGTGCCTTTATTTCCTTCCTACTCGATCTTACGCGACGTGGGGCGCTTGTTATCAATTGGGAGTCGAGTAGTTGTATTGGTACTATAATGCATTATGGTTCGCCGGTGTTATGGTCTTCTCTGATTTTTTCTTCGGGGTAGGGTGTTGTGAAATGGTGCCTGAGGGGCGGTTGTCAGAGATAGCAGTGTGCAACGGTTCAGAATCGAATTGGTATTTCTAATGTTGATGGCTCGAGAAAGATGATCTTCTGGGAGGTTTAGAGTTGGTAGCAATTCAATAGTTCCGGTGCTACAGATATGGATTTGATTTTAGGCAACATTTGGGCAGCGAAGTACTAGGAAGGACATGGCAGGAGGTGTCTCGCGGTGGGTCAATTACTAGCAGGTCAAGTATGAGAAGCGGAGGTCGAGAAATTGCTTAAAGGAGATGGTTTGACCGAAGTGGGAGTAGCAGAGTAGCATAGGGATTCTGTGGCAGGATAGTCACTTACCTTGAAGAAGATTTGAGCGATTTGGGAGGTATGGTGGAAAGTGACTAGGTCCACGGATTATAATTGGAATGGTGGTTACAGTACGGAGAAAGATTGAATATGACAGAAAGGAGTTGCTTGAAATGAAGAGGGGTATGAAGATTTGATTATCGTTTCTGATGCAATATAATTTAAGTTTGGAATGTATTGTTGAAATTTTAGTTGATGTCAATGGGGAAGGAACAGACTTATACAGCTGATGGACGAGCATGGGCTCAGGAGAATTTACTGGTTACGTGGTGGTTGTAACCAGCATAACGTCATTAAAATGTGTCGATAAGAAAATCCACAGGTGGGTTATCTCCTGTGAGAAAGTTAGCGGTTGCGTGATGTTGATGAAGCTTCTGCGAAGCACACTACTTGCTACCCAATAAGATGTTAAATATGTGATTGTTACTGATGATTCAGAATGTTCATGAAAAGCTTAACAAAAGTCTTCGAGAAATTTGGCGGGTTAATGGCGAGATCATGGTAATTGAGAATGAGGAATCGTTGTGGTCTCTGAATTATGTGGTGGTAGCTTAAAGCTAAGTAGGGGAGCCCACTATTTACAACTGGATTGCGTGGTTGTCTGCATGTGTGGTTTCTGGTTATCGGTGTATTAGTGAATTATTTATGGCTATGAAAAGGAAACATCAGGGGTAATTCAGGAAAGAACTTGATGGATGTGTGCTATACTTCGCCTTATCGATTGAGGTGCAGGTTTTGGGAAGACCTGGAGTTTATGCTTCTTGTGGATGTAATGTACAAGGAAAAGAATTCAGTCGGTTGCTTCTTTGAGGGGGTGTTCATGCTCTAGCAAAGCATTGAAGTTTCGTTATATTCGGGATCAGGTCAGAGTGGGTGACTCTCAACAATGGACCTAGTGGGTTCAAGAATTAAAGTGCAGTGCCTAAGGATTTCGAGTCCGCTGTATGGTTAAGGATCGAGATTTCACAGTGGATTACGAACGAGACTTGGAATGTTTTATGTTATCATCGGGTATGCGGTGCAGTATTGGAGGAAAGGAGGAAATAGCTTCAGATTCGCGGAAGGTCTTGCAGAATGGGTGCAGCAGTTGGAGATGTTATTGTGCGCATAAGAAGTATGGGATGATTCATGGGTATTGAGACGATATGGTCTCGCGATTCGGGTCACTCGGGATGAGTGCGGATTGAGTTCGGTATGTTATGAATGGAGCTATTATATTTCTGAGGCAAGTCCAGAGTAAATTAAAAAAGAAGTTGGGTCGGTTAGTAATGGTTGAATCAACATGATTGTGGCAATGATAAGTTCCGTCGGCGTGTGAAGTTATACAAGTGGTTTGTGGATGTACGTGCGGGCTTGACAGCCACCGTAACTTGATTGATTTGGGAGGTATTTAATTTAAATGGCCTTGTTGTGAAAATGGATTCCAGAAGAGTCATGACGGTCTAGATCACGACTTGAGGTTTGTATTTTTTGCGGTTTGGGAATTTAGTTGTGTGTTGCATTGGTTCTTCTAAAATGAGTTAAGTAAAAGGTTTATAGCCAATGAAGTGTTCATTCTACTAGTAGTTCTGGGGTTTTGATTATTTCTTGTACTCTCGTATAGCAGCATGATGGGTGCAGTGAACGGCATGGAAATTGGAAGTTTAGGATCAAGGTTGCGGTTCGGTGTTGATAAGAATGTCACGAGCTCGGGTGAGCAGATAAGAATTCAGATGTTTAGAGTAAGCTGGCGTTATCTTAATGTCTCCTGAGAATGGTGTTTTGTGGAAGAGGCATTTTGTATTGATTTGCAGATTGTGATTTGCCTTACACAATTAGTACGGTTGGTGGTATGGAGGTGCAGATTTTGCTACCTGGTGCGGAAGGTCGTGGGAGCATTCCCTACAAGAAGATTGTATAAGCGTGGCATGTTAGCCATTTGATTGTGAAAGATTAAAACAAAGTATGAAGGTTATGGTGATATCGTAAATGTGAGAGTTTATGCCTGAGAGGTGTCCTATTCATTAGGTTATGGACCGTGTGAGTTTGTTTCGGATTTGACGGTTGTTCGTATGTGTCGTGAATAGGGCCATTGTGGATCTTTGGAAGGTAACTAGCCCAATATGGTATGATCAGAATCGGTTCGAGGTCCATTGGTGGGTCTAATATGAGTGTATGCTATACGCCAGGTCGGATGTGTTCGGTCATCTTAGCATTGCTTATGGAGGAGTCATCGGGCATTGGATGTCATTCTCGTCGTCAGTTATCCCGTGTAATCTCTATTGTGCCATGTGGGTTGTGACACGGCTTGATTATTCGCACATGTGTTGAGGTCCCGTGTAGCTTGTGGTGTTAGGTGAGTAGGATGACTCTTGAGATGCAGGCCATTTATTACACCTTAGTTGTGCTTGAGTTTCGTAGCATATGGCGCTATCCATCTCCCCAGGATTTGTATTATGGACTTGGTGTGCTTGTGGTCGATATTCATGCATTTCGTAAGTATAAGCGTTACAGCTTGTGTGTGTTTTCTTCTTGATTGTTGTGTGTGGATCGGGTGGCACGCCATCACAGTTATATTTTTTGGATCAGGTTGCACGCTGCAATATTGTCATATTTAGATCGGGTTGCACGTTGCAACAATGTCATGGCGGATCGGGTTGCTTGCCGCAATAGCGAGATATTGAGCATAGTTCCTTACACTCATTTTTTGTGTCTTGTTTTTCATCCCTGGGTAGGTTTACAGCATCTATTCGGCCGTTTTATGCGTTACACAGGTTGGATAGTCCTTCTCCAGAGTCCGTTCTTCCTTATGTAACACATTCGAGTTGTAGCTTATTGGCATATTGTGGGCGTCATATAAGATTTTTGGCAGTGTTTGAGATAACTTATTGCCTAAGCAACTTGTACTGGGTGAGGCGAGATTATTGGACCTGAAATTAGTGCAATCAGACTTATATAAGGTACATTAAAGAGAAAATATCATTATTTTTGTTCATAATGAGGTAATGATTCTTTTCAGGAGGAGAGACTCCATGAATTATTGATTCAGCAGGTGGTTATGAGTTTCTACACGTCTCTTTCGTCGTGGCAGTATTGCGAGAGTTGAAACAAGACTTATATGTGTCATGAGGTGTGTTGTGGGCATCGAATTCGTGAAATTGCATCTATTGTGGTCGGGGGATGTTTTTATGGGTAACCGACTTATGTGGTGCATGGTGTGATTTCGGCATAGGTGCATGATCATGTTTTGGTACAGTGTGTGGTGATTCGTACGGTGTTCGTATGTTAGAATCAGGTCTTGTAGAGAAATTCAGAAGTTGGAATTTGGTTCTAAGGCTTATTGACTAAATAAACGGGAGGATCTTCAGTCGTGCTCGAGCTAATGTGTTCAACTAGATTGTGGTGGCACGGGTAGGTACACGAGGTGTTAAACAATGATTTTGGACAACTCCGGAGCAGTCCCTAGCACGTTCGAGGACGAACGTATGTTTAAGTGGGGGAGAATGTAAGGACCCGATCGGTCGTTTTGAGCTCTAGCGCATCGTTCAGCGGTTAGAGGCATTGAGTAGCTTCACTTCAGGTATTATGACTTGTACATGTGGTCGGAATTGAATTTCGGGAAGTTCACGATTTGTTTGGAAAGAAAATTCTAATTTTAGAAGCTTTAAGTTGGAAGAATTGATTAAGGTTTGACTTTTGAGTAAATGACCTTAGAATCAGGATTTGAAGGTTCCAATAGGTTCGTATGATAATTCCGGACTTGGGCGTGTGTTTGGGTTGAGTATCGGATCACCCGGGAGCATTTCGGTACTTATTATGGAAGGATGGCATTTTGAAGGTTTAAGAATTTCTTAAGTTTGGTTTGGAGTGGATATTATCGATGTCCATTTGGGGTTCCGAGCCTTGGGATAGCTTCGTTATGTCATTTATGACTCGTGTATGAAATTTGAAGTCATTCCAGATTGAATTGATACGTTTCGGCACAAGATATAGAATTTTGAAATTTGAAAATTTATGAGTTTGATTCGAGGCGCGATTCATGATTTTGATGCTATTTGACGTGGTTTAAGGCTTCGACTAAATTTGTATTGTATTTTGGGACGTGTTGGTATATTTGGTCAGGGTCCCGGGAGCCTCGGGTGGATTCAGGATGGTTAACGGACCGGATCTTGGACTTAAGGAAAGCTAGGGGATTCTGGTTGCTGGTGCAACCGCTTCTGCGAAAGCTTCATCGCAGAAACGGCCCCGCAGAAGTGAGGCAGTGGACCGCAGAAGTGGCTAGAAGGGAGCTGGGATGAGGCCGCAAATGTGAAGGAATTCCTGCACTTGCATGACCGCAGAAGCAGAACGGTGGTTGCAGAAGCAGTAGGGAGTGAGGTAGGCTGGAGGCGTAGGTGCGAGGATTGTGCCGCACCTGCGAGACTGCAGAAGCGGATTCTTGGTCGCAGGTTCGACTTCGCAGAAGCGGAGTCTGGTACGCATATGCAAAGGCAGGGGACTGGAGGGGACCGCAGAAGTGGTATTTTGGCCGCACCTGTGGAACCGTAAAAGCAGTTAAGGGACCGCATGTGCGAGAGGTCGCTAGGCAGAGTGTTCTTTTAAGAACGGGTTTGGCCCATTTTCTTCTATTTTCACTTGGTTGGGGCGATTTTGGAGAGCTTCAAGGGGATAGTTTCATCAATATACACAAGGTAAGTGATTCTCACCTATTACAAGTTAAACACATGGTTTTTATATGGATTTAAACATGTAAATTTGTGAAAACTTGGGATTTTGGGTAGAAAACCTAGAATTTGGTATTTTTGGATTATGATCACGAAATTAGACATGCAATTTGGAATAAGTTACATAGTTTAGTTCGTGGTGTTATGAGTAAAATGTATCTTAGGAAATTTTTGGAATCCAGGCATGTGGGCTCGAAAGTTATCTTTGTTGGCTTTTGAGCGGAGTTGGGAATCATTTTGATTGTTAGATTATCAGGAGGAGAGACTCCATGAATTATTGATTCGACATGTGGTTATGAGTTTCTACACGCCTCTTTCGTCGTGTCAGTATTGCGAGAGTTGGAACAAGACTTATATGTGTCATGAGGTGTGTTGTGGGCATCGAATTCGTGAAATTGCAGCTATTGTGGTCGGGGGATGTTTTTATGGGTAACCGACTTATGTGGTGCATGGTGTGATTTGGGCATAGGTGCATAATCATGTTTTGGTACAGTGTGTGGTGATTCGTACGGTGTTCGTATGTTAGAATCAGGTCTTGTAGAGAAATTCAGAAGTTGGAATTTGGTTCTAAGGCTTATTGACTAAATAAACGGGAGGATCTTCAGTCTGACTCGAGCTAATGTGTTCAACTAGATTGTGGTGGCACGGGTAGGTACACGAGGTGTTAAACAATAATTTTGGACAACTCCGGAGCAGTCCCTAGCACGTTCGAGGACGAACGTATATTTAAGTGGGGAAGAATGTAAGGACCCAATCGGTCGTTTTGAGCTCTAGTGCATCGTTCAGCGGTTAGAGGCATTGAGTAGCTTCACTTCAGGTACGTGTGGTCGGAATTGAATTTCGGGAAGTTCGGGATTTATTTGGAAAGAAAATTCTAATTTTAGAAGCTTTAAGTTGGAAGAATTGGTTAAGGTTTGACTTTTGAGTAAATGACCTCAGAATCGGGATTTGAAGGTTCCAATAGGTTCGTATGATGATTTCGGACTTGGGCGTGTGTTCGGGTTGAGTATCGGATCACCCAGGAGCATTTCGGTACTTATTATGGAAGGATGACATTTTGAAGGTTTAAGAATTTCTTAAGTTTGGTTTGAAGTGATTTTGATATTATCGATGTCCATTTGGGGTTCCGAGCCTTGGAAGAGCTTCGTTATGTCATTTATGACTCGTGTATGAAATTTGAGCATTCCGGATTGAATTGATACGTTTCGGCACAAGATATAGAATTGTGAAATTTGAAAATTTATGAGTTTGATTAGAGGCGCGATTCATGATTTTGATGTTATTTGACGTGGTTTAAGGCTTCGACTAAGTTCGTATTGTATTTTGGGACGTGGTGGTATATTTGGTCAGGGTCCCGGGGGCCTCGGGTGGTTCCGGATGGTTAACGGATCGGATTTTGGACTTAAGGAAAGCTGGGGGATTCTGGTTGCTGGTGCAACCGCTTCTGCGAAAACTTCATCACAGAAACGGCCCCGCAGAAGCGAGGCAATGGACCGCAGAAGTGGCTAGAAGGGAGCTGGGATGAGGCCGTAAATGTGAAGGAATTCCTGCACCTGCATGACTGCAGAAGCAGCCCGAGGTCGCAAAAGCAGTAGGGAGTGAGGTAGGCTGGAGGCGTAGGTGCGAGGATTGTACCGCACCTGCAAGACTGCAGAAGTGGATTCTTGGTCGCAGGTTCGAATCCGCAGAAGCGGAGTCTGGTCCGCATATGCAAATGCAGGGGACTGAAGGGGACCGCAGAAGCGGTATTTTGGCCGCACCTGTGGAACCGCAGAAGCTGTTAAGGGACTGCATGTGCGAGAGGTCGCTAGGCAATGTGTTCTTTTAAGAACGGGATTTGGCCCATTTTCTTCTATTTTCACTTGGTTGGGGCAATTTTGGAGAGCTTCAAGGGGATATTTTCATCAATCTACACAAGGTAAGTGATTCTCACCTATTACAAGTTAAATACATGGTTTGTATAAGGATTTAAACATGAAAATTTGTGAAAACTTAGAATTTTGGGTAGAAAACCTACAATCTGGTATTTTTGGATTTTGATCACGAAATTGGATATGCAATTTAGAATAAGTTACATATTTTAGTTCGTGGTGTTATGGGTAAAATTTATCTTAGAAAATTTTCGGAATCCGGGCACGTGGGCCCGGGAGTTGTCTTTGTTGGCTTTTGAGCGGAGTTGGGAATCATTTTAAATTGTTAGATTATACGTATTAGGGTATATTTTGATTGGTTTGCATGTTGTTTGTCTAGTTTTGAAGAGACGGGCATCGGGTTGAGGTGTTTGAGTGGCATTGGAGCCGGTTATGGAACTTCGCAGCGAGGTATGTCTCCTGTCTAACCTCGTGAGGGGAAAATTACTCCTAGATGATATTTATTGTTATGTGCAATTTGTTGTGGGTGTAACGTACGCACGAGGTGACGAGAGTCCGTACGTAGCTAATGAATATTTATGTCCGGGTAGACTTAGGATCTTATCATATAATATTTGAATTAATTGAACTCATTCTGCTGTCTTAAATAATTAAAGTTATAACTGAATTTGATTTAGAAATAAATATATGTATAATAGGCCGAGCCCTAACACTTTGAGTTGTGGGTGAGTTATTTGAGAAGCGTAAAGATTATATGTGTTATGTGCTCATGTACTGTAAACACATGTCTCGTAATTCGGTAACTTCCCTCATTTTTCTTGTGGAGCGGGCCGAACATCTCGGTAGTATATAAATGCATCTATGGTTTGTTCCGCACGACCCTCGACAGTGTACATATTATTCCGGATCAGACCGAACGATCTCGACAGAATCGTGCATTATATTGCTAGTAGTCTGAATATTCACGAGCTAATCTTTCCATTGATGCCCGGCATTTTATATGGTATTACTTACTTATTTGATATTGACACTTGACATTTTTTTGAGTTGTTAAGGTAGAATATAAGATTTAGAAATTTATGCTTTGAAAGAAGAAATTGGAAGATTATGTAACTTACAGACTTACCCCATCATTGACGTATGCCTCATATCTGCTTATGTCTTATTATATTATTTTATTGGATCTTTAGTAAGTGTCAATGTCGACCCCTCGCTACTATTTCTCCTGGGTTAGGCTAGATACTTACTGGGTACGCGTTGATTTACGTACTCATGCTGCACTTCTGCACTAAATGTGCAGGATCTGACACATTCGTTTGATGATCACCTTGGCGCGTAGGCGCTCCTATTGAGGAGACTTTATGTGAGCTGTATTCCAGGCTACGCATCATAGTCCACCGAGTCTCCATTGTACTATTTATTTTATTCTGTCTTATTACATTCGTGACAGACATTGTATTATTATTGTACTCCTTAGATATTGCTCATGCACTTGTGACACTGGGTTTTGGGGACTTTTAGTGGTTGTTTGTTATTGTAGATCACGTAGTTATTATCATTTTACCCATATATATTCCATTTTATACTATTTAATTAATGGATATTATGATCTCGAAAGTAATAAAAGGAGTAAATAAATTGATAAATCAACGTTGGCTTGCCTGACGGCGGCGTTAGGCGCCATCACGACCTATAGTGGATTTTAGATCGTGACAAGTTATTTTTGCATTATAACTGTTTATAAGAAATTAGTTATTAATTTCAATAAGGACAAATAAGAAAGTGATTCTAATACCTTATGAATCCTAGCGAATCAACAAGTACTTTGTTAGAGTTCTAGGAATTGGGTGTGATTTCAAATTGGATGGAATTATTAAGTAAAATTTAGTTTACTTTAAAGTCTTAAATATTAGAAAATATTAGGAGTTTCTATATAATTCAAATAAGGAAAGAAAATTTTAGTTAATATTAAAGTCCTAAAATTAAAAAAATTACTTAATTTTAAAGTCCTAAAATTTTAAAAAATTTACTTAATTACGATTTTATCCAATGTGAAACCAGTTTTTAAAGGGTAAAAAAAGGCAAACAACATCTCGCTAAGAGTGTTCGTACTTTTAATATAGTATCAATTATAATTATCATTTGTTTAAGAAGAGAATGTGAAGTTAATGTACTAGTTTGCTATCCTTGAATCGGTATTTTATGTGGTCTCTGATTTATAAATTCGGCATCATCAGAAATATAATTGTTCGGTTACTTGTTGGTTTCGTTCCAACAAGCCATATAAAATATTAATCAATGCAAGTTTGGGTGAGATAAAATCAAATAATGTATTAGCCACTCTAATGAGTATTTGATTTACCCATAAATAATTTCTTCCATTATTGAAGGATCCATTCAAATAATTTGAAGAATATAACTTTAACAATATTTGAAATTATATAAGCATGATTTGTTAATCACCAAAGTAATCGAATCTTTAAGAACAATTGAATTCCAAAATATTGATTCGTTATACTTAATTACCCATAAAACTTTTATACTTATAAACGACATAATGGATATTCTTTTGTGGGTAAATTGAAGTTCTTGATTATAAGACATTTATAGATCGCCCAAATATTGATTGTTTGCTCTTACAGTCATTGAACATAAAGTGTAAAACTTTTTTACAATATTAGTTTCTATATATATATATATATATATATATATATATATATATATATATTCGATCAAATCAGTGGAGAATGTGATGACCCGATAGATCATCTTTAAATTTAATATTTATTTCTGTGTTCTGAGACCTCGAATATCACCATTTAGCATTTCTCGACTTGCGTGTGCAGTCCGTATGTTTTTTCGGAAAACTTTTATATGAAAACATTGATAAAAAATGATCAGCTGAGTTGACTTCGGTCAACATTTTTAGCAAACAGATCCGGATCAGTATTTTGACAGTCCCGGTAGGTACGCATCGTGATTTGGGACTTATGCGTATGCCCGCAATCAAATTTGAAAGTCCCTAGCTTGAATTATCGCCATTTGACGAAAAGTAGAAGCTTAAAGGCTTAAAGATTTTAAAGTTTGAACACAAATTGACCTTGATTGATATCAGGGTCGGAATCCAGGTCTGATAATTTTCATAGGTCCGTTATATCATTTATGACTTGTGTGCAAAATTTGAGGTCAATCGGACTTGATTTGATAGGTTTCAGCATTGAATGTAGAAGTTGGAATTTCTTAGTTTTATTAGGCTTGAATCGGGGTATGATTCGTATTTTTAGTATTGTTTGATGTGATTTGAGGCATCGACTAAGTTCGTAAGATATTTTAGGACTTGTTAGTATATTTTGTTGAAGTCCTGGGGGCCTCGGATGAGTTTCGGATGGTTAACGGATCAAAATTTGGACTTAAACAACTACTGGAAATTTTGGCATTCTAGTACAATCGCACCTGCGAAATTTATCTCGCAGAAGCGAGCCTGGCATCGCAGAAGTAGACGACGCCTCGCAGAAGCGCGACCGCAGAAGCGGCACACGCATCGCAGAAGCAGAAAAGGGGAAGGGGCAGCCTCGTCGCAAAAGCGAGTCCGCAGAAGAGGACTCCTTGTCCACAGAAGCGAAGGCAGTCGCAGAAGCGGAACCGCAGATGCAGTTAATAATTCCGCAGAAGCAGAATCTCTGGGCAGTGTACAAAAATAGAGGGGTACGAGATTTTCTCATTTTTGGACATTTCCAACACGGGTTGAGGCGATTATTGAGCGAGAATTCACGGAAAAACTTGAGGTAAGTCACTTGTGATAATTGTTAGTCAATAATATTGAATTATCATCTATTATTCCGACTAGATTACGTATTTTTTAGGTGAAATTCGAGGATTTGGGCCTAGGGATTTAAAAATAAGATTTGGGCATTTGAAGGTCGAGTTGATGTCGGAATTTGGTAAACTTTGTATGGTTGGACTCGTGGTTGAATGGGCGTTCATATTTTATAACTTTTATTGGGTTCCGAGACGTGGACACCACGAGCAATGTTTGAGTTAAATTTCGGATTTTATTGAAAAATTAGTATTTTCATATGGAATAAATTCCTATTATTTGTATTGACTGAATCGAATTAATTGTGACTAGATTCGAGGTATTCGGATACCAATTCGCGAGGCAAAGGTTTATTGAAATCTTGAGTTGCTTGCAAATCGAGGTAAGTATCGTGGTTAACCTTGACTTGATGGAATAGGACTTATTTGTCTACTTTCTACGTGATTTAATGTGAGGGTACAACGTATATGTGAGGTGACGAGTACTTATGCATTGTGGTTGAGTGAAAGCATGCGGGTGGAATTCGTTCATTTTGAATAATTACCTATTTAATTAAGATATTCTCCCTTAAGTTTATTATTGTTTATTTGATCATTTTTTATGAAATTATTGCTAATTAATTATTGTTAAATATTTTGGAAGGTGAGGTCGGTATTCTGGTAATGAATTGATTGATAAGTATAGATTCCCGCATTTAAAATATTCTTCCGAATTTATAAATATAATGACCCGGCCGATTGTTTTGAATATTATAACCCCGTTCCCCCATTTACTGCTCAATTTATGTCTTACAATTGATTTATGACTTATCAGGTTAGTTGGTTCAGGTCCGGAAGGAATTCGGAATGAAATGAGACACTTAGTCTCATAATTGAAAATTTAAGTTAGAAAAGTGGATCGAATATGGACCTATGTGTAAACGACCTCGGATTTGAATTTTGATGACTCCAATAGCTCCGTATGGTGATTTTGGGCATAGGAGTGTGTCCGGAATATTATTTGGAAGTCCGTAGAGGAATTAGGCTTGAAATGCCGAAAGTTTAGTTTTTGAGAAGTTTGACCGGGGTTGACTTTTTGATATCGGGGTCAAAATCTGATTCTGAAAATTTAAATAACTCTGTTATGTTATTTATGACTTGTGTGCAAAATTTGAGGTCAATCGGACGTGATTTGATAGGTTCTGGAGTCGTTTGTAGAAATTAAAAATTTCAAAAGTTCATTAGGCTTGAATTGTGGTGTAATTCATGGTTTTAGCGTTGTTTGAGGTGATTTGAGGATTCGACTAAGTACGTATGATGTTTTAGGACTTGTTGGTATATTTGATCGAGGTCCCGAGGGGCTCGGGTGAGTTTCGGATGGTTAACGGGTTGGATTTTAGACTTGGAACTCTGCTGGAATTTTTCTGATGCACCATCTGGTTTCCTTCATCGCGTTCGCAAATGGAGCCCCGCATTCGCGGAGAGGACCCCAGGCAATTGGTCTACACGTTAGCGTAGGGGGTGTCGCGTTTGCGTAGTGAGGGGGATTGAAGCATCGCGTTCGCGATGGGTTGAACACGTTCGCGTAGAAGGCATTGAGGCAGAGGCATTTTGTGCTTCGCGAATGCGAGGGTGATGTCGCGTTCGCGAAGGAGGAATTCGGAAGGGAGCTATTTTGTGCTTCGCGAACGCGAGGCACTAACCGCGTTCGCGAAGAAGAAAAGTCTGGCAGTGAGTTTAAGTTCTGAAATTCGTCCCATTTTCAGTTTTTGACGATTTGAAGCTCGGATTGAGGCAATTTTTGGGTGATTTTTATAGAAATCAACGGGGTAAGTGTTCTTAACTCAATATTGGTTAAATTACCCAAACCAATGGTTGTTTTTATCATTTAATTGGTGAATTGAGTTGGAAAATTTTGAAAACCCTCTTGGTTGAAATTGAAGATTTGAGGGTTAAATTGGGGTCAAATTTTGGTAAAATTGGTATGGTTAGACTCGTGGTTGAATGGGCTTCCGGATTTTATAACTTTTGTCGAGTTCCGAGACCTGGGCCCCATGGGCAAATTTTGAGCTAATTTTCATATTTTTATGAAAAATCATTATTTTCTTATGAAATTAATTCCAATGAATTTTATTGACTGAAATAAATTATTTATGACCAGATTCGAGGCATTTGGAGACCAATTCACTAGCAAAGGACATTGCAGAATAAGAATTTCACGGCTTGAAGTAAGTAACAGCTTTAAATCTGGTCGTGAGGGTATTAAACCCCAAATTTTGGTATCATGTGATTATTTTGGAGGTGACGCACATGCTAGGTGACGGGCGTGTGGGCATGCACCGAGGGGATTGTGACTTGGTCCGTTCAGGGAAACTGTAAAGTTGAATAATTTGTTGTTAGCTATATGCTCTCTATGTGTTGATAAAATTTGACTGTAAATCATGTTAGAAATCATGCTTAGGCTATGTGATAGTACTGTTGGGACCCACAGAGGTTGCGTACTTGTTGAATTGCCTACTAAATGCTATATATACTCAGTCTCAATTTTTACTTGCACATTTTATCTCAGTCTCTGTTATTATTATTAATACATCATATCATTGTTGTTTGGGCTGATTTCATGATTATTGAGAGCCCGAGAGACTTGAGAGATGTATGACTGAGTGAGGCCGAGGGCCTGATTGTGAGATATTGATACTATAGCACGTGAGTTATCCGTGCAGATCCTTATATTATACTATAGCGCGTGAGTTGGTCGTGCAGCACGTGAGTTGGCCGTGCGGATCCTTATATTATACTATGGCATGTGAGTTGGCCGTGCAGCACGTGAGTTGGCCATGCAGATCCAGATATTTATATTATGGCACGTGGGTGTCCGTGCAGCACGTGAATTGTCCGTGCAGATTATAGTGCTTGGGTTGTAGGAGCCCCTCCGGAATTTGTACACCCCTAGTGAGCGCGGATACCCATTGAAAGAGTGATGAGAGCTGGGAGCCCAGGGAGTGATGAGGGCTGGGAGCCCAGTGAGTGATTGTTGTCCTAAGAGGTTGTACTTGATTTTCATTTGCTGTTGCATTTAGTTGCTATCTGTCATTGTTGTGAAATCTATGAAAGATTGTTGATATACAGATTACATGAACAGGAACTATATAAAAATTGATTTGACATTAATCTGCCAGATTTGATAGCATGTCTATTCTTTGCTGGAATTACTCGAAATGAACCATAACTGTGTAGCTCGTTACTATCTTCAGTTCCTTATTTATTATTGTTACTTGCTGAGTTGGTTGTACTCATACTACACCCTGCACTTCATGTGCAGATCCAGGTGTTCCCGGACATAGCGGGTGTTGATCCTTTCGCGTGGTTGATTTTCTGGAGATTTTGAGGTAGCTGTCATTTTCCGCAGACCTTGTCTCTCCTTCTCTATCTCTTTGTTTACAGTATTTGGTCTCAAACTATTATAGACTATATTTTCCAGACATGTATTCATATTAGATGCTCATGTAGTCAGTGACACCAGGTTTTGGGGAGTGTTTGTATTGTATTTAAATATTATATTTTTAACCTTAAAGAGAAGTTTTGGTTTATTGAGATTGTCGGCTTGCCTAGTATTAAGATAGGCGCCATCACGACAGGTTAGAATTTTGGGTCGTGACAAGTTGGTATCAGAGCCTAGGTTACATAGGTCTCACGAGTCATGAGCAGGTTTAGTAGAGTCTTGCGGATCGGTACGGAGACGTTTGTACTTATCTTCGAGGGGCTGCAAAACCCTTAGGAAAATTTCCCTTTCTTGTATTCTGTCGTGCGAATTTGTTGATTCTGGAAACTAAATTTCTGTTATTCTATTCTCTCACAGATGGTAAGGATACATACTACCGGATCGGATGGTCAGCCACCAGTGCCACCAGTTAGGGCCGCGAGAGGTCGGGGCCGTGGTAGAGGCCAGGGCCGAGGTAGAGGTCGAGGTGTAGCTCGTACCACATTTGGAATAGCACCTGTAGTACCACCGGTTGTTCCAACACAGGAGCAAATTCCAGAAGTATTTAAGCCGACAGGATCAGCTCAGGCACCAGCTATGCCCATTGAGATTGCAGGCATTCAGGAGACTTTGGCCCAGATATTGGCAGCCTGCACTGGCCTTGCTCAGGTGATTTTGGCTCAGGCTACCTGCCACTTCTCAGGATAAGGGAGGTACTCATATCCTTGTTGCTCGTACTCCAGACCAGGTAGTATAGGGACTTCAGATACCGGGGGCCCTACCAGCCCAGCCGGTTGCAGCTGCTCAGGTCCCGGTAGTTCCTGTTATGGCAGATGATGAGCAGAGAAGGCTTGAGAGATTTGAGAGGCTTCGACCTCCACCATTTAGCGGTACTGAGTCAGAGGATGCTCAGGATTTTCTGGATAGGTATCAACGGATGCTTCGGATAGCGGGTATTCTGGAGACCAGTGGGGTCGCATTCACTACTTTTCACTTTTCTAGGTCTGCACTCAGATGGTGGGAGACTTACGAGAGACGTAGGCCTGTTGGCGCAGTACCCCTTACTTGGCATTAGTTCTCCGTGGTCTTTTTGGATAAGTTCGTACCTCAGTCCCGCAGAGAAGAGTTGCACAGACAGTTTGTGTGACTTCGCCAGGGTGATATGTCCTTGACGCGGTACGAGATGAGATTTTCTGAGTTGACTCATCACGCAATTTGGTTGGTTCTCACTGATAGGGAGAGGATTAGGAGGTTCATTGATGGCATCACATATCAGCTACGGTTACTTATGACTAGGGAGAGAGTATATGGTGCTACTTTTGATGAGGTAATGGACATTGCTCAGTAGATAGAGATGGTTCATAGCCAGGAACGTGGAGAGAGAGGGGCTAAGAGGCCTCGTGGTCCAGGGGATTACAATGGTATTCCTTCAGGGGGTCAGTTTCACCATGGTAGGGGTCGTTCTTACAGACACACTCAGACGGGTCGTCCAGCTCATTGTGGTGCATAAGCTAGCCATGGTTCTTACAGTGCTCACTCAGGCCAGTCTTTATTTAGTGCACTACCAGCGTAGAGTTCTCATCATGCCTCCTCCGCACAGGCTTCTGCAGGTCATCCCTCGGGTTATCAGGAGCAGCAGTTCAGTCAGAGGAAGGGTTTTTTCGAGTGCGGAGAATTTGGTCATTTCAAGAGATAGTGTCATAGGCTGTTGAGTGGGGTTTCACAGCAGAGTTCTCGACCAACAGCACCAACACCAGCAGTTACACCACCCGCCCTGCCATCTCGGGGTGGGGGTCAGGCAGCTAGGGGTCGCCCAAGAGAGGGAGGCCGATCAGGAGGCGGGCAAGCTTGATTCTATGCTTTTCCTGCCAGGCCAGATGTTGTTTCCTCAGACGTAGTGATCACAGGTATTGTTTCAGTGTGCCACAGGGAGGCTTCTATATTATTTGACCCTGGTTCCACTTCTTCATATGTATCATCGTATTTTGCTCATTATATGGATATGCCCTGTGAGTCCTTAGTTTCACCTGTTTGTGTATCTACACCGGTGGGCGATATTATTACTATGGATCGTGTGTATCGGTCATGTGTAGTAACTATTAGGGAACTAGAGACTAGAGTTAATCTCTTATTACTCGGTATGGTTGATTTCGATGTAATCCTGGTATAGATTAGTTGTCTCCATGTCATGCTATTCTTGACTGTCACGCAAAAATCGTGACGTTGACGATGCCGGGGTTGCCAAAGGTTGAATAGAGGGGTTCTCTAGATCTTGTTCCTAGCAGGGTAATTTCTTATTTGAAGGCCCAACGTATGGTTGGAAATGGATGCTTGTCATATTTGGCCTTTGTGAGAGATGTTGATGTAGATGCTCCTATTATTGATTCAGTACCGGTCGTGCGAGACTTTCCGAATATATTTCCTACAGACCTTCCGGGTATGCCACCCGACAGGGATATTGATTTCGGTATTGACTTGGTGCATGGCACTCAGCCCATTTCTATTCCTTCGTATCGTATGACACCAGCTGAGTTAAAATAATTGAAAGAGAAACTTGAGAAACTCCTTGAAAAGGGGTTTATTAGGCCTAGTGTGTCACCTTGGGGTGCACCGATTCTGTTTGTGAAAAAGAAAGATGGTACTATGCGGTTGTGCATGTATTATAGGCAGTTGAACAAAGTTACAATCAAGAATAAATATCCATTGCCGCGTATTGATGATTTATTTGACCAGCTTCAAGGAGCGATGGTGTTCTCCAAAATTGATTTGAGGTATGGGTATCACCAATTAAAAATTCGGGATTCGGATATTCTAAAGACGAAATTCAGGACTCGTTATAGCCACTATAAATTTCTTGTGATGTCTTTTGGGCTAACCAATGCCCCAACAGCATTTATGCATTTGATTAATAGTGTATTCCAGCCATATCTTGATTTATTTGTCGTGGTATTCATTGATGATATTCTGGTGTACTCATGTAGCCAGGAGAAGCATGCATAACACCTGGGTATTGTATTACAAAGGCTGAGAGAGGAGAAACTTTATGCAAAATTCTCTAAGTGTGAGTTCTGGCTTAGTTCGGTGGCATTCTTAGGACATATAGTGTTCAGCGAAGGTATTAAGGTGGATCCGAAGAAAATAGAGGCAGTTCAAAATTGGCCCAGACCATCCTCAGTTATTGAGATTTGTAGTTTTCTCGGCTTGGCCGGTTATTATCGTCGTTTCGAGGAGGGTTTCTCGTCTATTGCATCGCCAATGACTAAATTGACCCAGAAAGGTGTTGCGTTCAGGTGGTCGGATGAATGTGAAGAGAGCTTTCAGAAGCTCAAGACAGCTTTGACTACAACTCCAGTATTGGTGTTGCCTACAGGTTCAGAGGTCTTGTACTGTGTATTGTGACATGTCGCGAATTGGTCTCGATGCAGTACTTATGCATGACGGTAGGGTGATTGCCTATGCGTCCAGACAGTTAAAGGTACATGAGAATAATTATCCAGTCCACGATCTTGAGTTAGCAGCTATTGTTCATGCCTTTAAAATTTGGAGGCATTACTTGTACGGTGTCCAGTGTGAGATATATACCGATCATCGGAGTCTACAACATTTGTTTAAATAGAAGGATCTTAACTTGCGGCAGCGAAGGTGGTTGGAGTTGCTTAAGGATTATGATATCACCATTCTCTATCATCCCGAAAAGGCCAATGTGGTGGCCGATGCCTTGAGTCATAAGGCAGAGAGTTTGGGCAGCTTATCATACTTACCGGTAGAAGAGAGGCCTATAGCCTTGGAGGTTCAGGCCTTGGCTAATCAGTTTGTTAGATTGGATGTTTCCGAGCCGAATCGAGTTTTGGCCTGTGTGGTTTCTCGGTCTTCTTTATATGATCGCATCAGAAAGCGTCTGTATGATGATCCACATCTTCTTGTTCTTAAGGACACGGTTCAGCACGGTGATGCCAAGGAAGTCACTATTGGAGACGATGGTGTATTATGGATGCAGGGCAGGCTATGTGTGCCTAATGTAGGTGGTTTGCGTGAGCTGATTCTCCAGGAAGCTCACAGTTTGCGGTACTCTATTCATCCAGGCGCCGCGAAGATGTATAAGGATTTGAGACAGCACTATTGGTGGTGGCGGATGAAGAAAGATATAGTTGGGTTTGTATCTCGGTATTTAAATTGCCAACGGGTAAAGTACGAGCACCAGAGACCAGGCGGATTGCTAAAAGACTTGAAATTCCGGAGTGAAAGTGGGAGCGTATTACCATGGACTTTGTAGTTAGACTCCCACGGACTTCGAAAAAGTTTGATGTTGTTTGGGTGATAGTAGATCGGTTGACCAAATCTGCGCATTTTATTCCGGTCGGTACTAATTATTCTTTGGAGCGGTTGGCTGGGATTTATATTTGCGAGATTGTTCGCCTACACGGTGTGCCGGTGTCCATTATTTCAGATCGGGGTACGTAGTTTACCTCACAGTTTAGGAGGGCAGTGCATCGAGAATTGAGCACACAAGTTCAGTTGAGTACAACATTTCACCCTCAGACGGACGGACAGTCCGAGCGCACTATTCAGATATTGGAGGATATGCTATGCGCTTGTGTCATTGATTTTGGGGGTTCATGGGATCAATTTCTGCCACTTGCAGAGTTTGCTTACAATAATAGCTACTAGTCAAGCATTCAGATGGCTCCGTATGAAGCTTTATATGGGAGACGGTGTTGGTCTCCGGTGGGTTGGTTTGAGCCTGGTGAGGTTAGACTATTGGGTACTGACTTGGTTCAGGATGCTTTAGAGATGGTCAAAATAATTCAGGAACGGCTTTGCACGGCACAGTCTAAACAGAAGAGTTATGCCGACAGGAAGGTTCGTGATATTATTCACATGGTTGGGGAGAAGGTTCTACTCAAGATTTCACCCATGAAGGGTGTGTTGAGGTTCGGGAAAAAGGGCAAGTTGAGCCCTCGATATATTGGGCCTTTTGAGATACTTAAGAAAATTGGGGAAGTGGCTTATGAACTTGCTTTTCCACCTAGTCTATCAGGTGTTCATCCAGTGTTCCATGTATCCATGCTCCGAAAGTATGTCGGGGATCCGTCTCACATTCTAGATTTTAGTACAGTACAGTTGGACGGTGATTTGACTTATGATGTGGAGCCGGTGGCTATTTTAGACCGGCAGGTTCGAAAGCTGAGGTCAAAGAACATAGCATCAGTAAAGGTGCAGTGGAGAGGCCAGCTAGCAGGAGAAGCTACTTGGGAGACTGAGCAGGAGATGCGGAAAAAATATCCACACTTATTTGAGACTCCAAGTATTATTCTAAACTCGTTCGAGGACGAACGTTTGTTTAAGAGGGGGAGAGTGTAATGACCCGGCCGGTTATTTTGAATATTATAATCTCTTTCCCCCATTTACTGCTCAATTTATGTCTTGCAATTGATTTATGACTTATCGGGTTAGTTGGTTCAGGTCCGGAAGGAACTCGGAGTGAAATGAGACACATAATCTCATAATTGAAAATTTAAGTTAGAAAAGTAGACCGGATATGGACCTATATGTAAACGACCTCGGATTTGAATTTTTATGATTCCAATAGCTCTGTATGATGATTTTGGGCTTAGGAGCGTGTCCAGAATATTATTTGGAAGTCCGTAGAGGAATTAGGCTTGAAATGCCGAAAGTTTAATTTTTGAGAAGTTTGACCGGGGGGTTAACTTTTTAATATCGGGGTCGCAATCTGATTCTGAGAATTGGAATACCTCTGTTATGTCATTTATGAATTGTGTGCAAATTTTGAGGTCAATCGGACGTGATTTGTTAGGTTCCGGAGTCGTTTGTAGAAATTAGAAATTTCAAAGTTATTAGGCTTGAATTGGGGTATAATTCATGCTTTTAGCGTTGTTTGAGGTGATTTGAGGAATCGACTAAGTCTGTATGATGTTTTAGGACTTGTTGGTATATTTGGTCGAGGTCCCGAGGGGTTCGAGTGAGTTTCGGATGGATAACGGGTTGGATTTTGGACTTGGAACTCTGCTGGAATTTTTCTGATGCACCATCTGGTTTCCTTCATCACTTTCGCGAATGGAGCCTCGCGTTCGCGAAGAGGAACTAAGAGGCTGGCAATATTTTCTCTTCGCGTTCGTGAAGGGTGGACTGGGTGTGCATCGTGAATGCGAGAGGTGTTACGCGTTCGCGAAGAGGAGATGAAGCAACTGAGGACCCAGGCAATTGGTCTACGCGTTCGCGTAGAGGGTGTCACGTTCGTGTAGTGAGGGGGAATGAAGCATCACATTCGTGATGGGTTGAACGGGTTCGCGTAGAAGGCATTGAGGCAGAGGCATTTTGGAACACGAGGGTGATGTCGCATTCACGAAAGAGGAATTTGGACGGGAGCTAATTTGTGCTTCGCGAATGCGAGGCACTGACCGCGTTCGCGAAGAAGAAAAGCCTGGGCAGTGAGTTTAAGCCTGGGCAGTGAGTTTAACTTCGTCCCATTTTCAGTTCTTGACGATTTGGAGCTCGGATTAAGGCAATATTTGGGTGATTTTCAGAGGAAACAATGGGGTAAGTGTTCTTAACTCAATATTGGTTAAATTACCCAAATCCATGGTTGTTTTTATCATTTAATTGGTGAATTGAGTTGGGAAAATTTGAAAACCATCTTGGTTTGAATTGAAGATTTTAGGGTCGAGTTGGGGTCGGATTTTGGTAAAATTGGTATGGTTAGACTCGTGGTTGAATGGGCTTCCGGATTTTATAAATTTTGTCTAGTTTCGATATGTGGGCCCCATGAGGGACTTTTGAGCTAATTTTCAATTTTTTATGGAAAATTATTATTTTCTTATGAAATTAATTCCAATGAATTTTATTGACTGAAACGAATTATTTATGACTAGATTCGAGGCGTTTGGAAACCAATTCACGAGG